>NC_134553.1:38222811-39422811 GCF_025594145.1 Primulina tabacum | reverse complement strand
AATCGATTTGGTGTCAATTGCCACGTTTTTGAATTGTATGTGTCGTAGGGTGGACGTCGTTGCTTTGGGTGCTTGTACGAATTTGATTCGATGTTATGGCATGCTAGGATGGGTCTCGGGGTGTCAGTTCATGGTCCGTACAATCGAGTCTAGAACGATAAGCATCGCGTATATTGAAATTTTCGTGAGTCTGCTCTTCCCATAGGTACACGAACCCCCTCACGGACCAGGGCACGGGGTCCGTGTCTTTGTTTCTTCTTGACTACCTTTTTTTCGAGCTAACACGGACCTCCACACAGACCAGAGCACGGAGTCTGTGCCTTTGTTTTCTTCTCGGGGTCAAGTTTGCGCACACACACGGACCCCCACACGGACCAGGGCACGGGGTCCGTGCCTTCCCTTTTCTTCACGACACATTTCACCGCACGGACACGGACCCGGAGCCGGACCTGGGCACGGGGTCCGTGTGTTTGTTATTTTGGGAAAAATTTATAGTATGCTTTGAGGTTCATGGTTTAGTGCAATGATTTATAAGGTCGAGTCATGGGAATTTTAGAACGTCCTAAGGAATTGAATGAGCTCGTAAGTAAGCATGATATTTACGTCTAAGTTATGCAAGTTAAACATTTGAATTCATGTTAGTATGTAAAACAACGGCTCCAATCGAAGTCCAACGAATCCCTCAACTCCAAGTAAGTATGTTCGACGTGCAAAATAAAATATTTCAAGTTTTTGAGGTATGCTAAATGTCTTGTGACCAAATTATGAATGGGTTTGGAAGTCGGTGAACGTGGCCGAGAACCTCTCCACCCCGTTAAAGCATGAACGAGTTTAGATCAAGATCGGAAAGCGTTAAAGCATGAACGGGGACCAATTCACCCAGTTAAAGCATGAACGGGATCTAATGTATGTGGCAGTGGGTTCGCCCCTGTCATCCCAGTACTGTGGTTTAGTCTGATCAGGCGAGTTATGTTATGGGTCACTTGTTTTGAAACATCCTCTACGCAAAATGATGAAACCATGTATGTTTAAGTATGTTCAAGTATGCAAGCATGTTTAAGAAAAGTTTATGGCACGTCTAAGCATGTATGTACGTATGTTCAAGTTTTAGCTTGCAAGTTCAAGTTTAAAGTATGTATGCCCTATTTTAAAGTTGCATGTGATCTTATTATGTAATACTTGTTACTTCCTATTTTATACGTGTTGAGTCTTTAGACTCACTAGACTTGATCGATGCAGGTGAGGATGTTTATGAGGAGACAGGAGGTGTGGAGCAAGAGAGCAGGCTTGGACTGAGCGGGAGGCTAAACCCGAGGACCGCCATGTTTTTAAGTCTTTATGAAAGTGTTCAAATACTTTTGTCAAACTCTATCTTAGATTTTTGTTGAGACGTACAGTTTATTTTATCGAATTTTGAATGCTCATGTTTTATTTAAGAAAAATTTTTAATTCTTCCGCAAATTTTAGTAGTATAAAGTACGGTACGTTACACAAAACTTGTACAAACCCACCCAGCTTAGGACTTACACACTGCCTAGCTGAACTCCTAGATACGACTGAAGACAGCACCTTCCAACCAACACTTGTTTAACGTATGTGTGTAAAAGACTACATACACATGTTTTACGTCACTGTTCAAGACGGAATTTGAGTGGTGGTGTGTGCATGTGTGAGAACTGATCTCTGAATACAGAAGCGTTCTCACACACTGAGGGAAATAAGCTTCTAAACTAAGCTGATATAACCTTGGAGTGTTCCCTCAACTGGGCGGTTGCTTCTTTGTAAGATGATACGCGGTATGCGTGCCCTCTCTGTATTTTTTCTTTCACTTGTCAACTCTCATCATCGTCTTCACTGAGCTTCGGATTCTATTTAGAGGAGTTTGGCTGAACGTACAGTGAGAATTAATGAATGAATTCGTTGCAGTTTGAATTTGTTCCCCCAAATAGATATCTGGAACATTTGGCTTTAAGCGTTGCTGCAACGTCTCTTATTGTACCATGATAGTACAATAGCTTTTGTACCTTTGTGCACAGCTGGATTAAGCCTGTCGTATCTGTAAACTGGTTCGCTCCTAACTGATGTTCTGAGCTGATCTTGAACTGGTGTGGTGAAATCAGTTGACTCGTCAGCTGAACTGATTTCACTGATTCAGTTGAACAGATCAATTAGGCTTTTCATCAGTTGAATGCTTCATCAGCTGGCTGGGCTTCTGAAGGTCTTCTGCTGAACCACCTATCAGCTGGACAATCAGTTGAACTGCTCTTAATACTTTAGTTGTACTGGTTCAGTTCGATCAGTCAGTTGTCACTTTCAGTTTGCGTCTCGATAGCTTCAGTTTAAGCTTGGTAACTGATCAGTTCGATGCTTGGTCAGTTTCAGTTTCTGCGCACTTAGGTAAACTTATTAGAAATAAATAAACAAGTTTTGTTAACATCAAAATAAATATTGCGAACCTGAAATGTTCCAACAATCTCCCGCTTTTTGATGATCACAAAACTTGAACAGTTAAAGCGATTTAAAATAAATTTAAACAGTAAATAATTCTCCCCTTTGTGAGAATCAAAAACGTTTAAAACATTAAAGCGAATAACAGAACTTTCAGTTCGAGGGATAGCAAAAAGAAAAGCTCCTCCTCAACAACTTAATCAAAAACTCCCCCTCAAAAATATAATCGTTGCGCGATTTAAAAAGAATTTTAAGCAATAAACATTCAAGCAGTTAAGACAACATATAAATTGGAAAAATCAGTTCAGTTACATGCAAACTAACTGGATACACATGATGTTAATTTAATTCATTACGCGTCCCTTGTATTAATATAAAGCACACCATATTATGTAAGGGAATTGCTACTACACTTAGCAAATATCAAATAACATCAAGTATCATTCAGTTTATTAAAATAGAACTGAGTGTACCAACAGTTGGTCGCCTAGAATGCTTAGAATGCTGCATCGATTTTGAGTTTCTTTTGCCATAAGAATATGCAAATTGGACTCAACTGATGCTGAACTGCATTGATCAACTACTAGGATCTGATATGGCAATGAAGCGTTGGCACTTATGATGATTAAGCTCCACTTAACTCATCAGTTTCAGCTGGTAGTTGGGTTTCGTATGTTGATCAGTTGAACTGATAAGCTGGCAACTGAAATCTTGTCTGCTGATCAGTTTAGCTATCCTGCTGTCAGTTGAACTCAAAAATCCTGCACACAACTTAAACAACAAAAACAACATTGCAAACACATATAACATTATAAGAAGGTTTTGAAAACAATTTTAAAACATATTTTAAAGAAATATCAATTTTTAAATGTCTTTCTTAGAACAACTAGCTCTGATATCAATTGTTGGATAGGTAAAATCCTCTAAAAACATGATGAGCTGCAATAGCTCGTGTTCTAATAATGCTGACTTCGATGAATTATATCGAGTTAGGTTTTCAAACCAAGCGGAAAATACTCGAAGTAATCCTTCGTTAAGAAAACTGATCGGTTAAAGCTTTTAATCTCGTGTAAATGATTAAGTGAAGATAAAGGAGATCAGTTTTAGCACGTATCAGTTCAGTTGTGGTGAGAGTTCAGTTGTGGTGAGAACTGAACTGATAGCTATTCAAACTGATCAAATAAGTTTAAAGCAAGGGATTAACAGTTAAAGTATACAAGATATGTTTATGGATGTTCGGAGACTTCAACTGCTCCTACGTCACCCCTTCTACCTCCTCGGGTAGGTACCACTAGAAGACTTTGATCGATACAAAACTTGTATAAACCCACCCATCTTAGGACTTACACACTGCATAGCTGAACTCCTAGCTACGAATGAATGCAGCACCTTCCAGCCAACACTTGTTTAACGTCTATGTGTAAAAGACTACATACACATGTTTTACGTCATTGTGCAAGACGGAATTTGAGTGGTGGTGTGTGTGTGTGTGAGAACTGATCTCTGAATACAGAAGTGTTCTCACACACTGAGGGAAATAAGCTTCTAAACTAAGCTGGTATAACTTTGGAGTGTTCCCTCAACTGGGCGGTTGCTTCTTTGTAAGCTGATACGCGGTATGCGTGCCCTCTCTGTATTTTTTCTTTCACTTGTCAACTCTCATCATCATCTTCACTGAGCTTTCGGATTCTATTTATAGGAGTTTGGCTGAACGCACAGTGAGAATCAGTGAATGAATTCGTTGCAGTTTGAATTTGTTCCCCCAAATAGATATCTGGAACATTTGGCTTTAAGCGTTGCTGCAACGTCTCTTATTGTACCATGATAGTACAATAGCTTTTGTACCTTTGTGCACAGCTGGATTAAGTTTGTCGTATCTGCAAACTGGTTCGCTCCTAACTAATGTTCTGAACTGGTCAGTTTAACTGGTCTTGAACTGGTGAGGTGAAATCAGTTGACTCGTCAGCTGAATTGATTTCGCTGATTCAGTTGAACAGATCAGTTGGGATCTTCATCAGTTGAACGCTTCATCAGCTGACCGGGCTTCTGAAGGTCTTCTGCTGAACCACCTATCAACTGGACAATCAGTTGAACTGCTTTTGATACTTCAGTTGTATTGGTTTAGTTCGATCAATCAGTTGTCACTTTCAGTTTGCGTCTCGATAGCTTCAGTTTAAGCTTGGTAACTGATCAGTTCGATGCCTGGTCAGTTTCAGTTTCTGTGCACTTATGTAAACTTATTAGAAATAAATAAACAAGTTTTGTTAACATCAAAATAAAGATTGCGAACATGAAATGTTCCAACATGGTCAATAGTATTTTATAATGTTTATCCACGATTTTTCTAGACATGACTTCATTTACCTCGTCCATGAAAATGCACAGTCATTGGATGTGTTCATAAAATTATAAAGCTGAAGTTGAAAATCAACTTGGCTTACAGATTAAAAGAGTTAAATCTGACTATGGTGTTGAATACAATGGTAGCATGACTGATCAGGTGAAAAACCTCCAGGACACTTTTCCAGATTCCTCGAGGAATGTGGTATCGACCCACAATACACTATGTCGGGTTCGCCTACTATGAATGATGTTGCTAAAAGACGAAATAAACACTTAAAAGGGACATGGTGGGAAGTATGATTAGTCATTCTACCTCACCAAAACAAATCTGGGGAGAGACACTAAAGACCGCAACATATAAACTTAACAGAATTTCAACTAAGGCAACGACCATAACCCCTCGTGAACTTTGGACAGACAAAAAGAAGAGTCTTAAGCATGTGCACTTCTAGGGATGTCCAACTGAGGCAAGGCCTTATAAGCCTAATGAAAATAAACTGAACTCAAGGACGATCAACATTTATTTTATCAGATAGTCTAAAAGATTCATGTGGTACAAGTTTTATGATCCAAAAGTAGTCGATTTTCGAGTCAGGAAATTTCCGGTTCTTTGAAGATGTTGAGTATGCAGGGGAGTTAAAGTAAGAGTTATTTTCTTTGAAGAAGTATATGTAAATATTCCCACAAGTGTCTTGGACATTGATCATGATCATATTCCGTCATTTTGACCAAGATACAATACATTAAGACAACATTAAAGATCCTCCCATTCCAGATAAACAAACTCAAGCACTGTAGTGCCCAAATTCAGTACACGTATAACCCATGCATTATTTAAATTGTTAAATATTTTATTTAAGTTTAAAATGATTTTAGTGATGCATGATTTATTTAAATTGCATTATTTTAATGTTTAAGTGATGTACGTTAAAATGTTTCTCAAAGTTTCACGTTTCAGGCGATTACTCGAGGCGGGATCGAGGAAAAGACCGGTGACGATTTTGGCAGTTTAAAATGTGGTATTTTATTTTAAGTTGAGATTGGGGCATTTTAACTAATTTATTAAGTTTTTAGTATTTTAAAGCCTAATTTAAGTATTAGGTGAATTTTAGAATTTTAAAGCTTTTTAAAGTCTAGCACTTGTGTATTTTTAGAGGATTTTATAGTTGAGGGGATAAACTCTTTATTAGCATTTTTAATTATTAATTTAGCATATTATATTTCCCTAATTAACTAAACTCACACACTCACACTTTTACACACACCTAACACACGCACACACCCACTAACACACACACACTATCGGCTAAAACACACACACACACACACACATATTGCACTCAGTTTTTATTATATTTTTTTGAAAGGAGAAATATTAGGGTTCTTGGTCTAGAGTGCAGCCGCCCCTTCCCTCTATTTTTCCCAGCGAATTTTCGTTGGTTTTCTTCAAGGATTTTAGTGCCACCTTCGTCCCGGATCAAGCCTTGCTCTGTTTCCGCTTCGGTGTCATCATTCGGTAACGTTAAAGATTTAAAGGCACGTATATTTTGTTATTGCTGCATCGATCTCGTCATATTATGCGTGTGTTGTTATTTATGTGTAAAAATACATGTGCGATGCGTAGGAGTTTGAGTAATTATGTTCAGAACACTTTGAAACCATTTTTAGATCTAAAAATCTCGTTTTTGATGTATTTTAAATACTGCGATTTTTCGGTCGCGTTTTTGAGAAAACTTTCAACACAAAAAATTGTATAATTTTTTGATACCTTCGATTTGACAGTAAATTCGAAATTTTTGGATGAAAATTGAGTGAGTTATGACGTTTTTCTGAGACTGCTCAAACTTCGTTTTTCAGAAAATTTTGTATTGATGTGTTCTTGAGATTTTATTGTTACAGGCTTCGTTGGAGATCGACGGGTGATCGTTGCTGCATCTAGTATGCTTAGTATGATGTTGGATTGTTATTTGATATGTCGTTTGGTGTCGATAGGCACTCGATTACACTAGAAGTCGTAGGAATCAATTTGGTGTCAATTGCCACGTTTTTTGAATTGTATGTGCCGTAGGGTGGACGTCGTTGCTTTGGGTGCTTGTACGAATTTGGTTCGATGTTATGGCATGCTAGGATGGGTCTCGGGGTGTCGGTTCATGGTCCATACAATCGAGTCTAGAACGATAAGCATCGCGTATATTGAAATTTTCGTGAGTCTGTTCTTCACGTAGGTACACGGACCCCCTCACGGACTAGGGCACGGAGTCCGTGTCTTTGTTTCTTCTTGACTATTTTTTTTTCGAGCTGACACGGACCCCCTCACGGACCAGATCACGGGGTCCGTGCCTTTGTTTTCTTCTCGGGGTCAAGTTTGCGTACACACACGGACCCCCACACGGACCAGGGCACGGGGTCCATGCCTTCCCTTTTCTTCACGACACATTTCATCGCACGGACACGGACCCGGAGCCGGACCTGGGCACGGGGTCCTTGTGTTTGTTATTTTGGGAAAAATTTATAGTATTCTTTGAGGTTTGATGTCATGTTTTAGTGCAATGATTTACAAGGTCGAGTCATGGGAATTTTAGAACGTCCTAAGGAATTGAATGAGCTCGTAAGTAAGCATGATATTTACGTCTAAGTTATGCAAGTTAAGCATTTGAATTCATGTTAGTATGTGCAGCAACGGCCCCCAATCGAAGTCCAACGAATCCCTCAACGCCAAGTAAGTATGTTCGACGTGCAAAAGAAAATATTTCAAGTTTTTGAGGTATGCTAAATGTCTTGTGACCAAATTATGAATGAGTTTGGAAGTCGGTGAACGTGGCCGAGGACCTCTCCACCCCGTTAAAGCATGAACGGGTTTAGATCAGGATTGGAAAGCGTTAAAGCATGAACGGGGACCAATTCACCCGTTAAAGCATGAACGGGGATCTCATGTATGTGGCAGTGGATACGTCCCTGTCAGCCCAGTACTGTGGTTTAGTCTGATCAGGCGAATTATGTTATGGGTCACTTGCTTTGAAACATCATCTACGCAAAATGTTAAAGCCATGTATGTTTAAGTTTGTTCAAGTATGCAAGCATGTTTAAGAAAAGTTTTTGGCACGTCTAAGCATGTATGTACGTATGTTCAAGTTTTATCTTGCAAGTTCAAGTTAAAGTATGTATGCCTATTTTAAAGTTGCATGTGATCTTATTATGTAGTACTTGTTACTTCCATTTTATACGTGTTGAGTCTTTAGACTCACTAGACTTGATCGATGCAGGTGAGGATGTTTATGAGGAGACAGGAGGTGGGGACCAAGGAGCAGGCTTGGACTGAGCGGGAGGCTAAACCCGAGGACCGCCCACGTTTTGAAATTTTTATGAAATGATCAAAAACTCTGATTTTATGTCTTGATTTATGATGCTTTGAACAAGTATTTTCTTTAGCAAATTTTGTACCTGATCGATTTGAAAGGGTATTTTATGTTTAAGAAAATTTTAAATTTTTTCCGCAAATTTTTAGTAGTAAAAGTAGGGTACGTTACAGTTGGTATCAGAGCGGTGTTCTTGTAAAAGGTTACGCCTACTTCCAGTCGCAAGAATCTCACAAAGTTACACCTCAAGTCTTTAAATTTTAAAGTTTTGAATTATGTTATGTATTAAGCAATAAGCCATGATTTCAGCATGCCCCTGTTTTAAGTTCAATGTACGCGCATCTTATGTTGTTTATATCATGTTCATGCATGTGGGGCTTACGTGTTGGGTAAATTATTGGAACAGTATGCCTCCTAGACGTGTGATCGACCGTGAAGCAAGGGATGAGGACCGAGAGCCTCGAGAGGATAGAAAAGACGCTCCTCCTACCTCCACCTCCGGACATGCAGGCACAGATGCTTGCAGGTATGACGCAGTTCTTCGCACAGTTTGCGAGGAACTAGAATGCAGTAGATGCAGGGGAGAGGCCCATACCGAGGCGGTGTATGAAAGATTCAGGAGGATGAATCCGAAGGAGTTTTCGGGTACCACTGACCCGATGATAGCGGAGGGATGGATTAAGTCCATCGAGGTAATCTTTGATTTCATGGAACTGACCGATGCGGATAGGGTCAGGTGTGCCACGTTCTTCTGACGGGGGACGCCAGATTATGGTAGGGAGAGTGCGTCAGTGGCAGTCAATTTACAAGTGTTGCCTTGGAATGGATTCAAAGAGGTTTTCTACTCAAAGTACTTCACTGAGGAAGTACGTTCCCGTCTGACCAGAGAATTCATGACGTTGCGTCAAGGGGATAGTAGCGTGGCGGAGTTTGTGAGGAAGTTTGAGAGGGGGTGTCATTTTGTACCCCTGATAGCTAATGATGCCCAGAGTAAGTTGAGGCATTTCATGGATGGATTGCGGCCGATCTTGCGCCGTGATGTTCGAGTTGCTGGTCTACTACTTATGCAGTCGCCGTATCTAGAGCATTGGCAGTAGAGCAGGATCAGAGGGATATCAAGTTAGACAGGCAGGGCAAGAGGCCCTATCAGGCACCACCGCAACAGCAGCAGCAGCATCGGAGGCCCCAGTTTAAGAAACCGTATCAGGGGCCGCCAAGGAAGAAGCCATATCAAGGACCGCTAAAGGGCAAGGGTCCAATCCAGCAGCAGGGGGCGCGTCAGAAGCCAGGGAACTTTCCAGTGTGTCAAAAATGCAATCGCCAGCATCCCGGACAATGCTTATGGGGATCCGGGAAATGTTTTAAATGTGAAGCAACCGACCACATGCTGAAAGAGTGCCCACAGTGGAAGCAGCCAACTCAGGGCAGGGTGTTCGCCATGCATGCACAAGAGGCGAACCCAGACACGACTTTACTGACAGGTAAACTTTTCTACCTAATCTCAGTATTATTTTGCCTTGCATGTGGAATTTTATTTGGGATTATTAATGTGATAGTGATATTTTTGTGTGACTTTGGATATTAATTTTCTGCTATGTTGAGGTTAATGTTAGAATAGTGGGGATATAAGTTTTGTATTGTGCTAACGTCCCTCAGGAAACATTTTCATCAAGAGGTTATCCACGAAGGCCCTGATAGATTCAAGGGCCACTCATTCATTCATCTCGCAGACCTTTGCTAATCATTTGGACGTCAAGTCCATCGGCCTTGATGTGAATTATTCAGTGACAGTCCCATCAGGGGAAGAACTGGTAGCTACCAGCGTGGTCAGAGACATTGATCTAGAACTGCAGGGCCACCTGGTGTATGCAGACCTGATAATACTGCCGATGCCAGAGTTTGACATTATCTTGGGTATGGACTGGTTGACAAAGAACAGAGTTCTGATTGACTTTCGGAAGAGATCAGTGTTGGTCAGACTGATGGGAATGGAGCAGTTCTATTTGAGCCAGACAGGTGGAGAAGTTTCCCTCGCATGATCTCCTGCATGCAGGCGCGGAAACTTATTTCTAAGGGGTGTCAGGCCTTCGTGGCCAGCATTATTTCAACACCTGACATACCCGCTCCGTCTATATCAGATGTACCAGTAGTCAGAGACTTCCCAGACGTCTTTCCTGACGACATCACAGGTCTACCACCAGAGAGAGAGGTGGAGTTCGCAATCGATCTTATGCCAAGTACAGTGCCAATATCTAAGGCACCATACCGATTAGCTCCAGCTGAGATGTTAGAACTCAAACAGCAGATACAGGAGCTTCTGGACAAGGAATTCATCCGCCCTAGCTTCTCGCCGTGGAGCGCACCAGTGCTTTTTGTGAAAAAGAAAGATGGGAGCATGAGACTGTGCATCGATTATCGGGAGTTGAACAAGGTAACGATAAAAAACAAGTACCCACTTCCTAGGATCGAAGACTTGTTTGATCAGTTGCAGGGAGCCACGGTGTTCTCTAAGATAGATCTTCGATCAGGGTATCACCAGCTGAAGGTGAAAGAGGCAGATGTGCACAAGACAGCCTTCAGGATCAGATATGGGCATTACGAGTTCCTAGTGATGCCGTTCGGACTGACGAATGCTCCAGCAATTTTCATGGACTTGATGAACCGAGTATTTCAGCCTTACTTAGACCAATTCGTCATAGTGTTCATTGACGATATTCTTATTTACCCGAAGAGTCATGAGGAGCACAGTCAGCACTTGAAGACAGTTTTGCAGACCTTGCAGAGTCGCAAGTTATTTGCGAAGTTCAGTAAGTGTGAATTCTGGTTGGAAAAGGTAGCGTTTTTGGGTCACATAGTGTCTAACAGTGGAATTGAGGTGGATCCAGCAAAGGTAGCAGCCGTTAAGGAATGGGTTGAACCGAAGAATGCTTCTGAGATCCGCAGTTTTCTGGGTTTAGCCGGTTACTACCGTAAGTTCATTCAGGGGTTTTCTTCGATAGCAGTGCCACTCACTTCACTGACCAAGAAAAATGCTAAGTTTGTGTGGAGTGATGAATGTCTGAAGAGCTTCGATACTCTAAAGCAAGCTCTTATTTCAGCACCAGTGTTAGCCATGCCAACAGGGCAAGGAGATTTTGTGCTATACACCGATGCATCTAAGCTCGGGTTAGGCGCGGTGTTGATACAGCATGGTTGGGTGATATAGCTTATGCTTCCAGACAGTTGAAGGTGCATGAGAAGAATTATCCGACTCACGATCTGGAACTAGCCGCCGTTGTCTTTGCATTGAAGATTTGGAGACATTATTTGTACGGCGAGGATTTACTGATCACAAGAGTCTAAAGTATTTCTTCACGCAGAAGGAACTGAACATGAGATAGAGACGGTGGTTAGAGTTGGTGAAAGACTACGACTGCGAGATTAGCTACCATCCGGAAAGACTAATGTCGTCGCAGACGCCTTGAGCAGGAAAGTGGCAGTTGTAGCACAGTTGTTAGCGCAGAGACCTCTTCAGTCTGAGATTCAGAGGTTTGATTTAGAAGTTTACCGCAAGGGCAGAGCTCCAAGGCTGTCTAATCTGACAGTCCAATCTTCCTTGCTAGACCGTATTCGTGCGAGCCAGCCTTCAGACGAGCAGTTGCAGAAGTGGAGGCTGAAGGATGAGGCCAAGGGTAGTGTACTCTATACAGTGTCAGATGGTATTGTGAGATACAGAGGTAGGCTGTGGGTGCCTAGTGTTGATTCGATCAGAGAGGATCTTCTGACAGAGGCACACGCATCTCCGTATTCTATTCACCTAGGAGGTACCAAAATGTACAAGGATCTGCAGATTCTGTATTGGTGGCCAGGGATGAAACGAGACATCCGCAGATTTGTGTCTGAATGCCTCACTTGTCAGCAGGTGAAGGCAGAGCATCAGAGGCCAGCATGATTGATTAAGCCACTCCCCATCCCGGAGTGGAAATCGGAGAATGTTACAATGGACTTTGTGGTTGGTTTGTCAAGGTCAGTCAGGGGATCAAATTCTATCTGGGTTATAGTAGATCGACTCACTAAGTCAGCGCCCTTCTTGCCAGTGAAGACGACTTTCTCTATGACGCGGTACGCGGAGCTTTATATCAAAGAGATAGTTCGATTGCATGGGATCCCAGTTTCTATTGTGTCCGACAGCGACCCGAGATTTACATCGTCCTTCTGGAAGAGTCTACATGCAGCCATGGGGACGAAGTTGCTTTTCAGTACCGCTTTTCACCCGCAGACAGATGGCCAGTCTGAGCGAGTGACTTCAGATTTTGGAGGATTTACTGCGAGCTTGTATGATCGATTTCCAGAGGACTTGGGAATCGAAGATACCTCTAGTGGAGTTTACATACAACAACAGTTTCCAATCATCGATAGGTATGGCTCCCTACGAGGCGTTGTATGGAAGGAAGTGCAGATCACCAGTTCATTGGGATGAGGTTGATGAAAAAGCCGAACTTGGTCAGGAGATAGTTCAGCAGACTGCAGATGTGGTGGTCAAGATCCGAGACAGGATGAATACTGCCCAGAGTTGTCAGAAAAGTTATGCTGATAAGAGAAGAAGAGACCTCGAGTTTGCCGTAGGTGACCACGTTTTTGTAAAGATAACACCCATGAAGGGTGTTATGAGATTTGGGAAAAGAGGCAAGCTCAGTCCAAGGTTTATTGGGCCGTTCGAGATCCTTGACAGAGTTGAGACACTAGCTTATCGTGTTGCCCTTCCGCCGAGTGTGGCCGGGGTACACAATGTGTTCCACGTCTCGATACTGAGGAAATATTTAGCTAACCCTTCGCATGTTCTGAGTTATGAGCCGTTGCAGTTGGCTCCAGACCTGTCATATGATGGTACTGAAAAGATGAGTCATTTCAGAATTTAATTTTGGAGTAGATAAATTTAGTAAGATAAATATAATAAAATTGGTTTCTAATATAATATGCAATATTGCATTAATTATAATTTTAAATTCAAATAAAACATCTCAATGGACAAAAATTATAAATTGGATGCTTTTGACAGAATTATATCAAAAATTAACTCTTTCAAATTATGGAAATCTCGAATTGCATGCATTGGGTGTCAAACATTTCTGATTATTGAGGGTAATATACATATTTATTAAGAGTAACTCATATGGGTATTTTCGATATTAAAAAATGTGAGACAGATATACCAAAAAAAAGTTAATGATAACATAGAATATTTGGTATCTTTGTGTCACATTTTTGAAATACCGAAAACACCCCTATGTGTCATTTCATTTCAGGTTTTACTTAAAATTTTGTATTAATTATTTGACAGGTAAATTTAGCTACGAATTTAATTTAACGAGGAGTTTTGGATCATCGATTTTTTAAATGGCATTTCAAATCTAAATTTAAGAAAGGGGAAACTTTAGCAAATTGATTTTTACGGGGCTTAAAAATAACATATACCATAAAATTGAGAAAACAAAGATGCAAATCTTCAAAGAATATATTTAAACTAAAGGTGAGAGATAAATCGAGCTTTCTTGAACCGAAGCTGATGGGAACCAATTTAAACCGAATTTTAATCCCTTTTCTTGGCTTTTACACATCCGTATTGAATTGTGCGGTTATTTGTCCTTCTCCTGAATATTAATTTGAACATACCCGCTAGGTTCCAGCTCTTTTGGGGAGGGCCCCTCAAAATTTTTGGTTAAAAGTCAGTGGTAGGGACATTTGAAAGCTGTTCTTAAGAAAATATGGTATAGCATGTGTGGAATTTCTCGTTAAAGGCTTGACCTTTGAACAACGTGTATCTTTCTTGGTTTCATTGCTGGTCTGATGCTATACCATCATTTTTCTCAGATAGATCAACGAAGACAACAAAGGGAATGACATTGTTTGTGGCTTTCGTTGTTCTGGTACTCGGTATGGTATCACATGGTGTGGAGAGCAAGTGGAATGAACAAGAATCATCACCCCGTTATCGAATCAGTTCCGAGGAGGTAAATCAGCAGATGGTATGGAAGTGGTACTCTTTTTTACGTTTGACTCATATACGTTAGAGGGATGGAAGTTAATCGTCTCACTCTATTTTGTTGACACAACTTGCATTTTGAGCATGGGGTCACTACTAATGTTGCATATGCATTTGTCATTTGTATGTTATCAAGTGTCTAGATCACATCAAATATCTGATAGAATTTCTTGCCACAGGCTGAGTTGTTAAAGACCAATTGTAGGCTTGAGTTGCTGCATGCAAGGAAAATTTTTCGAGAAATTAAATTGCCTGTCGAAGAAGAGGATGAGGAACTTTTTACTTCTTGGTTATCCAGAACAGAAACGCTTGGTACTGTTGATCCTTCTCGGGTTGAACAAGTTGTTCAAAAATGTTTAAGTGAAAATTTTGTGCTTCCTAATACCAAAGATATGTTAGCAAGGCACTATTCTTCTATAGGACGTAAGTTAGCTCAGACATCAGCGGAAGTGTCTGATGTGCAGTCGAATGAGCAGAAGACGAGCAAGAGAACCGTGGTGGTTGCTATTGTTGTCACTGCTTGTGTCACGCTAGTTGCATACGCCCTGCTGTTCTTCCTGCTGGCGTAGATTCGGGAGGGGAAGAAACCATAAGAGGAGGCTTCACAGCTCAAGCTTAAACGAGTGTTCCTTTGGTATATTTTTCTTTTTTTGGATTTATTAATGTGTTTTCTGTTGCATCTTTTTATCCTGATTTCTTTCTCGTTTTTCAATTGTTATTTGCATTGCCTCTTCACACAAGTCATTTGGTTTAGGAACTCAAATGAATGAAGAAGACAGCAAACTGAAGCAGAATAAGACAAGTACTACGTTTTATGTGGCGTCACATTCAGTGAAAGATTCAAAAGTCGAGATTCCAGTTGGAACTTTCTCTGCATCCAATGCCTATTCCACTGGAGAAATTGGGCAGTTGCAACCCAAAAAAGCTGCATGCTTCACTCTCCCGACACCACCACCACCACCACCAACACCCCCTGCACCAACACCATCAGCAAAACCTTCATGCATTGGCCCCTGTCCTTCACCACCTATGCTTTCTGGTGTCAAGACTGGTCCCCTTGCTCCGCCACCATGTCCCCCTATACCTCCACCTCGGGCATTATCTAATACCAGTCCCCATACTCTGCCACCGTGTGCCCCTATGCCTCCACCTCGGCCACCACCCAAGACTAGTCCCCATCCTCCACAACCATTTGCCCCTATCCCTCCTTCTCGACCACCACCCTGTGCCCCAACCCCACCACCTCGGTCACCACCCAAAACTGGTTCCCATGCTCCGCCGCCATGTGCTCCTATCCCTCCGCCTCGGCCACCACCTGTGGGTTTGAAATCTGTTCCAGCAGCACCTTCTTGCCCCTTAACTTTCGGTACACCTAAAGCTAAGCTGAAGCCTTTCTTCTGGGACAAGATCTTGCCCAACCCTGATCATTAATGGTTTGGCATCATGTTAAATCTGGGTCATTCAAGTAAGTCTACCGGATGCTGCTCTTGATTAGATTTGATATACCTCACCTTTCTAATTGGCAAAAGATGACTTTATCAACAGGCTCAATGAAGAAATGATAGAGAAGCTATTTGGCCACACCCCTGTCGCCAAAAACCAGAACGATGCACGCAAGAAGTCTTCATCCCAAGATCTTTCAATGCAACATACTCAAATAATCGATCCCAAAAGTCTCAGAACCTATCAATTCTTCTCAAAGCATTAAATCTAACAACTGAAGAAATTTGTGATGCTCTTGCAGAAGGTAATTTTGTTGTTCTTTAAGGTAGGGACATGTTAGTTTTTGTAGAAGATTCAATTTCATCCCAAAATCAACTAATGTTTTTGATAAACCAGGTACTCAGCTCCCTCCAGAACTGATTCAGACATTGTTAAAGATGGCACCTACAGCTGAAGAAGAAACAAAATTGATACAGTATACCGGCAAAGTTTCTCTACTAAGTCCTGCCGAGAGATTCTTGAAAACTTTGATTGATATACCATTCGCCTTTAAGAGGCTTGAATCGTTGCTTTTTATGTGCACTCTTCATGAAGAAATGTCAATGTTAAAGGAGTCTTTTGTAGTCTTGGAGGTGAGACATAGTACTGTCATTTGGTCAGGATGGCCCGGATTCGAGCCAGTAGAGAGATATAAATCGGATTCAATTTAACATAAATGCAAGTCGGGTCAAGTTTGAGCTTGAATTATAATCCGATTAATATACAAGCCGAGTTTGGGATTCGTTGGGATGTTCTTACTCAGATAGCCGAACTCACCCCCAAAGTCCAAGTTATTAGTTCGTTAGCGAAGTATGGACTCCATATGTTTGAACCTTACTTGACTGAAATTGGATGTCCCAAAGGAATTAATTTCTTACCTAAATTCAACTCACATATCTTAATTGATAGGTCCAGTGAGACATTGCTCCATAAAGTTTTCCTAAAGATGTAGGCAGCCAAATAAAAACTTGTTTTCTTTATATGTTGCAGGAAGCTTGCGCAGAACTGAGGAAAACCAGGCTATTTCTTAAACTTCTGGAGGCCATCCTGAAAACCGGGAATCGGTTGAATGATGGGACATTCCGTGGCAGTGCAGAAGCTTTCAAGCTCGACACACTACTAAAACTATCAGACGTTAAAGGAGCTGATGGAGAAACAACGTTACTACACTTCATTTGTTCGAGAGATAGTCCATTCTGAAGGCATACGATTTATCCAAGCAACCAAACTAAGCCAAGCAGAAAACAATACCCAAGATTCATGCCAAAATGATATCCACAGCATCGGTTTACGAATAGTCTCAGGTCTAGGCAGCGAGCTTGAAAATGTCAAGAAAGCTGCCGCCTTGGATATTGACAGCTTATCAGAAACTGTGGCTAAACTTGGGAACGCCCTCGTAAAAGTTAAGGATTTCTGGAATTCAGACATAGAGAATTTAGCAGAAGAAAATGGGTTTCGTCGGAGTTTGAAGAGTTTTGTAGACAACGCAGAAGTTAGTGTTGGTTGGTTGGTTGAGGAAGAGAAGCGTATGATGGGTCTTGTGAAGAATGCTTCGGATTACTTCCATAGAAATGCGGGGAAGGAAGGTTTGAGATTATTTGTCATAGTTCGGGACTTTGTAATGATTGTTGATCAAATATGTAAAAAATTAGAGAATGTCACAAAAGAATGAAATTTTCACAAGCATACATTGATTGCTTTTATATGAAATTATTCTTAATTTTCCATTGGTTTATATTAGTCAATTTCTCGATGGGCAATCCTGGACGAATAGATTTATGATTTTTATATTGTTTCAGATAATAGGAACATGCTACGCAATCAAGCTCCTATAATAAAGTTTATTTGAGCTCGACTTCTACCAGACTTGCATGGATTCCGAAACGTCGCTTGGCAAACCATGAGAACCAACCTCAGTTATCATGCAACAGAACTCGTATTTGTACTATAAAGACAGGCAAACTTGATTTCATTTCATCCAGTGTTCAAATACAAAATTGGAGAACTAGAAAGATGAGGGTACAATTGTTGTCAACATTCTAACAAAGATCATCTCACTCTGGCCTGACAATCTAGATCATTTAAAGAAAAACACATGAATGTGCTGTTTCTAAATCCTATAATCCTATAAAGGGTAAAGATATGTTATAGATTAAAA
This sequence comes from Primulina tabacum, assembly GCF_025594145.1. Classification (NCBI taxonomy): domain Eukaryota; kingdom Viridiplantae; phylum Streptophyta; class Magnoliopsida; order Lamiales; family Gesneriaceae; genus Primulina; species Primulina tabacum. The sequence continues at coordinate 39,405,002 of NC_134553.1, read as the reverse complement.
AAAAAAGGCCATGAACAAATCTGAAACATCACCATTTAAGCATCAACCGAGTCAGTCGCGCTGTCAATAGATTCTACTCGTCTGTGCTCAGGGATTGTAGTCGGGCGGCCCAACTGATCCATATTAATTGTTACCTCATCCGTTCTAGGAGTCGAGGATTCGAAGTGTTGTTTACCAGTATGTCTGGATTTGATAATCTTGGAGAATACCTGAACAATGTCCCTCATAGATGGTCTTCTCCTAGGAATACGATTCACGCATTTGTGGGCGAGTGCAGCAACCTCATTAAGTTCTTGAACATCAAAACTTCCATCGAGTCGAGGATCGACAATTTCCTCCCACCCATCTTTCCCTTCTGTATCCATAGTCGCCTGCAAGGACAACAAATTAGCTACAGAAGGCAGAAGTGTGATCATATGACTGCAAGTAAAAAGTGGTGTACACTATAATTAACACAGCACAGTTTTAATAAAACCAAACGAGTTTTGTTGCTTATAATAATTCAATGTTTTGCAGTCACAGCCACACCTAGTACTTTCGGAAGATAAATAAACATATTTTAGAGAAAGGAATGCTATTTTCAAATAACGGACTTCAATCTGGCAGTTCTCACCATATCCAAAACAAGGAGAAATGTGGTAAAAATATTAGGAAGAGATTGCACCCTTTTGTTTTATCGTTGTATAAATTTCAGAGGAATCGTAGAGAGATCAATCTATGACAGAGTTACCATTCATAATATTCGCTAGTTCTTCTTCCACAACTTTTGTTAATGGAGCACATCTAAAACAAGATCTTCAAGATGGCAATAATGGAATTTGTACGAACGCAAACCAGAATCTTTACAAAGCAAATTTTGTGTACATAATAGTGTTGCCAGCAAAATATGATGAACTTTCAAATTACTTAAACCATGCAAGGTCAGTTAAACGTGAATAATAAAATTAACATACCAGATCAACATACTCCATAAGACCCTGGAGAGGATTTCTTCCAGCAACAAGTTCAAATAGCAACACGCCGTAACTGTAAACATCGCTCTTCTTTGTAAATGACCGCGTAGATACGTATTCAGGATCAAGATATCCAAAAGTCCCTCGAATGTTGGATGCCTGTTTGTTAACCATTTCTTCCCTCGAGAGTCCAAAATCAGCTACCTGCATCATAAGTTTATGTTGAACAAGAACGCCTCTGGATGTTCATTTTTTAAAGTAGTTGCGATTTAGTCACTTCAGCATATATTTTACATTGGGAAAAAATGCAAAATGAATTGTACCCTGGCTCTTATAGACTGGTCCAACAAAATATTGGATGATTTGATGTCTCGGTGTATTACAGGAGGAACAGCCTGATGGTTGTTATAAAAAAAATCAAGAAAAATAAATAAATAATTGCGAGGAAACCACAATAAGAAGTCACAAAAGAACAACAGTAGCTATGAAATAAACTTCTTAAACTTACACCATCATGGAGATACTCTAGACCCCTAGCCACATCAAGAGCTATTTGAACCCGCTCTTCCCAATTCAATGGCTTCAATTTCTCATCTGCAGATCAAAAAGGAAAAAAACACGATAACGAAACTGACAGAAAACAAGACAAAGAATACGAGATAAAAGAAATCTCACAACAAAGCAACTAACACATGAAAAAATTCGAATCACCCTACAAATTTATGACTAAAATATGTTAAAAAAATATATTAATGAATGATGCAATCTTATCGTTGACCCCATCACAAAATGGTAAAGTAAACAGACATAGGGTGTCAAATTTATAAAGATCAGTTGTTTTATTGAGAAATAAACATGAAACGTTTACAATAATTATCAACCAGGAATATCTTCCAAATTTTACAAACAGATTGAGCACCAATAAAAAAAACTGTGAGTTGAGCCACTTATCAAGAGAACTAAAATTACCTTGCTCAAATTCCTTAAAAATTAATTAACTAGTCAAGATATAAATGTTTTTTGCATTAATTTTGAGGGACTAGTCCAAAAACATTTTTCTAAAAAAAAATTCAATCCATAAGTTGCTGCATATTTCAAGACAGCTACAGCAGTACATAATCATTACACAATCATACTTTTTCTTCGTTTTGTTAACCAATTATTATGCTAATTCGCCCTTTCTGCATCATCATTAAACAATATCACCTCATTAGACGTCAAATCAACTTTTAAAAATATAGCACCATTTCAAAATCCTTTCCAAAATCATAAAAAAACTTGCTAATAGTTTTGAATTGAAAGTGGACACAAATCCAAGAGCAGGAAATAATACTTGAATACGCATGTATTCATAATTACCCACACTGAATTTTTTTGGGTTTGTCACTAACTTTCCAGAAACAATCTGGCAATGATAAACGAAAATAAGTAATTTCAAATTACTTGTTCATATAAATAAAAAAGACACAGATTCCACTAAGCAAAATTCATTATAGTCCCCCATTTTTCAACCAAATATTAAATTCATCAATGCGTTTTTTGATTAGTTCAATCCTTATATAATTTACTCGATTCCGTTCTTTTAACACACTGACACACCAATTTGATTGTTTTTGCACCTTCTACTAAAATGTTTTATCAACTTCAAATCGTACCCATCCTCTAGATATGCAAACAAATGAATGAGAACAAAATGAAATGTTTCCATTCTTGTAACATTCATACCAGGTTTAATTTCAATAGTGTACAAATTCATGGCTATGAAAATTGACAAACCTTCAATAGTGTACAAATTCATGGCTATGAAAATTGACAAAACGAAACTTTGGAATTGACAAACTAAATTGTCATTGCTTGCATAACTAGGTGTTAATATTTACAGAAATGGATAAAACAATTCTTGGCCCAATTTTGTGTCAAATGGGTGAAATAGCAGCAACTATATAAACATGGAATGTAATTGAAGCGATTTTCATTACACATAAATGATTTTCCTCTTTCTGATTAAAAATGAATTTACACGAATAGGCATGTTAACTTACCATACAAATGAGAAGCCAAACTTCCTCTGCTCATGTAAACATATATAAGCATATGCTGGTTTTTCTCAGCACAATATCCAACCAAATTCACAAGGTTTCTATGATGTAACCTTCCTAACAACATTACCTGAGAGGGAAATAAACTGAGAGTTAAAATATGACAAAAGAATGGCAATCGATGTATCGCTTTGAAACATGCAATTTACCATATTACGTTTCAAGAAACACGATATTTCTTCTCAAGAACCAATAGGAAATTTCCGTTTCTGAATATCTCAATAAAGATTTTAAGCTAATATCTTTTGCATAAAATCTAGCACATTTCATTCAGAAGAGTTACCTGATATATTTGAATTCAGACACATTCTTTGAATTTTAATTTTATAAACCAAACAAAACAAGGTGGAACAATTATCCTTTCTCATATGAATTTATGAGCAAACTTGTTTCAATTTATAGTTGCCATCCTTTGCCAATGGTAACAGAATTCATCACCTTAACTAATAATAGTGCCCCTCTTTTCGCACTAGCTCAATTTCATGTAAATATTGTATCGTTAAGACATCAAAATCGTAGTAAACAATACATGTCTTTCAAGATTTGTCATATTTCCATGCTAGGCCAGACAATCAAGCAAAGAAATAAGATAATCAGCAACCAGAGGTACCTCTGTTTGAAATTCTTTCTCCCCTTGCTTAGAATCATTGGCAAGTACTTTAACAGCCACAGTCTCACCAGCCGGCATCTGAGCTTTATAAACAGGACCATATGCCCCTTGACCAATTAATGTAGTGAAATTATATGTTGCTTTCTGCAAATCCCTGCTTATGCAACAATCAAAACTAGATTGTGATGAAAACTGAAGCAACAATTTATGATTATGCAGATGTTCTAGAAATGGGAAAAAAATATCTTTACAAAGATAACATGAATGTTCAGACCCAACAACATTACATACCTTGTCCATCCTAGAATGGTAAATTTAACCAAATCACAAAAAGTTATATTTTCTTCTATGATAGCCTATTGTAAAAGCATTATTTATCAATTGGCTTTCCATGTGCGTCCAAGTCAAAAAAATAAATAGTCATCCATAGACAAATCTTAGAAGCAGATAACATAATATATATAAGTTTCTTTCTCTCAAATGCCAAATGGATCAATGTTAAGCCGAATGCCAATGAAAGCAAAGTACAGGCACAAAGAACACATACCTGTAAGAATACTCCAATATCCCAGAAGCAGAAATCACATTTGCTTTCTTAAGTCCCCTCAGCCAAAAGTGCACCCCATTCGGTACGGTGGATTTTGGTGACTCAGTTCCAAACGACGAATCCGACAATATGTTGCAAGAATCAGCCCCATTTGTACGAATTGGGATGGTTGCAGTCCTCCTAGAGCTGTTGTTCCCTACTTGTGAACGATTCCTATGGTACTTATAACAAAAGAATGCAATTATAGCCAAAGCTACTCCAATAACCACTCCTATCGATAACCCAATTATTAAGCCAGATGACTCCCCTTTCATCTTTTAAACCCAGTACCGCTATATATAATCAGTCAATGTCATTCATCCATAAACCTTCAAAGACAGCACAAAAATAATTAGATGGTGAACTTGATTCTTAGTCTCAGACCAAGAAAAGCATGAAAACCCAGATTTTTTAAAAAAACAACTAAACGAATCAGATTATTACATTTGACAGACGTGAATAGCAATTTCAGTTCAATAAGATAATACGAATCATCTTCTAAATAAACGGAAAAGAAACTAAGAAGCATGTCCATTAATAAAATTTACCTCTTGCAAAGCATTATACTGTGGGTACAAATGTGCCAATGCTTGAAAAATTGGATAATCGAATCATAACGGAGATTAAAGTCAGCAAACAATAGCCGACAGGAAAGATTGTACGATCAATAGACCTCGTTCAAACTTCACACGAAGTAGCAAAAGCGACAAAGTCAAGATCTTCCCACAATTTAGTCCACAAACAAACACAAAAATGCGTAAAAAAAATTATCGAAAAAAAACCCAGCTACCCACGCGAGATCGAATTGCAAAGAAAAAGAAATGAGAGAGAGAAAAAAAACCCACACTCAAAACCCAGAAAAACGAAAGACCCAACAAAAACGCTTTCTTTTTTTTTTTCAAGTGTCACCCAGAATTGAACGGAGCAGTTAACGATACCTTCCAAGGAAAAAGAACCAGAAAGTGCTTCGAAAAAGCAAACAAGACGGAGAACGAAATCTTGTGCGAGAGTAGTTGTAATGAATCTTTGCAGAGAAAGAGGAAACTGCGGCAAAGCAATTGGCCAAGCAACAAGAATGGGTGTTCTACGGGAAATATTTCGTTTTACACTGGAAAAACGAAAATCAATTGAAATTGAGGTGGATTTCCCATTATGCCCTTTCAAGAATAAGGACGTGTTTGGCACTATAAATAAATCTTAACTAATTTTGTTTAATTTAATCCAATGATCCAAGTTAAACTTCAATTAAAAATATTTATAATTTAACAGACGGAATTAGATTCAAATTTGACCCCATAAATAATATTCCCCAAACTAAGATGTAATTTAAATCAATCAATATTATAGATTGAATAACCTTTTTGGTGCATTTCGAAAGAATACATTATATTCATTTACTGCTATAATTAGTATGACAGATGAGATTAATGATCTTTAATATCCATTTATAACATACTGAAAATCAATGTTACAAAAACTATTAAACTTAATTGAAATTTGTTTTAATAAAAGGTTTTTTTGAATTATTTTATGGTATAAATGTATTATTTCAAGAACAAAATATTTAACGATAAAAAAAAAAATAGGATATGTTTAAGTACACATTCTCTTTCGTTAATTCATACAATATACTAGTGCGTCGACGCACAGAACGCTTGTATAATATTTTTTATAATTTATTTGGTTTATATTTAAATGAGGATCAAAATATAATTATAAGAAATAGTGAGGTACTACACTGTAAATTTGATATATAAATAAAAAATAAATAGAAAAATAAAAGAATAAAAAAATGACTTCAATAAGAATTGAAGCTATAACTTAATTTCTAAGAAACAATGACTCTACCCGTTGAACCACATATGACTTACATTAAAATTTTAACATTTTATTAATATATAATTATTAAAACAGACCATGAGAACAAAGTTATTTACTCTAACTGTCTCAAACTTAATAGAATAGTATAGAAATATAGATATAATATTGGGGATGTGTCAAATAATTTTTAATTTTTTTATTATCTTTATGGTTCAGGGTTAAGACGGTGTGATTCCTCTCATCTGTAATGTGCCAGAAAGGTTCATCAACTTATTAATTTTAAATGTATTTGATCCCCAAATGTTAATTTATTAAAAATTAAAGATAAATGAAGCAAACCGATTGGGATAAAGCTGTTTTAAAAAATATTATTTATGTTTTTCCTAGGAAATATCTTATTTTAAATTGCACAATGAGACCGTCTCGAAAATCAATTTTATGATACATGTCTCCAAGTTGATCAAATTCGTAAAAATATAGCTTTTTATATAAAAAAAATATTATTTTTCAATCTAGTTATATACAAATTAATCTGTCTCACCCGTCAAACAATCTAACAAGAAACATATTTTTTAATTTACTTTATATTAGATACGTGTTTTTTTTTCCACAAACAAAAGGGTCAAATTGGTTTTAGACTGAGATAATGAGGACGAACACAGTAATTATATCAAGAAATAATCAAAGCATATACGTTGGTTGAAATTTTTGCGATCCATTTATGAATATATTACATAGAATCGAGAAATCGTCGTTTTTATAGATCGATTTGTCTGTTACACTGTGTCTTCTTTCGTTTTCTCGGAGATCGTCAGGTTTGACAATTGGGGATTGACAATCCAAAGTCCCATCCCCTCTTTTAATATTATATAGTATTTGTTTCATGTTTTGCGGGTGAAATTAGCCTAGAAAATATGGCCAGTGGAATCGATCAACTGTCTACCTAATCCATCTGTAAACAAACATCAAAAGAATTTTTCCATGCAAGGAAGTATGTTTCTGATTAAACAATAATATCAAACGTTTCAATATGAATGAACAAGCTGCCTGTTTCTGTCAATTAATTCAATATTTCCTTTACTCATAAGTTGACTTTTATTTATATGAAGAGAGGTGGATATGGATTTATATATGAGTAGGTTTTTTGTAAGACGGTTTCACGAATCTGTATCTGTGAGACGGGTCAACCCTACCGATATTCACAATAAAAAGTAATACTCTTAGCAAAAAAAATGATATTTTTTCATGGATGACCCAAATAAGATATCCGTATCATAAAACACAATATGTGAAACCGTTTCACACAAGTTTTTGTCTTTATATATATTGAGTTTTAGATTATACTTATCCTATTTGGTTCAGTATAATAATTTAGATCTACAATCATTAGCACATGAAAATTTTAAATTGGTTCATTTATGCTCATTGGTAGGTAGAAGCTAAACATAAATCAAATATAATATTTTGTGTTTGTTAGAAATGAAAAGAAGAGTATTTAATTGTTATACTCCTATTATCAAGTGACTTATGTTGTGTTTGGTTGGGGTGATTAGGTGGGTTTATTTTTTTTAACCCACCTAATCACCTGTTTGGTACGTTTTTTATTTAATCAAGGCAATCTCTCGTATTAATGATTATGTTATATTAGGTGTGATAAAATAATCACTCCTCACCCCCTAGGATTATTTATCTCATTCTTAATCCATCATATTTTTCCAATTTTACCCTTCTCCTAATTCCAAACTCACAACCACTTCCCTCCTACCGACCGACGGACGACCACCCCCCGCCGGCCGACTGTCGCCGCCCGCCGACCGGTGCCGACCGCCGCTGACCGGCGTCCGCCTCCTCTTGCCGGTCGACCGCCGCCGCCGTCGCCACTTCCGGCCGGATGACCACCGTCGACCGCCGCCACAAAACTGGAAGGGCAATTTTGTCAATTCATCAAAAGATTATTATTTATCTCATTCTTAACAATCATACCAAACATAATATTATTTTATCATTATCTACTTCAATCATTATTTTTATAATTTCTTTCTTAATCATTTCATTATTTTATCCTCCAAACCAAACGTAGCCTTATAGTTTTAACTATAAATTAATCAATTTGTATTTATTTAAATTTAAATAATAATAAAAGAATGTTATGATCGAAAATGTATTTATATTGGTGAATTAAACATTAAACTATTTGCAAAAAACGAGCCGAATTTAACAATTTTTCAAAGTTCTTTTCTGAGCGGCTACTACTTTGCTGGACCACTAAAAATAAGAAAGTGCGAAAATGGTTCCACTACACTAGTGGTAAAGTACAAATATTCAAAGCAACCAACAGTTTAAGAGTAACAATTATAAATAATCAAGCAAAATAAATTGCGTAAGTGAATGAGACAAAATTTTATGGATGTTCGAAGATGAATACTCATACATCACCTGTAACGTCTACCGTTTTAAGAGTGCGAAAATATTTTTTTTAATAAAAGTTCGCAATTACAAAATATTATTTAAAATAATCGTATTTATTTGCCAATAAAAGTAGCGCAATTTAAAAATAACCAACATCATCCAAATTCAACGTAAACGTGTAAAAATCGTAACATCATCAACGCATAAAAACTGTTTAACTCATCTCAAAACTCATAAATCAATATGCGGAAAAACGTGCGGTCCTCGGGTTATGTCACCGCACCAGAGCTGCCTACTCAGAGTTCAGCACCTCCAGTCTCCTCAGCGGCAAACTCACCTGCATCACACACTTCTAGTGAGTCTAAAGACCCAACACACCTGTATCAGGAATAACAAGTACATATACATATAAAAATAGCATAATCAACATACATTTCATGTCTGCATTAAAATCGCATACGTAAACGTGTCATGTCAAAACGTGGTAAAAATCATAGCATGTATCATCGTATCAGCATATACGTGTTAAATTTCTTAATTTGAATTCCATTCATTAGCTGTGACTCAGTCGATGGATCCATCTACGTGTAACCGTGATACCCGGCGGCGAGGATCATCAGCGACATCATTACCCGCCCACTGAGCCCGGCCTTACATGTCATCATGTCATCGTGTTAGTCACAACTAAATCACTTCCTTCAAAAACGTGTCATCATATTCATCACTTAAATAAAATCATGCATATACATAATTTTTTCTTTAAATCAGGCATGCACCGTAATTATCATAATTTCATAAAAATCATAAACGTAATGCATAAACATTTAAAATATCATAAATTTGTGCTCAGGGCGCTGCCATGACCAAAATCTCACCCCGGGTGCAAAATGACCGTTTTGCCCTTGGAAACCCGTACCATTTTAACCCTGGACCTCTAAAATTGACCCGAAGCTTACCAAACTCCTTAAAATGTCTCAAAACTTATTTAAAAGCATTCTTAGACGTAAACTCGAGCCTCATACAGAACTTAACCGATTTGTTTTAAAAACTTGAACCGAGGTCTCGGTTTTAACCCGAACCGACTTTAAACTCAACCAAATTTCTCACAACTTTTTACCATATCTTAAAAACACTTAAAAGACCCTAAAACCCCCTAAACTCAACGCTTAAACATATAGGACATATCCAACCAAGCTGTTGGAAATTTCGAACGTGACCGATTCGATACCCTAGCTCGCGCACCCTTCAATATTTCGCTCCTAACCTTCACCCAACGGATCTAGTCCCTACTCGAGCACACCTAGACCATCCTAGGCTCCCCCTGGACCTGCTGAACCCACTGCTAACCTCCCATGCAAGCCTCAACGCTTAAACATATAGGACATATCCAACCAAGCTGTTGGAAATTTCGAACGTGACCGATTCGATACCCTAGCTCGCGCACCCTTCAATATTTCGCTCCTAACCTTCACCCAACGGATCTAGTCCCTACTCGAGCACACCTAGACCATCCTAGGCTCCCCCTGGACCTGCTGAACCCACTGCTAACCTCCCATGCAAGCCTACACGACAGTCACGCTAGCTAGCACTCGCCAATACCCTACCCGAGCTTTCCTTTTCGATGGCGTGCGACCGGCACTTCAGGTGGTTCCAGCGGTGGTTAGGCCTCCCTGAGTCGTGACTCAGACCCACCAGGGTCTGGTCCAAACCCCGGTTTAGCCTCTGCACCGATCGTCCCACCCCACGCGAGCCACAGCCCCCAACGAGCACAACCCCAATGACTCTCGATCTTACCACTTCCAGAAACCCCGATCGGTATTGCTCCCCCAAACGCAACGTGGCACCAATACTAGACTCTTAACAACACATCATAGCAGCCCCTTACACAGATCATGAAAACCGTGAGCCACAAACAAAAACAAATGAATGAAACATGATAAAAATCGGAAGCTTTTCCTCCTCATGGCTGGATCAAAAATTTAAATGCAAGAACACAATCATCAGCATGTATATGATGTAAATGATGCAGAAATAAGGGTACAGGGCGTGCCTTTTATGTTTGATGAACAAGAACGAGGTGAGGGAGACACGAAGAATTTTTCTTTGCAAGTATGAGTGGAAACCGACGCACCGTGAGAAAATCCTTGCTGAAACCGAGAAAATTATGAGTGCGAGGGGTGAGTGTCGGTTGTGGGAGTGTTAGGTTTAGGTTAAATGGTGCTTAGGAGCTTAATTAAATAATAAACAAATAGTTAATGGACCATAAATTATTTAATTAAAATTTTAAAAGAGTTTTAAGCCCAATAAGCTTAAAAGTAGGTCCATTAAATCCAAACAAACTCCCGTAAAATATTTCATGTTGGAAAGTTTTTGAAAATACTAGCCGAACCCTCAAAAAGTCCTCCGATTCGATAAAATTGACGTACCGGTTAAAAATAAATTCTTACGGGTAAAAATATCCAATAAAATCTCATTTTCGAAAAATCCCCTTTAAATACCTTATATTAATTAATAAAAATTAATCATGCATTAAAATAATTTTCCTGAAAATTCTCCGTCTCCGTTCCTCGTCCGAGCGTGAAATGCACCTAGAAACCCTAATGCATGAACTTATAAAATTTCGTGAAATTAATCCTATCATGCATGAATTATGCATAGAATGCATAAAAATAATTAAACACATAATTTAAATAAAAATCCTAGATTGCATGCATTCAGGTTACGTGAATTGAATTCATGGACCTTACACATCACCTCTTCTTCTATTTATAAAGGAATCAACTAAAAGACTTTAGTTTTATAACTTTTGTTGTAAAATTCCACTTTGAATTAGGACTTATCTTTGCCTATGTCGAAACTCTTAGTTATCACTTGTCAATTTCTAGATGTTTAATAATTATCGGTCCACTAGAGACAACAACACAATCCAACAGTTAGCTTTGATGGTTTGAGTTGGTAGAGTAGAATATAAAGATTCTTTGATCATCTGAAGAGCGTGAGTTTAAATGAACAACTTGATATATAATAGCTTGAGTGTGCTTGAAGATCTTGGAGTAATGCAAATTTTGAAAGATATAAGCTTGTAATAGTTTTTATTGTTGTTTTCTTATGTTTGGATTCTTCATATTTATAGTTGAAAACTCCAACAATCGAATTTTTTTCATAGATAATTTGTACTATCTCTCGACAGAATGGTTTTTTCGCCTTCAATCATCGTACACATAATTAAATTACCATTTAATGATCCTTTGTTCTTGCGACTTTTGACTCTTAGCTTATGAAAAAGCTAATTGACTTTAGACTGTTTAGGAAACATTTTGTCAATTGAAAATTAGTAAGATATTCTTAGCTAGTGGATTTAAAGTATCCACATTTATATGCTAAAGTCTGACCAGTCAGATAAATGTATGTCTTGAATAACCTCAATGGTCTTGTCAGAAGCAAATGATATTATGAAGTTTGCAGCTTCAAACACTGATAATATATTGAGCAACTTGAGTTGGTCCAGTGGTGCCGGGCATCCATATGATTTTTAAATTAAGTAATCTGGTCGGAGAATTCAACATTCACACCGGAGTTTTGATGTTTAGCTGTTGTTTGATTGGTGGCCATCAGTCTGAAGGTGTTCTCTATTGAGTTGAGATCACGAATAACCTGCTTCTTGAAGTTGTCGAATGCTACAATATGAGAAAAATGCTTTATTTCGACGTTGGTCATTGATTTCGTCAGGTTCTTAATTTGAGAGAAGACTGGCTGAAGCAATGTTTTGGGAGAGTTATCATCAAATTCTAAAAAGATATTAAGATCAATGTGCTGAGAGGATTCTTCTTCATTGTGATGTTCCAGATGAGGATAGGCAGTCCGAATTATCAATTCTCCACCGGATAGATGTGCAGAAAAACTATCTTCATGCAATACTTGTGTAGATTAAAAGGTCGGAGTAGTTAGTAGTGTGGTTGTATCTTCAACGGTTTGAACAAAATCATGTTGTGGATCAATCACTTCTTCCATATGTTCATCATCAAGTATGAATGCACTATGAATTACCAACTCTTTACCAATCTATATTCTCTAGAAAGATAATCACATCTTCTTGTATTGGTGCACTGGTTGGAGTGAACTTGACCCTTCTGATCGAATTAGGCACAAAATTTTGACCCTTCTAATCACATCTTATGTTTTTTGACCCTTCTTATAATCAAGCGACCCTTCAAAATATAAGTGATTCAATGTTCAACCCTTCCAAATTTTTTGACCCTTCTTATAATCACATCTTATTATATATTTAAAATATAAGTAATAAAATATAAGTGATTCAATGTTCAACCCTTCTGATGTGAACTTGACCACGCATCATGTGCTAACTTTTGGAAAGGATTTAGAGAAACATTGCTCTCGAGATTGGACCAGCTTGACAGTGATTGAAGATGAAGTATCAAGTGTGTTCAAGCGATTAACGAGATTCAAGGAAGCATTTCATGGAATCTTGTCGAGCAACAAAGATTTCCAGTGCAAAATGACCCCGGAAGACAGCAAGAGCGCGCAATCGCGTGATATTTAAACAAATACGGCGCACAGGATTGTAGCATGCACATAGCCACATGCCTAAAGCTTGCAATCACGTGCCAAAACACGCGCTCTAGCGTGCCCCGACTTGCCGATACGAAGAAGAGCAGTAGCTTGTGAACACCAGCGTGATTTCTGGGCGCACCCATGTGCGATGAAGCTTAGAAAAGATTATTTCTCCTACTTTAGAGTCCTAGATGACTAGGAAACTTGGATATTGTTATCTTTTGGTTTTATAAACATGAATTCCGACATAAAGTTTGCATATTATTGATATCTTTTGTGATTTTTTTCTCTGAAACTCAAAACTTGACTCTATTCTTTCAAAAATCAAACTTATGAAGTTTAATTTTTGTGGCGTTTTTCAATCGTTCTTCACGCTCAAAGACGAGTTCTTTGAAAGTCAAGTGAATTCAGTTGTTTATTCCCATGTTATTTGTAACTAAAAGTCAAAGTTCATGGGTGAATTTCACAAATTACTTGTTTCAAAGATCGAGACAAAAATATACAAGGATTATTTTCATATATTTAATTGAAGGCATGATTACATCCTAGTTGTGTTTGCTTTTCATGTGTACTAGAATTCATATCATTTGGTATCAGAGCTTATGTTATTTTTTATTCCAGTAAGTTATATTATTTTTATTTATCGAGTTTGTTCTTCGTTCTCTTTGTTTGCATTATTTGTTTCTTGTGTTGCAAGATTTTTATTAAGAATATTGTCTATCGTTTTCCTTTGTTCGTGAATCTAGTGATTCTCGAATATTCTTGAGTCGTTCTTTGTTATTTCTTGTTATACAAGTTTCATCATTTCTTGTCGTGCAAGTATTGTCAAAAAATATTAGATCAAGCAGAAAGAGAAGATTGAATTAGGCACAAAAAATATATAATATTTCAAAATTTTAGTACTTATATTTTAGCATTGAAATTTTTTTCTTTTATTTATTGTTGAGTCATATTCAAGTTCATGGGAAAGATCTTCAAATTTATTGATCTTGTGCGGTCTAAGTGAGACAGCTGCAAATGTTTTGAACTTTGAACTTGTAGGTTTGACAACACACAAGCTACAAAGCTTTAGCGAACCCTTCGAGAGAATTTTCAAACATGAGTAAAAATACTTGAGTGCAAGTGTCCTTATTTGGAGTGAGGTGCGATGTATTTGTAGTGAGGAAAAAAAAGAGCGAGAGAATTTTCTTTGGAGTAATTGTGAGGATTTGGGTGAGGTACATATTATTGTTATTCCTACTAAATTTCTAGCAGGTACCATATATCTGACGATCGACAATTTAAAACATTGGTTGGAGAGTTGGGTAGAATGTGGGAGGAGTTTAATCCTTTAAGTGAGAGGCATAGACAAGTTGATGGGAATAGACGAGTGAGAAGAGTTTATGGGGATAGAGAGTCACGCCTGGATTGGGATAATGATAGGCAGTGTGATAAGAGTAGTAGATGTAAAAATCAGAGAGGATATAGAGCGATCGATGTTAAGATGACAGTTCCATTTTTCCATGGGAGAGTCGATCCAAAGAATTATCTTAACTGGGAGGATATGATGGAGTGTAATTTTGATAGCAAAGATTATTCGGAAGCTATGAAGGTAAGGTGATCTTGTAGCGAGTTTACCGATTATGCTACTATTTGCTAGGATAAATTAGTCTTGGGTATGAGAAGATGTGGAGAGAACCCTATAGTCATGTAAGATGAGATGAGGAAATTATTTGTTCATAATCACTATAATAGGAAAATTGATAGAAGAGAAAAACATGACTTTCATGAGATGTTTTTGGCATCCACATGGAGGTCCAGTGTGGAGGAGAAGGTCATGGCTACAACATTGAGAGATTCGAAACATGAAGCTCCCAATCATGGATATCGAGGAACATTTGAAATTTTCAATACTCTTACTTGTGATATTATATGTTGTTGGTGTTTAGAAATTGGACATGATATTATCCAATGTCTAAGTGAGCGGTGATGGTGATGGATTCTCAAGTGGAGCATGAATCAAAAGTTGAAGTTGAGTGTGAATCCAAAGTTGTAGTTGAACTTAAATATGAAGTCGAAGTTGAGGCTGATGATACTCCACTAGTTGTTGGTGCAAGTGTTGAACAATATGCGGTGGAAGGTGAGTCAGTATATGATAAAGAAGTTCCTAATATTTCTGATGTGGAGGAGGAGAGTAGACAAACTGAAACTTCAGTTCGTACATGTTTTGAGGAACCATATACTTCTCTTGTCAATTGATTCCAAAAGAAGTTCTCGATAATCGACTGGAATTTCAGAAATAGGCTGAAAAACAAAAAAAGAATGTTAGTGAAAAGGAATGTGATATGGCCGAAAAAGAAAAGATAAATAAAAAGAGGTAGTTTGGGATGATAAAGATCAGAGTAAAGCAAAAGAAAAAAATACCAGTAAAAAGATGGAAAAAAAATAAATTGATGGCCAAAGAGAGTGAAATTTACAAATACTTATTTTTGCATAAACCCCTTTAATTACTTTTATACAAAGATGTTTATTCAAACTGTCGTGATATAGTCGGTTCAATCCCGAGCAATGTTATTTTTTCTTTGCAGAATTTTGGAGGTGTCATGGCAAGGAAGAAAATGCGTGTCGATGATGGAAGAATCCAATGGTTTGATCTTTATGAATCAGAAGCAATCAAAGTAGAATAAGAGTAGTTGTCAACGCAACAACTATGAGGTATGTCTTTCTTCCTTAACTTCATTCTATGTTGTCTTGTTTTCAAGATTTTTGAGGAAGAGCGACAGATACGGTGTTTAAGAGATATGACTTATATTTAACTTTTTTCTTTAACTTAAATGGAAGTGAGAGTGGTGAGAAACTGCATGCATTAAGCTTAAATATTCTTGATTTTGATTTCTCACAAGTTACCAATTTACTGGAGTTTATTGGGCACCAAAATGTATATACATTAGATTTAAGGTGTGGTGACGTTTTGAAAGATTGCAGGGATAGTACATATGACATGTTCTATTTGTATAATTTACATTGGTTTGATGAGAGTTGTGAAAAGTGCAAGGTTGGATATGAGAATTTTTATGTTCATGATAAATATTTGTAAGAGAATACATTTTTCATTCTATATTCATTGCATGAGTTACTTGATAGTGAGACATATAGTTACGGTTTGATGTATAACTATGGAGTAGCTACAACCATATATATAATGCATGAATTTTTACTGTGGTTGCATATGAAGAGATATATTGAGTGAGATTGTGAAACATGCATTGCATATATGAAAATGACATTTAGGA
Source organism: Primulina tabacum (assembly GCF_025594145.1). Classification (NCBI taxonomy): domain Eukaryota; kingdom Viridiplantae; phylum Streptophyta; class Magnoliopsida; order Lamiales; family Gesneriaceae; genus Primulina; species Primulina tabacum. The sequence goes on along the minus strand of NC_134553.1, from coordinate 39,388,680 downwards.
TAGATTCTTATATATTGTATGAACCAATTCTTATTCCTAGTGACTGAATGTCGTATATCTATATGATTTTTTCGTAGGGTTCTAAGAAGGTGATGAACTTAATTTTTGCGACGCTTAATGATATTTTATTATTATCATGTGGTGTCATTTGTCATTTATCATATGGTGTATTGATGAATACATGGCGAGGTCAACCATGGAGTTGAGAGTTCTAGGGTTGATGGATCAAGTGGATCATAGAACTTACGAGCTGGATTTGAAAGGTAGTGTGGTGGTAATGTAATTTTTTGTGTTACTAACTTACTATGTTTTTGTGTAGATAACAAAGATTTCAAGACAAATCTCTTTGAAGAAGAGGATTATGGCGCGATCTTAATAATGCATCATGTGCTAACTATTGGAATAAATTTAAAGAAATGTTGCTCTCGAGATTGGACAAGCTTGATAGTGATTGAAGATGAAGTATCGAGTGTGTTCAAACAATTAGCGAGATTCAAGGAAGTATTCAATGAATCGTGTCGAGCAACCAAGCATTCGAGTGCAAAATGACCCCGGAAAACAGCAAGAATGCATAGCCGTGCATTCGTGCAACAAATACGGCACGCGGTCTCCAGTATGGTCCCCGGTCTCTGTTCCTTGATCGCGTATCGAATAACCCTTAAAACACGGTTTTATGCATTCTTGTAGAAATTCATATTTTTACATGTAAACATGTCTATCACATTTAATTAATGTAATTAAAATTATTTAATCAAGTATTTTCTATTTTTCCTAAATTTACATGCAGTTGGATTACATTATTACATTTTGGATCTTACAATTCCTCCCTCCCTTAAATGAAATTTTGTCCTCGAAATTAAAATTTATCGAATAACTCCGGGTAGCGACTCCTCATGTCAGTCTCGGTCTCTCAAGTAGCTTCCTCCTTCGAATTCTTTAACACTGACTTTGACCATTTGAATAACTTTATTTTGGAGCCTTCTTTCTTGCCTATCTAGATGTTGTATAGGCATTTCCTCGTATGACATATTTTGAGTCAACTGTAGAGGTTCATAATTCAGTACATGTGAAGGGTTCGACATGTACTTTCGCAGCATCGAGATATGGAACACATTATGCACTCCAGCCAGCATTTGTGGCAAAGCCACTCTATAGGTTAATGTTCCAATCTTTTCTAGAACCTCAAACGGTCCTATGAACTTCGGACCGAGTTTGTCTTTCTTGCCAAATCTCCTAACACCCTTCATGGGTGCTACTTTCACGAATACGTAGGCTCCCACTGTAAACTCTAGCTCCTTTCATTGCTTATCAACGTAATTTTTCTGGAGAATTTGAGCAGTCTTCATCCTATCTCCAATTTTGACTACTAGCTCTGCTCTCTGCTTGATCAGGTACAAACCAAATTCTCCTCTTTCACCAACCTCATCCCAATATATCGGTGATCTACACTTTCTCCCATAAAGTGCCTCATAAGGAGCCATACCTATAGATGATTGGTAGCTATTGTTATAGGTGAACTCCACTAGAATTAATTTTTGTTCTCAACTTCTTTGGAAATCGATCACACAAGATCGGAGTATATCCTCAAAATTTTAAATCACCCTTTCAGACTAACCATCGATTTCAGGATGAACTCTGTACTGAACAACATCTTTGTTCCCATCGACGCATGCAAACTCTTTCAGAAGGACGATGTGAACATCGGATCTTTGTCAGAAACAATCGATACTGGAATCACATGCAGTCGAACTATCTCTTGGATGTACAGATCTGCATACTGTGTCATGGTTAATATCGTCTTAATAGGTAGAAAGTGCGCTGATTTTGTTAGACGATCAACTATCACCCAAATGACGTTGAATCCCCTAATATTCCTTGGCAATCCCACTACAAAATCCATAGTAATATTTTCCCATTTCCACTCGTGAATAGTAAGTGACTTAAGCTTCTCAGCTGGCCTCTGATGCTTTGCCTTAACTTACTGGCATGTCAAACACTCAGACACAAAATGCAAGATGTCCTGTTTCATGCCTGACCACCAATACAGTGTTTTCAAATCCTTATACATCTTCGTACTTCCAGGATGAATGGAGTATGAGGTATTGTGAGCTTCTTTCATAATAACCTCTCTCAGTTAATAGCCACTGGGAACCCATAGTCAATCTCGATATCGAACTATGCCATCCTCCTCGGAATACAGCTTCCAGCCTTTAGATTCGTCTCTCAGTTTCCATTTTTGTAAATGTTTATCATAAGACTGACCCTCACAGATTCTATCCCTCGGAGTCGACTGTACTGTCATAGTAGCAAGATTATGGGCCTCTCCCCTCGCATACACTGCAAGCTCGAATCGTTGAATCTCGGACTGCAATGGTCTTTGAAGTGATACTTGAGTAACGACTGCTGTCTTTCTACTCAAAGCATGCGCATCTACATTAGACTTTCACGGATGGTAGCTAATATCGCAGTTGTAATCTTTTACCAACTCTAACCATCTTAGTTGCCTCATATTCACTATGAATTACCAACTCTTTACCAATCTATATTCTCTAGAAAGATAATCACATCTTCTTGTATTGGTGCACTGGTTGGAGTGAACTTGACCCTTCTGATCGAATTAGGCACAAAATTTTGACCCTTCTTATAATCACATCTTATGTTTTTTGACCCTTCTTATAATCAAGCGACCCTTCAAAATATAAGTGATTCAATGTTCAACCCTTCCAAATTTTTTGACCCTTCTTATAATCACATCTTATTATATATTTAAAATATAAGTAATAAAATATAAGTGATTCAATGTTCAACCCTTCTGATGTGAACTTGACCACGCATCATGTGCTAACTTTTGGAAAGGATTTAGAGAAACATTGCTCTCGAGATTGGACCAGCTTGACAGTGATTGAAGATGAAGTATCAAGTGTGTTCAAGCGATTAACGAGATTCAAGGAAGCATTTCATGGAATCTTGTCGAGCAACAAAGATTTCCAGTGCAAAATGACCCCGGAAGACAGCAAGAGCGCGCAATCGCGTGATATTTAAACAAATACGGCGCACAGGATTGTAGCATGCACATAGCCACATGCCTAAAGCTTGCAATCACGTGCCAAAACACGCGCTCTAGCGTGCCCCGACTTGCCGATACGAAGAAGAGCAGTAGCTTGTGAACACCAGCGTGATTTCTGGGCGCACCCATGTGCGATGAAGCTTAGAAAAGATTATTTCTCCTACTTTAGAGTCCTAGATGACTAGGAAACTTGGATATTGTTATCTTTTGGTTTTAGAAACATGAATTCCGACATAAAGTTTGCATATTATTGATATCTTTTGTGATTTTTTTCTCTGAAACTCAAAACTTGACTCTATTCTTTCAAAAATCAAACTTATGAAGTTTAATTTTTGTGGCGTTTTTCAATCGTTCTTCACGCTCAAAGACGAGTTCTTTGAAAGTCAAGTGAATTCAGTTGTTTATTCCCATGTTATTTGTAACTAAAAGTCAAAGTTCATGGGTGAATTTCACAAATTACTTGTTTCAAAGATCGAGACAAAAATATACAAGGATTATTTTCATATATTTAATTGAAGGCATGATTACATCCTAGTTGTGTTTGCTTTTCATGTGTACTAGAATTCATATCATTTGGTATCAGAGCTTATGTTATTTTTGATTCCAGTAAGTTATATTATTTTTATTTATCGAGTTTGTTCTTCGTTCTCTTTGTTTGCATTATTTGTTTCTTGTGTTGCAAGATTTTTATTAAGAATATTGTCTATCGTTTTCCTTTGTTCGTGAATCTAGTGATTCTCGAATATTCTTGAGTCGTTCTTTGTTATTTCTTGTTATACAAGTTTCATCATTTCTTGTCGTGCAAGTATTGTCAAAAAATATTAGATCAAGCAGAAAGAGAAGATTGAATTAGGCACAAAAAATATATAATATTTCAAAATTTTAGTACTTATATTTTAGCATTGAAATTTTTTTCTTTTATTTATTGTTGAGTCATATTCAAGTTCATGGGAAAGATCTTCAAATTTATTGATCTTGTGCGGTCTAAGTGAGACAGCTGCAAATGTTTTGAACTTTGAACTTGTAGGTTTGACAACACACAAGCTACAAAGCTTTAGCGAACCCTTCGAGAGAATTTTCAAACATGAGTAAAAATACTTGAGTGCAAGTGTCCTTATTTGGAGTGAGGTGCGATGTATTTGTAGTGAGGGAAAAAAAGAGCGAGAGAATTTTCTTTGGAGTAATTGTGAGGATTTGGGTGAGGTACATATTATTGTTATTCCTACTAATTTCTAGCAGGTACCATATATCTGACGATCGACAATTTAAAACATTGGTTGGAGAGTTGGGTAGAATGTGGGAGGAGTTTAATCCTTTAAGTGAGAGGCATAGACAAGTTGATGGGAATAGACGAGTGAGAAGAGTTTATGGGGATAGAGAGTCACGCCTGGATTGGGATAATGATAGGCAGTGTGATAAGAGTAGTAGATGTAAAAATCAGAGAGGATATAGAGCGATCGATGTTAAGATGACAGTTCCATTTTTCCATGGGAGAGTCGATCCAAAGAATTATCTTAACTGGGAGGATATGATGGAGTGTAATTTTGATAGCAAAGATTATTCGGAAGCTATGAAGGTAAGGTGATCTTGTAGCGAGTTTACCGATTATGCTACTATTTGCTAGGATAAATTAGTCTTGGGTATGAGAAGATGTGGAGAGAACCCTATAGTCATGTAAGATGAGATGAGGAAATTATTTGTTCATAATCACTATAATAGGAAAATTGATAGAAGAGAAAAACATGACTTTCATGAGATGTTTTTGGCATCCACATGGAGGTCCAGTGTGGAGGAGAAGGTCATGGCTACAACATTGAGAGATTCGAAACATGAAGCTCCCAATCATGGATATCGAGGAACATTTGAAATTTTCAATACTCTTACTTGTGATATTATATGTTGTTGGTGTTTAGAAATTGGACATGATATTATCCAATGTCTAAGTGAGCGGTGATGGTGATGGATTCTCAAGTGGAGCATGAATCAAAAGTTGAAGTTGAGTGTGAATCCAAAGTTGTAGTTGAACTTAAATATGAAGTCGAAGTTGAGGCTGATGATACTCCACTAGTTGTTGGTGCAAGTGTTGAACAATATGCGGTGGAAGGTGAGTCAGTATATGATAAAGAAGTTCCTAATATTTCTGATGTGGAGGAGGAGAGTAGACAAACTGAAACTTCAGTTCGTACATGTTTTGAGGAACCATATACTTCTCTTGTCAATTGATTCCAAAAGAAGTTCTCGATAATCGACTGGAATTTCAGAAATAGGCTGAAAAACAAAAAAAGAATGTTAGTGAAAAGGAATGTGATATGGCCGAAAAAGAAAAGATAAATAAAAAGAGGTAGTTTGGGATGATAAAGATCAGAGTAAAGCAAAAGAAAAAAATACCAGTAAAAAGATGGAAAAAAAATAAATTGATGGCCAAAGAGAGTGAAATTTACAAATACTTATTTTTGCATAAACCCCTTTAATTACTTTTATACAAAGATGTTTATTCAAACTGTCGTGATATAGTCGGTTCAATCCCGAGCAATGTTATTTTTTCTTTGCAGAATTTTGGAGGTGTCATGGCAAGGAAGAAAATGCGTGTCGATGATGGAAGAATCCAATGGTTTGATCTTTATGAATCAGAAGCAATCAAAGTAGAATAAGAGTAGTTGTCAACGCAACAACTATGAGGTATGTCTTTCTTCCTTAACTTCATTCTATGTTGTCTTGTTTTCAAGATTTTTGAGGAAGAGCGACAGATACGGTGTTTAAGAGATATGACTTATATTTAACTTTTTTCTTTAACTTAAATGGAAGTGAGAGTGGTGAGAAACTGCATGCATTAAGCTTAAATATTCTTGATTTTGATTTCTCACAAGTTACCAATTTACTGGAGTTTATTGGGCACCAAAATGTATATACATTAGATTTAAGGTGTGGACGTTTTGAAAGATTGCAGGGATAGTACATATGACATGTTCTATTTGTATAATTTACATTGGTTTGATGAGAGTTGTGAAAAGTGCAAGGTTGGATATGAGAATTTTTATGTTCATGATAAATATTTGTAAGAGAATACATTTTTCATTCTATATTCATTGCATGAGTTACTTGATAGTGAGACATATAGTTACGGTTTGATGTATAACTATGGAGTAGCTACAACCATATATATAATGCATGAATTTTTACTGTGGTTGCATATGAAGAGATATATTGAGTGAGATTGTGAAACATGCATTGCATATATGAAAATGACATTTAGGATAGATTCTTATATATTGTATGAACCAATTCTTATTCCTAGTGACTGAATGTCGTATATCTATATGATTTTTTCGTAGGGTTCTAAGAAGGTGATGAACTTAATTTTTGCGACGCTTAATGATATTTTATTATTATCATGTGGTGTCATTTGTCATTTATCATATGGTGTATTGATGAATACATGGCGAGGTCAACCATGGAGTTGAGAGTTCTAGGGTTGATGGATCAAGTGGATCATAGAACTTACGAGCTGGATTTGAAAGGTAGTGTGGTGGTAATGTAATTTTTTGTGTTACTAACTTACTATGTTTTTGTGTAGATAACAAAGATTTCAAGACAAATCTCTTTGAAGAAGAGGATTATGGCGCGATCTTAATAATGCATCATGTGCTAACTATTGGAATAAATTTAAAGAAATGTTGCTCTCGAGATTGGACAAGCTTGATAGTGATTGAAGATGAAGTATCGAGTGTGTTCAAACAATTAGCGAGATTCAAGGAAGTATTCAATGAATCGTGTCGAGCAACCAAGCATTCGAGTGCAAAATGACCCCGGAAAACAGCAAGAATGCATAGCCGTGCATTCGTGCAACAAATACGGCACGCGGTCTCCAGTATGGTCCCCGGTCTCTGTTCCTTGATCGCGTATCGAATAACCCTTAAAACACGGTTTTATGCATTCTTGTAGAAATTCATATTTTTACATGTAAACATGTCTATCACATTTAATTAATGTAATTAAAATTATTTAATCAAGTATTTTCTATTTTTCCTAAATTTACATGCAGTTGGATTACATTATTACATTTTGGATCTTACAATTCCTCCCTCCCTTAAATGAAATTTTGTCCTCGAAATTAAAATTTATCGAATAACTCCGGGTAGCGACTCCTCATGTCAGTCTCGGTCTCTCAAGTAGCTTCCTCCTTCGAATTCTTTAACACTGACTTTGACCATTTGAATAACTTTATTTTGGAGCCTTCTTTCTTGCCTATCTAGATGTTGTATAGGCATTTCCTCGTATGACATATTTTGAGTCAACTGTAGAGGTTCATAATTCAGTACATGTGAAGGGTTCGACATGTACTTTCTCAGCATCGAGATATGGAACACATTATGCACTCCAGCCAGCATTTGTGGCAAAGCCACTCTATAGGTTAATGTTCCAATCTTTTCTAGAACCTCAAACGGTCCTATGAACTTCGGACTGAGTTTGTCTTTCTTGCCAAATCTCCTAACACCCTTCATGGGTGCTACTTTCACGAATACGTAGGCTCCCACTGTAAACTCTAGCTCCTTTCATTGCTTATCAACGTAATTTTTCTGGAGAATTTGAGCAGTCTTCATCCTATCTCCAATTTTGACTACTAGCTCTGCTCTCTGCTTGATCAGGTACAAACCAAATTCTCCTCTTTCACCAACCTCATCCCAATATATCGGTGATCTACACTTTCTCCCATAAAGTGCCTCATAAGGAGCCATACCTATAGATGATTGGTAGCTATTGTTATAGGTGAACTCCACTAGAATTAATTTTTGTTCTCAACTTCTTTGGAAATCGATCACACAAGATCGGAGTATATCCTCAAAATTTTAAATCACCCTTTCAGACTAACCATCGATTTCAGGATGAACTCTGTACTGAACAACATCTTTGTTCCCATCGACGCATGCAAACTCTTTCAGAAGGACGATGTGAACATCGGATCTTTGTCAGAAACAATCGATACTGGAATCACATGCAGTCGAACTATCTCTTGGATGTACAGATCTGCATACTGTGTCATGGTTAATATCGTCTTAATAGGTAGAAAGTGCGCTGATTTTGTTAGACGATCAACTATCACCCAAATGACGTTGAATCCCCTAATATTCCTTGGCAATCCCACTACAAAATCCATAGTAATATTTTCCCATTTCCACTCGTGAATAGTAAGTGACTTAAGCTTCTCAGCTGGCCTCTGATGCTTTGCCTTAACTTACTGGCATGTCAAACACTCAGACACAAAATGCAAGATGTCCTGTTTCATGCCTGACCACCAATACAGTGTTTTCAAATCCTTATACATCTTCGTACTTCCAGGATGAATGGAGTATGAGGTATTGTGAGCTTCTTTCATAATAACCTCTCTCAGTTAATAGCCACTGGGAACCCATAGTCAATCTCGATATCGAACTATGCCATCCTCCTCGGAATACAGCTTCCAGCCTTTAGATTCGTCTCTCAGTTTCCATTTTTGTAAATGTTTATCATAAGACTGACCCTCACAGATTCTATCCCTCGGAGTCGACTGTACTGTCATAGTAGCAAGATTATGGGCCTCTCCCCTCGCATACACTGCAAGCTCGAATCGTTGAATCTCGGACTGCAATGGTCTTTGAAGTGATACTTGAGTAACGACTGCTGTCTTTCTACTCAAAGCATGCGCATCTACATTAGACTTTCACGGATGGTAGCTAATATCGCAGTTGTAATCTTTTACCAACTCTAACCATCTTAGTTGCCTCATATTCAACTCTTTTTGGGTGAAAAATACTTCAAGCTTTTATGATCAGTCAAAATCTTGCACTTCTCCCCATATAAGTAATGTCTCCATATCTTCAATGCAAATACCACCGCTGCAAGCTCAAGGTCATGAGTTGGGTAATTCTTTTCATGAACCTTCAATTGTCTAGACGCGTAAGCTATCACTCAATCATTCTACATTAGGACTGCGCCTAAAGCAAGCTTCAAAGCGTGTATATATAGAACATACTCTCCTTATCCTATTGTCATCGATAGAACTGGCGCTGAAGTCAAAGCTTGCTTCAGCTTCTCGAAACTCTCCTGGCAGTCGGATTTCCAAATAAACTTTGCATTCTTCTTTGTCAAGGCAGTCAAGGGTACCGCAATAGTAGATAAACTTTGAATAAAATTCCGGAAGTAGCCAACTAGACCCAAGAAACTACGGATCTCGATTACACTCTTAGGTACTAGCCATTCTTTCACTGCCTCGACCTTGCTGGGATCGACTTCAAATCCATCCCTAGAAATAATGTGACCTAGAAACGCCACTGTCTCGAGCCAAAACTGCACTTGCTGAACTTAGCGAATAGCTTTCTATCTTGCAATATTTGTTATGTCGTTGCGTATTTTCCGCTCGCAATCGCACTGTTGTCAAGTTTTAATATATGTGAGTAAAGTATAATTCCCATGAGAAGTGTGTATGTAAAAATATATCAGTGCTTGTAATTAAAATAGTCATGAATTTATTTAGAAGAATCAATAAAAGGTTTGGGTTGCTTAAAAGGAAGTAATTGCAAATAAATATTAATGTAATCACCGAATTGAGAAATACCAACGAGAGAAAATATCTAGAAGAGTGATTTCGCTAAGTTTCCACGATAAATATTCCCGGTTAAATTTATATTCATGAATTCCATTTATTTAATAGCCAAAAACACTTAATTATTTTATTCCCTATTTCCCAAGTGACGAATAAATTGTATCATTCAAACTTCATTCCAAACATTCCTAATAAGAATCTAGGTTTAAATGATAAATGCAAACGATGTTCTTACCTAGGCCTCGCTAAAGTTATACGCCTTCCGAACAATATTAATATTCAACGATGCGTCTCTAATGATTTATATTCCTAATTCCTCTCCCGAGTTGTAGAATTAATCAGACAACAAAAAATTTATGGCCAGTAATTGAAGTCGAATAAAAACAAAGAAACACAATTAAACCAAAAAAGAATTCAATCACATAAACAACCAAGTCAAGTTATCGTATCAACAAAGTTACATCATCCTCTAGAATGGAAAATTAGTTCATAGCGGACTCTAAACAAAAACAAAACATGTTCAAAGTTGTAGACATTGCAACACAAGAATATAAAGGTGAAAGAATCAGAAGTAGCATCTCTGTCCCCAGATTCGTCGTTCTTCGTCTTCGTGATCGATCTTTTTGCTCCTTATTTTCCAGCGTGTGCTCTTGTCTCTCACATGAATTCTCAAGAAAACAGTTGTGCCCCATTTTCTAACCTAGGTTTCCATTTTTATATCAACAAGTCTGCTGAAATTTGGATTTTTCATGCATCTTGCGCGCGGTTGCGCGTGTTCTCACGCGGCCACGTGCAATCTCTTGGAGTTCTGCGGCTGTCTACGCGTGCAGTTGCGCGTGTTCTTACACGGCCGCATGCGCACCTCTGCATGTCCTGTTGCAACTCTGCACGTGCGGCTTCGCGTGATGTGGCGCGGCCGCATGCGAGCTTCTGCCGTTGTGCTCCACATTTGCGTGCATGGATGCGCGTGTTCTGGCATGGCCACGCGCATACTTCTGGCCATCTTTGCTGCACTGCTGTGTGTGGGTGTGCGCACTCTGTCACAGATGTGCGCGATCTTTTGTTTGTCCTTGCATCACTTTGACTTCATGTGCATCTTTTTCTCCAGTCCTGTATTGACATTCAAAACAAACCAACAACGCATAATTCCGTTCGAAACTAACATAATTCAAAATGGTTTCTTGTATAAATTAAGTGCAATTCTTGCACTTATCAGACGTTCATAGGTGCTGACTATGCTCTTCTTTGCTCCTCGAGTAAATCAGAATACCATCTATCAAGACTATGATAAATAGAACTATATATGACTGAAATACGCGATTCATGAGATCCATGAAGATCACTAGCACATTGGTCAACACGAATGGTATTACCATAAACTTGTAATACTCATATCAAATCCTAAAAGTTGTCTTATGAACATCGGACTCCTTCACCTTCAGCTGATGGTATCCCGAATGAAGATTTGTCTTCGAGAAAATCGATGCTCCTTGCAATTGATGAAATAAGTCCTCGATTATAGGTAAGGGATACTTATTCTTGATGGTGACTCTGTTCAGCTCTCTATAATCTATGCAAAATCGCATATTACCATCCTTCTTCTTCACAAATAATAATGGTGCGCCTCATGGAGAACGACTCGGGTGAATAAAACCCTTGTCCAGCAATTCTTGAATTTGGTCTGTCAGCTCTTTCATTTCAGCGGGTGCTAGACGATAGGGTGCCTTAGAAATTGGCACTGTGCATGACGTCAACTCAATAGAAAATTTCACCTCTCGGTCCGGTGGAATGCCAGAAACTTCCCTAGGAAATGCGCTAGGAAAATATCTGACAACCTCAATGTCCTCTAGCTGTTGACTGACAGGAACATGTGCTGAAGTAACACATGCTAGAAACGCTTGGCAGCCTCGCTTCATAAGTTTTCTCGCACAGATGCAGGAGATAATGTGCGACATTTGCTTGTTCCTTGCTGACTCAAAGACAAAATATTTTCCGCAGGGTGGTCATATAGATACTGATATCTGCCGAAAATATATCGAAACTCCATTCGAAGATAACCAATACATGCCAAGAATGATGTCGAATTCAGGCATCGGGAGTACGATGAGATCTGTCCGAACCACATACTTTTGCAAACAAAGCTCCAAATTCTTCACAATGCTCGTCTTAACCATCTGATCACCAGAAGGAATAGAAACTCTAAATCCCAATTCCAAATCCTCGGGTATAATATTTAGTCACTTGATGAACGTCTCAGATATAAATGAATGTGTAGCTCCCGAATCCAGCAATTCATATGTAGCTACACCTAAAATGAATATCCTTCTTGCGACAATTATACCATCAAATCCAATCGTGTTGAAAGCTTAAAAAATTCCTATCATTAATTACCCAAATTTTTGAAAATTATCACTTTGACCCTTAACAATTTTAAAAAATACACACAAGTTGCGCAAATAACTTTCGAAAATTGCATTTCTATCCTTACAGTTTGAATTTCTTCATTTTGGTCCTTGAGTTTTTCAAAAATTGCATCTAGACCCCAATAAATTTCGAATTCAATAAATTCCACCCCTAAACTTTTGAAAATAACTGTTTTGACCCCTGAATTACAGAAATTGCAAAAACAGCGCCTGATTTTCTAGAATTCGCAAAACAGCACCTAAACTTTCAAAAATTTGCAATTTAGTTCCTGAATTTTGAAAATTCCAGATTTCACCTTAGAATTTTTTGTCATCTCAATTTCAGTCACTGAACTTCTTAAAAATTACGGTTTGACCCTTGAAATTCTCGGCCTAGTGCAATATGCCCCTCAAACTCTCGGTATTGCAATTTAGCCCCTAAAATTTTGAAATTATGCAAAATACGCCCCACAATTTCGCCCCTTTCAATTTTATGTCCTAAAATTCTTATTTTTAGTCCATTTCATTTCTTTGCATTATTAAGGCTTATGTTTATGCCCAATTTCTATAATTCTCGATATCACCTCTTAAATCCAACTAAGGTTGAGCAAGCAACCTATTTTCCTCTAAGTTATTATTATCCCAATCAATTTTCATAACCAATCTAACATTTCATGCAACAAAAGCAATATAAAAATGTTAAACAACTAGGTTACCAGTAATCAGAGTCGTGTCTGGCTCTACCTCGCCCTCTTCAGCATGCATGACATAAGCTCTGCCAACAGTTGGTATTTTCTTCTTTGGGCGATTGCATTCTTTGCACAGTGACCTCTCTTCAGGTTTTGGGGCTCCAGACTATGGTGGCTTCTGTTGCCCCAATTTCTTCCACTGTCCTTGGGGCTTTTGCTGCCATTGAGATTTGGGAGGTCCTGTAAATTTCCTCTTGACTGGCTGAGACTTCTGCTGGTGCTGCTGCCTCTTGCGCTGCATCTCAAAACCAATATCCTTCAATGCTTGCTCAGCTTGGAAAGCACAAGTAGTGGCAGCTGCATAATCCGCCGGTCGCATCAACATCACATAATGGCGTATAGTAGGTTGAAGGCCATCCAAGAAGTGCCTCAATTTCTCAGCAACATCCCTAGCAATAAGGGACACAAAGTGACAACCCCTATCAAACTTTCTAACGAACTCAGCCACAGTCACGTAGAGTCATAAACTCCCTCTTCAAGCGTCCTCGGACATCAGCAGTAAAATACTTCTCGTAGAAAATGTTCATGAATTGCACCCAAGTGAAGGTGACTAGATTAACATCATGTTCAGCTCCTTCCCACAAGGAGAAACATCATCTTGCAGCATATAAGTGGCACACCTAACTCGATCAGCATCCCCCATATTTAGATAACGGAAATGTATCTCAAGGGATCTAATCCAACCATCAGCAACAAATCAGTCGGTGGTGCCAAAAAACTCCTTCGGTCCCAGCCTCTGGAACTGATCATACATATCATGATGTGGTCTCAGAGCCTGCTGAGCTTGCTGCTCAAAGAAACGTGTCATACCCTCCAGAACAGGCATAGCAGCATCGCCATTGGGAGGTGAGGGTGCATTCTCTCTATGATCCTCATTAGTATCAGCTTGCCTTATCAGTAATAAGGTGCGCGTCTAGAAGGCATTATATCTGAACGTTTTTCAAATTCTAAACGTAACCAACATGCATTTAAATCTAAGTTTCTAACCATGAAGCATAAAAAATCCTTTATCGAGCAAGTTCAAATACCTAAGAGCTCTGCACTAGTGCGGTAAAACTTCGCGCCTGAGCACGTACTTGGCGCTCGAGCGGTAAAATGTCGCACCCGAGTGCCACTGTCAGTGTCCAGGCGAAAAATTCTAGAACACTCGATGCCCGAGCGGTAACATCTTACCGCCCGAGTGCGCCCTTTCCAGAAGACCTCGCGCCCGAGCGCGCCGCCTTGCGGAAAAACCTAATTTAGAGTCCTAGTTAATTAGGTAATTAGATTTTGAGAATCTTTTTTATTTGTACACAATATATGGAAGAATTTTATTCATCGTAAACAATAATTCTTGAGTTTTAATCATTTTTTGTGAGTTTTTCTCTCAAATTCAAAGCTTGGTATACACTTTATTTGTTTCTCAAATGAAACTTATCAATGTTTAACATTTTTTGGCGTTTGTCGATTGTTCTTCACTCGGATTTTCAAAGACGAGTTCTTTGAAGGTTCGCTTGATATCGATTGTTTATCTCGTTAATATTTGTTGCTAAATTCTTCATAATTTAGAGGTGAATATTACAACCTTACTTGTTCAAAAAGACCGAGACAACACAACCATTTCTTTGTTTCATCGAATCGATGAGCGTGTTTGCTTTTCGTGGTCAAAGAATAACATCATTTGGTATCAGAGCTTTAGGTTCCTTTGATTCAAGTAAGTTTATCGTTTTTATTATCAGATCTGTGTTTATCCTTCGTTTGTTATCAGATCTATTTTATCATGTCGTTCTTGAGTCGGTGATTCTTGAAATTTCGTGAGTCATTCTTTGTCTTTTTTTCTTATTTTTTTTCGAGTTTGCACATCCATCCTATTGCAATCCAAAAAAAAAAGTGCCAAAATTTCGAAAATTTGCCATAAATTGGTTTTGCTATATTGTTCTATTCTCTTGTAGGAGCCATATTCAAATCTCTCACAATAAAAAAAATTGTGAAAATTATTTAGCATTAAATCTTGTTCTTATCTCTTTTGTGAATCATATTCAAGTGACTCTCACAATAAAAAAAATCAAATTTCTTGTTTTTACTCAGTCAGTTAAGTCAGTTTACAAGTGTCGTGAAGTTTGAACTTGTGAGTTTGATGCACACAAGCTACAAAGCCTGAAAGTGTGCCCTATGAGAGAAATCTCAAAAATTGAGTGAAATACTTGAGGGTGAGCGTTTATTTCTTGGAGTGACATGCGAGGTTTTGTAGTAAGGACAAAAAAAAAGATAAAAAGAGAGAGTCGAGTGAATTTTTATTGGAGTGACTAGTGAGGATTCGTGGTGAGGAAGCTTTATCTTTTATTGTTTTATTCTAACTTTTTCTTGCAGGTATAATGATTGATGATCGTCAATTTCAAATAATATTAAGAGGGTTGGATAGAATGTGGGAGAAGGAGTTTAAGCCTCTACGTGAGAGGTGTAGGAGGTGTGAAGAAAAGGAGAAATATGATGGGTATGTTGATGAGAATAGACGAGGTAGTGAAGTTTAAGGAAGTAGAGCGTTTCATTTGCATTGTGATGATGATAGGCGATGTGAGGAGAATAGTGGGTATAGAAACCAAAAAGAGAAAATCATTTGCTAGGCCAATGAAGAAGTAGAGACGTAAAACTACAAGATATGAATATCAATGTATATTTAAAAAGTCAATTTCTCGTACTTGTGATATTATACGTTGTTGGTGTTTAGAGGTCGGGCATGATATCAGCCAATGTCCATGTGAGGAGGTGACCATAGTAGAACCGTCTGTTGAGCTTGAACCTCAAATTGTGGTTAAGGATGTAGTTGATCCTGAATCTTAGGTTGTGATTGAGAAAGTTGTTCATGATAGTAATCCACTAAGTGAAGATTCGAATGTCGTTGAAAAATGCGCTATGGAGAGTAAATCATTAAGTATGGAAGAAGTGCCTTAGTTGTCTACTATGGAGGGGAGAGTAGACATGGAGCAATTTTAACTCATGAACTTCTTGAGGAACAAAATGTTTCATTGGTTCAATTGAAGCAAAATTTTTCTTGAGGATCAATTGAAATTTATTCAAAAAGTGAGTGAAAAAAATTCAAATGGCCGAAAGAAAGAGAGAACAAAAAAAAAAAAGATGGCCATAGAAAAGAAAAAAGAGAGAAAAGATGAAAAAGAAAAAGAACCCAAAGAAAAAGAAAAATAAATTCAAGGCCCAAAAGAATGAGATTGAGAGTTATTTGTTCTTTCATAAACTCTTTTCTGTACCTTTGTACAACGTGGTTTATTCTCGTTGCGATGATATAGTCGGTTCAATCCCGAGCAATGTTATTTCTTCTTTACAGGATTTTGGAGTTGTCATGACAAGGAGACAAACGAGTCTTGTTGAAGGGAGAACCCCATGGTTTGAGTCGGAAGAATTCAAGTGCAGTCGTAATGAGGTAAGGTTAGTTGTCAACGCAACAACCGAAAGGTTTGATTTGCTTCTTTACCTTAATTCGTTGTTTTGTTCTTTCAAAGAATTTGGAGGGAGTGTTGAAAACGTGATGTCAAAGGTTCTAGCTTTGAATTAAAGTTGTTGACAAGGAATCGTGGAGGTGAGAGTGGTGAGGCATTGATTGAGTTAAGCTCTAATGTTAATGATTTTGGTTTCTCAAAAGTTTTCAAACTAATAAAACTTAGTCATGACCATGAATTGTATGTATTAGGCTTAAACCGTTGTGAGATGTTAAATGATTGCATGGATAGTACATTTAGTATGTCTTATTTGCACGATTAATTTTCGGCTACTGATAGTGGTGAAATGAGCATGATTGAATATGATAATTTCTTCATTTATGATCAATATATATTTAAAGAGAATAAATTTTTCATTCTATATTCAGTGCATGAGCTACGATATTGAGGCATATTGTTGTGATGTCATCATTGATTTAATTCATGATTATATGTTTTGAATGCATATGAAGAAGTATGTTAAGTGGTGTAGTGAAAGATGCATTGCATATAGGGAAAAGACACATGTTAAGTGGTGTAGTGAAAGATGCATTGCATATAGGGAAAGACACCTAAGCTTGATTCTTATGTGTTGCATGAAGTAATTCTTGGAAATTTTTGTGTTGTTAATTAGGTATAAGAAGGAGAGGAATTTAATTTTTATGATGCTTAATGAGATATTATCATTGTCATTTCATGTCACTTGTTATTTGATGTTTGGTGTAATTGATGATTACATAGAGAGGGCAACCAAGGAGTTGGGATTCCAAACAGTGATGGAGCACGCGGGTGACAGCGCCTACAATCTAGTATTGAAAGGTAAGCATGTTGATAATTTATTTCTTTTTATTACTAACTTGCTTTTTTTTTAGTATAGTAGACAATCAAATCTTTTTTAAGAAGGGGAGTATGATATGAATCTGGTTGGGCATGACGTGCTAAATCTTGCGATTCGAAGCTTCAAAGAATTTGGCATGCATAGCAATGAAGTTGGAAGACATTTCAATGTTATTGAAGTGCTAAATTATGAAGAGGATGCCAAATCAAGACTCCGGACCCGAGAGCTCCGAGCTAGGGCGGTAAAACTTCGCGCCCGAGTGCGTACCTGGCTCTCGAGCGATTAAATGTAGCGCTCGAGCGCCACAGTCACTGTCCAGGCGGAGAATTCCAGAACACTCGGCTCCCGAACGGTAACATCTTACCGCCCGAGTGCGCCCTGTCCAAAAGACCTCGCGCCCGAGTGGTAGAATCTCGCGCCCAAGCGCTCTGCCTTGCGAAAAAACCTAATTTAGAGTCCTAGTTAATTAGGTAATTAGATTTTGAGAATCTTTTTGATTTGTACACAATATATGGACGAATTTTATTCATTGTAAACAATAGTTCTTGAGATTTAATCATATTTTATGAGTTTTTCTCTCAAATTCAAAGCTTGGCTTTGTATACACTTTTGTGTGTTTCTCAAATCAAACTTATCAAAGTTTAACATTTTGTGGCGTTTGTCGATTGTTTTTCGCTCGGATTGTCAAAGACGAGTTCTTTGAAGGTTCGCTTGAGATCGATTGTTTATCTCGTTAATATTTGTTGCTAAATTCTTTCTAATTTAGAGGTGAATATTACAACCTTACTTGTTCAAAAAGATCGGGAAAACACAACCGTTTCTTTGTTTCATCGAATCAAGGGCGTGACTCTGTTTTTGAGTACGTTTGCTTTTCGTGGTAGAACAATCGCATTAACTAAACTTGGTATTCTCAATTGTCAAGGTCAATTGGCTAACAAAATATGTTTGGAAAGAATCTAAACTGACATATTTGAATAGTTCAAATAATGTACACAAGTTTCTTTCTAGATGTTCAGATTCCTTTTGGGAAGGGCTCACACTAGAAGGCTTTGATCTTTAATAGCAATTTACAAAAATCCAGTTTATTTTGGACTTAACACTACCAAAACTGAAACTCAAGATCTACTCAACTGAATAAAGAAACATTATACAAATTGTTATCGAATACAATGAATTTCAAAGAATTCTACTAGCATTTAATGATCCTTTACGACCAGATACAACTTTGTAAAGTGTGCTTGAATGTATGTTAGGATCGGGAAAGAGTTTAGAGGGGGGGTGAATGAACTCTTTCAAATTTTCTCATGTAAAATGTTGGTTTCGACCGTTTTTAGGCGGTTGAAACAATTCTTCTCAAACGGTTGGAAATGTGAACCACTATTTAGTGCGGAAGATGATTCACAATTTCCAATATAGACTTAAACATGTTAACAAGCTAGTTCAACAATTGGAAACAAATCAAATGCTTGCGATAAGGAAAGTGACACAAGATTTTTTATGGATGTTCGGAGAATGAATACTCCTACGTCACCCCTTCTTCCTTATTAGAAACGTTTCCACTAAAATACTTTGGCTTTACAATCTTTTTGCAACAGCCCACTCCAATCAGGACTTATCACACTGCCTGTTGGAACTCTTAGTGATCACTTTACACTTTTGGGTTTTAAGAACACTTAGTTCACCAGATACCGAGACTAAATCCAATAACCAAAAGGTTAATGATATGAATAATCAGTTTGTTTTGAGTAGCACGAAATTGATCCTTTGAAGATCGAATGTAATGCTATTGTAAAGCGTGTTAAAAGTGCGATGAAGTATGTATGCTTTTGATGGCGCTCTGAGATCTTTGTGTATGCTAGCAACAAGATTTTTAGCTGTTGATCAAGATGTGGTCTTAGCTAGCACACTCCTCCGTTAATATACACGATCTTCTTAACGGTCGGAAAGGATACCTGATCCACTGAACAGATGTGTTACTATCGTCTTTATGAGCATTAAATGATCTTTCATAAAACCATTTAATGTTCCTTATGCTCACCATAGTTCTGAAGTGCTTTTCCTGAGGAGTTCCCTTTATGGTAACTGTCTTCTTCTATCAAAACTTGAAGTCTATACTTGATCTACCTTTTCTGGGATAGAGACATAAATGCAGATCATTCTTCGTCCTGATGTATGTATACGTTGGCTTCAAGGCGGTGTAATACTTTGAATGTATTTAAGCTAGTCAGAGAATGTCTTTGAGCAATAAATGGTTCTCTTTAATTATCCGGTTCTGATGATCATTAATATCCAAGCTGAATCTGCTAACGGTCTGAAATAAGCGATTGAGACTTCTTTGAGTTTAAGCCGGTTAGGAAGATATTCTAGTTGATGAGCCGAGCGGTTGAACTGATGCAGATCTCATATACAAACCGCAGCTGTTTTCGTGCTGTCTTGTTTTGTCATACACCAAAATTCTTGGGAATAATATTTTCTTAACAATTTCCCCCTTTTGGGTGATGACAAAACCTAGTTGTAAGGCTATGCAACATACTAATTTTGAAGGAGATATATAAGAGCAAAAATATTGTATTTCATTAAGTGAATGAAGTTACAATATACAAAATAACCAACTGTTGTAAGAAAATAGGCAACTTGTGTTTCCATGGACCTTTTATTTTTTTTCACTGCTTTTGGCGTTGTCTTCTTTTTCTTTTACCTCATGCAATTCTTTGATAACAGATATTTCTGCTTCTTGAATTGCCTTTTGACGCTCTCTTTCTCCCTTTTTGATATCACCATGAACAAGGATGTAGAACTCGTAAATTAGACTACGTATAAGCCATGCATAATTCTAGTATTTTAATTAAAATGATTTTATTGCATGAGTATTTAAATGCTTTTCTTTAAAGTTAATTATTTTATGCAGTAGTTTAATTATTATCTTTTCAGTTAATTCAGTGAGGCCGGACTGGAGTTGGAGTTTTGAGATAAAATTTAAGATTTAAGAAATCATTCCCAGAGTTTATTTTAGCTAGCTAGTAAGTTGATTTAAGTTAAACAGGAGGTTTAAGGAATTATTTTAGTAACTTGAGGTGAGTAGGAAATAAGTTCATTTAGGTTCCTTAATTAAGGTGTTAATTCCTTAAATTATTTATAGGATATGTAAGGCTCTTAAGGTTTAAAAATTTACTAACCAAATAATATTTCCCTTCCATTTATTGAATAATTTCGGCCACCCCCTTAGTGAGACAACAATTCTATGCCAACTCACCCTTTGACCATTTCCTTGTCACTCCTTAGCATGGTAATCTTTTCACCCTTAATTAATTAATATTAGAAATTATCCTAGTCTAGATTAGCATGAGAATTCGGCCACAGCTCATTCTAGATCCCTCCAACAATCATTTGATATCAACCAATTCAAAATTCAAAAGAGAGGAGACTTGGTCATACAATTGGAATTCCTTTATTATTGGATCTCCCTCACTCTCCTAACCAACATTTCCCCACTCGCCATTCTCGAATTCCAGAGTAATATTAGGGTTAAAAACCGTGAGTTCTAGGGAAGAAATAAGAGAGAAAAATCGAGCTTAGCAAGAGAGAAACAAGGAAGGAAGAACGCTCCGTCTCCTCCGCGCCGCGTCGTGCGTTTCGTTCGTTTTCTTTTCAAAACGAAACCAGGCATGTTTATATTTTTTTAACTCTTCAATCAAGCCATAGTAGTATTTTGAAACATCATAATCATGATTTATTTAAGCTCAAAAACCGAAATCTTTTCATACCATTTTCGAAAATGAAGTGCAGAATTTTGTTCTTCTTACATGCTTCACGGTTTGCTTGTTTTTGTGAGTACAGGTGGATGGTTTGATTCCAGGCTTCCAAGGCTACATCTAGACATGTTCTAGGATGGATTAGGACCACGTTGGTCCATTAGTTCAGCCCCCATTCTTGCTGGAAATCGAAATGACAGCAACTCCCCAAACATGTCCCAATTGCATTCGATTTTCTTGTTTGATGTCAAAAGGAAATGGATCTGATCTTGGCTGACCTAAGGGCTATAGCCATGATTAGAACCTCTCTTTGTGATGTCTAAGACGTGATCAAGTCGCCCTTTTGAGGCTTGGTCCATGGTGAAATCGGTTTTCAAATCAAACAACAAGAACAGCCCCTTCGACCCTTTAAATTCTGCATGTGTCCTCTCGGTTTTGGATGTTGGTGTGGATCTTGGTTGGCTCTTTAGCCCTTAGCCATGGTTCATACCATACCCCATGATTTCTAGATCAAGTCATGGCCAACCATATGGCCACTGGTATGATGAATGACAGCAACAAAACGAAATTTCAGAAACATCACCGTACAGATTTTTGTGTTCTCGGTTGAAGCTTGGTGTTGTCCTAGGTGTTGGATTGGATTGTGGTTGGACCTAGGGCCCTTAGCCATGGTTCAAGCCACCCCTTAGGATGTTGGGAAGAGACTCTGGTCGGGTGGTTCAAGCCCCAATGACCAATCGTCTCGCAAACGAAGCAATGCAAGCGCAAGTGCAGTTGCTGGAATTTTCTGGCAGCAACTTGGTGCTTCAGTTCGGAGGCTCGTTTGAGTTCTTGGTTGGCTTTTAGCCTATGGCCTTGGACTGGACAGTGCCTCATCAAGTTAGGAAGGTTGTGTTTTTGGCCGTTTGTGATTCGGATAATTTTTGAGGTCGTACGAGAAATTACGGTGCGAATGTGACAAATTGACTCTCGAAAGAGCGTTTCATGTTTTGGCCTCCATTCACCAAAATTTCGGCCCTTGTCATTTTAGGAGCATTATTTCATCATTTTAAGTGTATTTTAATCATGACTAAATGATGGTTCGGTGTTGGTTTGGGTTGGCTCGGAGTCATGATTAAATACGAAGTCGTTGGGTATAATTGTCTCGTTTTTGGATTCAATTACAAAGTTTGGTCAAGAAAATCATTTGCATATTTTTCATATTAAATTTAGGTCGCAGCGAGCCTGGGAACGATCCAATCCATGTGGTAAAATAATACAGGATATTTCATTACGCCATTTAATTATATTACGTGCATAAAAAGATAAAATATTCATTTTTGAGATTTATGCGA
Organism: Primulina tabacum; assembly: GCF_025594145.1. Taxonomy (NCBI): domain Eukaryota; kingdom Viridiplantae; phylum Streptophyta; class Magnoliopsida; order Lamiales; family Gesneriaceae; genus Primulina; species Primulina tabacum. The sequence goes on along the minus strand of NC_134553.1, from coordinate 39,366,485 downwards.
TATTGCTTGTGGCCATTTCACTATCATGGGAGCATTGTATTATCCGTTCGCCAGTTACCGGTCAGTTCAGTTATGTACCACCCAGTATACTGTGGCATTAGTCTGATCAGACGTTCATTACTTCACCCAGTCGCCAGTTACCGGTCATGGGAGCATTGTATTATCCGATCGCCAGTTACCGGTCAGTTCAGTTCAGTGCAGGGGCCACTTGCGTAGACCATAATCTCAACAAAAAATTATTACATGCTATTTCAGTACAGGGCTCCAAGGAGCAAACATTTTCACTATGATTTTCAGTTCAGTTATGCACGTATTATAATTGCTCATGACAAGTTATTTTCACATTATGCCTCATGACATGATATTTTTATCCCATGCAAATTTTACTATATTATTTACTCGTTATTTACGATATATGCATGCTGAGTCTTTAGGCTCACTAGACTTGAATATTGTAGGTACTGATGATGTCGGGGCCGAGGGCGGGGACCAGTGAGCTAGCTTGGGTCGGCAGTAGTGGCACCCGAGGACCTCATTTACAGCACTTGCCATTTTTTTATGCTCAAACATTTTATCAGTTGTTGGATACTTTAACTTGTTATTTTGGCGAGTAAAAATTTCTTCCGCTGCTATTTTGAACATTTAAACTTGATTTATCAGTTGATTTTGTGAATGAGGCAATTTTGATTATTTTGAAAAGAAAATTTTTAATTTTTTCGCAAATTTTCAAACACGAATTTTCGGGCCATTATAGCTGGTATCAGAGCAATGGTTCTGTAAAAGGTTGTACTACTACTGACCACGAGAAGCTCATGAAGTCACGTCTTCGGTCTGTAAGTTTTACATTTACTGCATTTTATTTAAAGCATGAATTATTTAACAGCTTGTTTTCATGAAATATTTTACGTCCAGATTTATTTTATTGTTAGGTATTTAAATTTAAATAAATTATGGAATTATGCATGTTGATTACGTATGGGTTATGTATGGAACAGTATGCCCCCTAGACGCATTCTCGAGCGCACTAGAAATGAGGAGCCTCGCCAAGAGGACAGGGAGGAGCAGAGGCAGGAGAGAGACTTACCACCTCCACCACCCCCTCCACCTGACATGAGTGCCCAGATGCTAGCTGGGATGACTCAGTTCTTCGCACAGTTTGCGGGGAACCATGCTGTGACGACCAGGCCGATAGGGCCCGAGGCTGTCTACGAGAGATTCATGAAGATGCGTCCTAAGGAGTTTTTAGGGACGACGGACCCCATGGTTGCCGAGGGCTGGATCAAGTCCCTCGAGGTTATCTTCGAGTTCATGGAGCTTGGAGATGCAGACAGAGTCCTGATGTGCCACCTACTTATTCGGAGGAGATGCCCGCTTATGGTGGGAAGGAGCATCGGTAGCCCTGAACTTGGCTACACTGAGCTGGACACGATTCACAGGAGGTATTCTACTCCAAATATTTTACTGAGGAAGTGCGCACCAGGTTGACCACTGAGTTCATGAGCTTGAGACAGGGAGATCTGACTGTTACGGAGTTCATCCGTAAATTTGAGAGGGGTTGTCATTTGTGCCCTGATCGCGAACGATGCCAAAGCCAAGTTGATTCATTTCTTGATGTGTCTACGGCCGATCTTGCGCCGTGATGTTAGGGTGTCTGGCCTACTACTTATGAGGTCGCTGTCTCCAAAGCTCTAGCCGCAGAGCAGGATCAGCGTGATATCCAGAGAGACCGCCAAGGGCAAGCGCCCAGTCCAGGTACCACACCGTCCTCCTCCTCAGCAGCACCAGCAGCAGAACAAGAGGCCTTTTCACGGGCCGCCTAGAAATAGAGGTCAGTAGCAGCAGCAGCAGCAGCAGCGGGGACGCCCAGCCCCGAGGACTTTTGAGCACCCAGTTTGCCCTAAATGCTCACGTCTCCATCCTGGAGCATGTATGTTTGGCTCAGGGAAGTGTTACAAGTGTGGCAGTCCAGACCATATGTTGTTGCAGTGCCCTCAGAGGAATCTGCCTACCCAAGACAGAGTATTTGCTCTCCATGCTACGGAGACGAACCCAGATACGATGCTCATGACAGGTACATTTAAGCTTTCAGTTTACATTTTGGATTTAATGTTTTGGGAATCGGGATTGAGATCTTGAACTTAGAATTGCGATAGGATTGCATGCTCTACTCAGTATTATTTTCGGGAATTAGGTTAGAAGAACTTTGACCTTTGCATGTCTATAAGTTAGTTCTTGTGATTATTGGGTTCAACTTAGAGTTTCGATCTTTCGAGGAGAATTTTTATATCTGGTTCCGCTACGAAGGCCTTGATAGATTCAGGGGCCACTCATTCATTTATTTTGGAGGTCTTTGCTAACTTCCTCAAGGTCAAGACCATCGGGCTAGATGTAGCCTATTCAGTAGTATTGCCTTCTGGTGAGGAGATGGCAGCTACCAATGTGATCCGAGACATAGATCTTGAGCTCCATGGCAACCTCGTTTATGCGGATCTGATCGTGTTGCCGATCCCAGAGTTTGACATCATTCTAGGGATGGACTGGCTATTGCGAAACAGAGTTTTGATTGACTTCCAGCGGAGATCTGTTCTAGTCCGACTGCCTGGAATGACGCAATTCTTATTCGAGCCGGACAGGTACATTTCTTTACCGCGCATTATTCCTTATGTCCAGGCTAGGAAGCTCATGCATAGAGGGTGTCGGGCGTTTTTAGCGACCTTTATATCTGTCCCCGAGGTACCCAGTCAGTCAGCTTCAGATGTCCCAGTTGTCAGGGATTTTCTAGACGTTTTTCCGGAAGACGTCTCTGGTATGCCACCCGAGAGAGAGGTGGAGTTTTCTATCGAGCTTATGCCAGGTACGACTCCGATATCCAAAGCGCCAGTACCGACTAGCACCGACAGAGATGGCAGAGCTTAAGAAGCAGATTCAGGAACTTCTTGATAAGGAGTTCATTCGCCCGAGTTTTTCACCATGGGGCGCACCAGTCTTATTTGTGAAGAAGAAGGATGGCTCTATGAGACTTTGTATTGACTACCGGGAGTTGAACAGGGTTACAGTGAAGAACAAATACCCACTTCCGAGGATCGAGGATTTGTTTGACCAGTTGCAGGGAGCTTCGATATTCTCCAAGATAGATCTGCGCTCCGGTTATCACCAGTTGAGGGTGAGAGATGCTGATGTTTTGAAGACTGCTTTCAGGACTCGTTATGGCCACTATGAGTTCCTTGTGATGCCGTTCGGTCTGACGAATGCGCCAGCGATCTTCATGGATCTCATGAATTGCGTATTTCAGCCGTATCTTGACGAGTTTGTGATAGTATTCATAGACGACATTCTCGTCTACTCCAAGAATCAGGAGGATCACAGTAGACATCTGACCACAGTGCTGCAGACCTTGCAGAAGCACAAGTTATTCGCAAAGTTCAGTAAGTGCGAATTCTGATTAGAGAAGGTGGCGTTCTTAGGCCACATTGTTTCTAGCAGTGGTATTGAGGTAGACCCAGGGAAAGTTGTAGCAGTCAGAGATTGGGTTGTGCCGCAAATTGCATCAGAGATCCGCAGTTTTCTTGGGCTAGCAGGATATTATCGGAAGTTCATTAATCGGATTCTCCTCTATTGCCGTTCCACTCACATCATTGACCAAGAAAAATGCTAAATTTGTGTGGAGCGAGGAGTGTCAGAAGAGCTTCGATACTTTGAAGCAAGCTCTTATCTCAGCGCCAGTTTTGGCCATGCCGTCGGGGCCCGGTGAGTTTGTTTTGTACACCGATGCTTCGAATCTCGGTTTGGGACGCAGTATTGATGCAGCATGAGAAGGTGATAGCATATGCTTCTAGACAGTTGAAAATCCATGAGAAGAACTACCCTACCCATGATCTAGAGTTGGCCGGCCGTGGTTTTTGCCTTGAAGATTTGGAGGCATTATTTGTATGGAGAGAAGTGGCAGATCTTTACCGACCACAAGATCCTCAAGTATTTCTTTACGCAGAAAGAGCTGAACATGCGTCAGAGGCGTTGGTTGGACCTTGTGAAGGATTATGACTGTGACATTAGCTACCACCCGGGTAAAGCTAATGTAATTGCGGATGCATTGAGCAGAAAATTAGCAGTGATGGCCCATTTGACGATTCAGATACCTCTTCAGATTGAGATGCAGAGTTTTGATCTAGAGTCATATCCTCGAGGTAGAGTTCCTCGTCTATCTACCTTGACTATTCAATTCCTCTCTCCTTGACCGTATTCGCAGTGGTCAGTCAGCAGATAAGCAGTTAACAAAGTGGAAGTAGAGAGATGAGGCCAAGGACAATGTCTTGTATTCAGTCAGCGACGGTATTGTGAGATACCGAGACAAGATATGAGTTCCTAGCAGCGATTCTATTCGAGCAGATATTCTATCAGAGGCCCACATGTCGCCGTACTCTATTCATCCTGGGAGTACGAAGATGTACAAAGACCTGTAGTTATTGTATTGGTGGCCAGGGATGAAGAAAGACATCAGACGATTTGTATCCGAGTGTCTGACTTGCCAGTTAGTGAAGGCGGAGCATCAGAGACCCGCAGGTTTGCTCAAGCCTCTTCCTATTACCGAGTGGAAGTGGGAGAATGTTACTATGGACTTCGTGACCGGATTGCCAAAGTCAGTCAGAGGATCAAATGCTATCTGGGTGATTGTAGATCGTCTTACCAAATCAGCGCACTTCTTGCCTATTAAGACGACTTTCACCATGATTCAGTATGCAGAGTTGTATATTCGGGAGATAGTCCGACTTCATAGTATTCCAGTTTCTATCGTATCTGACAGAGATCCCAGATTTACTTCCTCATTTTGGAAGAGTTTGCATTCGACCATGGGTACTGTAGTTGCTGTTTAGCACAGCTTTCCATCCGCAGACAGATGGGCAGTCAGAGCGAGTTATTCAGATTTTGGAGGATCTTCTCCGTGCTTGTGTGATTGATTTCTCTGGGAAGTTGGGAGTCGAACTTGCCACTGGTAGAGTTCACCTATAACAACAGCTTTCAGTCGTCTATTGGTATGGCTCCGTATGAAGCACTGTATGGTCGCAAGTGTAGGTCTCCTGTTCATTGGGATGAAGTAGGGGAGAGAGCAGAGTTGGGTCTGGAGATCATTCAGCAGGCTGCCGATGTAGTAGTCAAGATCCGTGATAGGATGAGGACTGCTCAGAGTCGACAGAATAGTTATGCAGATCAGAGGAGGAGAGACCTAGAGTTTGCCATTGGCGACCATGTCTTTGTGAAGGTAGCACCTATGAAGGGTGTCATGCGATTTGGAAAGAAAGGGAAGCTCAGTCCGAGATTCATTGGACAATTTGAGATTCCTCGACAGAGTTGGGACTCTAGCTTACTGTGTGGCTCTTCCTCCGAATCTGGCCGGAGTACACAATGTGTTCCACGTCTCTATGCTGAGAAAGTATATGGCGAATCCTTCGCATGTCTTGAACTTTGAGCCGTTACAGCTTACTCCGAACCTATCTTATGAGGAGAGACCAGTGCAGATCTTAGACAGACAGGAGAAGAAGCTTTGGAACAAGCTGGTTAAGCGAGTGAAGGTCAAATGGCTCAACCATTCAGAGGAGGAAGCTACGTGGGAATCTGAGCCAGAGATGAGGAGTCATTATCCCGAGTTATTCAGTAAGTTTTAATTTCGAGGACGAAATTTCTTTTAAGGGGGGAAGAGTTGTAGAACTCGTAAATTAGACTACGTATAAGCCATGCATAATTCTAGTATTTTAATTTAAAATGATTTTATTGCATGAGTATTTAAATGCTTTTCTTTAAAGTTAATTATTTTATGCAGTAGTTTAATTTTTATCTTTTCAGTTAATTCAGTGAGGCCGGACTGGAGTTGGAGTTTTGAGATAAAATTTAAGATTTAAGAAATCATTCCCAGAGTTTATTTTAGCTAGCTCGTAAGTTGATTTAAGTTAAAAATGAGGTTTAAGGAATTATTTTAGTAACTTGAGGTGAGTAGGAAATAAGTTCATTTAGGTTCCTTAATTAAGGTGTTAATTCCTTAAATTATTTATAGGATATGTAAGGCTCTTAAGGTTTAAAAATTTACTAACCAAATAATATTTCCCTTCCATTTATTGAATAATTTCGGCCACCCCCTCAGTGAGACAACAATTCTATGCCAACTCACCCTTTGACCATTTCTTTGTCACTCCTTAGCATGGTAATCTTTTCACCCTTAATTAATTAATATTAGAACATTATCCTAGTCTAGATTAGCATGAGAATTCGGCCACAGCTCATTCTAGATCCCTCCAACAATCATTTGATATCAACCAATTCAAAATTCAAAAGAGAGGAGACTTGGTCATACAATTGGAATTCCTTTATTATTGGATCTCCCTCACTCTCCTAACCAACATTTCCCCACTCGCCATTCTCGAATTCCAGAGTAATATTAGGGTGAAAAACCGTGACTTCTAGGGAAGAAATAAGAGAGAAAAATCGAGCTTAGCAAGAGAGAAACAAGGAAGGAAGAACGCTCCGTCTCCTCCGCGCCGCGTCGTGCGTTTCGTTCGTTTTCTTTTCAAAACGAAACCAGGCATGTTTATATTTTTTTAACTCTTCAATCAAGCCATAGTAGTATTTTGAAACATCATAATCATGATTTATTTAAGCTTAAAAACCGAAATCTTTTCATACCATTTTCGAAAATGAAGTGCAGAATTTTGTTCTTCTTACATGCTTCACGGTTTGCTTGTTTTTGTGAGTACAGGTGGATGGTTTGATTCCAGGATCCCAAGGCTACATCTAGACATGTTCTAGGATGGATTAGGACCACGTTGGTCAATTAGTTCAGCCCCCATTCTTGCTGGAAATCGAAATGACAGCAACTCCCCAAACATGTCCCAATTGCATTCGATTTTCCTGTTTGATGTCAAAAGGAAATGGATCTGATCTTGGCTGCCCTAAGGGCTATAGCCATGATTAGAACCTCTCTTTGTGATGTCTAAGACGTGATCAAGTTGCCCTTTGGAGGCTTTTTCCATGGTGAAATCGGTTTTCAAATCAAACAACAAGAACAGCCCCTTCGACCCTTTTAAATTCTGCATGTGTCCTCTCGGTTTTGGGTGTTGGTGTGGATCTTGGTTGGCTCTTTAGCCCTTAGCCACGGTTCATACCATACCCCATGATGTCTAGATCAAGCCATGGCTAACCATATGGCCACTGGTATGATGCATGACAGCAACAAAACAAAATTTCAGAAACATCACCGTACAGATTTTTGTGTTCTCGGTTGAAGCTTGGTGCTTGTCCTAGGTGTTGGATTGGATTGTGGTTGGCCTAGGGCCCTTAGCCATGGTTCAAGCCACCCCTTAGGATGTTGGGAAGAGACTATGGTCGGTGGTTCAAGCCCCAATGACCAATCGTCTCGCAAACGAAGCAATGCAAGCGCAAGTGCAGTTGCTGGAATTTTCTGGCAGCAATTTGGTGCTTCGGTTCGGAGGCTTGTTTGAGTTCTTGTTTGGATTTTAGCCTATTTCCTTGGACTGGACAGTGCCTCATCAAGTTAGGAAGGTCATGTTTTTGGCCGTTTGTGATTCGGATCATTTTTGAGGTCGTACGAGAAATTACGGTGCGATGTGCCAAATTGACTCTCGAAAGAGCGTTTCATGTTTTGGCCTCCATTCACCAAAATTTCGGCCCTTGTCATTTTAGGAGCATTATTTCATCATTTTAAGTGTATTTTAATCATGGACTAAATGATGGTTCGGTGTTGGTTCGGGTTGGCTCGGAGTCATGATTAAATACGAAGTCGTTGGGCGTAATTGTCTCGTTTTTGGATTCAATTACAAAGTTTGGTCAAGAAAATCATTTGCATATTTTTCATGTTAAATTTAGGTCGCAGCGAGACAGGGAACGATCCAATCCATGTGTTAAAATAATACAGGATATTTCATTACGCCATTTAATTATATTACGTGCATAAAAAGATAAAATATTCATTTTTGAGATTTATGCGATATTGCTTGTGGTCATTTCACTATCATGGGAGCATTGTATTATCCGATCGCCAGTTACCGGTCAGTTATGTACCACCCAGTATACTATGGCATTAGTCTGATCAGACATTCATTACTTCACCCGGTCGCCAGTTACCGGTCATGGGAGCATTGTATTATCCGGTCGCCAGTTATCGGTCAGTTCAGTTCAGTGCAGGGGCCACTTGCGTAGACCATAATCTCAACAGAAAATTATTGCATGCTATTTCAGTACAGGGCTCCAAGGAGCAAACATTTTCACTATGATTTTCAGTTCATTTATGCACGTATTATAATTGCTCATGACAAGTTATTTTCACATTATGCCTCATGACATGATATTTTTATCCCATGCAAATTTTACTATATTATTTACTCGTTATTTACGATATATGCATGCTGAGTCTTTAGGCTCACTAGACTTGATTGTTGTAGGTACTGATGATGTCGGGGCCGAGGGCAAGGACCAGTGAGCTAGCTTGGGTCGGCAGTAGTGGCACCCGAGGACCTCATTTACAGCACTTGCCATTTTTTTATGCTCAAACATTTTATCAGTTGTTGGATACTTTAACTTGTTATTTTGGCGAGTAATAATTTCTTCCGCTGCTATTTTGAACATTTAAACGTGATTTATCAGTTGATTTTGTGAATGAGGCAATTTTGATTATTTTAAAAAGAAAATTTTTAATTTTTTCTCAAATTTTCAAACACGAATTTTCGGGTCATTATAAAGGAACTCCATGATTTCTGCAAGCTGACCACCTTGGGCATCGAGGCGTTGTTCGAGATTCGTCTGAAGACGAGTCATTTGCTCCGATAGGCCAAGGCAGATATTAAGATGAGCAGAGTTATGTTTTGCTTGTGTGAGAGAAACACTTGTTTCCATGGCGGAAAGATCGTTGCAGAAAGCAGTCTTGACTGAGCGAAAGTCTTCCTTGAGATCAAATTGTTTGCGATTGAGAGCCAGAATGGATTGATCCATGGTGATTAGTCTGGTCAGAATCTGCTGTTGGCAACTCTCTTCTAGAGCTTCTTGTTCTTTAGGTACGTCGTCTTCAGATAATAACATGTTCTCGAAAGAGACTAGCTGAGAGGAGGATAGCTTACCAGCATATTCTGATGGTTCAGGCTCATGGAGTTCATCCGTAATGATCTGAATAATTTGATCGATGTCTTCAGTGGAAGCAGATGGTTTAGATCCGGTGACATCGGGTTCATCTGGTTTTGCTGGCGGAGAACTTTATGGAGGAGAGTGTTCATACATCGAAGGATTGATCAGCTCGGTTTCATGCAAGTCCTTTGGAGAAACCGATTTTTCTTGAAAGGTGATAGCTTCATCAAAATCAGATAAGAACTTTACTGCCTCATCAACCGAAATAGTTTGAGCGGCTGAACGATGAAGTGGAGGCAGTTGTGCGACGCATCAATGGCAGAAATTGTGGTAGACCCAGATGGGATATCGGAAGTAATCTGATGACATTGTTGTTCAGTACTTGGAAAGTCTTCCGAAAGAGGAATAGTGTTCTCCTCATCAGCCGGTTGAGCTGTTACAGTAAGTACTGAGGAAGAAAGTTTAGTGCTTGTAGCGGGTGAAGTAGATGAGGAATCCTTATTTTTGGGGATGGCTTGAAGCTGTTCAGAACTCAGATCGTCATGTATCTCTATCAGAGAATCGAACTTTCCCTGTTCTGTAGCCTCTGGAAGATTGAGATCCTGTCGCATTTGAGCGACCCTCATAGCAAGCGACGATGCGGCCATCTCAAGTTGAGAGATGACAGCTGAATCATCTGTGGCTGTAGGACAAAAAGGATCAAAGTTTTTCCTTTTCAATTGTATGATGACTCGGAGAGTGCTTTCTTTCATTTGAAGTGCCAGAAAGTCTCATCGTCGTAGAGCGGTTTGGATATCAGATGTCTCTGTCCATTCCAAAATGGACCGTTCAAGCTTAACGTCTGCTTTTATTTTTCCGGTTTGAAGTAAGGATTCAAAAGTTACAGCAGTTCGATATTGCAACCCATTTATCAAACATCTTCATTTTCTTCTAGATGGCCTCATTGACACGCTCGCTTGTGAGTACTATAGCCGTATGAACTAAATTGCTTTGTGACGGATTTTCAATCATTACATGTTTGCCCTTATCTAAGGAGAGAATAATAGGAACTCCTGAGTAAGAGGATTCAATCACTGGTTCAGTAATATGAATCCCTTTTAACTTTGTAGATGAGATTGCAGGGATTGGGGCAGGAACGTGTGATGCAGAAAGATGTTTGACCAGTCTGATCTTTGCTGGTTTTGGGTGTGCAGTTCTCTTCTTCTTAAAAACTTGAGAGACTGAAACATCATCCGTGGATTCATCATCGGAAGTGGATTTTAGAACCAGCTTCCTTTTGGTGTCTTTGACGGTTGAAGAGATTTTGGATGTTTTCTTTTATTTCATGAACTCTTCCCTGGTTTCGGTTTTAATGGAGACTACCTCCTAAGCTGCCGGTTGATTCTTTTTGATGAATTTTTCAATTGATACCCAGTTGAAAAGATTAGTTTTGCCAACTTCTACCATATCAACCGGTTGAACCCCGGCATCAATCAGCATATGACAGATTTGAACCGCAAAACCTTGCGATTGATTTTCTTTGTTGATCATGGCCACCAATATCTTGAAGAGAACGTCAGACCAATTTATCTGCAACTTGGATGAGATAGTGGCCATAACAAGAAATTTTTCCAAGGTGATTTTATCATAGGCACCAGCTTTGGCAAATAGTCCTTTTGCCACGATATCTGCCAACAATCTGAATTCAATCTTTAAGACTTGCTTTTGACATGTTGGATGAGAGATTGTAGAATCTGTGTTCGGGAAGGCACTACGCCAAATGTCAATATTTCCAACCGGTAGTGTGGAGAAATCAATAATACCTTCCGTGGGTAAGTTGAACAAATCAGCAAACATCTTCTGTGTGAACATGAGGTTTTTGTTTTGAACAGCACAAACAATTTCTCCGTTTTTCATATACGCGGAATCAAAGAATTCCTTTAGTAGTGAGTCGGAGTAAATGTAGTGGCAACCCCGAAAAGAGCGAAGCCCAGAATGCTCTATTGTGCGAAACATGGCTTTCATGAATTTGTTGGGCATGGCAAAAATGGACGCAAAGTTAATAGCGCCTGTATTTTGAGCAATGGAGACAGCCATTTCCTTGATTTTCCGAGAAGGTTTGAAATTTGCACCTGCAAATTAAGTCGAAAACGCGATCGAGTGTAGTAGCAAGGTAAGATCAACAAGGTTGCACATGTAGAGTATGTATGTGCGGTTCAGATAATCACCAGTCAATCCACGTGGAGGACTGTTAGTGGAGAATTTTTGTAAAATTTGGGCGGCGGTAAAATCATTAATTTCAAATTTCAAAAGTAAAAACCGTCACGTCAGTCAGAGGCAGTCGAAAAGTTTCGGTAATTTTACGAAATGACGTGGACGTATTGTGACCAAGAAAAATGAACCGTATAAGTAATGTAGTTAGGAGAAAATGGTTGAGAAGTCTATTTAATTAATGACTTAACCATTTTTCTCCCTAAGCATGTGGATTAAAGTTAATCCTGGAAGATGAACCGACGATGGCTTTGACAGAAAGCCTCTTCAAACCCTAGTATCTGTCGATACGAGAGAGAGAGACCCTTCATATGGTACTCATCTATAAAAATAGGTAGAGAGGTTAGTTTTTACAAATATCAAAGATACACAAAACACACAAAAAAAAATATCAGAATGGCGAAGACAGGCAGTTCAAGTGAGCCAGATCTTGTGAAGGCGTTCATGGAATCGGTGGTGTCTTCCCGCAAGATTGCTCTTGAAGACAGCGTCTTTGAGAAGATGCTGGAAATCTGGACAGCGATCCAGGAGCTTCAGTCTTCCCTCGAGGGAGGACAAGTTGTTACCTCCAAGGAGGTGACAACTCTGAAGAAATATCAGCGACGTCTTTACGTCACTGATAATGCAAACGTCTTTTCTGATGATTGCATCTACCTCCTCATGCTCCTAAAGGAGCAGAAGACTCTGAGAAGGATTGCCTCCTCAGATGAGTTTTTATGTACCTCCACCGGTGGTCTGACCGCTTGATTGGATAGCTGGTCGAGGGCAGGTTGATAATGAAATTATGATTGTACGAGCCCGATTGTTTTAATAAAAAATTTCTATTTTGTATTACCGACTGTCTCTTTATATTTCTGTTTATGTCCTGCATTACAAACTGAACATACGCAAGAAATAATTATATCAATATAAATCAATTAATCCAAGAATAATACGGAAATGTGAAAACTTAGCCTCTGGTAATGGTTTTGTGAAAATATCGGCCGTTTGTTGATCCGTATGAACATATTCAAGCCGTATTTCTTTCTTTACTGACGTGTTCTCGGATGAAATGGTGTCTGATGTCATGTCCGAGAGTGCATAACAGGGTTGTATTTGATGGCTATTGCGCTGGTATTGTCGCAAAAAATAGGTGACTTAGTAGCTTGGATGCCATAATCTTTCAATTGTTGTTGTATCATAGCATCAGTGCACAGCAACTTCCAGCCGCAAGGTATTCTGCTTCCGCGACTGATGTAGCAATTGACGTCTATTTCTTACTAAGCCATGATATTAGTCTTTCACCCAAGAACTGACATGAACCGCTCGTACTTTTTCTGTCGACTTTGCAACCAGCATAATCTGCGTTTGAGTACCCTACAAGATTGAGACTTGAATCTTTGGGATACCAAAGACCCACATTAGCAGTACCTTTAAGATATTTAAGGATATGTTTAGAAGCAATAAAATGAGATTGCATAGATTTAGCTTGAAACCGTGCGCATAAACAAACCGCAAACATAATATCTTGTCGACTTGCAGTCAAATATAGCAAAGAACCAATTAACCCTCTGTACATTTTTGTGTCCACATAGATTTCCCCTTCGTCTTTATCCAGTTTAATTGATGAACTCATTGGGGTGGAAGCTTGAGAGCAATTTTTCATGCCGAATTTCTTTAGCATATCTCGAGTATATTTGGCTTGATTGATAAATATACCATTTTCGGACTGCTTGACTTACAGTCCTAAGAAGTAATTTAATTTGCCCATCATGCTCATCTCAAATTACTCCTGCATCATTCTCAGTGAATCTCTCACATAACTTAGGGTTAGTTGATCCGAAAATGATATCATCCACATATATTTGCACAAACAGTGAATGATTGTTTTTAGAAAATCTAAACAGCGTTATATCAACCGTTTCGATTGTGAAACCATGTTCAAGCAGGAATTTGGTTAAAGTGTCATACCATGCTCTCGGGGCCTGTTTTAGTCCATATAGAGCTTTGTCAAGTTTGTAAACATACGCAGGGAAAGTGTGATTAACAAAGCCAGGTGGTTGTTCTGCATGAAGCTTCTCATTTAACAATCCATTCAAGAAAGCAGATTTAACATCTATTTGATATATTTTGAAATCTTAAATAATGCAAATGCTAAAAATATTCTAATGGCTTCTAATCTGGCTACTGGGGCAAATGATTCATCAAAGTCTATACCTTCCTCTTGTCTATAGCCTTGAGCTACTAGTCTAGCCTTGTTTCTTATAATTAAACCATTTTCATCCATTTTATTTCTAAACACCCATCTTGTTCCAATCACATGAGTATTATTAGGCCAAGGGACTAGATGGCAAACCTTACTTCTTTCAAACTGATTAAGTTCCTCTTGCATGGCCTTATCCAATTTGTGTCAAGAAGTGAGTGCATCATCGATTTTCTTAGGTTCTATCTGAGATACAAACGCAGCATGCATAAATTCATTTATCATTTGATTTCTAGTTCTAAGAGGAGCAGTCGGGTTACCGATGACCAGTTCGAGTGGATGATTTTTTCTCCACTGGAGACATGGTCCATATGGATTTAGCTCAGTTGGTTGAATGATTTCTTCTTCTTGTTCCAGTGCTCCTTATTCTATTTGTATGTTTTGCATTTGTTGATTTTCTTCTGGTTCGTTCACCTGTGGAGTTTGTTCTTGAATGGTTGGATTTTTTTTGCAATATTTCCACCTGTTTTTCTCAGATCTACCACATTATCACTACTTGTTTCAAGGTTAGTAGAACCAATATTATTTATTAAATCATGTATACTGCTATTACTATTGTCATGACATATAGACGATTCATCAAATACAATATGTATGGATTCTTCAACAGTGAGAGTTCTTTGGTTATAAACTCTGTATGCTTTGCTCACTCCTGAATATCCTAAAAAGATACCATTGTCAGCTTTTACATCAAATGCAGTGAGATGTGTTTTGCCATTTATATGAATGAAACACTTACAACCAAAAATGCGAAAGTATCCAACTTCTGGTTGCTTGCCGGTCCAAATTTCATATGGAGTCTTTTCATGATTTTTGTTGATCATGGACCGATTTTGAGTGTAACAGGCTGTGTTAATAGCTTCTGCCCAAAACCTTTGTGAAATGCTAGATTCGGCTAGCATAGTTCTAGATGCTTCCTTCAATGTGCGGATTCTTCTTTCATCAACTCCGTTCTGTTGAGGTGATATAGCCGCTGATAGTTCATGCTTTATGCCATGATCTTCAAGATAGGATGACAGGAATTGGTTTAGAAATTCAGTTCCTCTGTCACTCCTGATTCTGTCAATGGCTTCGTTTTTTTATTCTGAAGTCTTTTGAGCAGCTTGATTAGTTGATCGGCTGTTTGATCTTTGGAGTTTAGAAATGTTACCCATGTAAATCTGGAGAAATCATCAATTACTACGAGAGTGTATTTCTTTCCCCCTAAGCTCGTTACGGGTATCGGTCCAAATAAATCCATATGAAGAAGTTCCAGACATTTTGCTGATGAGTTTCTTCCCCTGGTTTTGAATGTTGAGCGAGCATGTTTTCCTAATTGACAGGCATTGCAAATTCTATCTTTGGCACAGTCAATGTTAGGCAAACCAGATACAAGTTTAAGTCTGCTAATAGTAGCAATGGATTTAAAGTTGAGATGGTTGAGTCTTTTATGCCAAAGCCAATTTTTATTTCATTTGCAATAGAGCAGGTAGGTGCATTAAAATAATCATCATTCCATTTGACTCTATATGTATTTTGCTCTCTGTGACCAGTTAACATGATATTACCAGCTGTGGCTTTAACAGTGCATAAGAGTTTTTGAAACTCAACGGTGTAACATTTGTCACATAGTTAGCTTATGCTTATCAAGTTATAACATAAATTTACTACAAGAAGCACATCTTTAATGATAACTTTGCCGTGGATAATCTTACCTTTACCCACAACTTTACCTTTAGAATTATCACCAAATGTGATGGTTGGGCCTCTGTAGTTGACTATTTCTGATAGAAGAACTTTGTTTCCAGTCATGTGTCTAGAGCAACCACTATCCAAGAACCAGATGGATTCTTCAAGCTTCTTTTTCTTTGTTACCTGTCATTATTGAAATAAGAGATTGGTACCCTTTTCTATTTGGGTCCTGAGTTTATTAGTCCTTTAGGAATCCACACTTGAATTATCCTGAAGGAATTTTCATGATGTGTCATAAAGTAAGTGCTGTTGTGAGCATAATCAAGTGGTGTAGGTTGTTTCGATCGTCTGTCATTGTCACTCAATCGGTACCTCTTTTGAACAGGTCGGCTATTGTGGTAATGGTTGGGTCTAGTTTTTGAATGATTTCTGGTTGACCCTGACTTTCTGCTAGCCCAACCTGAACCGTTGTGAACGGTTGTATTTGGCCTGCGTCTGAGCCATGATCGGTTGGTTTTAGCATCCTTAATTTCGGACGTATCCTAAACCACATCGCCTTCTGTTGTTTTCAAGATTTACATTCTGAGTACCTTGATCTTCAGTCTTATCATGTTCATATACCGTACTAGATCTGACAAATTTAATTGGTTTTAAACTGTCTTTCTCTAGTAAGGTGCTGCATTCATTAATGCCATAACCTAGTCCGGTTCTATCTCCGACCGGTTTCTGCATTTCATGCATTCTATTAAGAGAAACAGAGGACTTGTTCCAAGTGTTGATTGTATTTATCAATCGTTTATTTTCTTTTAACGTAGCATCGAACAATCTTCGCCGGTCATCGTTCTCAGCCGTTAACAGACTTAACTTTACTCTCAAACTATCAACCTCTTTTTGCTGTGAACAGCTAAAGAGAGTTAACTTGTTTTCCAAGTTTTGTTTTTCTGTTTTGACTTCATTGAACTGCTGTGATAGCCTCTTAAACTCATTTACCATATCGTGAAGTGCGGTGACAAGATCTTCTCGTGTGAATTCATCAGAGTTAAAGTCAAATACATTTTCATCGGTAGATTCTTGGTCTTCTATGGCCATGAGACATTCTACTTTCTCATCTTCGCTTTCACTTGAATATTCCTCAAAGATGGACTTTTCAGAATCTGATTCAGCCCATTTGCCTTTATCTTCTTCTGCAACTAAAACTCGCTGACTCTTCTTTTTGCTGAATCTTTTGTTCTCTTTAACTCGTCTTCTGTCACTTGATTTCTTTTCATCTTTTCTTGGCCTGTTGCATTCTGCAATAAAGTGTCCTTTCTTTCCATAGTTAAAACAAGCTTGACCATCATCATTATGGTCCTTGTTGAAGTGAGGTTTATTCATCTGTGATTGATTCTTACGCATGAATTTACTGAATATTTTAACAAATAAAGACATGGCTTCATTGCTTAATTGCTCGGCCGATTTCTTACTTGTGGACTCTTCGATCGGAAGAGTTACTGTAGTAGCTGCCAATGTCTTCGTTTGTTGAGAGGTGGATGTTTCTTCTTCAGTTCTTATCCCAAGCTCGAACTCAAACGTTTTAAGGTCGGCGAAGAGGTCATGAAGTTCCAGATTGTTTAGATCTTTGGATTCTCGCATTGCTATAGTCTTTACGTCCCATTCTCTTGGAAGAGCTCGCATAACCTTCAAGGGAATTTCAAGATTAGAATAATCTTTTCCTAATGAAATGAGTTCGATGATAATACCGTTGAACCGTTCATCAAATTCTACCAGAGTTTCTCCTAGCTTTATTTTAACATTATCAAACTTCTGGATGGCGACAGTTAACTTGTTTTCTTTTGTCTGATCGTTGCCTTCACATAATTGAGTGAGTTTTTCCCATATTTCCTTAGCAGTAGTGCAAGTTTTGATTTTGGCAAACATATTTTTGTCCAGAGTCTTGTAGAGGATGTCTTTTGCAACGTTATCCAGATTTGCCTTTTTTTGTCTTCAGCTGTCCATTTGGATCTGTGCTTTTCTATCATCTGAGGAGCGCCTTTGATTGTAGCGACAGTTGTATTAACTTTCAAGATTTTCATCGGCCCATCAGTGATAATATGCCACATATCATCATCTTGTGCAGCTAGATGTGACTGCATACGAATTTTCCAAACATCATAATCTTCTTTAAAAAACATTGGAATTTTATTGAAAGAAGCCATAAGTGTTCAAAAAGATATTAGTGTTTGAGAAAACCCCGCTCTGATACAACTTGTTAAGATCGGGAAAGAGTTTAGAGGGGGGGTGAATGAACTCTTTCAAATTTTCTCGTGTAAAATGTTGGTTTCGACTGTTTTTAGGCAGTTGAAACAATTCTTCTCAAACGGTTAGAAATGTGAATCGCTGTTTAGTGCGGAAGACGGTTCACAATTTCCAATAGAGACTTAAACACGTTAACAAGCTAGTTCAACAATTGGAAACAAATCAAATGCTTGCGATAAGGAAAGTGACACAAGATTTTTTATGGATGTTCAGAGAATGAATACTCCTACGTCACCCCTTCTTCCTTCTTAGGAAGGTTTCCACTAAAAAACTTTGGCTTTACAATCTTTTGCAACAGCCCACTCCAATCAGGACTTATCACACTGCCTGTTGGAACTCTTAGAGATCACTTTACACTTCTGGGTTTTAAGAACACTTAGTTCACCAGATACCGAGACTAAATCCAATAACCAAAAGGTTAATGATATGAATAATCAGTTTGTTTTGAGTAGCATGAAATTGATCCTTAGAAGATCGAATGTAATGCTGTTGTAAAGTGTGCTAAAAGAGCGATGAAGTATGTATACTTTTGATAGCGCTTTGAGATCTTTGTGTATGCTAGCAACAAGATTTTTAGCTGTTGATCAAGAGGTGGTCTTAGCTAGCACACTCCTCCGTTAATATACACGATCTTCTCAACGGTAGGAAAGGATGCAGCAACGTTAACCTGATCCACTGAACAAATGTGTTGCTATCGTCTTTCTGAGCATTAAATGATCTTTCATAAAAGCATTTAATGTTCCTTCTGCTCAGCGTAGTTCTAAAGTGCTTTTCCTGAGGAGTTCCCTTTATGGTAACTGTCTTCTTCTATCAAAACTTGAAGTCTATACTTGGTCTACCTTTTCTAGGATAGAGACATAAATGCATATCATTCTTGGTCCTGATGTATGTATATGTTGACTTCAAGGCGGTGTAATATTTTGAATGTATTTAAGCTGGTCAGAGAATGTCTTTGAGCAATAAATGGTTCTCTTTAATGATCCGGTTCTGATGATCATTAATATCCAAGCTGAATCTGCTAACGATCTGAAATAAGCGGTTGAGACTTCTTTTAGTTTAAGCCGGTTAGAAAGATATTCTAGCTGATGAGCCGAGCGATTGAACTGATGCAGATCTCATATACAAACCGTAGTTGTTTTCGTGCTGTCTTGTTTTTGTCATGCACCAAAATTCTTGGGAATTATATTTTCTTAACAGTGTATGATCAGTCTTGATTGTAAGCTGGAATAAGATGTTTGTCGGTGTAATAATGTTCTGTAGGTTGGTAACATCTACTCAATTGCATGTCTATTTATAGACTTCAAACTGCAACAGTCACAAACTTTAAAAAGATCCGTTCCAAATAAGGATAGTCGTTGCTGCGTCTTTTGTTCCGATCATCATTTTCTGATATTCATACAAAATTTAGTGCAGTAAGATTTGGCCGAATTAGCAAAGTACGGAAAAACTTATCCAATAATTAGTTTAGCCATCTGGTATAGATTAATGTCATTGAGAATGAATGATGATATATAGAATGATAATATGATAAAAAGTGCTTTGATATAATTTAGTTTAGGTCTGAGTCAGTTTTGCTTGACTAGTACAGTTTAGGTAAATTAGTTTAGCTTGTGGAGATAGTCAGTTTCGTTAGGTTTGGATTACTCTGTTTATCCTTGTTCAATTTAGGTCAGATCAGTTTTGCTTTAAATAATTTGTTAACATTAAAACATAATTGTTCCATTAGTTTCCCATTCATAGAGTAATATATAGTTGGACTTTGTTTCTTGCGAGACCAATTTGAGCTTGTGTAACCAGCTTGACCTTGTTCGCAATTAAGCCATATCCGGTTATACTTAGAACTTCACTGTTCAACATAACCTAAACCTCTATACTTGCTTTTATTCTCAAAATTTACATTCCGGAAAGGTTGTATTTCTGGATGATCATGTTCATATGTCATGCTAGACCGGAAAAAGTTTATAATCTTAGACTTGTCTTTGTCTAGAAATGATTGAAGAATTGCCTAAGAAGAACTACATTCATTGTTGCCAAACTCTAGACCAGTTCTGTCTCCGATCGGTTTTTGCATCTCATGAATATTCTCAATGGAAACAGAAGACTTGTTCCACGAATTGACTAGTAAAGTCAATCGTTTATTCTCATTTATAGTTGCTTGGAACACTCTTTGCATGTCATCATTATTAGCTGCTAGCAGATTGAGTTTTTTATTCAGACCATCTAGTTCCTTTCGCTGCAAGCAGCTAAAGTTTCTTGATTTATCTATCAGGCTTTATTTTTCTGTTTTGACTTCCTCGAATGATTACAAAAGTCTTTTATACTCATTTATCATGTTATTCAATGTCATGACAAGATCTGCTCTTGTAAATTCATCATAATCGAAATAAAATACCAGATCATCATTAGCAGTTTCCAGCTCAACATATGCGGTCTCCAGTTCAACATCTGCCATGAGACATTGGACCTTCTCGTCATAAATCTCGCTAGTTGAGGTTTTTGAAAAAGATGGATATGAATCTTAGTTTTCCCACTTGATTTTGTTATCCTCAGCAACATGCACCTTTTGATCAATTTTATTCTTGAATGATTTCTTCTCATATCTGGATTTCCTCTTCTCATAATACTTTTTGTCATCATTCATGGGCCTTCTACAATTTGAAATTAAAAAATTACCCTTCTTTCCATAGTTAAAACAGGCTTTATTATCATAATCTTGATCTTTTTTATGGCAGTAATTGAATTTATATTGGTTCTTTCTCATAAATTTACCAAATTTCTTAAAAAATAAATACATTTCTTCATTGTTTATTTGATCAGCAGACCTTCCATTGGAAGATTGTTTCACCAGTAGTTGAAGTTGGAGTTGTGAAGATTAGAGCTTTGGTGGGTTGATGAATGAAGGGTTCTTCTTGTGTCCTGACCCCTACTCGAACTTGTACTCTTTGAGGTTTGCAAATAGGTCATGCAGCTCGAGTTTGTTGAAATCTTTGGATTCCCGCATTACTATAGTCTTTGTATCTCATTCTCTTGGAAGAGCTCTCATTGCTTTCAATGCAACCTCTCTGTTGCTGTACTCCTTCCCAAGAGCGGCTAGCTCAATCACAATGCTGATAAGCCACTCATCGAACTCACTCATGGTCTCTACAGCCTTCATCTTTATATTGTCAAACTTTTGAATGGCCAAGGTCAGCTTGTTTACTTTAGCTTGATCATTACCTTTACAAAGTTGGGTTAGTTTCCCCCAAATTTCATAGGCAGTAGAACCTGTTTAATATTAAACATTTTTTATCAAGATTCTTATAAAGGATATCATTGACCATATTATTGAGTTTGGCTTTTATTTTCTTATGTTGTCTATTCCAAACAGCGCTTTTCCACCATCTATGGAGCATCCTCAGATACTGCTACTGCTGTATTAACTTTTAGAATCTTCAATTGACCGCAATGATGACATACCACATGTCATCATCTTGTGCAGTCAAGTGTGCATGCATACATATCTTCCAATCATCATATTATTCTTTGAGAACATCATAATGTTATAAAAGATGCCATGATGAACATATGAGTATCGAAGCTTAAAAAAACTTTAAGTACGAAAATGGTCTGATTAGACTAATGATAAAGTATACATATTTATCGCAAGTAGCAGTTTAACAACAACAGTTAGAAATAATCAAACAAAATAAAATGCGTAAGTGAATGAGAAAGTATTTTATAGATTTTCGGAGATGAATGCTCCTACTTTACCCTTTTTTTCACTTAGAAAGGAATCCACTAAAAGGCTTTGATTTTACAACTTTTTGTAATAACATATTTCAAATAGGACTTATCACTGTCTTAGTGAACACTTATCAATTTCTAGATGTTTAAGAACCATTGGTTCACCAGTGAAAACTACACAATCCAACAGTTAGCTTTGATATCTTGAGTTGGTATGTAGAGTAGCACATAAATATCCTTAGATGGATAGCTTGAGAGTGTTCGAAGATCTTGAATTAATGCATATTTTGAAAATATAATCTTAAAATCATTTTTTTTGTTTTTTTCTTCTGTCTTGAGTCTGCATATTTATAGTTGAAAAGCTCCAACGGTTGGAAATATTTTTCAATGATCATCTGTACTATCACCGACATAATCTTGTATCTTTCAATCATCATACATATAATTAAATGTTTATTTTAATGGTTTTTTGCTTTTGAGACTTTTAGTTCTTAGCTTTTGAAAAATCTGATAGACTTTATGTAGTTTGGGAAACATTCTATTATCGGAAGTTGGTAGGATACTGTGTATTAATAGTTTAACCGGTGGTCACTGAATGGTTGGAGTTAAAGTATCAACTTTGGTATACTAAATTCTGATCAGTCAAATAAATATAATTCTTGAATCACCTCTGATGCGAACACGGGTGGTCAAGCTCCAAGGAAAGCATGGGATCCGTTAGAGTTGCCAGAGGGACCAATCACGAGGGGACGTCTGAAGAAGTTCAAAGAAGCATTGAATTGGCTTATGAGCAATCAAGGAGGGCTTACGTGCAAGGAGAAAAGTGCCGAAGGGTTCGTGATGCATGGGAGTGAGTTCGGGAACCAAAGGAATATTATTCAAGCATATTTTTGAAGGACCGAGGCTGCACGGACCCGAGCACGGACCTGTACACGGGGTCCGTGTACATCACATCCGAGAAGAAGAAATCCAGAGTCTACACATACCCAAGCACGGACCCATACACGGGGTCCGTGTACTAGGCGGCTTGGCGAGAATATTTTCAGAAATTAGAGTTTTATTATTTGGCAACTAGATTTTGGGTATCTCTGATTATGTAAAACATAATGGACGAAAATTAACACATTATTTAGAACATTAGTTGATATTTTATCAAAGTTTTAGAGTTTTCTCTCAAAACATTCAAAGCCTCGCTTTGTTCTTCAGATCAAACTTATCAAAGTTTTAACATTGTGGCGTTTTTTCGATCGTCTTGTGCGGATTGTCATTGACTTGTTCTTTGAAGGTTCGTTCTAGCTTCGATTGTTTTCATCGTGATTCTTTATTACTAAACCTCGTAGTTTAGGGGTGAAAATCACACCATACTTGATTCAAAAGATCGGGACAACACAACACGATCCTTGTTCGTATTGGAATTGAGGGTGCGATTCGATTTTAATCGTGTTTGATTTTCATTCGCACGAGGGTTCACATCATTTGGTATCAGAGCTTAGGTTCATTGCATTCAAGTAAGTATCTTGTTCTTCAATTGTCAGATCTGTTTATTTCTCCGTTCGTTTCCAGATCTGTTTTAGTTTATCGTTCTTCGTCTTTTCGTGATTCTGTGATTCTCGAAAAAGGTTTGATCTTTATTTTTTTTTCTTGGTGATTTTCGAGATATAATCAGCCAAAAAAAAGAGTCCAAAAATTCACCATTATTTCTTTTTGATATCTTGCTCTATTTTCTTTAGAGAGTCATAATCAAGTGCCTCTCACAGTCAAATATATATATATATATATATATATATCTTCAAATTTCTTGTCTACGCAGTCCAAGTGAGTCGATCACAATTGTTCACAAGTTGAGCTTGATTGTTTGCTATACAAATACAAAGCTTGAGCACACTTTCGAGGATACTATCAAATTTGAGTGAAAATTACTTGAGTGCGAGTGTATTTTCTTTGGAGTGACTAGTGAGTATTTGTTGTGAGCAAAAAAAAAAAAAAAGAGTGACGAGCGACTTTCTTTGGAGTGATCGTGAGCATTTGGGTGAGGAATATTTTGTTTTCTACTAACATTTTCTTGTAGGTACAAATCTGAAATTTAAATGGAGAGGGAGGTAGGAGATAGTTCGAACCAAGGATTATCTAAGGTTCAAATGGAGGCGTTGTTTAGGCATTTTAGTAGGATGATGAGGAACGAATTGGAGCCCTTACATGAGAGGTTGGATAAACTTGAAGTTAGTACTAGTGGAGATAAGTCTAAATCTAAAAACTTGGGTAAAGAAGAAGAGGAAGAGTATGATTTGGGAGGAGACGAGGAGAGCCAAAACGAAAATTGGGGTAGGAATGGACGAGGTAGAGGATTTGGTAGAGGAAGAAGAGAAGCTGTACGGGGTAGATATGATGGGAATAGGGAGGATGGTAACATGGGTAGTATTAAGATGAAAATTCCTTCGTTCCATGGGAAATCTGACCGGGAGGCATACATAGAATGGGAAAAGATGGTAGAGTTCGTGTTTGAATGTGACCACTACTCCAAACAAAAGAAGGTTAGGTTGGTGGTGGTTGAATTTCTTGACTATGCTCTCATTTGGTGGGATCAATTAGTGACCACTAGGAGGAGATATAATGAGAGACCCATTGAAACTTGGGATGAGATGAAGAGGGTCATGAGGAAGAGGTTTGTGCCCAATCACTACTATAGGGAGATGTTTAAGAGGCTACAAACTTTGAGGCAAGGTTTGAAGAGTGTGGAGGACTACTATAAGGAGATGGAAGTAGTCATGATTGAGGAAGATAGTGAGGTGATGATGGCTCGTTTTCTTTGTGGTTTGAACAGGGAAATACAGGATCAAGTGGAGCTTAGGCACTACTTGGATCTAGACGAGATGGTGCAAATGGCCATAAAAGTGGAACAACTCCTCAAGAGGCGAGGAGTTGGCCGCACTAATCAAGCTGGGGATTCATCATCTTCTTGGCGATTAAATGTGGTGAAACGTGAGGAGAATAAGGTGGTGACCAAGCCCAAGGTTGAGACCAAACAAGAGGCGCCTAAACAAGGAGTGCAAGGTAAATCTGAAACTCCTCTTAATCGATCTAGAGATGTTAGATGTTTTAGGTGTCAAGGATTAGGTCATATTTCTAGTGAATGTCCTAATAAAAGGGTGATGATTTTAAATGATTATGGTGAGTATGAATCGCATAGTGAGGGTGAGGATGATGATGAGATACCTGCATTAGAGGATCCTAATGAGGGATATGAGGCGGTTGTAGGTGAAGCACTAGTGACTAGGCGAATCATGAGTGCCCAAGTCAAGGAGGAAGAGACTAACCAAAGAGAGAACTTGTTCCATACTAGATGTTTTGTAAATCAAAAAGTTTGCAATCTAATCATCGATGGGGGAAGTTGCACCAATGTGGCTAGTAGTGAGATGGTGGAGAAATTGGCTTTACCTATGTTAAAGCATCCTCAACCAAATAAGCTTCAATGGTTGAATGATTGTGCGGAAGTGAAGGTGAACAAACAAGTGTTGGTGTTTTTTTCTATTGGGAAGTATATTGATGAGGTCTTGTGTGACATGGTACCCATGCATGCTTGTCATATCTTGTTGGGTAGACCGTGGCAATATGATAGGCGAGTGACGCATGATGGGTTTAAGAATAGGTATTCCTTTGTTCTCAAGAAAGAATCTGTTGTTTTACTTCCATTGTCCCCAAAGCAAGTGTTGGAGAACCAATTGAAAAAAAAAGAAGAGAGATGAGACCGAAAAAAAGAGTGAACAAAAAAGTGAGATGGCCTTTGAAAATAAAAATGAAATGGCTGAAAAAAAGAGTGATCAAAAGTGTGAGATAGCCATACAAAACAAAAAAGAGAGAAAATAAAATGAGAGAAAAGAAAATGAGGGGAAAGAGGCCAGAAAGAAAACTTATATGGCCCAAAAGAGTGAGTTGAAGCAATTGATGCACACACATGAACCACTTGTGTTAATTGTTTATAAGAAGATCCTCCTTAACACAAGTGATATAGCCGGATCCCTTCCGAGCATTGTTGTTTCACTTTTGCAGGACTTTGAAGATGTATTTCTGGAGGAGTTGCCTCAAGGCTTACCACCATTGAGGGGAATCGAGCACCAAATCGATTTCGTGCCTGGGAGTGCATTGCCGAATCGTCCAGCTTATAGGAGCAATCCGGAGGAGATTAAGGAGCTTCAACGGCAGGTAAGTGAGTTATTAGATAGGGGTTTTGTGCGTGAGTCCATGTCACCTTGTGCTGTACCTGTTTTACTAGTTCCTAAGAAAGATGGCTCATGGCGTAAGTGTGTAGATTGTAGAGCAATATATAACATAACCATTAAGTATAGGCATCTCATACATATACTAGATGATATGTTAGATGAATTGCATGATGCTTGTATCTTTAGCAAAATTGATTTGAAGAGTGGTTATCACCAAATTAGGATGAGGGAAGGTGATGAGTGGAAAACTGCATTTAAAACCAAATATGGGTTATATGAGTGGATGGTCATACCTTTTGGCTTAACTAACGCTCCTAGCACCTTTATGAGGTTAATGAACCATGTCTTGCGTGTATACATAGGAAAATTTGTTGTTGTTTATTTTGATGATATCCTAGTATATAGCAAGGACTTGGATGAGCATGTTGGTCACTTGAAACTTGTGCTAATCACACTAAGGGCTGAAAATCTATATGCTAACTTAAAGAAATGTGATTTTTGTACAAGCAAACTTGTCTTTCTTGGTTTTGTGGTAAGCTCACAGGGGATACAAGTGGATGAAGACAAGGTAAGTGCTATTCGGGATTGGCCATCGCCTACTACTGTTGGTCAAGTCCGAAGTTTTCATGGACTTGCAAGCTTCTATAGGAGGTTTGTTAAGGATTTTAGCACACTGGCAGCACCGATGACGGCGGTAGTCAAGAAAAACGTTCCATTCCATTGGGGCGAGGAGCAAGAGAAGTCCTTTAATATTATCAAGCAAAAATTAATTAATGCTCCTTTACTTGTTTTACCTGATTTTGCTAATACTTTTGAAATTGAATGTGATGCTTCAGGTGTAGGTATTGGTGGAGTGTTGATGAAAGGAGGGCGGCCGGTGGCATACTTTAGTGAGAAGCTCAATGGAGCAGCGCTGAACTATCCTACGTATGACAAGGAGTTCTACGCACTCGTGAGGACCCTAGAGACGTGGTAGCACTACTTGAGGCCTAAGGAGTTTGTGATTCATACGGATCATGAGTCTCTAAAGCACCTTAAGGGTCAACAAAAGCTGAACAAGTGGCATGGCAAGTGGGTGGCATTCATAGAGACATTCCCCTACATAATCAAGTACAAACAAGGTAAGGAAAATGTAGTGGCCGACGCACTATCACGGAGGTACGTACTAATCTCTACCTTGGAGTCAAAAGTTTTGGGGTTTGAGCATGTAAAAGAGTTGTATGTGCTAGATGAGGACTTCAAGGGTGTATTTGAAACATGTATGCATGGTCCACATGACAAATTTTATTTGCATCATGGTTTCTTGTTTAAAGAAGATAGGTTGTGCATCCCTAGATCATCCATTCGTGAATTACTTGTTAGGGAGGCGCATGGGGGTGGTTTAATGGGACATTTTGGTGTGGCTAAGACTTTAAGTGCATTGCATGAACATTTCCATTGGCCACATATGAAGCGTGATGTTGAGAGTGTGTGTGAAAAGTGCATAACTTGTAGACAAGCTAAATCTAGAACACAACCACATGGATTGTATACACCACTTCCCGTCCCTAGTGAACCTAGGGTTGATATTTCTATGTACTTTGTTTTGGGGTTGCTTAGGACAAAGAAGGGGAGTGATTCTATATTTGTTGTTGTGGATAGATTTTCTAAGATGGCACATTTTATTGCTTGTCATAAGACTGATGATGCTTCTAACATTGCGGATTTATTCTTTAGAGAAGTCGTTAGGTTGCATGGTATGCCTAGGACTATCGTTTTTGATCGCGATGTTAAGTTTTTGGGTTATTTTTAGAAGACGTTGTGGGCTAAACTTGGCACAAAACTGTTGTTCTCTATTACTTGTCATCCTCAAACGGATGGACAAACTGAAGTTGTTAATAGAACATTAGGAACACTTTTGCGTGCTATACTTAAGAAGAACTTAAAGAATTGGGAAGATTGTTTGCCTTTTGTTGAGTTTGCTTATAATCGCAGTGTGCATTCTACTACAAATTATTCGCCATTAGAGATTGTGTATGGTTTTAATCCTTTAAATCCGTTGGATTTGATGTCTTTACCTGTGAGTGAAAGGTTAAACATGGATGGCAAAAAGAAGGCTGAATTTGTTAGGAGTTTGCATGAAAAGGTCAAGGCCAACATTGAGAAGAAAAATGAGCAATATGCCAAGCAAGCCAACAAGGGGAAAAAGAAGGTGATATTTGATAAAGGTGATTGGGTGTGGCTGGACTTGTGGAAGGAAAGGTTCCCCGAGAAGAGGCGCTCGAAACTAATACCTAGGGGAGATGGACCATTCCAAGTCCTTGAAAGGATCAATGACAACGCCTACAAACTCGATCTATCAGGTGAGTATAACGTAAGTTCTACTTTTAATGTTAGTGATTTGTCGTTGTTTGATGTAGGTGATGAACAAGATTTGAGGACAAATCCTTTTCAAGAAGGGGAGGATGATGCGAACACGGGTGGTCAAGCTTCAAGGAAAGCGTGGGATCCGTTAAGAGTTGCCAGAGGGACCAATCACGAGGGGACGTCTGAAGAAGTTCAAAGAAGCATTGAATAGGCTTATGAGCAATCAAGGAGGGCTTACGTGCAAGGAGCAAAGTGCCGAAGGGTTCGTGATGCATGGGAGTGAGTTCGGGAACCAAAGGAATATTATTCAAGCATACTTTTGAAGGACCGAGGCTGCACGGACCCGAGCACGGACCTGTACACGGGGTCCGTGTACATCACATCGGAGAAGAAGAAATCCAGAGTCTACACGGACCCAAGCACGGACCCGTACACGGGGTCCGTGTCCTATGTTTTCGGCAAAGATAGAGTCTACACGGACCCCCTTCCGGACCTCTACACGGGGTCCGTGTACTAGGCGGCTTGGCGAGAATATTTTCAGAAATTAGAGTTTTAATTTTTTGGCAACTAGATTTTGGGTATCTCTGATTATGTAAAACATAATGGACGAAAATTAACACATTATTCAGAACATTATTTGATATTTTATCAAAGTTTTAGAGTTTTCTCTCAAAACATTCAAAGCCTCGCTTTGTTCTTCAAATCAAACTTATCAAAGTTTTAACTTTGTGACGTTTGTCGATCGTCTTGTGCGGATTGTCATTGACTTGTTCTTTGAAGGTTCGTTCTAGCTTCGATTGTTTTCATTGATTCTTTATTACTAAACCTCGTAGTTTAGGGGTGAAAATCACACCATACTTGATTCAAAAGATCGGGACAACACAACACGATCCTTGTTCGTATTTGAATTGAGGGCGCGATTCGATTTTAATCGTGTTTGATTTTCATTCGCACGAGGGTTCACATCAACCTCATCGGCCCGTTCATAGAAAAATGATATTCTGAAGTTTTGCAGCCTGAAACAGTGATAATATATTGTGCAGCCTGAGTTGGTCCAACAGTCGGAAGTCCTGTAATACAAAAAAATTGACAGCTGGACTCCTGAACAACTCAATATTGTTATTTTCATACCAAAACTTAAGGTGATTTATATCCTAAGAAATTCAAACATCCATAATATTTAAACAACTGATTAATAATAAATAGAGAGATACATAACTATATATTAAAACTATACCCCATGTAAGGAAAATATTATTTAGAAAAGTTTTTTCAAGTTATTTGGAAAAACAAGTTATTTATTCATTTAATGAAATTTTCACACAATTGTTATTTAAAATAAAATTTAATAATTAAAATATAATATAGTGTATTTAAATTCAGAAAACAACAATATTATAAAATTCATAATATTAATATAATAAAAAATTGATAATTATTAGTGAAATTATTATTCAAAAAACAAAAAAAAAATATTACACTTAGATATGTTAAGAGACTAAAAGATTAAATATAATATATCTTGATCATCGTTTCTTATTAAATTCAGTCTCTAAAATCTAAAATCATGGATACACTCCTGATATACATATATAAATCAGTTTCGACGGATCCGTAACAATGAATTACTTATTTTATAAAAAAAAAAAATGAAGAGAATTACTATCTAATTTTGTTATTCGAACATGTAAAACAATTATATTTTGTTTAATTTGTCTTTCTTGGTTTCATTCGTACTAGCTTGCTTACGAAAAGAGTCGAGCTAAACATCGAATTAATCTATGCAAATTATTTATTTCATATTATTCAGAATCGAATATTGTCTCTTTTTTTATGCATGCATCGTAAAACAGTTTACAGTATGTTAACAATTTAATTTCACCTAATTTATAACTATTATTTATATTCATTGTTATGTAAAGTAATTTTACTCGATTAGTGATAAATTTATTTTGTTACACACATAAAATCCCTTGAGATTGTTATAGTTCCTGAAAACTATGATTGTACTTAATGGCATGTAATATTTAAAGATTACATTCAACAAGTTATCCTTAGTCAATGGCATGTAATAATTAATCGCCTAATCAAGTTCACGATGAGAGACTAGATTCCTTGTTCAGATCTTACTCGAGCTATTAAAAATTTTTTCATCGAGACTGGATCGCCGGACTTTCAAAGAACCTGTAGTGACGTGGTCGTGGAAGTGTTCGTGAAATTTTCTTGTGAAAATTCAAGGTGGCCGATTTTTCTATATGAATAGAGAGAAGATGTGCAAAAACTGTCTTATTTCATATAACTCTTAATGAAATATTTATAAACTTTAATTTCTAATCACATCGGGAGTCCTTCTCCTATTAGGATTCATAATTCTAATCCATTTAGGATTCTTATTTTCATTAATTAACTAAAACTCTCATGTTGTACATATTGTTGGGTGCAATAATTGTCCATGCTTGGTAGAACGATCGAACTGTCATGCTTGAGCTGCTGTGCTATTTAAAATATTTGAGTTGCATCATTACCACCTGCTATAGCTTTTGGTAAAGCGGTAAGCACTCGGTCTTACAATTGATATCAGATACAAGGTCACGGGTTCGATTCTCATTGATTGCAAGGAGTGCAATTATTGGGAGGAAGATTTTTTGGTGCAATAATTGTCCCCGATTGATAAAAGGATCGAACCGTGATGCTTGAGCTGCTGTACCGTTTAAAAGATTTGAGTTACACCATTACCACCAGCTATAACTTTTGGTAATGTGGTAAGCACTCGATCCTACACATATCATTCAAAGTCAACTCTTAATAATACATAACACATATATATATAGAGTAATACATCTATACATATATATACACATATGTGTATGCATAGACATATATGTAAAATTAAATAATCATAGAATTGATTACTTTATTTATTTACAATTAATAAAAAAATTTAAATAATGATTATTTAATTTTTTTTATTAATTGTAAATAAATAAATTAATCAATTCTAGACCATTCTAGAATATTTCATGAGAATCATGTACATATAGTAGTCACCATTACTAATAATATTTAATTATTAGATCCTAAATTTACTAAATAAATAATTGTGAATTCATTGTAACTCTGATCGACGATCAGATAGCGCCGATGTAATGATGGTGCAAATATTGTTCATATAATAAAAATTGAAAATTTCGAAAATCAAAATTTTCACTGATTCATTTTTTGCAGCTGTCATTTTTGTGAATTCTTTCACCAAACAGACAGTTCCACTCTATTCACTTAATTAATAGTTAAGCTGACTTCTATATATTCCATTATATGGAATTAACTTATAAACTCCTTTAAAGCAATATGTTTGATCTCCATCAAACTAAAGTCACCGAATTCAACTCCTTGAATTTTTGACTATCATAACGGTAATACATGAACCGATACTTATGTTACCCTCAATGCTTTAGGCATACAACTATCATGGATTCACAACTTCATGTGATTCAGAATCACATTTATTCTTATTCGAGCTTAGCATAATTAGCCTCATTCTTTTCATCAATCATTTGATCAAGAATCTTAGAATTCAGGTTTGATTGCTCCCATCAGATAATTGTAAGAGCGTCTAGTAGCATTGCCCCATGATTTCCTAAGTATCGATGATACTGCCTACGAGAAACTTAAGTTGTGTTTAGCGTACAGTACGGTCCCTTCAACTCATATATCTCGATCGAATGTGCAATAATTGGTATATCGAAAGTTGAATTTGCATTCGATAACAATGTGATGTATCTCTGAGTAATAATAGTGACATTGAATATTCAACAAAGAAAACAACTTTCCCAAAAACACATTTTTCTTGTTATGGCCAGAGGCTCTTTCACTATTAACTAATCAAATCACATAGGATATCTTCAACCGTAGACAAACGGTGAATCCCCAACTACAATGCATTTGATCCTACGTATTTTAAAACTACACCCAACCTCACCACCTGATGAACCTCAATGGAGTCGGAAAACGGATCAAAATACCTGCTAATACACAGATCCTCTTCGTTGTCCCGGGTCAAAGGGCTAATATTGTACAACGATAACCACAGATTATTCTACTCTGTAATTGATAACCAGTGGGAGTTGTTCAGGGTATCATCAAATTCTCACTCATCTGTATGAATGAAGATCTTCATGACCTTACCAATGAAACACGGAGTTTAAATCACATATGCAAGTCTCAAGCTCAAGCGACATTTATCTTTATCTATGCGGCTTGCATGATTATATAAATAAAGAAAGTGCTATAATTGGATAAAATCATAAAATATTATTAAAATAAATAATATTTTTACATAAGAGTCAATAAAAATTCAAGCCACAAGTTGGCTATCTGGGCACCTACTCTAACAATCTCCCAACTTGCCCTACAGCCAATTACCCGTAGATCTTAGACTCATTGCTTCACGGTGCTTCTCAAACAATGGTCCACGCAAGGGTTTTGTCAATGGATCGACAATGTTATCACATAGTCAACTCTCTACATTGATATGTCTCCTCGTCCCACAATCTCCTGGATTGTGTGGAACTTCCTCAGTATATATTTGGATCGCTGATGAGACCTTTGTTCCTTTGCTTAAGCAACAACACCGATGTTGTTACAGTAGATCGGGACTAGATCAACTATTTGAGGAATGACACCTAACTCTTGAACGAAATTCATCATCCAAACAACCTACTTTGTTGTAGCCGATGCAACTATGTATTCGTCCTCAATGGTTGAATCTGCTATAATGTCTTGCTAGGAACTCTTACAAGAGACAACACCACCGTTGACATTGGATAAAAATCCAGATTTTTGAGTTCAAATCATTCACATCTGAATGGAAGCTAGAATCAATATAGCATTTCAATTTTAATTATTCACTCCCGTAAACCAAGAAAAAATTCATTGTTCTTTTCAATTACTTAAGAATGTCCTTCACGGCTTTCCAATACAACGGGATTCTATTGATATCTGCTTGCAACACTTAGTGCAAATGCAATATCAGGTCGAGTAGATATATTTTCATACATTATACTACTTATAGCAGATGCATATGGAATTCGGCTCATGATTTCTATCTCATCCTCAGTTTTAGGACATATAGACTTGGATATAGTCACACCATAACACATTGCGAGATATCTGCTCTTAGACTCCTCCATATAAAATATTCTTAGTATGGTATCGTTATAAGTGGATTGGGTGAGCCTTAACATGCTCTGTTATCTATCCCTATAGATTTGTATTCATAATATGTAGGATACTTCACCCATATCATTCATGGAAAATTTACTAGCTAACCATATTTTAGTTGACTGCAACATCCCTACATCATTCTCAATGAGTAGTATGTCATCACTATAAAGTACTAGGAATGTCATTGTCCCACTAAAATTCTTATATACATGAAGTTCCTCAAGATTCTTGACAAAACCACTTATTTCCGACCATCCTAGGACCCCTGGAAAAGACCCTACAACTACAGGAAAATTCTTGCACCCTAGAGGACCGAACCCTAGTCACACTAACAAGCTAAACGCTCAACCCTGCACCTGACCGGCTTGGACCAGCCTTGCACCAGACCCCCTAGGATCTGACTGTACCCTCCCAAACCGACCTAGCCTAAGGAAACAGTCCCATGCATGTGAATCAATAGGTTCCTCAAGGAGTGCGCGATCTAGCCTTAACTCGTCCTAACATGCCATCAAGTTTCGATCTGCGCTTTGCCTCCCTACCATCCGACCAAGGACCATCCCCAGCCCTGAAATGGACCCCTCATGACCCAAACCAGCACCTGGAACAAGCCACACACGGCTGTTGTCCCCCCCCCCCCCCCCTCTACCCGATCTAGCCGATATGTGCAACATGTGACACAAACGATCGGCCCCCTTCCTCTAGCCCTGGCCCGAACTGAATTCTCCACTTGACACAATGAAAACCTACTGTAAATGAGTCCCACAGTGACTGTCCAGGCAGTCCCTTACCAGCAGTACACAAAAGCATGAGTTACATGCAAGGAAAACACATATTTCGTGTCAAAAGCTGTATACACTTTATACAACGTGCTAGATCGATGGTTCCTCATGCAAAAACATATAAACCAGCATATATTGATGTGAATGATGAGAAATGAGGTATAGGGCGTGTCTTTGCATTTATATGCTCGAAAACCTGAAGATATTTGCATAGAACGTGCATCAGAGAGGCGGGAACGATTTCTTTGAAAAAATCTTGAGAAAAACTAAGGGGGAAGTTGCTGGATTTTTGAAACTTGCTGTTGGAAAATGGAGAGGAGGAGCAGCCAACATTAGGGTAGGAGATAAGAGTTTTTGGATGGTGGGTTTAATTTAATAATTAGTGTATAATGGACATTTAATTAAAATTAAAGGGGTTAAGAGGATTTTAGGCCCATCAAGCCCAATAACACTCCCAAAAAATATTTCGTTTATGTACGGTGTTGAAAATATTGTCCGAGCTCTCAAAAAGTCCCATGGCTCGCTAAATTTTACGTAATGTTATAATTATAACCCGGCAAGTAAAATACTTCACTAAGGCCCATTTTCAAAATTCTCCCTTAATTACACCATTAAATAATTAGAAAAAATTATTTAATAGAACCATTTTCCTTAATTATCACTGGTTTCCGTTCCTCGTTCGAGCGCAAAACTAATAAAAGCCCTTATGTATCAAACTTTAATAAATCATGAATTAAAACACAAATTCATGAAACAAACATGCATTTAATGCATTAAATAATTTAACAAAATACATAAGAAATTTGACAACTTGCATGCATGCGATTCACGTGGACCTTCAATTTTTTTAGGACGTTACAATCTTCAAATCTTGATCTCCCTATAAATCTAATATTTACATTAAATTTTCATGGCACATTGACATACAAATTTAGGATGTGAGAACGGGTCATAAAACAGACTCACTTTAAATAATTATCAAATAATTAAAAATATAAGATGTAAAATATTCTAACATACATCTAGCAAATTGTTCATGACTCTCGATCATCATTTCATCTTTGAGTCATCATTTCATCTTATAATATCAAATATTATATTGAATCCATAATATCACATATTATCAGTAAATCACGTATCTTGTAAATTATTAATAACCTAAATTATTAATAACCATCATAATTAGATTTGTCAAATTGGGTCAATCCCGTTGGGTCAGCCCACCTCGTTATAAAAATTGAGTAGGTTGGGTTGATAAAATAGCAGTCCGTTTGGAGATGGGTCATCCCGTCTAACCCGAGGCCCAAGGTGGGTTGGGCTGGCTTGGCCATTTAGAGGCCCGCCAAAATGGGAGGCTAGCTCGTCTCGGCTGGCCAGCCCGTTTTGACACGTGTAGCCATAATTCATAAGTTAAACAAAAAACATTTATTTAACTTTGATTAATTAAATTTATTGTAAAACACTATTTATAATAAATAATTAAAATCTAATTCTAATTATTAATTTTGTTATAAAATTTCATTATTTAATCAAAATTTATTTTCGACGGTTAGTTGGATTAATTTTAATATAATATAAATTTTAAACGAAAAGTTTCGAAAAATCAGAAAAACGTCATGAGAATCCCAAAAAAAGTCCTTGTCGAGCAGGGCTGCCCGAAACCATCCCCGGCACCCTGCCCGTGCCCTTTTTTGCAATGTCTGAACAGTTCGAGAAGCGGTCCTCGCTGCCTAGCCCTGCCTGCCCCTTAGTTTTTTATTTAAAAAATGGTCTGGACAGACGTTGTAATGCCCGAGAATTAATCACTGTAATTAACGATGATTTATTTACAATTTTATGTGATTATAAAAGGATTAACCGAGACCCGATTTGAGATAACGCGTAAAAAGATGTATGTGCGAGGATGAGCTCTCGCGCATATGCGCGACCAGCCGAGCGCATATGCGCGAAATGTCCAGAGGACCTCGCGCATATGCGCGACCTGAATCCGCGCATGTGCGCGAGGGTGGCAGAGAGTTGGGCAGAAATTTGAGTACCTCGCGCATATGCGCCGAATGAAGGCGCGCATATGCGCGAGGCACTGTGCACATCACGCGCCGAGACATATGGTCTCGCGCATATGCGCCGGTAGATGTCGCGCATATGCGCGAGACGCGTTACATGTAGGATCGGCCATTTGCTTTACATGCGTGAAGGCAATATATATATATATATATATATATATATATATATATACAAACGTACGAAAATCCTTCATTTTTCCGAGAAAAGAGTCGAGAAAAGTCTCTGTGAAGTTGTGAAAAATCCTTACGCCTTTTGTGAAAAATCCGTCCGTCTGATTTTGAATCTGACTGCAGTACCGAGTTCCTAGCAACGTAGGCTACAACTGGACGTAAGTTTTACTACGTTTTGATATGATTTGAAATTATGATGTTGTCAGAATTGCATGGAATTCATATATGATGTTCTGGACAGGTTAGACATCATATAATCGAAGTCAGATTAAGAAACGGACTGATTATGGAATTGTTATGATTTTCTGATTATATTGATATGAAATCGGACAGATTTGGATTATGGATGGAGTATAGATTGTATCGGATATGAGTTATGATTTGTAATTGATGTCTGTTTATATGGTATTGACGGGGATACTGAGATTGTGCCGTTATACTGTGATTTGAATTAAATCCGGATTAATCAGATTCAATGTTGAATTGAGAATGGAATATTGATATTATGATTCTCAATATGTCGTTTCAGATTTACAGAGACAGTCTTGAGTTCAGAATTGATATTGCTTCAGACCGAGACTACAAACGAAAGGTATAAGTCAATGTGGTATCGGGAGATCGACTTAAGTCGGTTTAGACTTGAGTTTCCCTAAATCACATACTTTACTTTATTGCATTGATATTTGCATTGATTTGATTGATGTACTTGTTTTCTTGATTAATAGATAACAGGTATTAGACGAGTAATCTTGTGACAGAAGTGCCTGATAGTGGCGGGATCGCCACGGGCACATTGCACGATGTCACAAGATAGTGTATTGGCGATAGTGCCAAAGTCTGTCACCGGATGATTGGCTATCGATGTGGATAGAATTTGGGTTTCTTCTATTACTGTTGATCGATGTCGTATCGGTGTGGATAGAATTGGAGCTTCTTCTATTACTGGTGATCGATATTATATCGGTGTGGATAGAATTAGAGTTCCTTATATTACTTGTGATCGATATCATATCGGTGTGGATAGAATCAGACCTTTTTCTAATTCTGGTGATCGATACCTTATCGACGTTGATAGAACTGGAGTCTTTTCTATTACTGTTGGTCGATATAGGAATGCCAACTTCTGGAAACCGAGATCCCTAGACTAGGATTGAGTCTAGTCTAAATTGTGTAGCTACGAGTATTGTCGACAGTCTGATATTGATTATGTTTCAGATTTTGATACATATTGCTGTTACCTGTTACATGCTTTATATTTGTTTATATGATTGCATGTTTCGTTGATTTATACTGGGATTATATTCTCACCGGAATTATCCGGCTGTTGTCTTGTTTGTATGTGTACATGACAACAGGTGGGACAGGATCAGGGTCTAGGAGATGAGGAGAGATCGTGATAGAGTGGAGACTTCGGACTTTGATGTATATAGGGTTTTGGCACTTGATAATTAGATGTTGAACCTTAGTTTTTACTGATTTGTAGACGGTACAGGACTTGTACTTTATTTTATACTGAGTTGTATATTAGTTTGATTTCACTACATTCCGCATTAAAAAAGAAAAAAAAATTTATGACCCTAATTACTTGATTAGTAAATTGATCCTGATGACGATTAAGAACTGATTAGCGTCCGGGTCCCCACAGACGTCGATGTCCAAAACTTCAGGGTTTGCTTGCAGGCAGCCCTCGCGCATGCATGCTACTCGGAACAGTTCCGAGCAGCCGCGATAAATATATATTTATTTTCGAAAATATATTTTCAGGGGCTTTAATTTTCTGGAATTTCAAACGCGGTTAGAAATAAAATACTCAACACAAATTAAACAATAAAATTTGTGCGACTGAGAAAGAGCAACTCTGATAATGATGTTGGAGTATTGTTTTCCCGCATCCATGGCAAAACAAAAGTTTAAAATTTTAGTTTCAATGTTTGAAGCGTTTCTTGGTCTTCGTATGATTAAATCATCCATAGGGTGTTAAGGATTGTTTATTTTTGCGTATTTAATACTGGACACCAAACCGTACGAAATTAGTGGAGTTGGTCATTCTTGTCAATCCATACAAGTGATTCTTCCCCCTTTCATCGCCTAATCAAATCCACTACCAGAGACTGGATTCCTTGTTTAAATTGTACTAGAGATCTTAAATAATTTTGCGTCGAGACTGGATCGCCGAAGTTTCGGAGAACCTGTGGTCCTGAAATTTTTCTAGTGAAAATTCAAGATGGTCAATTTTTCTGTGTGGAGGAATTTTATATGCGAAAACTGTCTTATTTCACATAACTCTTAATGAAATATTTATAGACTTTAATACCTGATAATATTTGGAGTCATTCTCCTATTAGGATTCAGAATCCTAATCCTATTAGGATACCTGTTTTAATTAATAATTAAAATTCTAATGTTTCATTTATCATGCAAAGTCAACTCTTGATAATGCTTGATATATACATATACATTAATACGTCTATACATACATATACACATCTGTACATGTATAGACATATATGTAAAGTTAACTCATTATTTAATTTCTTTACTAATCGTTAATAAATTAATTAATCAATTCAAAATCTTTCTAGAATATTCCATGAGAATCATGTATTATAGTAGTTACATTTACTGACATTATTATTTAATTAATAGATTCTAAATTTACTAAATAAATCATTGTGAATTTATTATAACTATGATCGACGATAAAACAATGTCGATGTACTAAAGCTACGAATCTAGTTTATTTAATGAAAATTGAAAATTTAGAAAATCAAAATTTCCACTGATCTATTTTTGGCAGTTGCAAGTTTTGTGAACGCCTTCACTAAAACAGACTATTTCTCTAACAGTTTAATTAGCAGTTAAACTAACTTCTACATCTTCCATCATATGGAATTCACTTATAAATTTCTTTATAAGCAATCTGTTTGATTTCCATCAAGCTACAGTCACCAAATTCAACTTCTTGAACTTGACTATCTCAAAGGAAACACATAATTTGATACTTGTGTGACCATCAATGGCTTAGAAAAACAGCTAGCTTGTAGGTTCACAAATTCATGTGATTCAGAATAACATTTACTCTTATTCGAGATTAGCTGAATTAACCCCGTTCTTTTCATCAATCCTTTGATCAAGAATGTGTGAATTCAGGTCTGATAGTACCAATCAGGTAATAATAAGAGTGTCTAGTAGCATCGCCCCATGATTCTTTTGACATCACTGATAGTGTCTGCAAGAACCTTAAATTGTCAGTTATCATACAGTACGGTCTTTTCAACTCATATATCCCGATCAAATCTGCAATTATTGGTATATCGAGAGTTGAATTTGAATTCGATAACGATATGATGTATCTTCGAGTAATACTAGTGAAATCATGTGTAACTAGGAAAACACTTTTCCCTAAAACATGTTTCTTGCTCTGGCCAGAGACTCTTTCACTATTAACTCATCATATCACACATGATATATTCACCCATAGGCAAACGGTGAATCTCCGATTACAATTCATTTGCTCCTACGTATTTCGAAAGGACGCACAACCTCGCCACTGATGACCTTCAATGGAGTCGAAAATCGGATCGAAGTGCATGCTAGTACGCATAGCCTTTATGTTGTCCCGGATCAAAGGGCTAATGGTGTACAACAATAATCACAAGCTATTCAACTTGATAAGTGATAACCACTTGGATAGTATGATAGAGAATTGTTCACTCCATCGTCAAATGATCACTCACCTGTATGAATGGACATTTATACGTCCTTACCAATGACACACGATGTTTACATCACAGATGTTATTCTCAAGCTCAAACAAGATTTACCCTTATTTAGGCGGCAATTCGACTAGGAAACTGTTTAAAATATATAATACATTTCCTGATAAGTTCATGATCTTACGTTGAGAGGCAAAACGCATGCTACCATTTACATATTCAAGGACTTTATCTATCAAGCTTACATGAGTATACAAATAAATTAAATGTTATAATTGGATAAAATCGTAAAATAGTACTAAAATAAATATCGTTTTTACATAAAAGTCAATAAAGCTCAAACAACAAGTTGCTTCGCTGGACACCTACTCTAACATTAACAACTCTCATCCTAAATTTTATGTGCCATTTTAACTAGCTGAGTATAAAATTTATATTTACAATTGGACACTTTTAATTTCTAATCAAAATACTGTTATAGTTATACTCAATGGCCATTAAGAAAAGATGTATTCCACGAAGTCACAACGTTGCAAATTTGGAGCTCTTGTAAGTCGGTAGGAGCTTGTGATTATGCTTAGAGGTTCGATTTGTTCATGTGTGTGTGGAATGTGGATGACTTATCTTTGGGAGATTTTATGCCATAATGAATTTTACCAAATATTAAATTATCTCTAACTCATTTACTTCATATTTTATTTTAATAAAATATCCCCAATTATTTAATTTAAAATAACTATTTTTAATTATACTAAAATCTACTTATAAAATGTATCAAAATATCAGAATTACATTTAGTTAATTTATAGAACTGATTCAGTGTGTTTATCTAAAAAATACTTAACTTAGTTAAACCAATATAAATCAATTAATTTAATACATACATTTCTCTTAAACAATAAAAATATAATTAATATTAAGTAAATAAATTATTCAAAACTTTGTTTATTTATAATGTCAGAAAAATCATATTAATTATTAAATTGAAATTTATTAACATAGTTGTATAGGATAAAACAAAAAAAAAAAAAAAAAAAAAAGAAAGAAATTTCAGCATCAGCACTAAATGGCATTAATGTTGAACCGCTGCTACGATGCTATGCTCGATTGGCTCGACTATACATTACGGGCACGTAAATTCGGATCGAAAAAATATTTTTAAAATATTAGAATCTAGGCAGGGCTACCAATATTTTCGATTCAAAATTGAATAATGTTTTATACAGTAAATTTGTTTGTAGCCCCACACAGGCCCAACTCTTGTGTATAATTATTAATTTGTCAATTTTTGTTAACACAATTAAAGAATCGATAAACTTAAATAAATAATTGAGTAGGTGCTGTGGATCTGAGAGAGATAAATGGCAAACACAATATTTGATTTGATTTATTTATTTTATTATTTAATTTTTGTGTTGTCATGTTGATGGCAAATTTTATCCCCAATACTCAAAATTATATTAACAAAAGACTTTTTTAAAAAACTAAAATTATATTAACAAAAGTCAATAGATTCTTGGAGGGAATGAGATGTAACGAAAACGTGTATACAACATCGCATTAGAAGGGGAAAAAAATAGAAAAAGAAAGCTATATAATTGAATTTTACAATTTTTAAAACAATTCTCGAGAGTGATCTAAAAAAAAAGTTCTATTAAAAAGAAAATATAAATAATAAGGTTATATAAATATACATGTAATATTCCAAAAACAAAAACAAAATGTTTGGAAAATTGGGATTTTTAATTAAAAAAATTGTTGCTTATATATATATATATATATATATATTTTTTTTTTTTTCCAGTTTTGAGGTTGTCAGAAGCTAGATTATGTGCGAATAGACAAATTTTGTGAAATAATATGTTTGGGTCGTATCTATAATTCTTTTTCTTGTTCAACCAAAAATAACTCAAAAATGTATTTTGGTGTGTCTTTTATACTTAAAATTAAATTAAAATTTATAAAAGTTTCAAATTTAATAAGAGGTATCGATATCAAGACAGATTA
Organism: Primulina tabacum; assembly: GCF_025594145.1. Lineage (NCBI taxonomy): Eukaryota > Viridiplantae > Streptophyta > Magnoliopsida > Lamiales > Gesneriaceae > Primulina > Primulina tabacum. The sequence continues at coordinate 39,324,659 of NC_134553.1, read as the reverse complement.
ATTACAACCCCCTCAATTCAAATAGGTTCGATTATTTTGAGTCAAATGCGAACTCAAACAAAAAAAATTAAAATTTTTAAATTTCAAATCGAAATCAAATATTCTTTGATTTAAATAAATTTTTTGTAACGACCCATCCATTACAGGTCCAGTGGACCCGCCCATACGGCCCACTGCCCCGATCGACCCAAGGCTATCCCGATCTTGGGCTCCCTCAAAGGGGCATTTTTCCTCACGGGCTTTCCATAGGCATCGTATGAGTTACTCATAGTATCTCCCCCTCCCTACCAAGGGGTTTCTTTCGCCTCCCCAGGACTCGATCACATGACCTATAGGATAAATACATTGATATCAAGAGTCCTGGTACCAATTGAGCTAGCTCAACTGGTACCAAGTCTCTTTGAACTATATACTTATATTAGGAGGTCATGAGTTCGAGACTTGGGGAGGTATCACTCCACCAACCTGGTGTGAAGAGTCCTTATGAGTAACCCGTACGACGCCTATGAAAAGCCCGTGAGGGAAAAGGCCTCTTTGAGAGAGCCCAAGATCGGGATAGCCTTGGATCGATCGGAACAGTGGGCCGTATGGACGGTTCACTGGACCTGTAATTGCTCGTTACATTTTGAATCTTAAATTTGTGTTAATATTAAACTCAATTAGATCAGTTTACACCCTTACTGTAAGTTAAAGGAGATACGCAACAAACGATGATTTATATTATTTAAAAAAACGACACGTATTTCATCTGCCCCTTTCAAAATTAACTCACTAACTAATATTTTGTTAATATTTTGTTAAAAGACGTGCACATCAGACGATGACTTTTTTGCTGTGTTATATGCTATGCTAGTAACTACTAGCCACGTATTAGAGTTTATCGTATTGCTTTTTATATATATATATATATAATAATATATATATAGACATCTTTACGTATGATATATGAGGTAATCCAAGTTACTTTGTTAAATCAATTAAGTTATAACAATAAACAACAATCTAATTTAAATAAATTTTACTAAAAAATTGATTGTCGAAATCAATGATCAAAATCAACATTTACTCAAATCGATTGTTGCCCCTATTCAATTGAATCAGTCAGCTCAACAAAAGACATTTCTTGAAATTATCAGTTTACTCTATTAAGGATCATGATTCAACTAATTTATTGGATAAAGTTTTCTCGTACTGATACAATCTCTGATTACTTGGAAATGTCAGAACTCCGCAAACACTATCCACAGTATACAAGTTTCCAAAAATACAGTTACATGAAAAGCAATTTGACCAACTACTACTTCATTTGGAACGGATATCAAATTTCATTTTGTCGATCATTGAATCGAAGCACATAAATAGAAGAAGTGAACAATCATTCTCCCTCTCTCTTCATCTTCAATATTATTTATTACTCTCAAGCTATCAAGAATCAAACTGATCAAGATTTTTAGAAGCACAAAATTAAGAGATTATATCATATCATCAAGGATCTTTTGTATGTAGTGTTTTCATTATATAATACTTGTAATCTTACAGTAAAAGTTTACTGATCTTGTTTTGTTAAGCTTGTGAGATACTATGAGTTCTAGTTAGGAAGTGGTAAGACCTACTGAATCGGGCTGTTACGAAATATTATAATTTCCAAAGTCTTTTAATGAAAATCCTTCTGTGAGAAATAAGGTGTGACGTATGAGTTATTCAAGTCTCCGAATATCCAAAAACAAATTTATACAGTTTACACTTCAATTATCCAGCTTTTAGTTTTCATTTCATATCCAAAAGTGATAATTACTTGAGTCATTTATGTGTTCAAACCTACCCAACTGCTAAAACCATGTCAGTGAGCTTCTTTTCATGCAGTACCTAACTGCTAACTTATTGATACTCAACTGATGAGAATTTCATTTCAGTGTTGATATGCCCAACCGAAATATTCTCAGAATTTGTTGAGATTATTTATTCACCTCTTCTAAATCAATCTCCGATCCTAACAAGTGGTATCAGAGCAAGTAAATTCTTGTCTCTGAACACTAAATCCAAATGGCCTCCTTCGATAAGATTCTCATGTTCTCCAAAGATGGCTTTGATGATGAGAAGATCATGAGGCAAGCTTATTTAGCTGCACAAAAAGAAACTCAAATTAGACAATGTGGATAAGTATATCAAACACGACTTTGGACAAAAATGCGTTCAAAAAATCAAGATGTGCTTTACTGCAAAAGACATTTGAGAGAAAATGATCCAGTTGTTTGAGAGCAATGACCACACAAAAGAGAAAAAACTGTCGATTTCAATACAGAAGTTTGACAACATTAAGATAAAGGCCGAAAAGTCCATGTCAGAATATGATGAAAGAGTGAGCAGCAAAGCATCGAACACACATGTTTATGCACAATCCTTTCTGAACAAACGAAGTGGTCGGTCAGTCAGGCTGATCCAAGTGTGGGTTTTCAAGGCACTAATCTCATTTGGACTTAAGTAAGAATGGGTAATACTCGATTTAATTTTTGAATGCAGATCAATAAGCAATAATGACTAAAAATTTTAGTCAGGTACTTGGACAATTGCTGTTCAAGCATATGACTGGCCGGGCCCAATTGTTGACTAATCTAACCAAATGCAAAGGAACCAAAATCACTTTCTGTGACAACGCAAATGATAAAACTGTGGGTAAGGGCAATATTACTCATGTATACATTGCTGTTAATGATGTGCTACTTGATGAAATTATGCGTTATAATTTGATCAGTATGAGTCAGATTTATAACAATGGTTACTTAGTTGAATTTCATAAGAGTAATTGTTTAGTTAAGGATGCTGATAATCTTACTTTGTTAATTAGAATTAGAAATGGTAACAGTTATAATATTGATTGGAATAATAACTATTTAGCATCACCGACATGTTTTGTTTTCGTTAATAATGATAAACATTGGTATTGACGTAAGAGATTAAATCATCTTTACTTTAGATCACTTAATAACTTGCACAAATTGAACCTAGTTGATGAATTGCTTGGTATAGAATTTGTTAAGAATCATGTATGCTTCGCTTGTCAGTTAGGTAAACAGACTATTCATTTTGGTCTTTAGACTGTCTAGGTCATCAGGTTGAATACAACTGGATCTGTTAGACTTATCTATTAGACACTTGTTTACTGCCTTCACTTCCTCAAACGTTTGAGAAAGTATCTTATACTCTATTAACATCTCTTTATTGCAGTAATCAAATCATCTCATGTAAATTCAAATACCTCTCCATTTTTTGTTTCCAGATCATCATGAGCCATTTGGATTCTCCATCACTTTCACTAGATGGAGCATCTTAACTAGAGGTTTCAGAATCTGACTCAGTCAAGTTGCTTTTGCTTCTTTTTTTTTTTTCCCACCAAGCCTTCTACTCTCTCTTCTTTCCGAAGGTTTTTTTTTTTTTTTTGACTTTGATTTTCTCTTATCAGAAGACTTCTTAAAACGTCTGCTTATTCGTTTTCTTAAAAAGTACTAGAAATTTTTTTTTAAATCTCACTTAGCATCGGCCGAACCATAAAATATTTTTGACTTCATTTTAAAAATAAACATCCAATTGCCATTTAAAAATCATAACGGAAAAATTTTAAAGCATAAAATCGTCAAATATTTTACCAACCTAAAAATATTATTCGAAAAGTATAGCCCATACTATAACATCTCAAAAATCTCTCATAATATAAATAAAAGACGTAAAAATATCTTTAACATTACTTAAAATCATAAATCATAACTAGTGGGTAAAACTAGCATCGGTCCTCGGGTTATGTGCACCTCCAGTCCAGTCAGATCAACCATCAAGACCTCCAAAAACATTAACATCAAAATCACCTGCATCAATCACACCTAGTGAGTCTAAAGACTCAACACGTCATATCTTTGGTAACAAGTAATACGTAATACAGTTAACATATAACAGTGAAAAATACTTATACTTAAAATATCATTTTCATGAAGATGCATAAACTCAAACTTAAACATTTTCATAAATATTTTCGTGATGCATAAAAACATTTTCAAAAGACATAAACATATCACTTAAACATATTCATATTCATGTCCATATTCGTATTCATACTCATGTTCGTGTTCATGTTCGTGTTTGTTGAATTCAGATCGTTGATTGTGACTTTCATATACGTGTTAGGCGATGGATCCATCTACATGTAACCACAGTACTGGGCGGCGGGTGACACCAGCAACACTCTCACCGGTCAACTGGGCTCTGGCCTTACGTATTATCATATCATCGTATACATATACATATACATATCCGTATTCAAGGAAATACGATCGTCAGGCTCCCACTGGGACCATAACCCTCACGATATCTCCAACGTATCATCGTGTTAGTCACAATCCCTTCACATCCTTCAACATATTATCATCACTTAATAAAAATCATGCATATAATATTTTTCATTTTAAACCAAGCATGCAACATGTCTTTTAATGTTATTGTTTCATCATGAAAATCCATAGGCATTTAAAATGAACATTTTAACATTTTAAATCATAAACATATAAAATAATCATTTTACCCTGTAAACATTCATAAACATTAAAAATAATCATATTAGCATATAAAACAGCAAATAGGGCACTGCCATGACGTTTACTAATTTTTCGGTGTAAAAAGACCGTTTTACCCCTGGACGTGACGTTTTACGTTTTTGACGTTTTCTTGATTTTCTTGACTCTAACATATCCCAAATAATTATTAAAGCCTAAATTAAAATTCTCATAATTTTATTTAGCATAGAATCTAGGCTTTTTAATTAATTCGTAATTAGGACGTTTTTGAAGGCGTTTTAATTCCGAAAAATCCCAAACTTTAATATAAAATTCCTAAATTCTAAATTTAGTCTTTTTATATTATTTTAGTCCCCATGAACCTACGACTCGACCCCCGAGAGCCGTTTTTCAAGTTATTTTTCGAAATAAAAACCCTAAGCTACACCCAAGACCACCCATGAGCCAACCCGTGATTTTGTCGAGCCACGCCCGAGCCACCGAGATCCAAACCCTTCCCAGCCCCATTAGGGACCTACTGGACTCATGCTAACCCACAGGACTCGAACCCAGCCCCAAAACAGAACACAAACTTCGACCCTTACCATGGCCGAGAACTCCTATGATTCATGGACTCTATATTCCTGCGTTTAGGACCCTAGCCATCAAGCCATCCCTTGAACCAGCTTGTTGTGCATCCCCCCTAGGACTCTAAGGTCTCACCCTAGCCCAGCCGAAGCCCCTTGGCCGAGCCTTTCCTCCTGCACGCTGCTGTCAAGAGCCGCGATCCCTCCTTGGCTCTCGGGTGGGAGTCCTAGCTTGCTAGGAGTCCTCCCATCCACCCAAACTCGGGTTATAGTATGACTTGGACCCTACCCTTGACTCACCCACGGTCTTAGCTCGGTCTTGGTCCCAACCGAACCCCAGCTAAGCCATCCTTCATGAAACCGAATCATATGATCCCATATGGCAGCAACTTGCTTCCAGCTTTCGTGTATTCTTTTGTGCAGTGATTGTGGCTTGTTCTAGGACTCTAAACTCATATAAAACAATACTTGGTTGTGTCCTAATCATGGCAGCCCCTTATACAATATAAAAACATGTTATTGGCAAACAAAACCCATGTTTTTGAACCCATATACATGAAATTTCGAAAATAATGAAAAGTGCTTCTTGAATTACGTATTTTTCATGCACAAAAATATAATATGGTGTGATGATGTTTTAGAAGGGAAGAGTAGGCGTGCCTTTGCGTATTTAACGCTCGAATATCCGTTGACGACGAAGAACGGAGGACGGACTATGGCTTCTACTTGACTTGTTGCCTTCGAAAAACCCTTCCTCCAAGTGTTAGTATGTGAGCTGCCGTGTGTGGAGGTGTAGAAAGGTTTTCAGAATATAAATTATAGGGTGGCCGATCGTTTTCCCCAAACTAGACTAGGGTTTGTGATATTTTTACACTTTAAATACTAATTTAATTACTAAGTAGGCTTTAGGCCTATTAAGCCATAAAATTTAAGCCCATTAGTTTTAATTAGGATTAAATAAAATAATAACAAAGTTTTTCTTTAATTAAATATGTGAATTTATTAGCCGGGTTGCCAAAAAGCTCGTATTTTAGTTGAAAAACCAACACCGATAAAATCTACGTCCCGGCGTATAAAATCACCTCAAAACCCTTATTTTCAAAAATACTAACACGCATCGGCCATATTTTAAATAATTAAAAATAATCATTTAATAAAAACATTTTCTGTTTTTCAGCCCTCGGTCTCCGTTCCTCGATCGCAACTCGAACAACCTTTAAAATATATTTCAATGCAACCATGAAGAAAAATATATTTTAAACATGCAAATATGCACAACATAACTAATTAATGCAATTAAAACAATTAATTAAAATACAAAAAAATTTAATAATTGCATGCATGTAGTTTGCGTGGATCTTTAAATTTTCGGGACGTTACACTTCTTCTCACCTTTTTTTGGTTTGATACAGTCGGCAATGAAATGGGATGCCCTACCACATTTAAAATATCAGTTTTTATGAAAGTTCGAAAACAAAGCTTTGATGTCTACCCTTTTTATGTTTACAAAGATTTCACTAGAAGATTTGATTAGTATGACCCTTGTACAAAACTCTCTTCTGTTCGATTCAACAACATTATTGAGCTGAAATTTCTTGCAATTATATAATAACTTAAGTCTATTCAGAAATAAGTTTTTGACAACTTCAAATTTCTTATTACATATCAGCTTGAGTAAACACAGAATAAGTTATAATAAAACAAGTGTTCATAGTGATCATTAATTGATCTTATAGGCTTTAAGCATGTGCAAATAAGAGTGATGAAAACGATCCTTTAGAGATGTTGATAGAAATTCAAAAATGCTTGTAAGTATGCAAAATTTCAAAGTTTCAGTTATCTTTAATATTTCTGATGCATTCCTCTTTTATAGATAATGGATCCAACGTTAATAAATTCGAAAGGTGCTAACAGATGTACTAGATGCCTGACAAATCTGCAGATAATGTCATATGTCCTTATCGTATTTTCAGATATAATGCTGAGACAATAATTTAACTTGGACTCTAACTACATATGGGAACCAACAAATCTTTAGTTCTGTTATCGAGATAAAAAAAAAAATTTATTGTTTGTCCTTTCAGATCATAATTAAATTTAAACTCTGAGAAGATTGAATGTTGTATGCAGATAACGTCTTCAAGTCAGTCCAATAATCAGCTCAATTGCTCCTGAATAGAAAAGGCTAAACTGATTCAGCTCGATTGATCCTTGACCAATATAGAAAATCAAATCGGCACCAAAATGTTCCAAACCCTCGGCCCAGACTGATTCAGTATATTATATACAATTGCTTAATAGATTAGCTTTCTCTAAACGATCGGTTCAGTTTCATAGTTAATCAGTCAAATGCTAATATCAGACTGCTTTAATTTGTTCTCTCCAAAACTTAAGTCAAATTTTATCTTAACAAAAACCATTAGGGTTATTATCCAAATCAAGTTTTGATAAGCCGAGCTACACGTAGTTCAACCTAGATTCAGAGGTTGATGATGTTAGGACTTTGGGGGTATACATAGTATATATATACGATAGCTAAGTTTTATTAATTTTTTTAGCCCGGATTTTTCGTAAGTATTTTCCTTTTTCATTATATAGTTTAGACCGAATGTAGCCCCAAATGACGCAGTCTCTTGGGCCAGTAGCACCAAATACACAACATATTTCGAGTTTCAGATCCATGTAAAACTCTCTCTTCAAATTTAATAATAATAAATATAAGAGTAGGTATTTTGTGAGACGGTCTCATGAATCTTTATCTGTAAGATTGGTCAACCCTACCGATATTCACAACAAAAAGTAATACTATTAGCATAAAAAGTAATACATTTTCATGGATGACCTAAATAAGAGATCTGTCTCACAAAATACGACCTGTGAGACAGTCTTACACAAGTTTTTGCCTAATTATAATAGGTAACCCCTACACACTCCAAACCAAACTTCGTATTTTTCACTTGGTCTAGTGTGGATAGGGACATTTTAAGCCGGATTTTCTCTCTTTTTTTAATTCATTACTATATTTTTGGAAAATATAGAGATTTTATAATCAAAATTTTATTTAATTAAATAACTTATAATTTATGAATACGTTTTAGATCGTGTAACATTCATATTATTCAGACCACCTAACCGGAAAATTTTAAAATTTTCTTTCAGCAAATGTGCTATTGCCATGAAATGTGAGTCCCCGTGGGCTTTTAACGGATTAGCCCAGGTCCAAACCTGAGTCCAGGTTGTAGTTGAAGCCCAAATCCAAGCCCATAACCAAATAAGTGGAGTCATTTTCACATTGACTTGTGCTTTATTTTAGAAATAGAAAAAGAAAAAGAAAGATTTTTTTAAAAGAGAAATAGTTTGTGGAAAGATAACAACATGTGAACATACCATTAGATTTATTTCTTTAATGATAAAAACTTGTGTGAGACAATATCACGGGGCGATTTTATAAGACTGATATCTTATTTGGGTCATCCATGAAAAATTATTACTTTTTATGTTAAGAGTATTATTTTTTATTGTGAATATCGGTATGGTTGACCAGTCTCATAGATAAAGATTTGTGAGACCGTCTCACAAGAGACCTACTCTTGTTTAATTTGTGAATTTCGAGTTCCCACTTCGGATAATATTCACCCCGCCTCTATTATTCAATTCCACTTATATTGATCTTTTCTGAGTTTTATTTATTCAATAATTTTTAAATTAATTTGAAAATTTTTATGATTTATTTAAGTACAATATATGTTGTAACACATTATTTCTTGAACTTTACCAAGGTGTATTACGTTGAAATAAAATATAGTAATAGTTTGTTTTGAAAATAATAAATATAGGAAATGTGATGCAAATATACTTGCACCTACTTTGTTTCTTACACATTCCATATCCCTTTTATTATATGACAAAAAACTCTTTTGATATTATTTTACGGATCAATTTTGTGAGAAGAATCAAGACGACCCAATTCTTTTAAACATATTAAAAAATATTGAGACCGTCTCACAATAGATGTACCCTTATTGTATATAATATTTTGTAGTGATCATTATCATCAAAATAAACTTCTAATTAAATACAAGTAGTAGAAGAAGGTTTTAATTTTATTAATTGTGTATTTCAGTCTGATATTAATTAATATGATTTTCCATTTTAAACATGGGATGAATTATTTTTATACAGTTAAATTATTATTATTATTATTATTATTATTATTATTAATACAGACAAAAGTCATATAATACTTGGTGATGTCGTCTATGGATATATTTTATTGATGGGTATTCTTCTAACTTATTTTTTTTAAATATTAATCATAAATATATATTTTTAACTTTACACCAATATACCTATTTAATTGTTTATAAAATGAAAAGAAAACAATTATTTCATGTAATAAACAAAAGGAAGGGAAAAACATAGATATATTGTGTCTTGTATATTCTACATATTTTTATATTTTGCGGAAATGCATAAAACTATATCGTTCTTACGCAAAATAAACTGGATTTGGATTTGATATGAATTGGAAATCACGAGTAGAAGTGTTTAGAAAATGAACCAGATGCAAATCCAAACCAAATCACATGTTTTAGATCAACTTTGAGGAAATTTCGGTCTGGATTGATTATAAAACCCATCAAATTTTAAAAATTGGTTTGGTTCATGTTTAGATAAAACCAAACCAAACCAAACCAAACCAAATCTAATTCTGATTTTTTTTATTTTATTTTTTTGGCTGGGCAATGATTTGTTGTAACGTTGGGCATTGTACCTGAGAACACTTTCTAAAACTTGAGATTCAAACAAACAATAAGTCATTTACTCCAATTCCGTGTTATATGTTTGGTATTGGGATATCAAAATCGAGGTGAGCAAAATAAAAACGGGTACAATATGGATGATTTAATTAATTAATTAAGTGTTACATTTGATAATTAGGTCAAGTTGAAGTTTTCATTTTAGGTCTATCACACACACATATATGTATATAATTTTGATATGTTGTACATCTATCTTGCGCACTCATGTAAGCACCGCTGCGGAGGTTTCACTCACGTATTGGATGTATAATTTTGATATGTTTCATCATATCTAATAGGTGAGTGACACCTTAAAAGTGCTCACATAAGTGTGCATGGTGGGTAATAAATAGAAATATATAATAAATATTGAAGAAATAGTCATTATTTATATAAATTTATTATTGAAAAGTAAAAATCATAGAGATAGACGTAATATTTCATTAATTTCTGTATTCATGCAAGTCATTAAAATTACTTCAGATCTTCAGGCTGTGTAAACTTGAATTACTTGAGTTAGGAGCATCAAATGTATGCATGACTTCGATTTTGAGGATAAAATGACTGGCTTCTAATTGTTATTAATCAAAATTATTACTTCTCACATTAAAATTGTTATGAGTCAAATAATGTTATACGATGTGTCTAAGCCTCTTTCTTACAAATAATGTTATAACATTAAACAAGAGATTATGTTAGAAAACTATTTTATTTACTTCACAAAAGTCCAATATTGAAAATTATTTTCAAATAGTAAACAAGAGATATAAAACTCACTGTATCGCCCAGAGATTTTCCAAAAAAAAAAAAATGGTGCGGCGGCGGCGGCAGAAAGATAGAAGATGGGCAACACGATTAAATTGAGAGCCGCGTGAGTAGAAATGAAATGAAAGTGACTGGACAATGTATTTAGGGATTTAAAAGCCCAACCCAATTTATTTTAAATTATTTTACTTTTAGTCCCTAGAAATTTTAATTTTTTTTAATTAACTCCTAAAACTTTTAAATATTTGCAATTTTGCCCAAACGTATCCGAAAAACGTATCCGGAAAACGTATCCATCCTCGCCGTGTCCAAAACATATCCGACTGGTCAACCCTAAACGAAGTCAACGATACGGATTTTTAGGTATCCGACATGTGTGTGTATATATATGATACGACTTTTTATATGAAAATTCATCTGTAAATTCTCAGTGGCCGATGCATTTTTTCAGAGAAGTCACTAGGCAATTTCTTTTGATACTTGTAGCCAAGACGTCAAGCATTCAATTGCTTGAATGTAACTCCGAAAGTGGAAAGAAAATAAGGTTCGATTAAGATTGAAAACGAAATTATACAAATTAGCTAGACAGATTTATAATCGGTCTAAATCATGCCGGTTCCGCAATAGCGCAATCTAAAGTAACATTCATTAGTTATTAGGTTGAAAATAACAAATTAAACTGATTTTATTAAAAAAAAACTGATATGTAATTCTCTTGCAGCAAAGACGTATGAAAAAATTCGATCATTCAAGTTGAATTTTTGAATTTGGATTGATGTATTTGAAGTCAAGAATTTCAAATTTATAATAACAAATACATTTGTTTGTTTAGATTCAACAAGAATTTTCAAATGTCAATTAATTATTTTTGAGTCAATGCTCTGAATTTCAAATCTATTTCGATATGAAGTTATTTCAAATCATTCATTCAAATACTCATTCAAACCCAAATCGTCTTACGAAAACGCAACCTCGTAGTGTTTATTTATAATTTTATGTTTTCATAAATATTCTTTGGACATAAATTTGTACATTATATTGTTTTACGAGGTCATAATAAGATCTATATTTACTATATTATAAAGTATGATAGACCTAAAGTAATTACTTTTGTGATCATGGTGCAAATTTTTATCTATCAATAATACCTTTATAAGATTCTTCATTTAATTAAAATATCATAAAAACATATTTAAGTAAATTTATACATCATCATAATACAACATCACATCTCAATAAAAGATTTCTTTACTTTTATCAATATTTTGAGTTTTTAAATGATCATATCACTCTTATAAAAATTTATTTTAAAACTTTTTAAATTTTAAAATAATCTCTAAATATCTTATACAAAAATTATTTAAAACCAAAAAAAAAATTATTTTGTACACACACTACATGCCAAGGGATTTTAATATTATATTATAATATAGTGTTTTTTGAATCAGGTATTGTTATGATCAAATAGCAAAAATGAAATGAAATTTTCGTCACTTGGATATCTATAAGTCAGCATTCTATCATTATGCGAAAATAGGCTAACTGATAAGGTTTGAATACAAAATGGATTAATGTTAAAAATCATTTGGGCTATCAAATAAAAAGTTAAGACAGTGTAACTGATAAGTAAGTTACAAAAGATTATTTCTAGATGTTTGGACACTACAATATTCTTAAGTCATCCCTTCTTCCTTGATGAAAAATTTCATTAAAAGACTTTGACAATTACAACAATTGCAACTTCTAACTTCATTATGACTTACCATACAGCCTAACTTAAATTCTTAGTAATTCACTCAACAAAATTGATCAGTACTCTTACTGTCAGATTACGATTATTTCAGAAATAGAATGCTAATCACATAATATCCTCAATGATCTGATTAAAACACTCAAGTGTGTGCTAGAAAATTTATATCAGTTGAACTCTTGAAAGCTTAAGAATGTTTGAACTTTTCCAAAAATGCCAGAGAAAACAGAGAGCGAGACTGACCGGAGTATTTCTCTATATATTATTTTTGATCAAACGGTCAGTAAAATAAAATATGATATTCGTTCCGATTGGAATAGCCGTAGGTCATATCGTTTTCCACGCAGCTATTCTTTTTGATAAAAGTAAACTGAGAGTAGTGCTTGAGGAATTATGACATTCTATTTGGAATCAAAGACTGTTAGTACAAATTTTTTATCAAATAATTCAGCTGGGCTATGATCCTTAACACTGAGTAAACTAAAGAATTTCAGGAAATTTTTATTGATATAGACTAACTGATCGATGGAGAATAGATGCTCCATCAGTTGGTCTTTTTATCAATTTGGATATTAGTGACCTTTTTTACTTTGAATAATAAACTATCAGTTTGGCTAAGCAATCAATATAGTTATGATTAGCTTTGGAAACATATGCACATGAATAGTATTTTTCTTCTTGAATTCAATTCAACTAGTCTATGTAATTATTCATTGGATCAACACTTTTGTTAAATTACAAAAACATAAATATTCTAAAAATTTCTCTATTTTTGGTGTTTGACAAAATTAAGAACTTGATTCAAAATACTGAATTCATTTTATAATTGTAAAGCCAAATATACGGAAATTGTTCTCTATGCACTATCTTCTACGATGATCTTTACGGGATCCAGAGTGATTGCTACTAAAGTCAGCTGGCATCCTGGAATGATCAGTTTACTTGGGTTGTTCTCTCTTGTGAGCCTGACTGCTAGACGATTCTGTTGTTTTCCTTTCTTCCCCTTTTTTTGAACATCATAAGGTACTTTTATGTTGGAAAGTATGGAGGATAATTGATTGCTCACCCTATCATTCTAATCATTGAAGTTTCTTTTTTTCCCGCTTTGATATCACTTGTTAGAAGCAGATATTGATTTAGAAGAGGATGAATAAATAATCTCAATAAATATTCGAAAATAATTTGGTTGGGTTAGCAACACTTAAATAGACTATCTTAGTCGTTGGGTATCAATAAGCCAATAGTATGTCACTATGCAGAAATAAGCTAATTGATAAGATTTGAACACGAAATGGCCTAAAAGGTAACACTGAGTAGCTAAAGAATTTCAGGGATTTTTTGTTGATATAGATTAGCTGATCGATGGAGAAAATTTGATAGGATCTGTAATTATCCATAGAATCAGCAGCCTTGTTAAATGGACAAAACTTAAATTTTTTAATAATTTCTCCCATTTTTGGTGTTCTTACTTGGTTTAAAATATTGAATTCATTTGATAACTGTAAAGCCAAATTTACAGAAATTGTTCTTCCAGGCACTATCTTCTGTGATGATCTTTACGAGATCCAAAATGCTTGCTACGAGAGACAATTGGATTCTTGGGATGATCCGTTGACTCTGGTTGTTCTCTCTTGTGAGCCTGACTACTAGAGGATTCAGTTGTTTTCGTTTCTTATTCCGTTTTGTCAACACAACAGGTGTTTTTAGGTAGGAAAGTATGGTGGCTAACTGATCGCTCATCCCATCAATTTTCTCATTGAAGTTTTTTTGAACTTCCTCAATCTGGGTGCAAAGCTGAAAATTATTTGTCTGAATCTGTCTACCAAGATGAATAGCAGTTGCCGCCTGATTCTTCTTAATCTGATCCAAATGATTGAAGATATCAATCATGCACATGGACAAGTCACAGACTTTCTTGAACATTTTATCCTTGAAAAGATTCAAATCTTCTTCCTTATTCAGGTTGCTTCTCTTCTGAATAGTAATAGTTGATGAAATGATAGTCAAACTGGATTGAATTATGTCCAAAGTATTTCCATCAGGCAGATCTAAGTCTGGAGTGGAAGGCTCGATCCTGGAAGGTTATTTGGAGATGACAAAAGTCAGATCAAGAGCCTGACTGGTTGACAAACCGGCTTTCTTTATTATCAACATCTATTAGTCAACTAGGTTGACAAACTCTTCTATTGGAATTCTGCAACCTGTCTGACTGACTCCGTAACTTGAGGTAATGCAACAATATGAGTTTCTCCTTAAGGGATTACTGATACAATTTGAACAACTTCTGGTATTGCTTCCACGGAATTAGGCAACACCTCAAGATTGACTTGATCAGCCACTGCTATATTGACAATTTCTTCTTCAATAGATTGAAAAAAAAAATTGCTTCAACGGACTCTGTCTATCATTTGCTTCTCTCATTGGTACATCCTCAGATAAGATGACTTATTCATCTGGAATTTGAATTTTATCAAGTTGTCCAATCATTACTGAAACGTCTGCTATTCGTTTTCTTAACTTGTACTAGAATTTTTTTTTTAAATCTTACATAGCATCGGCCGAACCATACATATTGGTATAAACTATTTTTGACATAATTTTAAAAATAAACATCCAACTAACATTTAAAAATCCAAAGAAAAATTTTTTAAAGCATAAAATCGTCAAACGTTTTACCAACCCAAAATCATTATTTGAAAATTATAGCTCATACTATAACCTCTCAAAAATCTCTCATAACATAAATAAAAGTCGTAAAAATATCTTTAACATAACTTAAAATTATGAATCATAACTAGTGCGGAAAACTAGCATCGGTCATCGGGTTATGTGCACCTTCAGTCCAACAAAGTCAACCATCAAGACCTCAATTAATATTATTATCATACAACAGTAAAAATACTTGTACTTAAAATATCGTTTTCATGAAGATGCATAAACTTTAAACATAACTATTTATTGTAAACATTTTCATGATGCATGAACTTTAAATAAAAACGTATTCTTAATGATGCACAACTTTAAACATAAACATTTTCATAAGCTTTTCATAAACATTTTCGTAAACCTTTTCATATCCTCATAAACATATCTATATGAACATGCATAACTTAAACCTCAACATTTTCCTTTTCCTCATTCATAACATGTATCCTTTCATCATGATTATAAACATTTTTCCTTTTCATTGAATTCAGATCGTTAATTGTGACTTTCCTCAATCCTCAAAAAGTCGACGGATCCATCTACATGTAACCACAGTACTGGGTGGCAGGGATATCAGCGACATATACTCGTCAACTGAGCCTTGGCCTATCCTCAATCATATCCTGATATCCTCAATAGTCGATGGATCCTTCTACATGTAACTACAGTACTGGGCGGCGGGGACATCAGCGACGATCTCTCGTCCACTGAGCCTTGGCCTATCCTCATCGAATGGAAATACGATCGTCGGGCTCCCTCTGGGGCCTTCTCCCATAAATGGGCTCCCTCTGGGGTCTTTTCCCTCACGATATCTCCATTTTTATCCTCATATCCTCATAGTCACAATTACTTCACTTCCTTCAAAGTTTTACATTTTCATCACTTTATAAAAATCATGCATTTAATATACTTTTTCTTTTAAAAACAAGCATGCAACATATCTTTTAACGTTATCGTTTCCTCATAAATATCCATAAACATTTTAAAAGGAACCTTTCAACCTGTGAAAATCCATAAATCTTTTAAATAAACATTTCCACATCATAAACATTTAAAATATGCATTTTGACATTTAAATCATAAAAATTTAAAATAAACATTTCGACATAAAAATATCTAAACATATAAAATTTTCATAAACATTTATAATAATCATTTTAACATATAAAAGTCCATAAACATTCATAACCATTGAAAATAATCATATTAGCACATAAAACAGCATTCAGGGCACTGCCATGACGTTTACTAATTTCTAGGTGTAAAATGACTGTTTTACCCCTAGACGTAAAATTCCACGTTTCTGACTTTTTCTTAATTTCATTGACTCTAACATGTCCCAAATAATTATTTAAGCTTACATCAATTTTCTCTTATTTTTATTTAGATTAAATCGAAAACTGAGATAAGGCTCTATGCTTTCTTTTAGTAATGCTTCTTGGACACGAGAAGATGATTTGGCTGCCTTCTTGGTTTCAACATGGAAGTCTCTTGGCTCAACCTGTTGATGATCATTTTCCCAAAACAAATACTTTCATTTGCAACGACACAAAATCCATATCCAGTTGTTTTATCACCGATATCATCAAAAGTTGTTGGGCAAGATGGATCACAGTTGGTTCTCTGTTCGGCACAAATTGTACTCAACTTCTGAATGCGCAACAGATCCAGAAAGTAGTCTTTGCGTTGAAGTTCTTTAGTAGACCACTGTCTTTAATTTTCTTAGCACATATTTCACTAGTGCTATGAATCTATCCACCACAACCTTCTCCATCATATTTTTTACAAATATATCTTGAACTAGACCCATTAATTGTAGAACTCAACTTTCTCCTGTGCAAACTCATTCACTTTATACATGAGAATGTCAATCTGTGTCTGAACTGTTGAAATTGATTCATTTTCCACAACTACCATCATTTTCTTTTTGACGTTACTTGAAACTGATTTTGGTGGAAAATTTAGAATCCAGGTCTTGACCTTGTGCACTGTATAGGATCTTTTTTGTAAATTCGTTTAGATGGGCGAGGAGGAGGAAGAGCATATGACATACTGATCATTTTAATCTATCATTTCAATCTTTTCGGTAGGTTTTTCAGTAGTCTTGTCACTAGTTTCTTTGGTTGGTTGAGCTATACAACTATCATTTTAATCTCTTCGGTAGGTTTTTCAATAGTCTTGTCACTAGTTTCTTTGACTTCTTGTACATGAAAGATATGTACTACCTTGAATGGTGTGAACACTGGTCTGGTCTTAGCAGTTCGTGGCTTCTTTGGAGGATGAGAAGGAATAACCATCTCAGAATCACTGGATTGCATGATCAGTTTCCTCTTAGGCTTTGGAACAACAACCTTACTACCTTTTTTCCTGATGGCTTCTTGGTAGCAGCCAACTCTTCTCTTATTTCTTTCTTAACAACCAGCATACCAGCAGGAGAGATATTTAGAGCTAGTACCTTAGGCATAAAAGAAATAATATTGGCGGCAGTGAGAGCTTAGAATTTGTACATAGTTATTGAATCACTGAAAAAAGTTAATTCAGCTTCAAATAATCTGCTGAGAGGTATAAAAAATCCAAGACACTGCTTCTCATATTGAATCATTGCTTTGAGAACTTGGAACAAGAATATATACTAGTTGACCTTGATTCCAATGGCAATGGCTATTATTACAAAAAAAATTCTCGATTGTGAAGGCATCGAAGTAACCTGCCTTGGCCAGAATATGCTTAGCCACCACATCAGCCAGCAACTGATATTCCAGTTTCATCTCTTTATTTTTCCCAGATGTTTTGATAGAACCACTGGTAGTATAAAACTTAACCTTCATTTCTTCAATGAAATGCTGAGGAACTTCAAGAAATTTAGTTAGCCCCTCATAAAGAAACTGGAAAAGTGCGGAGAAAAATACTTGAGCAATCAACAAATTATGCTCTTCCAAAAGCATCCGCACTTCTCCATCATCAGTGAATTTTTTTATCTTGCGTAGAAATTCTTCAGTTCGGGAACGTAGATCTCCAAAGAACAGCTGAGGAAGATCCTTAGTTCAGATGACTCAACACCCTTGAAAACTCATGTGATAGCAGCATCTTCCATAGAATAAATTGACTCAAAGTCAATTTCTAGATCATTCATGATGTAGGAAGGAGTAGCAGGTCTTGCCATTTTTGAATAAAAATTAAATGTTTGGAGATTTGAGAAAATTTCAGAGCAAAGAATGCAAAAAGGTTGAAAAGAATTTGAATGAACGATGAAATAAAATTTGATAGGGTAACCGATACATATACACAAACAAACACACAATCGAGTCGGCAGTCGGGGCACGTGTCATGCTGTTACTTAAAAACTTTAATTTTTTTTTAAAGAATTCATATGTTGTACAAACCAATCACCTAATTAAATACTAATTAAGATGTTCAAACAAAATTTTTAATAACTCAAACTTAAATAAATATTATTTATAAATAATTTAGATGGTAGGTTGTCTTCAAACCACTAATTAAGGAATGAATGAATCAGCTTAGCTGTTACAATACGATGAAATCTGTTAAGCTAGAGGTATAGATGATACAGTTAATCTAACGAATAGTATGTCTCATCATTAAAACTTATTGAATCAGTTCTTCTAAAAAATATACATTTTGATATCAGTCAGCTGTTTATTGTTCAGTTGAGAAATATTCCAATCTTATGTTCTTCTTCAACACATGATCTAAGATAAAATGATGACGAATATTATTATGCTTGGTCCGAGAATGCAAAACTGGATTGTACATGATAGCAATTGAATTTATGTTTTCGCAAAAAATTGGTGACTCCTCAGCATCAACGTCGTAATCTTTTAATTGTTGTTGAATCCAAAGCAGTTGGGTACATAAACTTTAGCGTTTAAGTATTCAGATTCTGCACTTGAGATGGTTGATGTATGCTTTTTACTGAACTAATTAATCAGTCAGTCTCCAAAAAACTGACATGATCCACTTGTACTCTTTCTGTCAAACTTACACCCCGAATAGTCTACATTAGAGTATCAAACTAGATTGAAAGATGAGTTATTAGCATACCATAATCAAAAATTCTTTGTTCATTTAAGATACTTATGAATTTTTTGGCAGCTAAATAATTAGACTATTTTGGATCATAGTGAAAACGAGCAAATATGGTATCATGTTGACTGGAAGTAATGCTAAAGAGAACCTATTAAACCTCAATACAATGTTACCTCGTCTTTATCAAGTTTAACTTGTGAGATCATGGGAGTTGATGCAGTTGAACAGGATTCCATTCCAAATTTATTTAGTAATTATTTGGTGCACTTTATCTGACTGAAAAAAGTTCCAGCTTCTAATTGCTTGACTTGCAAACCAAGAAAGAAAATCCATTCACCGATAATGCTAATCTCGAATTTGTCATGCATCAGTTTGGCAAAACTCTCACTAAATTTTGATTTAGTAGATAAAAAAATAACGTCATCAACATATATTTGAACTAATAATATATGATCACTTTTTACAAAAGTAAATAGATTCTTGTCAATTGAACTAATTGTGAAATTATTATCAAGAAGAAATAGTGATAGTCTTCATACAATGCACGTTGTGCTTGTTTTAATCCATACTGTTGGAACTTTACAAGTTCGCAATCTTAATTTTGATGTTAACAAAACTTGTTATTTTGTGTTACTAATAATCTACATTAGCGTGCAAAAGATAGGATCAGTCACGAGCTGTTTACATCGCAAACTGAAAATTCAACTGATCGCACAAATTGAATCAGTCTAACTGTTACGTCAATTGAGCAGTCCAGCTGATTGTCCAGTTGATAGGTGGTTCAGCAGGAGAACTGTAGTGCCCAAATTCAGTACACGTATAACCCGTGCATTTGTTTAATCATTAAAGCATTTTAATTAATTTTAAAACGAGTCTTAGTATTGCATGATTTATTTAACTGCATTATTTTAATTATTCATGTTTATGTGATGCACGTTAAAATATTTTTCGAGTTTCATGTTTCAGGCGATTATTCGAATGTGGGATCGAGGAGAAGACCGGGGACGATTTTTGGCATTTTAAAAGATTGAAATTTTATTTTAAGTTGAGGATGGGGAATTTTAACTAAATTATTGAGTTTTAGCATTTTTAAGCCGAAATCATTTATTTAGTAATTTTAAAAGTTTAAAACTTTTAAAATTAGCACTAGTGTGTGTTTATTTTAATCTAGGGATTTTGTTAAAGTAAATTGTAGGATTTTATTTAAAGTTAGTGGAGGGTTAGGGTTTTAATTAAGTTGCTGATTATTTATTTAGCAACTTTCACCCTAATTACCTACACCTACACACGCACACACACGTTTTTACACACACCAAACTCACGCACACCACACACACAATCACGTTTCAGCTTTTAAAAATTTTGAGAGAAGAAGATAGCTAGGGTTCTTGTCCTTGTAGCAGCCGCCCCTTCCTCTCTGAAATTCCAGCAAAGTTTTGTTGTGTTCTCTTCAAAGAAAATCGCCTCACGTTCGTCCCGGATCAACCTCGCATCCTCCTCCGCTTCGGTATCGCCGTTTCGGTAACGTTTGATATCATAAGGCACGTATATTCTGTTCTTTCTGAATCGATCTTGTCATATTACGTGTTATGTTATTTTTATGCGTAAAAATTCATGTGTGACATTCGTCGTTTGAGCGAAAAATGGTTTGAATGCGTTTTGAAATACTTTTTAGATCTGAAATCTCGTAACTTACTGTTCTGTTGAAAACTGCGATTTTTCCGTCGGGATTTTGAGAAAACTTTCAACTTGAAAATTGTATAACTTTTCGATGCCTTCGATTTGATATAAACTTCGAGATTTTTGGATGAAAATTGAGTGAGTTATGATGCTTTTCGTGGGACTGCTCAAACTGCAACTTTTACGAAAATTGTGTTCTTGAAGTTTCTATGTTGCAGGCTTCGTTGGGGATCGACGGGTGATCGCTGCTGCATCTAGGTATGATTAGTATGATGTTGGGATGTTAATTGATACGTCGTTTAGTGTCGATAGGCACTCGAATGCATTAGAAGTCGTAGGAAACGGATTGGCGTCAATTGCTACGTTTTGAATTGGATGTGTCGTAGGGTGAACATCGTTGCTTTGGGTGGTTGTACGATTTTGGTTTGATGTTATGGCATGCTAGGATGGGTCTCGGGGTGTCGATTCATGGTATGTGCAATCGAGTCTAGGATGATAAGCATTGCGTGTTTAGAATTTCCGAAGCTTTACTTGTCCCGCAGGTACACGGACCCACGGACGGACCCTGGCACGGGGTCCGTGCCTTTGTTCCTTCCGGAGTGCATTTTTCCAGAGTCTACACGGACCCCCACACGGACCCTGACACGGGGTCCGTGCCCACCTTCCCTTTCGAGCCTTTTCACCCGAGTCTACACGGACCCCTACACGGAGGTAGGCACGGGGTCCGTGTCCTTCACAATTTTGGGAAAAATCTTATACTATGCTTGGAGGTTCGATGTCTTGGTTTAGTACAATGGTTTACAAGGTCGAGTCATGGGAATTGTAGAACGTCCTAAGGGATTAAATGAGCTCGTGAGCAAGCTTGATTATTATGTCTAAGTGTATCAGTTAAGCATTCGAATTCATGTTAGAATGTGCAGCAACGGCCCCGATCGAAGTCCAATGAATCCCTCAACGCCAAGTAAGTATGTTGACGTGCAAGAAAATATTTTAAGTTTTTGAGGTATGCTAAATGTCTTGTGACCAAATTGAATGGGTTTGGAAGTCGGTGAACGTGGCCGAGGACCTCTCTACCCCGTTAAATTATGAACGGGTTAGATCGTGGTTGGAAAGCGTTAAATTATGAACGGGGAACAACCAGCCCGTTAAATTATGAACGGGGATCTCATGTATGTGGCAGTGGATACGTCCCTGTCAGCCCAGTACTGTGGTTTGTCTGATCAGGCGTTTATTATGTATGGGTCACTTGCTTTGAAACATCCTCTATGCAAAATGAAATCATGTATGTTTAAGTATGAACAAGTACGCAGGCATGCTTATGAAAGCTTCTAAGTTATGGCACGTCTATGTATGTATGCAAGTTCAAGTTCAATTCAAATCCAAGTTTCAAGTATGTATGTTCTATTTTAAAGTTGCATGCGATTTTATTATGTATTACTTGCTATTCCAGTTTATACGTATTGAGTCTTTAGACTCACTAGACTTGATCGATGCAGGTGAGGATGATCATGACGAGACGAGGGGTGGGGACCAAGGAGCCGGCTTGGACTGAGCAGAAGGCTAGACCCGAGGACCGCCCACGTCATTTTAAGATTTTAAGCATGAAAATATTAATACTCTGATTTTATGCTTTGGTTGCTAGACATTTCGAACAAGCCTCTCTTTTAGCAAAGTTTTATTGGTGAATGGATGATGTAGTGACGACCGTATTGATTTTATTTTCGTATTCAATAAAATTTTTAATTCTTCCGCAAATTTTAAGTAGTAAGAGTACGGTTCGTTACAAGAACATCAGAAGCCTGGCCAGCCAAATGATTGTTCAACTAATGAAGAAACCCAGCTGATCAGTACAACTGAACGAGAGTGAAATCAGTTCAACCGACGAGTCAACTGATTTCACCAGCCCAACTGAAGATCAGTTCAGTTGACTAGTTCGAAGCATCAGTCAGAATCTTTCATTTGTAAAGCAAGACAAGATCTTTCTAGTGGATTACAGCTATACACAAAGATACAAAGTAATTGTCCAGTCAAAGGACAATAATAGACGTTGCATCAGAACATTAAAGACAAATGTTTCAGAAGGGCAGTCGAGACACAAAGCCCAAGAAACGAATTCAAAATGCAATGAATACAATAAAATGAGTCTCACTGTACGATCTAACTTCGTGCCTATAAATGAAAGATGAAGATCAGAGAAGACAGAGAAATACTAGAGAGAGTGTAGTAAAAGAAAGGGCATGCTTATTTGCTCATCAGCTTTCAAGAAGCAATCCGCCCAGAGGGATACCAAAGACATATCAGCTTAGTTTAGAAGCTTATCTCCCTCAGTGTGTGAGAACATACTTGTTCAGTTCTCACACACAAACACCCTCACCACCACTCAAATACAGTCTTGCACAAAGACTTTAAACTTGTGTATGTAGTCTTTGACA
Source organism: Primulina tabacum (assembly GCF_025594145.1). Taxonomy (NCBI): domain Eukaryota; kingdom Viridiplantae; phylum Streptophyta; class Magnoliopsida; order Lamiales; family Gesneriaceae; genus Primulina; species Primulina tabacum. The sequence goes on along the minus strand of NC_134553.1, from coordinate 39,301,349 downwards.
CATAGACGTTAAAGAAGTGTTGGCTGGAAGGTGGTGCCTTCAGTCGTAGCTAGGAGTTCAGTTTAGGCAGTAGTGTAAGTCCTAGCTGAGTGAGTTTGTACAAGTAGTTGTATAAATCAAAGTATTCTAGTGGATCCTATCCATGGTGGTAGAAGGAGTGACGTAGGAGCAGTTGAAGTTTCCGAACATCCATAAACACATCTTGTGTATTTAACTGATTAACTGCTGTTTTCAAACTGTTTTGATCAGTTAGAGTATTCGTCAGTTCAGTTGTCACCATAACTGAACTGATGAATGCAAAAACTAATCTACCTTCTTTCAGTTATTCAGTTTACATGAGTTAAAATATTTTCTAATATAATAGTCTTCTTTACGAAGGATTACTTCGAGTTTCTTCCACTTGGTTTTAAAACAAACTCGATTTAATTTATCGGTGTTAACATTCTTAGAACACGAGCTATTGCAGCTCATTGGAGAATATAGTATTCGAAATGCCTTCAAAGGCACTAGAACGCTCGTTCCTTAACATACAATGTTTATTTAATCTAAACACATGTTCATGATCAGTATGATTTACAAAACTTGGAGTTTATTCCACCAACACCACTTATTGAATTAGGTAATTTAGAAAGGCATTATTTACATCCATATGAAATACTTTAAAATTCTTGTAAGCATCAAAATCAAGAAAAATTATAATTGTTTCTAGTCTGGCTACTGGTGCAAAAGTTTTATCAAAGTCTATGCTTTCTTCTTACCTAAATCCTTGTGCAACTAATATTGCTTTATTCCTAATCATAATCTCATCTTGATTTGGTTTATTTATATATACACATCTATTTCCAATTACTGACTGGTGAGAGGGTCTAGGAAGTAAGTACAATACTTTTTCTATCAAACTGATTTAGTTCTTCCTGCATAACCTTTATCTAACTGGTATCTAAAAGAGCTTCATCTATTTTATTAGGTTTCAGTTGAAAAATGAAAGCAACATGCAAGAGTCCATTAATTATTTGTTGTCTAGCTCTAAGTGTTGTTGAAGGGTTGTCAATCACCAAATGAGGGTGAATAAGTCTTACTCCATTCGCAACTTCGTCTGAGTGGATTTTCATCAGTATTGTCTGGATTAGGATCGACATTCCATAATTCATATGGAGTTTTACGAGCCTTCTTGTTGATCATTGATTAGTTCTATATGTACCATGTAGTGTTAATTGATTATGTCCAAAATCTTTGTGAAACACCAGAATCAACAATCATTGGCTTTGAAGCTTCCATCATAGTCATATTCTTTATTTCAGAAACTCCATTTTGTTGAGGTGCTCTTACTGCAAATTACTCATGTGGAATTCTCTGTTATGATAGATAAGTATCCAAAGTTTTGTTAGTGAATTCATTTCTTCAATCGCTTCTGATCCTGATTACTGAGATTGATTTCTCATTTTGAATCTACATAAGAAATTTAATCAGTTGGCTACTGGTATGTTCTTTACTACTGAGAAATATCACTCAAGTAAATCGATAGATATCATCAACAATTACACGTGTATATTTCATTTCCCTAAACTGATTACAAGTATAGGATCATACAAATCCATATGCAGGAAATCTAAACATCTATTAGTCAATTTGTTACCTTTGTTCTTAAAGCTATATCCGATCTATTTACAAAACTGACATGCATAACATGCATGATTTTTAACAAATTTTATATCAAAAAATCCATCGGTTAGATTCAGAAATTAAGATAATTCAGTCTTTTATGCCACGACCACAATTATATTATTAATAGCAGCAAAACAACTTGGTGAGGCTAATTAATTGTAAGGTCTAGAAAATTCGAACTACGTAACTTGACTGCATGCAGTCTAGAGTTTTATTAAAATATGTGTTTAATTACTTTAAAGCATTAAATGCATGATTATTGCATGGATATGTGGTTTATTGCATGGTTTATTAAAGTTTTACGTATTAGGCTTTTAATAGTATTTCGCTGCTCGAACAAGGAACGAAGACAGTGGATAATTAACGAAATTTTTTTAATAAATAATTATATTTTAATTAACTAATATATGGTGCAATTAAATGTGATTTTCAAAAATGGGCCTTGGTAGAGTATTTTTTACTCGCCGGGTCATATTTTAACCGATACGTAAATTTTAGCAAGTCGGCGGATTTTTTGAGGGTTCGGGCAATATTTTCAAAACGTACCTAACAAAATATTTTTCGGAGTTTTATTGGGCTTAATGGGATTATTTTATTACTTAATGAGCCCAAAATCCTTTTAATCCCTTTATTTTTAATTAAGGACTCATTAGCACTTAATATATTGACTTAACCCTACAATTAAAACCCTAATACTCTACACTTTCAAACTCGGCCGCCCATTCATTATTTCTAGCAGCCATTTCCACAAAAATACAGCAGCCTCCTTCGAAAATTCTCCCAATGTTTGCAAAGAAATCATTCTCCGTATCTCCAGTGCAAGTTCTACCCGAACATCTCTAAGGTTTCGAGCGTATAAACGCAAAGACACGTCCTAAATATCTTTTTCTCATCATTCACATTGTTATATGCTGATTTTTGTGTATTTTCATGAGTAATTCATACATTTATCGCGTTCATCAGTTTTATATAGTTTTGGACATGAAATATTAATATCTTTTTGTATATAACTCACGTCCTTGTTGTGTTTGTGTAAGGGGTTGCTACATCACGGTCCTAGGGGGCTGTACACATCGAGGGCTAAGGCATCAAGGGGCTGGAGTCAAGAATTGGTTGAGCCTTGGTGAGAGTCGATCGGGCCTAGGGCTTATTTTGGTGCATGGGTTAAATCGGGCTATGGGAAGAGGACCGGCTGTACGGGAGTCAAACCAAGCCACGGTGCTGACTCTAAGGGGTCTGAGACATGGTCCAAGATGGCTTAACCACGGCTGGTCACAATCTAGGAGTCGGTCGAGGCGCAAGAGTCGAGTAGGGTCGGGTTTTGGCTTGTTTTCGGTTGATTCATGTGTGGCTGAATGCATAGGCAGTAGGCATGTGTAGGGCTGGTCCAGGAGGGATTCCACGGCCTGATCTTGGTCCTACATAACGTTGGTACAAGGCTAGTTCGAGTTGGTTAGTTCTAGGATCAAAAAGAAGGCTTAGTGCATTAGGATTAGTAGGTTGTAGAAGGAAGAAAATTCCAGCCAAGGTCACCCATGCTTAGGGGGATCAAAAGGGCTGGAATTGTGTTGTTTCGGGGTTGGTAGGGTGTGATTAAGTTGTGATAAAAATTTGGAAACTTTGGTTAAGTTTCATATTAAAACCGGGATTCGATCCAAGTTTTAAAACGAATCGTAAAATTTATGGAACATACTCGAGGTTACGTCTAAGAAATAATTATGAATATATGTATTGAGGTGTTTTAAAGAGTTTGGTTAACTTCGGGTCAAAATTTTGAGGTCCAGAGTTAAAATGGTCAGTTAGGATTTCCAAGGACAAAATGGTCATTTTGCACGCGGGTCGAGTTAGCGATCTTAGCAGCACCCTGAACACTAAAATTTCATGTTTAAAATGCATATGATATTATGAACTTGAATTGTTATGAAACTACGAAAAATACATTACATGCTTGGTTTGAAGAAAATTTACGTATATGTATGATTTTTATAAGTGATGAATACGATGACATGTTTTTGAGGGAAGGGTTCTCTCATTACTTTCAAAGCTATTTCTCGATTGTCATATATTCCTTGCCAAGAGCATCCAGTTCAATAATGACAATGTTCACTCTTTCATCAAAGTCTGACATAGAATACACGGTTTTTCTCTTTTGTTTGATCGCTACTTTCACACATTTGTATTAGTTTTTTCCAGATATACTTGACAATGGAGCACATTTTGATTTTGCTAAAAGTATTCTTGTCCCATGTTCCATATAAGATGTCTTTGACAACATTGTTTAGGTTTTCCTTTTTCACTATCATTTGTGGAGCACCATCAGAGATGAAAATGGTAGTATTGGATTTCATGATTTTAATTGGGATTTTTGTGATATCTTATCACATTTCATTTACTTGTACATCTAAATGAGCTTGCATCTTAATTTTTTAGTCATCTAAGTCCTCTTTGAAAACATCGAGATTTTGATAAACGAGACCATTTTAATCGATATTGTTTAGAGACTTAAATTAAACAGCTCTGATTATACTTGTTGGGATTGGAGATTGATTTAGATGGAGTGAATAAATAAATTCTGAAAATATTTTGGTTGAGTTAGCAATACTAAAATGGAATTCTTATCAGTTGGGTATAAATAATCCAACAGTGTGTCACTGCATGGAAATAGGCTAATTGATAAGGTTCGAACACGAAATGTCTTAAGGTAAAAAAAAAAAATAATTGGGCTATCAAATAGAAAGTTAAGGTAGGGTAACTGATATATAAATTTTTTATGGATGTTCGGAGACTTCAATACTATTACATCATCCCTTCTTTCTTGCGAAAATATTTAACTAAAAGGCATTGAAAATTACAACATTTGCAACTTCTCACTTCAATGTGACTTACCACACAGCCTAAGTGAAACTCTTAGCAATTCATTCAACAAAACTGAGCAGTTCTCTTATTGTCATATTACAAGTATTTCATAAAATAAAAATAGAATGCTAAGCACAAAAGATCCTCAATGATCTGATTAAAATACTCAAGTGGGTGATACAAAATTATGTCAGTTGAACTCTTGAAAGTTTGAGAATGTTTGATTTTTTTCAAAAATGCGAGAGAAAAGAGAGAGACTTACTGAATTTATCCTCTATATGTAGTATTTGATCAAACGGTTGTTAAATCAAATTTTATATATATTCCAAATGGAGAAGTCGTTGGTCATTTCTCAAAGTCACTGTCCTTTCTGATAAAAGTATACTGAGAGTAGTGCTTGTTGAATTCTAGAATTCTTTGGGACTTAAAGACTGTTAATATAGAGAACTTTATCAAATAATTCAACTGGGCTCTGATCCTTTAACACTGAGTAAGCTAAAGAATTTCAACGAATTCTTTTCTCCGTCAGTTGGTATTTTTAATCAGTTTGGCTAAATAACTATCATTTTGGTTAATCAATCGTTAGGACTCGGCTTAGCTTTGAAAACATATGCATATGAATAGTTAATTTTCTTCTTGAATTCAATTCAGCCAGGCTCGATAATTGTATATTGGACCAGCTATCTTTTTAAATCACCGAAACGTAGATGTTCTCTCATTTGTAAAATTGAATTAAATATAATAATGTGTCAATTAATAATTCTGTATATCGACAAAAAATTATAATATATATATATATATATATATATCACCACTTCAATTTTAATCCTTTATCAAAAATATTAAATATCTCACCACTTCAATATATATAGTGTGCAGATGAGAAAATATTCGAATCACATTATATATATATTGGAGAATTAAAAAACAATCACTGTGCATGTGATTCGAATATTTTCTCATCTGCACACTTTCGGTTGCAAACAATAATAATAAAAGAAATAATTCCCTTTTGCTTTTGCAGATTACTTTTAAAATATTAATCAAATGTTACATACAACTTATATATATATATATATATATATATATAGTTTTGATATATTATTCACTCATCGTGCTCATCTTCATACCCATTAATAATGTGACATTCATCTATTGGAGGTATAGTTTAGATATATTTCATCACATCCAAGAGATGAATGTCACTTCATATATATATATATATGTATATATATATATGTGTGTGTGTGTTTGGTGTGTGTACACTATAAATATACTATAAATAATTCTGTAACAATCCTATCATAAACTGACTTTCATTCACTCAAATATATTTATAAACTTGTCGAATGGAATGTGTTCGAGAATTATGACTCGATCAAATGTAATAGTTATTCGATCTGTACGGAATCCACATAAAAAATTTACATGTCCAACACAAGTTATAGATTTTTTATTTTTTATTTTTAATTTTTTAAAAAGAAGCAGTCCAGTATAAGTAACAAAGCTATAGCTAATAGGGAAGACCATAAAGAAAGTTCATTGCCATTTCGTGTATGATTAATTAATATAAAAATGTTCCAAGATCCATTTGACGTTTAATGAATGCGTTGGCCGTTTTCCTTTTTCCTTTTTCCTTTTTCCTTCAACTATTAATTTAAGTAGAGTTAAAAATTCAACGGATATAGTTCTCAAAAGAGAGAACTGTGTTTTTTATTCTATATATTTGTTTTTTTTATTTTGATTATTTATGTTGTTAAAGTTCGTTATTTTTGTTTTTCTAAAAAAATAATTATTTTTCCGACATGACGTCGATATTGTAATAATACGATGTAGATTTGGAGTTCACATGAGCATTGACACCGTTGGAATCGAAATAGAGTTTAAGGTTGTTGATTCAAATGATAATTATAGAACCTAATCGAACTGATTTAATGAGGAAAACTGGACTAAGAAATCTAACTGATTACAAAGCCAGACTGATAAAACATAAGAAGGATATTGTCGATGCTAGGCCGACTTATGAAGCTCAACTGACTAGTCTATCTGGTTGATCAGTTAGATAAAATTCACATATTTCCTTAGCAATCAGTATGATCAGTTATTAAGGATCGGAGCCCAGCTGAAATATCAGATAAAGCTTTTTGTACTAACAGTCGTTGAACCTTAAGCAGAATGTCAGGTTTCATAGCACTAACAGAACATGTCAGAAAATATGATGACATGGCAATACCGACATATGCATTTGGAAACATATATATTTTAAAAAGATTATCGTTGCATATTAAAGCTATAAATAAATTAGTTGAACAAGATCTAAGTTAGTTACATCATCTATCTTTGGATTATAAAAGCAAACTGATATTCTCTGTAAAATCTTTCTAAGAGTCAAACTGAAATATCTAGCACATACTGATACATCATAATATGATCATTTTGAGGATCAAATTTGTGCTTAAAATTCCGTTGTGATATCTATGTAATTGAGAGTAAGAAGTCTTCTACTAAAAGTATTTAGATTGAAGTTTTACTAAGAGTTTCGGTTATCTAGTGTTAAGTTATACCGAAGTGTGTCATTTAAAATTACTTGTAATTACCAAATTCTTTTGGAGAAAAATTTCCGTAAGGAAGAAGATGTGATGTAAGAGTTTTGAAATCTCCAAACATCTAGAAACATCCTTGTGTTTATTTACTTTTCTTTCTACTCCTTTACTGACCTTTTTGTTAAGCCATTTGTTCAGCCAATTTTAGTAAGGTTACTTCCGCACAGTTCACTGATTGGCTTGCTAAAGACCTAACTGACAAGAACAAAATTTCAGTGTTGCTAACACAACCAAAATTTTTATTGATAAATTTATTCACCCCCTCTAAATTTATTTTCGATCCTAACAAGTGGAATCCGATATGTTTATTCTTGTCTCAGAACAAAATATTCTAAATGACATCATTCGGTAAGATTTCAATGTTCTCTAAAGAAGATTTTGATGATTGGAAGATCAAGATGCAGGCTCATCTAGCTAACCAATACGATGATACGTCACAGATGTACCAATGAGAATCATGAAAAGGAATACTGCTATTGTCGTTTCTCAGATGATCGAAAAACAAAGGATGGAATGGAATAGTGAGGACGAGAAGAAACCAAATTTGGATAATATAGCCAATGACATATGAAAAAAGACTTTGGACAATAATACCTTCAGTAAGATCAAAATGTGTCCCACTGGAAAAGATATCTGGGATAAACGGATACAATTATGCAAAGGAAATGATCAATAAAAGGAAAAATAAATTGTCTGTGGCAATTCAAAAATTTGATAGTATCAAGATGAAAGATGGAGAATCCATGTCGGACTTCGATGAAAGAGTGATCAATATTATTATTGAAATGACTGCTCTTGGAAATAAATTGGAAATAGAGCTATAACTTTGAAAATCATGAAGGCACTCCCAAGAAAATGAGATGTCAAAACAATGGATATTCGAGAATCAAAGGACCTTAACAAGCTTGAACTCCACGATCTGTTTGCAGATCTCAAACTATATGAATTTGAAATAGAAACAAGAACTGTTGGTGAATCTCGATCAAACTGACAAAAGATCTGACTATTGCAACTACTGAACAAAGTGTTTCAAAAGAGAAGTCAGTTGAGAAATTGAGCAGTGATGCAGTGTCACCGTTTATAAAGAAATTTTGGAAGTTCTTAAGAAAGAATCAGGGTAACTTTCAAAGCCCAAGCAGGCGCAATCATCACAAGAAAGAGTTCATCGGTGAGGATAACACATGTTTCAACTGTGGGAAAGTTAGGCATTTCATAGCCGACTGTCCTATACCAAAGAAGTATGAGATAAAAACCAACTGAAAAAGAAAGCTGACTTAATGACAAGAAAAAATAGTCCAAGGATGACAGGAGGTCATTAAGAAAGAAAGGAAATCGGAAACTGCTTGTTGCTAAAGACAACAAATCCAAGTGGGATGACTCTGAGACTGACTCATCAGAATCAAACTGCTCCTGTAACGTCTCGAAAATTTGAAGGTCCACGTGAACCACATGCATGCAAGTTATTAAATTACTTTTTCATTTTATTAAATTGTTTTAGTGCATTAAATGCATGTTTATTTTATTAATTTGAGTTTTAATTCATGGTTTATTTAAAGTTTCATGCATTGAGGTTTTAAGTTGCATTTCGTGCTCGAACGAGTAACGGAGACTGGGAATATTCAGGAAAAATATTTTTATGGAGTAATTATTTCTAATTAATAATATGAGGTGTTTTTAAGTATGATTTTTGAAAATGGGCCTTGGTTGGGTATTTTAATCCGCCGGGTCATATTTTTAGTCGGTACGCAAATTTTATCGATTCAGATGACTTTTGGAGGGTTCGGGCAATATTTTCAAAAACGTAACAAAATGAAATATTTTTTGGGAATGTTTTTGGGTTTGTTTTATTGCTAAATGGGCTCAAAATCATTTAATCCTTTTTTAAAATTATAATTAGGGTCCATAAGTGGGTTGTTTTATATTTAATTATCCCTTAAACCTACCCTAAACCTAAAACACATTCAGCAGCCGCCCCTCCCCTCCATTCAGGAGCCATCCTCGTGTATAATTCCAGCAGCAACGTTTTCCTCCCTTTTCCTTGAAGAAAAGTTCATTCTCGCTCCTCCGGTGCCTCTCCGACGCGCATTTCTTCACGTTTTCGTTCTTTAATCTTCAAAGCACACTATGTATCTTCCTTGCTCATCATTCACGCTATAATCGTATGATGATATGCTTGTATTGGTCGTTGGTTGCATGGTTTTTTCATGTTATTACATTATTTATTTCGGTTGTCATGAAACCTTCATGTCATGCATGGTACTCACGTTTTATTGAATATTGTTGCAAGGGGGCTGTCGAGTGGTGTTGTTAAAGGTGTTATGGTTGAGGGTTATGCCTGTCCAAGGGCTGGAGTCATGGCTTAGTCGAAGGGAAGGGGGTAGATAAGCGAGTGTGTTCGGTTATGGCTTGTATTGGAGAGATCGAGAGTTTTAGTGGGTACATCCATGCATGGCTCGTTTCCGGCCAAAGAGCTGACCATTTTGGGTTCATGACAGGGCTAGGAGAGGGCTGTAAGTGGCTTACTGTGGTCCATAAGCTGCTCGAAGGGCTTGGTGCTAAGTTGCTCTCAGGGGTTCGCGGGTAGCTTAGGATGGATGGTTGCACACGTCCGCGAGTTTGGGGGCGAAGGACGTGGTTTGTTTAGCCCAGGGGTGAGTACTTGGGCTGGTCATGGTCCTAGGGTGGCCTAGTTCTAGGCTGGTCCAAGTGGGGGAAAGCTAGGATCGAGTGAACTCAAGTTGGTGCACTAGGGTATTGAGGTTCATGCGCAAGGATGGCTTCCAGCAACTTCAGCTAGGTTCTGGGCGTCTTAGGAGGGTCTGTAAATATTGGTTTAGGGGCTGGATTAGGGGAGTTAAGTTATTGATTAAGTTTGGAGAAATTTGGTTAAGTCTCGGGTCGATTCAGGGTTAAAACCGGGACCCCGGTCCAAGTTTTAAAACGAATCGAATAATCGTTGTAACATGCTCGAGTTTACGTCTATGAAATACATTTTAATACATTTTTGGTTATTTTAAGAAGTTTGGTAAGATTCAGGTCGAAATTTAAAGATTCAGGGGTAAAACGGTCATTTTGTAACGGTGCTAGGTACCACAGTTTTATGTAGATGGGTCCATCGTATAATGATGAATGATGATACAAAAGTCATAACTAATAAACTGAATTCATTAAAGGAAATGATGTATAAGTTTATGATGATACGATGAGCTATTTTGACATGTAATGATTTTATATGACACGTTTACATTTACGCCTTTTAAGTTCATGAAAGGTATGTTGAGTATATTATATTTTCACTGTTGTGTGCTATGTATATGTACTTGTTATTTCTGGTACAGGTGTGTTGAGTCTTTAGACTCACTAGGCATGTGTGATGCAGGTGAACATGTTTACGAGGGGACTGGAGGTGCCAAACTCTGAGTAGGCAGGACTGGATGTGCGTGCACGACCCGAGGACCACATTTCTTCTGCACATTATGATTTTTGAGATTTGAGAGAATATGAGCATTTTATACATTGGTTTTGATACGATGTTGATTTCTAGGATTTTACTCATTATGTTTACGCATTTTCTGTGGTCGGGTTTGGCCATTTTAACTGCACTTTTTTAAATTGTTAAATATTTACGCTTATTTTTAAATTGTATATTTTTCATTAGGGTTGCATGCATGCAAAATATTTAGATGACATTTAAGAAAATGTGAGTTTAAAAAAAATAAAATATTTCCGCATTTTAAGTTAGTAAATTATTTTAATTACTTAATTGTTTTATTTAATTACTTTTAAATGTTAGCATGATATATATGTATAATTGCACGATTAAATGATAATATGACATGATTACATGAAATTAAGAGTTCTACCCGAATATTCGATAATATGCAAGGGAAAGGAGACCGGTGACGACCAAGACAAGAATATGTATTTTATTTAAATAATGGCAAGGCTTCCTAATATGATTTAAAAATGATATAATTTTCCTAAAAATGTTGGAGTTCGAATTATTTTACGAGTTGAACTCAATTTTTCTCGGGAAGACGGTTTTTGGCAAACAAGGAGTTTTAAAATATCAAAAATATTATTTTATGGAAAATAATTTTAAAAATTTTTATGTCTTAATTAATTAAGTGTTATTGGGCCCAATTTAATTAATTTAAGTAGGCCCAATTTCCCTTAAGTTGTAAGCCTAAAACCAAAGCCCATTTAACTTGCAAATTTAATTATAAATAGGACTCCTAGGCTTTCATAACCTCACAATTCACTTCAATAAGCCGAAAATTCAATCCCACACACATAAAATTTTCAAAATTAAGGGAAGGAGAAAAGGCCTCTAGGAGTTCTTCGTCGTCCGGTCGTCCAACGTCGCACCCTCGCCGAAGATCGTATATTCGAGCGTTATAAACGCAAAGGCACGTTCCTAAACTCCTTTTAAACATCATACAAATTGTATTATGCATGATTTAATTGTTTTTGCATGAAAAAAATTAGGTATTCGATAATTTTTACGGTAGAACGTTTATACGACGTTTTTATGAAAAAAAAAGTTTTTGAATCCAACGATACGCTGCCAAGGTAGGATGATATATGATTAAATTGTGATTAAAAACATGATAAAATTGAAGGAAATATTATGCTGGAACCGTAGGATTCAATCAAGAGAAGTACAGTTGGTTGTTGGGTTTGTGCAAAGCCAAGAAGCTCGGTTACTGTGCATGGAGTCAAGGGGTTCGACCAGGGCTTGAGGAGGGCTCGTCTGGGACGTGGTTAGTGTTGGATCTGGGTTTTCTACACGTCCAAACGCATCGAAAGTTTTAAAAATTTTTAGATCTTGACATTCAAGATGTGTTTTGCTTTGGGCTCTCGTAAGACTTTAACATAAACATTCATAGGGAGTTTAGTAATTATAATTTTGTGAATTAATCACTGTGGCTCCAACTGATCCGGTATAAATGGATTAGCTCTTGGTGAATCCCTACGAACTTTCTTCAAGAAACTCATTTCTTTTCTTCTAATCAGGTCCACGATTAGATGATCTCTTCCTCTTTCAATTTGCACTAGAAAATTGGGAGAAGTTTTGCGTTGGAGATCAAGGTTTGAGAGACGGCTCAAAATATTCCCCAAAAAGGAGTGGCTGAAATTTAGAGAGGAGAGGAGAGCTTTTCGAAATTATGGTGTGTTATGGAGGCTAGGGTTTAAGTCTCCTACTTAAATAAAGCCTTCATGACCTAATTACCATAAAATAATACATGGACCTGTTAAATAACATTAATGGGCTTGATTAATTAAATGGACTAGTCTAACTAGTTTAATTAATCAAAATCCAGTAAAACTTTAATTATTTAGTATGTTGGACTTGTACTCCTACAAGCCCATTAAATACACTTCCCATTATATTTTATGTATTATTTAATAACTCAACTATTGAGCTTAATAAATTAAATCCTTTATAAATTCAATATTTGAATTTATTATTAAAATTATAAATTCAACTCCTTGAATTTTATCACCTCCAAAATTTAATATTTAATAAACCCAACTTTTGAGTTTAATAAATTAAATTCTCAATTTTATAAATTCAACCATTTGAATTTATTCTCTCCAAATTTCATAAATTCAACTTCTTGAATTTACTATATCATAAATTCAACTACTTGAATTTATTTGCTCAAAATTTAATTATCATAAATTCAACTCCATGAATTTACTATATCATAATATAAATTCAACTCCTTGAATTTATTCTCTCAACGAGAACAAACGATCCAGTGCTTGTGTGACCCTCAATGGTTCAGGGATACAGCTAGCCGTGAGTTCACAACTCTTTGTGATTCAGAATAATATTTATTCTTATTCGGGCTTACCCTAGTTAGCCCATTCTTTTCATCAACACCTTATTAAGAATGTCAGAACTCATTTCTGATTGCACCCATCGGATCATGGTAAGAGCGTCTAGTAGCATCGTCCCATGATCCCATAGGTATCACTGATAGTGCCTGCAAGAACCAGTCGATTATGATTAACGTACAGTACGGTCCCTTCATCTCATATATCCCGATCGAATCTGCAACCATTGGTTCATCGAGGGTTGCATATTAATTCGATAACTATGTGATAACTATAATAGTGGCATCGCGTGTACTATTGGAGAACTCTTTCTCCAACGTACATCTCATACTCTGGCCAGAGATTCCATGCACTATTATTACATCAGATCACATAGGATATCCACACCCGTAGGTGAGCGGTGAATCCCCGACTACAATGCACTGGCTCCTATATGTGTCACAACTGTACCCAACCTCGCCACCTGATGACTCTCCTGGAGTCGGTAAACGAGTCAAAGAACAGCCCTAGCATATACAGCCTCAGTGTTGTCCCGGGTCGTAAGGACTAATGGTGTACAATCATAACCACGGACTTATCCTCTCAATGAATGATAACCACTTGGAAAGTCCGAGGGAGGGTTGTTCGGTATAATCATCATATGACTACCCATCTGCATGTTTGGACATCTCCATGCCCTTACCAAGAAACGCAGTACACAACATCACAGATGCTAGTCTCGAGCTCAAGCGACCTTTATCCCTGTTTTAGGCAGCTGAATCGACTAGGAACGAATTTAGAATATGCAGTGTTTACAAATGAGTTTCAACATTGAATTACGATTCATTTGTATTAAAGCATAATCAAAGACTTTATCTATGCTGTTTGCATGGGTATACAGATAAAGTATAACAAGACCATAAAAAGTTAAATTATATTAAAATAAAGATTGTTTATTTCACTTGAGTCAATAAATTCTCTAGCCAACCGTTGGCTTGTAGGGCATCTACTCTAATAGTTAGGTCCTAGGAAGCGTCCTAGTAGGGCTGGGCTCGTGCTAGGTGGCTGTGGAAGAGTCCTTACGTGATAAGGGACTCTTCCCATGCGTGCTAGAGGGTGGACGAGAGTGTTCCGAGGGAGATTCGAGTGAGGGCTGGGTAAGGTCGTCTAGGCTATGGTTCAGGGTGTTTCAGAGAGGGTCAGGAAGGTTGGGAGTCAAGGGTGGCTCGAGCCATGGGCTGGGGAAGAGTCCACGTGATGAGGGACTCTCCCCAAAAGCATGTGCGCGGCTGGGTTTTTAGGGAGTAGGAGGCTTGCGGCTAGCCAGGGGTCAAGTGAGGGCGGTCCATCAGGGTCCTAGGGTGATGGGTAGGGGTTGGCCCAAGGGTTGGTGCAAGTGAGTGCTCTGTGGCTCGAAGAAACGTGAGGGAAGCATGGCAGCAAGGTGTAGCGCGCAGGTTGTGTTATGTGGGTTTCAGGGGTTCGCAGCTTGTGTTCTGCTCACTGGGCTGGTCTGGGCTAGGTCTGGGCGTGGTCCAGGGATGGTTATAGACATGTGGGTTCGGTGGTGGCTCGGTTAGGAGAGTCCTAGACAAGTTAGGAGTCCTAACACCCAAGGAAACACACGCCCACACACATGCAGATTTGGTCTCAGTTTTCAGGCGAGTTTGAGCGTGTTAGGGGCTAGGTCCAGGGGTCATGGCTGGTGAGTAGGGTCCCTAGATGGGTTGGCTTGGGTTTGGCTTGAGGTGGCTTGGGCGTGGCTCGAGTAAAATGGGAGATGGCTCGGTGTGTTCCTATAAAGGTCAATTTCAAAAATAATAGGACTAAAATTGAATCCATGGGTCCACGGGTGTGGCTCATGATTTGGAAAGGTAGAATAAATAATAAAAATGTTATGTTTAAAATTTGGTATCAAAATAATGAGTTTTGGATTTATCCGAAATTTTATCGCCTCATTAAACGTTAATTAAAGAATTAATTGAAAAGTCTAGTTTTATGCTTCATAAAATTATGAAAAATTATATTTACGCTTAAATAATTATTTAAGGTAAGCCCATGTCAATAAATGTGAGGAAACGATAAATTCGAGAATTTTTACGTCCAAGAGCAAAACGGTAATTTTACATATAGGAAAATACGAAAACACTTGGCATCGTCCCGAAGGATCATAACGCATGTTAAAATGATATTATATGATTCAAAATGATGATTTTGATGATAGTATGTATTTTTATGATTTATGGTAAAGCTGTGCAATTTATACTGTTTAAAATGTTAATTTTGGAAAGCTGTCTTATTCTATGATTTTTAAAGAACAGAAAAAATATTTTGAGGGATGCGAATTGACTGTGACAAAAGATATGATATATGATTTTGTGGGGATGACGTGAGAGCCAAGGGCCCAGAGGGACCCCATGTATGGGCAAAGGCCCCAGAGGAACCCCGACGATCGTATTTCCATGGTGGGACCTAATGCACACCCCCATGGACCATGGGGAGCTAAGACTGCAGTCGACTAAAGGATAAAAGCTAGTCACTTTCAAGGATCAAACTTCACCCAAAGTGATATGATTGAAATCTTAAGATTAAAATGATTTTATGATATACGATTCATGATGATGATTAAAGTTATTTTAAACGATTTTTAAAATGAATTATTTATGTTGAAAGCTTATTTTAAATGATTTTTAAAGAATTTATTTATGCTTAAAGTTATTTTAAAATGATTTTACGATTTATGAATATGCGAGAATGATTTTAAATGATTTATTTATGTCCAAAAGCTATTTTAAATAAAAGTATATGCATGTGATTGTATATGTATTATTTTCTATCCATGTTTAGAATATGTGGAGTCTTTACACTCACTAGGTTTGTATAATGCAGGATTTGATGATATATGGGAGGTGCTGACGATTGAGTGGATCGAGTGCAGCAGTACACACCCGAGGACCTTTATGTTTCCGAACTAGCTTATTAGATTAAGAATTTAAAGAATATATTAATGATTTTTATTAGAGATATTTTTATGCTTAATTTTATTGTTAGTCGATCTTTTTAAATGTCGATTTAGGAATTTTGGTTAGTCGATGATTTAAGATTTTATTTTATGTAGTTGAGATTTAAATTGTTAATTTATTATGATTCATGATTTTTTAAAATTATTTATAAGAATTTATGATTAAGATTAGAAAAAAAATAGATGTCGTTTCAGAATCCACCTATGATGAGGTATTAGATTTTAGATGAAATGATTTTACAAGAAATGATCTCATAACTGAACTCAATGACATGGCAATAGAGTACATGAGACTTTCTCAATTATTCGAGGAAGTGAGTGTGCAATATTCGAATCCTAAAACCAATTTTGAACCAGCCCTTGTTCTTTAGTTTTTTCTAGTCACTTTCCGACGGGATTTTCCGATGAGAAACTACCGCCCCTGTTCCAACTTGCTGCAATTCAGATTTTAAGAATTTTTAGAGTTTGATTCCAGCCTTTATTGTGAGTTTCTAGCTAGTTAGGTTGAGGTCTTACTGGCTGCCCAGAATTGGATTTTTACCCATTCGATTTAAATTAATTTTCGTCGCTTTTATGGCCCAATATAAATGTGATAATATTGTAGGTTCGATTGTTGGAAGATTTTGAGGTATAATTTGACAAGGATAAATTTTTTTTGGATTAGTTTACTGCGTAATGTTGGGAATTATCGTAATTTCGATTAACCGAGATTTATTGTCGAATATTTTAGTTCGAGGAATTA
This sequence comes from Primulina tabacum, assembly GCF_025594145.1. NCBI lineage: Eukaryota > Viridiplantae > Streptophyta > Magnoliopsida > Lamiales > Gesneriaceae > Primulina > Primulina tabacum. The sequence continues at coordinate 39,284,638 of NC_134553.1, read as the reverse complement.
TCGATATTGCGATAGTTGTTAGACTATTATGGAAATATTGATAGCTCGAGAATAACTGAATTATTGTTGAGAATCTAAAGCTAAGTAGTGGATGAATCATAAAGAGTTGTGAAAATTTGAAGATATATCAACTTTGATAATATTGAGAATTATTGTTATTGCAGTGATTATTTGATATATTGTGACAAATATCGAGCTAGAATTAGTCAAATAAAAAGTATGGTTTGAAATGTTGAAGAATTGATCGATAGTTGCTATTTTGAAAATTTTAATTGGATAATCGGAATTGTTGTAAAACCTTGAGATTATTTAAAGTTTAGAACGAAGTTTTAGTAAAATAATGTAACTTTGTTAATTTCGGGATTTAGTTGGAATACTTTAGCTCTTGTTGGTAACTCGTGGAATTATTCGGCATGTTATAGTGTTTGTTATTGTTGTACCATAGTTCGGTAAGATACAACGATAACACATAAATTATGTTTATAACGCATAAATTATGTTTTACTCATATTTATATTTTGTATTGTTGTCTATGTGATTATGTGAGTTGTTAAAACACATTGTTGATTATATGATCATTCACTTGAGATATTTATGGAATTTATTATAGGACATGTTGTTATAACATACATATTGAGCCCTATTGCTTCTTGTTACCCGTTATTGTTGTTGTTGTTATTTAGCATTTTTTTTATATCTTGGGATCGTGGTGTTGATAATAGACCTATATTGATTCAACTGAAACTATCGATATGATTGAACTAACTCATTTGTTAGTGCAGCCTTTGGGGTGAGCGTTGAGATTGGGATATCTAGTTCTGTTTAGTTGCGTCATTACTGTTATATCGTTTACAACTGTATGGAGGCTGATCGTGGGTGTTGTTCACCATACCACTGTTGGAGTGTCGTTTTCTCGCACTCAAGATACAACCAAAGTTTTAAAATTTTTATTTTGATGTTCAAAACGTTCTTAGGCATCGTATGATTTAAAATCATTCATAGAATATTTAGATTTGATTTAACTTTTTCGTATTTAACGCTAGCTCCAATTATCCCAGAGTTTAGGCAGAAATAGATCTTCTTGTAAATTCCGACAAACTTTCTTTAATCTCCCAATCAGATCCACGATCAAAGACTTTGTTCCTCTCCTAGATTGCACTAGAAGACTATGAGAAATTTACATCGAAATGATCAGTGGAATCTTCAAAAAATGGCGGTAGTGTGGCAGCTTCACGGTGGCTCGGCGGCGACGCACGGCGGTGGAGAGGAGGAAGTAGGCCGAAATTATTTAAGTGAAGGCTAGAGAGATTCTTCTTGTGTTGTCAAATTTTTTGTGGACAAAAATTATGAACGAAAGACTTATGTATGTGATAACATATATTTAATAAACATTGTATTTTTCATCCAACCAAGATTCTCTTTGAATCAGGATTCTATATTTTCATTACTTAAAAACTCTCATATGATATTTTTCATTCTTGAAAATACTATGCATAGTCAACTCTTGGCAATGTGTGTGTATATATATAGACATATATAAAATTAAATGACCATTAATTTATTAATTATTAATCAATTAATTAATTTTAGACTCTTCTAAAATATTCCATGAGAATCTTATACTTAGTAGTCACCACTAATTACATTATTATTTAATCAGTAGATTCTAAATTTACTTAATATATAATTATGAACCCATTATAACCGCGATCCACGATCAGATTGTGTCGATGTATCTAGGGTATAAGTCTTGTTCATCTAATTAAAATAGAAAATTTTGAAGATCCAAAATTCAACTGATTCATTTTTTGCAGTTGTCAATTTTGTAATTTCCTTTACTAAAACAGGCAGTTCCACTCCCCTGACTTAATTAACTGTTAAGCTAACTTCCACAGCTTCCAATAATATAATCTAATCATAAAATCATTTATAAGTAATCTATTTTATCTCCATCAAACTACAATCGTCAGATTCAACTCCTTGAATTAGACCATCTCAACGGGAACACATAATATAATATTTATGTAACCTCCAATGGTTCAGGGACACTAGTAATGGATTTACAACTTCATGTGATTAAAAAATAACATTTATTCCTATTCGGAATTACCCTAATTAGCCTCATTCTTTTCATCAACCCATTTATTAAGAACATCAGAACTCAATTCCGATTCAACTCATCAGATCATGGTAAAAGTGTTTCGTAGCATCACCCCATGATCCCGTAGGTATCAATTATAATGCCTACAAGAACCAGTAAGTTATGATTAGCGTACAACATGGTCCTTTCAACTCATATATCCCGGTCAAATATTCAGCATTTGGCACATCGAAAGTTTTAAATGAATTTTGTGACGATAAGATGTATCTTTAAGTAATAACAGTGATATCATATGTGATAGTAGGAAAACACATTTCCCTAAATCACATGTCTTGCTCTGCCCAGAAAATCATTGCACTATTAACTCATCAGATCACATAGGTATCTTCACCTTTGGGCGAGTGGTGAATCCCTGACTACAATACATTGGCTCCTACGTATTTTGAAACAGCACACAACCTCGCTACATGATGACCCTAAATAGAGTCAATAAACGGATCAAAGTTCATGCTAGCACGTAGAGCCTCAATGTTATTTCGGGTCAAAAGACTAATGGTGTAAAACTAATACCGCAGACTATGTCAATAACTACTTGAACAGTCGGAGAAAGGGTTGTTCAGGCCTCATCAAACGATAACTCATCTATATAAATGAGCATCCACATGTATTTACCAATAAAACATGATGATTTCATCACATATGCTAGTCTCAAACTCGAGAGAATTTTATTTTTTTAGGCATTTAGAATATACTACACGTTATAATGAATTTCATGATACACTAGACTCATGGACTTCATGGTACCTATAGTATTTCAAAGACTTTATCTATGAAGTTTGCATGTACACTGATAAAGTAAATGTCATAATCGGATAAAATTGTAAATTATTTTTACATAAGATTTAATAAATCTCAAGCCATAAGTTGGCTCTCTGGGAACCGACTCTAACAAACACAAAATACCTCGCATACTCGGTATGGTGGTTTATCTGCATGAAGATGTAGCTCTCATGTGTTGTTACTTGAGCATTATTCTTGTTTTTATTGTACCATTCATTGACTCTAGTTACCCGTTTTTTATCAAGTCATGTTCATGAATTACATATTTTATTTTATTACATGTTTATGCATTGCTTATGATTATTGTTATTATTGTCGAACTATTTCATACAAGAATCCTAACCTCAATTGTTTACAGGGACTACTTTGGCTGCTTTTGGGCACCATGGTATGTACCCGAATAGTTTTGCAGCACCACACAAAGAGTCTACAAGTAGAACTCGTGATTGAGGTCGTTGTGCTCCGGTACTGGCAGTTGGAGTCTCTCAGTTATTCTGTATGTATTATTTTGAGTTTTTTCCCGTCTATATCTGATTTTATTTCTTGGAGATATGCCCCGCGAATCTATATGCTTGTTTGGATTGTTATTTCTTGTTTGGAGTTAGTTTCTATTGTTTTGGAGCCTTGTCGGTTTATTTGAACTGTTATTTGTAAATTGTTGGATTTTGCATGATCGACACTTGTATGTGACTGTTCATGGATTTAGAAGCATTTTCCTTCATTCATTTTCATTTTACGAGTATTTTAAATTTTTTGTATGTCTCACTTACATGGAGATCATGATGAAATTTTTATATGCTCAGGGTCCATTTTAAATTGTTTTAAACCATTTTTCGCTGCAAATTTATTTTAATATTATTGATTGATAATTAACTATATTTTGAGAAACTGGGACTCCCAATATCCTTATAGATATAGATAACAAATGCAAGGAATATTTTAATAGACTGAAGTCTAGAAATGTAATGCCCGAGATTTTTATTCTGTTAATCTGAGATTATTGATAATGAATTGATGGGATTATAGACGGACCACTCAGAGACCAGATTTGGTAAAGCATGTGATATTGTGTTGTGCGAGGACAGAAGGTTTCGCGCATATGGACGACACGAGCCGCGCATATGCGCGAGCATGGCAGAAAACCTCGCGCATATGCGTGAGCATGTGAAGAGAAGAAGTGCCGAGACAGTAGGTCTCGCACATATGCGCCGATGATGGTCAGGCATATACGCGAGACGTGCGGTAGAAAGGTTAAGCCACATGTCCTTGCCATGCACAAAATGAGATTAATCTTTCATTCCTTTCAGTTTTCACAGAGAAAGAAACGAGGAAAGCTAAGGAATTCTCAAGTTTTCTTCTCGAATCTTAGAATTTGATCTATGCAAGATCTGTCCGTCAGAATTTCAATTCGAGTTTGGTACCGTTCTCCTCTCGATATGAACTCCAAAAGGACGCAAGTTTTATTACTTTCAACATGTTTTGAAAATATAATATTGAAGGAATCATGATATGATTGATATTATCTGTTCCTGAAATTGTTGTAATTGTATAATCGAAATCAGGTTGAAGAACAAATACCGTATGAAATTGTTATCATTTTCGGATTGAATTTGATTGAGATTATACCGATTTGAGAATATCATATTGAGTTTGTTATCGATTATGAGTTATGATTTTTATCTGTTGATATTGTATTGCTGGGTATATCGAGATTGTGCTGTTATGCCGTCGAAACAGAATTAGATTGAGTTCTGATTATATCCCGTATTGGTGGGGTTGTATATTGATATTGTACTCCTCAATAATGTCATTGCCAGATTCAGTGTTGACAGCTTCGAATTCAAGACTTCGACTTCGTCAGATCGACAAAAGAAATGTATAAATCAATGTTAAATCGGGAAGATACGACTCGAGTCAGGAATAGCTTGAGTTTCCCAAAACCACATACTTATTTGTTATTGCTTTAATACCTTTGTATTCTTTGAATAATTATGCTTATTCTATTGATTTATAGAAAAGCCGAGAATATAAGATAGATATCGAGAAAGAGTCTCTGGCAGAGGTGCCTAGGCACTGGATGTTTGGTTCATATCGATGTGCTTAGGAGTATATCGACTCCTATTGTAGAGATTCAATATAATATACCAACGTCCGGGAACCGGGATCCCTAGATAAGAGTTGAGTATGAGATTAAGAGTCAAAGAGTTTGATTTACAGTTTTATATCGATTCATGTCTTTCAGATTATGATACATGCTATTGATGACTGTTCTATGCTTTTATATATGTTTATATGATTGTATGTATACATTGTTTGTAGAACCCGTAAATCAGTAGACGTATAAGCCATGCATAATTCTAGATTTTTAAATTTAATTGACTTCATTGCATGTTTATTTTAAATGCATTTGTTTGAAGTTAATTATTTCATTATTTCAGTTCAGTAGATTGATTTTTAGCATTTCAATATTTTCAGTGAGGCCGGACCGGAGTTGGAGTTTTGAGATAGAATTTAAGATTTGAGAAATATTTCCAGAAGTTAATTTAGCTAGTAACTAAGTTCATTTAAGTTAGAAAGGAAGGTTTGAAGATTTAATTTAATTATTTGAGGTGATTAAGAAATGAACTCATTTAAGTTATTAAATTAAGGGGTTAGCTCACTAAATTATTTAAAGGATTAGTAAGGCTTTCAAGGATTATTAGTTGACTAGATAATCAACATTTCCCTTTATTTTATCATGCATTTTTCGGCCACCCTTAGTGCTAGAAGATTCATTTTCCAACTCACCAACTTTGACCAATTCTTTGCATGTAATTAGTAGGATAATTCTAGGATTTTTGGGAGCACAATTTAATTAAATAAATGGACATATCCTAGTCTAGAATCAAGCTAAATTTCGGCCACCACCTCCTAGAAGCATCCACCAACTCATTTGATATCAATTCAAAATTCAAATTCAAAAGGGGAGTGGACTTGGTCTTGATATGATCCTATTTTTGTGCACCCTTCTCCTCACCTTCATAACCATCACTCCCCCCTCCACCTCCACCGAAAATAAGACCCCTTTTCAGTAGAAAAAACGTGAATAACAGCTAGGGAGAAAGGGAGAAAAATCGAGAGCCAAGAAAGGTAGAGAAGCAAGCCACTCCGTCTCCTCCGCGCCGTCTCGTCTCTTCCTTTCGTTTTCTTTCGAAACGAAACCAGGCATGTCTAGATTTCTTTCAAACCTCAATCAAGTCATATTATCATTTATTTTTCAGTACATGATCATGTTTTAGCAAGCAAAAACCGAGATACATGTCAAAATATTTTGGAACACACATGCAGAATTTCGGCCCTTTCATGGCAAGCTTCACGATTTCTTTTGGTTTGTGAGTTTCAGGTATTGGATCGACTCCAGGCTCCCAAGGCGGCTTGTATACATGTAGTAGGATGCATTAGGACCATGTTGGTCCATTCAAACCAGCCCCATGCTTGCTGGAAATTCAGAATGACAGCAAGTTCCCCATAAGTGCAGAAATGTGATTCGAAATTCAGTTTGGATGTCAAGGGGTTGGATCTGATCTTGGCTGCCCCAAGGGCCTATAGCCATGGTTGGATCACTTCCCTAGCATGTCTAAGACGTGACTAAGTTGCCCTTTTGGTGGCTTGGTCCATGGTTCATCGGTTTTTAATCAAAACGTCACAACAGCCCCCTCCCCTCTCGGCCCTTCGGTTTTGACAGCACATGTACTTCGAGTTGGTTGGCTTGGTGTGGATCTTGGTTGGCCTATGGCCCTTAGCCACGGTTCATATCATGCTCCTAGATGTCTAGATCGTGCCATGGTCAATCAAATGGCCACTGGAACGACGCAAGACATCGATCATAGCATAAACACTACACACGCATGCACGTTGCTCTCGGTTGGACCCTTCGGTTAAGATTTGGTGTGATGCGGATTGTGGCTGGCCTAGGGCCCTTAGCCATGGTTCAAATCATTCCTTGGGATGTTGGTAAGAGTCTCTGGTCGGTGGTTCACGCCCCTAATGGCCGATAGTCTCGAAACCAATGCAAGTCTTGTAGTGCGCAGCTGCTGTATTTTTTTGACAGCAAGTATGCTGCTGTTCAGAAGCGTCGTTTGAGTTCTTTTTTGGCTTTTAGCCCATGGCCTTGGACTGGACAGTGCCTCATTGAGTTGGGAAGGTCATGTTTTCGACCGTTCGTCATTTGGATCATTTTTGAGGTCGTACGAGAATTTACGGTGCAATGTGCCAAATTGACTCTCGAAAGAGCGTTTCGTGTTTTGGCCTCCATTCCACCTAGATTTCGACCCTACCATTTTAGGAACATTATTTTATGATTTTTCAGCGTATTTTAATCATTACTATACGTCGGTTCAGTATCGGTTCAGGTTGGCTCGGAGTCATGATTAAATGCGAAGTCATTAGGCGTCATAGTCGCATCTTTTGAACGTAAATTGCATAGTTGGTCATGTTTAAGCTATTGCATATTTTTCATGGCACAGTTAGGTTGCAGCGAGCCTGGGAACGATCCAATCCAATCCAGTTGGTAAAATTACAGGAATTTTCATTATGCCAGTTAATTATTTTACGTGCATTAAATAGAAAATGATTATTTTTGAGATTTATGCGATATGGCTTGTGGTTCATTCACTATGTGGGAGTGTTATTTTTATACGGTCGCCAGTGACCGATCAGTTCAGTATGGTACCACCCGGTCGCCAGTGACCGGCCAGCTCAGTTCAGTTTCAGCCTCCCCGGTAGCCAGTTACCGATCAGTTCAGCTTAGTGCAGTGGCCACAGGCGTAAAACATAATCTCAACAGAAAATTTTATCAGTTATTTCAGTACAGGCTCCAAGGAGCAAATATTTTTACAGTGACTTTCAGTTCAGTTATGCACGTATTATAATTGCTCAGTACAGATTATTTTCAGTATGCCTCAGGACAGGATATTTTATCTCATGCATATTTTAAATTCAGATTTTTACTCGTTACCTGCGATTTATGCATGCTGAGTCTTTAGGCTCACTAGACTTGATTGTTGTAAGTACTGATGAGGCCAGGGCCGAGGGCGGGGACCAGTGAGCCAGCTTGGGTCGGCAGTAGTGGCACCCGAGGACCTCAGAGCAGCAGTTGTTATTTTCTTCGCAAACAATTTTTATCAGTTGTTGGATATTTTTAAATCGTTGTTGTTGGCAAAACTTTGATTTTCTTCCGCTGCAATATTTTGAAATATTGAACTTGATTCACCAGTGATTTTATGAATGAGGCCATTTAAGTTCTTTTAAAAAGAAAATTTTTAATTTTCCGCAAATTTCCAAGCAAGTAGTTCGAGGGCCTTCACATTGTTTATACTGGGAATATATTTCTCACCGGAGTTATCCGGCTGTTGTTGTGTTTGTATGTGTGCATGACAACAGGTGGGACATGATCAGGGTCGAGAAGAGGATGAGAGATTGAGTTTAGAGTGGAGATTCGGACCCAGAAGTAGAGTTGTTTTCATTACTTAATATTTAGTGAATGAACAGTAGTTTGTTACGATTTTCTTTTGTACAAGACTTGTACTTTGGATCTTGTTGTAGATATAAACTTGATCTTATGATGTGAATGAGATGGGACCTAATTTATTATAGATTTTGTACACTTGTTTATATAGTGTTCAACATTTTAAAAAAAATTTTATGACCCAGTTTCATTAATTGATCCTAATGATGATTGAAAAGAATGAATTAGCGTCCGGGTCCTCACAACAGGTGGTATCAGAGCAGAGTTGTACTTTCCTTAGACTGGGATAGAAGAGAGTGAGCGGGGTAGATTGATTTTTATTTCCTTGCTTTTGTGATGACAACATGTTTTACTGCTTCAATACATGTTTACCTGAATATCTGATTTGATTGGAAACATGTATGACTTGAGAATGAATCAGAACCGATTCTTGATCAGCAGTAAGATGATCAGAGGAGGACAGAAATGGATTTGTTATATGTGGTTACTAATCATTTTGATAATCAGATATGCCTCCTCGAAGAATCCCAGAACAGGGTAGTACCTCTACTAATCCGATGGATGTTACAGCGACACCCATGGAAACACTGCTGAAGAGATTTCAGTCGTTCAAACCGCCGACTTTGAAGGGCACAGAGAATTCTGTGGATTGTGAGAGTTGGCTAGATGATATTGAGATGTTGTTTGATTCGCTTGATTATACAGATGAACGAAGAGTTAGACTGGTTGGGCATCAATTGCATGACGTTGCAAAGAATTGGTGGCTCACAACCAAGAGGGCGTTGGAGCATCGAGGTACAGTTATTATTTGGAAAATCTTTAAGACTGAATTTTATCAATGATTTTTCCCAGTATCTTATAGGAAAGACAAGGGTGCAGAGTTTGCCAATCTGAGACAGGGTCAGTTGAATATAGAAGAATATGTGGCCAAGTTCTCTATCTTGTTACGATTTGCTCCTCATGTTGCTGAGAGTGATGAAGCAGTGGTTGATTAGTTCATTAATGGGCTGAATCCCGAGATCTTTACACTGGTAAATGCAGGGAGACCGAATAACTTTGTTGATGCTTTGAACAGAGCTAAAGGAGCAGAAGCGGGTTTGATTAGACAGAAGGAAGCTTCGTATGTTGCCCCAGCACAGAAACAGCAACAACCCTCAGTTCAATTCCACCAATCCCCTCCCAGATTCGATAGTGGTGGTAGCAGCAGTGGAAAGGAAGATCATTTGAAAGGCCGAGGGAAACAGTTCAAAAAATCTGGTAGTATTTCATCTAGCTCCAGTGGTTCGCGACAGAGCCAGAGTTACACAGGGGTCTATTGCAGAACTTGTGGAGGGAGACATCCCACATAGCAATGCCAAGGAGTGTTTGGTAGTTGCAACATCTGTCGATAGCAGGGACATTTTGCAGAGTCTGTCTACAGCGAAGTTTTCAAAGATCCCAGGGAGCAGAATCATCTGGATCAGTGGCTCAGACTGATAGACGATCATCTGCTGTTCACTCCTTCCAGCCATCACCTACTACTCAGTCACAGCCAAGGCCAGGAGGAAGCCAGACGATTAGCCAGCCTCCGAGACAGCAGGCCAGAGTATTTGCATTGACTGAAGAACATGCTCAGGAAGCACCTGATGATGTTGTTGCAGGTAACTGTTCTCTTTGCGGTTACTCTGCTTATGTATTGATAGATACGGGTGCATCTCATACTTTTATATCTGAGCGATTTGCATTGATACATGATTTTCCTGTTGAGCCATTATCTGTTGTAGTATCTGTCTCTTCACCTTTGGGGAGAGATTTTATATCAGTGAAGTCTATTAAACTATGTATACTGCAGTATGATGGGAATGAGATAGAGTTAAATTGTATTGTACTCGGTTTGTCTGATTTTGACTGCATTATCGATATTGATATGCTGACCAAGTACAGAGTTACCGTAGATTGTTTCCAGAAAATTGTGAGATTAAGACCTGAAATGGCTAATGAATGAAAATTTTACGGTAAGGGTTCTAGAGCTAGAATTCCTTTGATATCTGTGTTGTCTATGACTCGATTATTACAGAAAGGAGCAGAGGGATTCCTTGTGTATTCAGTAGATGTACTGAAATCAAGCCCGTCATTGGCAGATTTGCCAGTGGTATGTGAGTTTGCTGATATCTTTCCAGATGAGATTCCGGGTTTGCCTCCAATCCGAGAAATAGACTTCGGTATTGAATTGATACCAGATACAGTTCCTATTTCTAAAACTCCATACAGAATGGCACCGATTGAATTGAAAGAGTTGAAAGAACAGCTAGAAGATTTACTGGCCAAGGGTTACATCAGACCGAGTGTTTCTCCTTGGGGTGCTCCAGTATTATTTTTCAGAAAGAAAGATGGTTCAATGAGACTCTGTATTGACTATCGGCAACTGAACAAGGCTACAATAAAGAATAAATATCCTTTGCCTCGTATCGATGATTTATTTGATCAGTTGCAGGGTTCTTCTGTTTATTCCAAGATCGATCTGACATCTGGATATCATTAACTGAGAGTCGGAGATTGTGATATATCAAAGACAGCTTTCAGAACCAGGTATGGCCACTATGAGTTTATAGTCATGCCGTTTGGTTTAACGAATGCTCCGGCTGTATTTATGGGTTTGATGAACAGCATATTTCAAAAATATCTCGATGACTTTGTGATTATCTTTATTGATGATATTCTGATTTATTCAAAGAATATGATTGATCATGCTGAGCATCTTAGAACTGTATTGAAGATTCTAAGAAATGAGAAATTGTATGCTAAACTGTCTAAATGTGAGTTTTGGCTGAAGCAAGTGATATTTTTGGGACACATTATATCTGGAGATGATATTTCTGTTGATCCTATCAAAGTTGAGGCAGTGATCAGTTGGTCTAGACCGACATCAGTGCCGGAGATACGCAGTTTTATGGGTTTGGCAGGCTACTATCATCGATTTATTAAAGATTTCTCCAGTATTGCTAAGCCGATTACTCAACTGACTCAGAAGAATTCCCCGTTTATTTGGTCAGAGGAGTGTGGATCCAGCTTTCTAGAGTTGAAGAAGAGATTGACCAGTGCTCCGGTGTTGACTATTCCGTCAGGGACTGGTGATTTTGTTGTTTATTGTGATGCTTCTCACAGAGGATTGGGTTGTGTTTTGATGCAGAGAGGACATGTTATTGCTTATGCCTCGAGACAATTGAAGCCGCATGAGACTCGCTACCCAATTCATGATCTTGAATTGGCTGCTATTGTATTTGCATTGAAGATTTGGCGACACAACCTATATGGTGAGAAATTTGAGATTTATTCTTATCACAAAAGTTTGAAATATCTATTTTCACCGTCAGAATTGAATATGAGACAACGTAGATGGCTTGATTTATTGAAAGATTTTGATTGTGAAATCAAATCTTATCAGGGAAAATCAAATGCAGCAGCTGACGCACTGAGTCGAAAGGTATGTTCTTTATCCTTATCGACAATTGGTGTTTCGAATTTGATTGAAGATTGTTGTCTTTCTGTATTGGTATTTGAGACAGATTATTAACCTCTGAGATTATATGCTGTTCAAGTTGAACCAGAATTGATTGTTAGAATTAAAGAAGCACAGAAAGTTGATCAGAATGTTCAGAACTCGATTTTGATGGTCAGATCAGGACATCAATCCGAATATCAGGTTCGTGATAATGTACTGTATGTGAATAATAGTCTTGTTGTGCCAGACATTTCAGATTTGAAACAGCAGATTTTAGAGTAGAGGCACATTGTAGTCGTTTCAGTGTTCATCCTGGTGGTAGAAAGATGTACAATGATATGAAGAAACAATTTTGGTGGAAACAGATGAAATCAGACATTGCAGGGTTTGTGTCCAGATGTTTGAATTGCCAACAGGTAAAAGCAGAAAGAAAGAAACCAAGAGGTCTGTTGCATAACTTATCTATTCCTGAATGGAAATGGGATCACATTTCCATGGATTTTGTGACGAAGCTACAACGTTCCTCCCGAGGTTGCGATGCGATTTGGGTCATTATTGACATATTAACCAAATCAACATGCTTTATTCCGTACAGAATGACATACTGACATGACCAGATGGCAGAGATTTATGTCAGAGAATTGGTCAGATTTCATGGTGTGCCGAAGTCTATCGTATCAGATCGTGATCCTCGATTTACTTCACATTTTTGGCACAGTCTGCAACAAGCTCTAGGTACGAAATTTTACATTTGAGTACTGCATATCATCCTCAGACAGACGAACAGTCAGAGCTGACTATCCAGATAGCACTAGTTGGCAAGATTCTTTGCCTCTTTGTGAATTTTCTTACAACAGCAGCTATGAGACGAGTATAAAGATGGCTCCGTTTGAAGCGTTGTACGGCAAGAAGTGCAGATCCCCTCTCTACTGGGATGAGATATCTGAGGTACCTGAACTTGGGCCTGATATGATTCGAGATATAACTGAGAAAGTGAAGTTGATTCAGCAGAGAATGAAGACAGCTCAAGATAGACAGGCCAAATATGCAGATATTCGACGTCGACCGTTAGAGTTTGAGCAAGAAGACAGAGTATTTCTGAAGATTTCTCCTTTCAGAGGCATTGTCAGATTTGGCAAGAAAGGGAAATTATCTCCACGCTATATCGGTCCGTATGAGATTCTGGAGAAGATAGGTACTCGTGCCTATCGACTCGCTATTCCGCATTCTATATCTGGTATACATGATGTTTTACATGTGTCTATGCAGCGGAAATATCTTCCTGATGCTTCTCATGTTCTTCAGCCATACGAGGCAGAACTTGATGAAACTCTGAGTTATTTTGAGAAACCGATCGAGATTCTAGATCGTAAAGAAAAGCAGCTCAGAACGAAGACTATTCCGCTTGTGAAAGTTCAATGGAGTCGTCATGGCATTGAAGAAGCTACTTGGGAAACTGAATCAGATATGAGATAGAAATTTCCAGAGTTATTTCATTGATGCGAGTTATCTTATTTAGCTTCCGTATATCTCCTTCTTGTATGTGATGTGATTGCCTGTGATTTCGGAGACGAAATCAGATCTCAGAGGGAGAGAATTGTAATGCCCGAGATTTTTATTATGTTAATCTGTGATTATTGATTATGAATTGATGGGATTATAGACGGACCACTCAGAGACCAGATTTGGTAAAGCATGTGATATTGTGTTGTGCGAGGACAGAAGGTCTCGCATATATGCGCGACACGAGCCCCACATATGGGCGAGCATGGCAGAAGACCTCGCGCATATGCGCGAGCATGTGAAGAGAACAAGTGCCGAGACAGTAGGTCTCGCGCATATGCGTCGATGATGGTCGCGCATATGCGCAAAACGTGCAGTACAAAGGTTAAGCCACATGTCCTTGCCGTGCACAAAATGAGATTAATCTTTCATTCCTTTCAGTTTTCAAAGAGAAAGAAACAAGGAAAGCTAAGGAATTCTCAAGTTTTCTTCTCGAATCTTAGAATTTGATCTGTGAAAGATCCGTTCATCAGAATTTCAATCCGAGTTTGGTACCGTGCTCCTCTCGACAAGAACTCCAAAAGGACGTAAGTTTTATTATTTTTCAGCATGTTTTGAAAATATGATATTGAAGGAATCATGATATGATTTATATTATCTGTTCCTGATATTGTTGTAATTGTATAATCGAAATCAGATTGAAGAACAAATACCGTATGAAATTGTTATCATTTTCGGATTGAATTTGATTGAGATTATACCGATTTGAGAATATCATATTGAGTTTGTTATCGATTATGAGTTATGATTTTTATCTGTTGATATTGTATTGCTGGGTATATCGAGATTGTGCTGTTATGCCGTCGAAACAGAATTAGATTGAGTTCTGATTATATCCCGTATTGGTGGGGTTGTATATTGATATTGTACTCCTCAATAATGTCATTGCCAGATTCAGTGTTGACAGCTTCGAATTCAAGACTTCGACTTCGTCAGATCGACAAAAGAAATGTATAAATCAATGTTAAATCGGGAAGATACGACTCGAGTCAGGAATAGCTTGAGTTTCCCAAAACCACATACTTATTTGTTATTGCTTTAATACCTTTGTATTCTTTGAATAATTATGCTTATTCTATTGATTTATAGAAAAGCAGAGAATAGAAGATAGATATCGAGAAAGAGTCTGTGGCAGAGGTGCCAAGTCTTTGGCAGAGGTGCCAAGGCACTGGATGTTTGGTTCATATCGATGTGCTTAGGAGTATATCGACTCCTATTGTAGAGATTCGAAATAATATACCAACGTCCGGGAACCGAGATCCCTAGATAAGAGTTGAGTCTGAGACTAAGAGTCAAAGAGTTTGATTTACAGTTTTATATCGATTCATGTCTTTTATATTATGATACATGCTATTGATGACTGTTCTATGCTTTTATATATGTTTATATGATTGTATGTATACATTTTTTATACTGGGAATATATTTCTCACCGGAGTTATCCGGCTGTTGTTGTGTTTGTATGTGTGTATGACAACATGTGGGACATCATCAGGGTCGAGAAAAGGATGAGAGATTGAGTTTAGAGTGGAGATTCGGACCCAGAAGTATAGTTGTTTTCATTACTTGATATTTAGTGAATGAACAGTAGTTTGTTACGATTTTCTTTTGTACAAGACTTGTACTTTGGATCTTGTTGTAGATATAAACTTGATCTTATGATATGAATGAGATGGGACCTAATTTATTATAGATTTTGTACACTTGTTTATATAGTGTTCAACATTTAAAAAAAAATTTATGACCCAGTTTCATTAATTGATCCTAATGATGATTGAAAAGAATGAATTAGCGTCCGGGTCCCCACAAGAAACATGAACAAATGATTCATCAAAATCTATTCTCTCTTCATATATATCCTAGAGCAATAAGTTTGACCTTATTCATTACAAGTAAAATTATCTAGATTATTTCTAAACATCCATCTAGTTCTAATAATATGTTGATTTGAAGGTCGGAGAACTAGGTTCTACACTTTGTTTTTCTTAAACTGATTAAATTCTTCTTGAATTGCATCTATCCAGTTTGAAGCTCCTAAGGTTTCATCTATCTTCTTAGGTTTAAGCTGAGAAAAAAAATAGCAGCATGCATGAATTCATCTATAATTTGTCCTCTAGTTCTATGAGGTGTAGTTGGATTATTGATGACCAGTTCTAGTGATGATTTCTATTCCACCAAAGGCAT
Organism: Primulina tabacum; assembly: GCF_025594145.1. Lineage (NCBI taxonomy): Eukaryota > Viridiplantae > Streptophyta > Magnoliopsida > Lamiales > Gesneriaceae > Primulina > Primulina tabacum. Next base: position 39,268,964 of record NC_134553.1, on the reverse strand, counting down.
GGTCTAAAGGGATTTGGATATTGATATTGAACCGATTAATCTTAATTTACATATACATAATTATCTTATTGAGTTAATCTCTAGCCGGTGATCATTCACTGGCTCAACTTCTTCAACGACTCTATTTTCCACAGTTTCTTCATTTCTAGCTGGATTAATTTCAGGAGCAACTCCAGTCATTCTTCTTAGATCTATCTCATAATTAATATTGGAATAAAGGTTAGTAGCATCTAATATGTTGCTTAAATCATGGAAATTATTATTTTTATTATCATGACATAAAAAAACTCATCAAATACAATATGCAAAGATTCTTCAACGGTCAGAATTCGATAGTTATAAACTTTATATGTTTACTAACACATGAGTATCCTAGGAAAACATCGGCATCATATTTATCATCAAAAGCGATAAGATGTGTTTTACCATTATTTTGAATGAAACAATTGCAGCCAAATATTCTAAAGTATGTAATATCAGGGAATTTTGTCATTCCAGATCTCACGATGAGACTTATTATGATTCTTATTTATCATATATCTCTTCTGAGTGTACCAAAATGTATTAACGGCTTCTATTCAAAATATTTGAGATATCTCAGAATCTGATATCAATTCTCTAGTCGCTTCCCTTAAGGTGCGGTTATTTATTTTTTTTCAACACAGTTCTGTTTTGGTGACCTAGCGGATGAGAACTCATTCTTGATTCCTTGATCATATAGATAGGATCAGAGGGTTTTATTTTTAAATTCAGTGTCTCTATCACTCCTTATCCTATTTATCACAAGCTATTTTCATTTTGAACATGCTTGATCAATTGGACACTAGTATGATCTTTTGAAGGCAAGAAAATTATCCAAGTAAATTAAAGTAATCATAAAAAATTATCAGGTTATATATCATTCTCTTAAGCTTTTCACTAGTATACTCTACAAGAAAATATGTCTTCAACAACATTCAAAATAAAACAGTTTTATTGGAAAACCTGTTGTGTTTTTACTTTTAACAACGGTTTTAACAAAAACCGTTGTAGATTAGTGTGTGTTTTGGACAAACGACAACATTTTTTGTTAAAACCATTGTTAGTTAGCGTGTTTTTAGACAAACGAAAACAATTTTAGAAAACCGTTGTGGATTATCGTGTTTTTTGGACAAACAACAACGGTTTTAGCTAACCGTTGTTGATTAGCGTGTTTTTTTTGGATAAACGACAACAGTTTTAGCGAACCGTTGTTAATTAGCGACGGTTTTAGAGAATATTTAACTGACGATTTTATTAAAACCATGGCAATTTTTAAAATAGCGATGTTTTAAACAAAAACCATCGCTAATAGCGACGGTTTTTGCTTAATCGTCGTTATTAATATACAAACCATCGGTATTTTGTCTATAAATATTCGCGTTTTTGGTCCAATTTCCTCCACACCGCTTCACATCTACGATCAATTTTTCTCTCTTAAACGATTTTAATTTCGATTTAAGGTCAGTTTTTTTCACTTCAATTCTTGGTAAATTTTTAAGTGTTAGTTAAGATCATGAATATTGTTAGCTTAGACAGATTGTAAGTTTTTTTGGTAGATTTATTAAATTATAAAATTAATTTCTTTTTATTTTGTTGAAAAAATTAGAAACGGATTATGTCTAAACAGTCACTAATTAGCGACGATTTTTCTCTAAACCGTTATTTTAATTAGCGATGGCTTAGTCAAAATCGTCGCTAATTTTAGCGCGGGTTTAAGATAAATCGTCGCTAATGAGCGACGGCTTAGTCAAAACCCACTAATTTTAGCGACGATATATCATAAACCGTCGGTAATTTTTTGAAAAATCGTCGCAATATGATGGCTACGACAACGGTGTCGTTGAACGCAATTTCAAAAACACTGTCAGTTACAACAGTTTTAAATGACCTACGACAACGGATAAAATATGTTGTCTTTTACCGTTTTTGTTGTAGTGATAGGACCAAAGAGGTCCATGTGCAATGGGTCAAAAATTTTGTTTGAAGAGTTATACCATTTTCTTTTAAAGTAGATCTCACTTGATTAAAAGTTGGCATATGGTGCGCATCCTCCTATCTTTGGTAAAATCGATCTTAGGAAAAGCATAAACCAATTATTTCCTATTCAGGCATGCAACAGCTTGAAATTTAAGAGATTAGTTTTTTTATGCCACAACCAGTTCTTATTACCATGCAAAGCAACAAAAAACGAAGGACAGTCAATTTTTTTTATCATTCCAACTAACTTTATAAGTGTTTTGTTCTCTTGTTCTGATTAACATGATATCTCCATTTGTAGACTAGACAATGCATGTGTGTTTATGAAATTAAACAAGATATTCGTGGTCATTTAATTGGCTAATATTAATTAGATTGTAGCATAGATTTTCAACTAGCAAAACATCTTTAACAATTACACTGTTGTGGATAATCTTGTTTTTACCCACAACCTTACCTTTTGAGTTGTCTCCAAATATGATCCTTGGTCCTTTGTAGTTGATAACTTCACAGTGCAACTTGAAATTACCAGTCATATTTCTGGAAAATGCATTGTTCAATTACCAAGTTGATCCATTGATTAGATGTTTCTTCGAAGCCTACAATCATTTAAATAAATCTTTTGTACCTAAATCTAGTTGGGTATTGATCGGATTAACCCTTTTGAATTAGCCTAACATGTTTACTAATGTGTGTATCCAAAAGAGAATGAGCTTGTACAAAACCTTGTTAAGTTGTGTGATGTGTTATCACTTATAAGATGTTGTTAAAGTGGTTTATCCTTTCCATTCAGTATGTATCTCTTCTGAACTGGCTTACTATTATGGCAATGGCTAGGTTTTTCTTTCACAAAGTATGTCTAGCTTGATTTGGCTTCTTGCAAGATCAAGTCGAGCTGGCGTAATCAGCTTGACTTTATCTACATTTTAGCCATGTCTGGATGAACTTAGAACTTTCCGGTTTAACATAACTAAGACCTATATACTTAGCTTTGTTCTCGAAATTTACATTCCGGCTAGATTGGATTTCTAGCTGATCGTGTTCATATATTTTGCTGGAACAAACAAAGTTTTACATATTAGACTTTTCCAGACACGATCGAGTCATTGCAAAAGATGAATTGCATTCATTATTGCCAAAACGTAAGACAGATTTTTCTTCGGCTGCTTTCTATATCTCATGCATATTCTCAATAGGAACAAAAGATTTATTTCAAGAACTGACAAACACTGTCAATTTTTTGCTTTCAATAATAGTTACTTGGAACTTTTCACAAATCATCATTCTTTATTGTTAGCAGATTCAAATTAACCCTTAAAACTGTCAAGTTCATTTTCTATGAGCAGGCTGGAGTTCATTAACTTTTGTGTTATACTTTTTATTTCTTTCTTTACTTCCTCAAATGATTGCGATAATCTTTTAAACCCATATACCATGTCATTCAGTGTTGTGACAAGATCTTCACGTATAAATTCACCAGAGTTTAAATCAAATACCATGTCATAGGCAGGCTTCAGCTCAACTTGTGTAGATTTTGGCTCAATATTTACCATAAGACGTTGGACCTTTTCTTCATCACTCTCACTACATGAAGTTTCTGAGCATGAAAGGTCTGAGTTTGAGTCTGAATCTTCCTATTTGCTTTTTCTATCCTTAGATAAGAACTTTCTGGTCTTTTTTCTTTTTGAATGATCTCTTATCAACCATGGACATCCTTTTCTCATATGGATTCTTATCATTTTTCTATGGTCTGTTGAAATATGCAAATAATTTATCTTTCTTTCCACAATTAAAATAAGATTGATTATCATCATCTTGATCTTTTTATGATAATAATTAAATTTGTATTGATTATTTCTCAGAAATTTTCCAAATTTCTTAACAAATAGACATAACCTTATTGCTTATCTGATCAACAAATTTTTTGTTGGAAGGCTTTTCGACGGTTTGAGTGGGGGTGTGACAGTTAAAGCTTTTGTGGTTGGTGAGTGGAAGTTTCCTCTCCTGTTCGGATCTCCAGCTCGAATTCATATGCTTTTAGGTCTGAAAATGGATCAGGCAGTTGGAGTTTGTTGAGATCGTTGGACTATCTCATTGCCACCATCTTTACATCTCATTTTCTCGGCAATGCTCTCATTACATTCAAAACAAGTTCATGATTAGAGTATTCTTTTCAAAGTTAAATAAGTTCAATTACAATACTACTAAATTGTTCATAAAACTCATTTAGGATTTCTTCGTGCTTCAACTTTGGATTGTCAAATTTCTAAATTTCCACGGTCAGCTTGTTCTCTTTTGTTTGATTATTTCCCTCGCAAAGTTCAATTTTTCTCAGATTTCTTTGGAGGAAGAGCAAGTCTTGATTTCGCTGAACATGTTTTTGTCAAGGGTTTTTATAGAGGATGTCTTTGGCTATGTTATCCAAATTTACTTTCTTTTTGTCCTCAACGGTCCACTCTGATCGAATATTATATACAACTTGTGGTGCACCTTCTGAAACGGCTATGGATGTATTGTATTTGAGGACCTTCATCGGGTCATTCGTGCTGACATACAAGGTCATAATCTTATGCATCTAGATGTTCATGTATGTGTATTTTACAATCATCATAATATTCTTTGGAAAACATAGAAATTTTGTTAAATGATATAATTTGACTATACATGAATTTCAGAGTTCGTTAGAAAAAACTCACTCTGATATCACTTGTTGAGATCAAAATGGAGTTTAGAGGGGGTAGAATAAAATATTTTAAAATCTTTTGAAAAAATTTGAGCTAATCAACACAACGACTAGATAAATGAAAATTGAAGTAAAAGCACAATTTAAATAGAGTAGATTTTATGGATGTTCAGAGATAGCAACTTCTATGTCAACCCTTCTTCCACTTAGGAACGAATTCACTAAAATACTTTGATTTATACACTCCTTATGGAAATTTACTTCAATTAGGACTTATCACACTTTTTAAGTCGAAACTCTTAGTAATAACTCAATGCAACAAGTTCTACCTGTTTAAGAACCCTCGATTTACAAGAAACAACAAACTTTCCAACGGGTAGCTTTGAACGGCTATAGTTGATAGGGTAGTACAGTTGATCTTTAATGATTTAATATGAGCAAATAGGTGTGTGCTAGGTGAGTGGCGTGATATATGAACAATAATCATGCTCAAGATCTTTTTATATTTCAGGCGGTGAATGCTTGAAAATTATTGGTATTCTTCTATAGTTTGAAGTTTTAATTCTGCATTTTTATAATTGCTAGATCCCTTAGTCTTTGTGATAACAAAAAATAACTTATTGTATTAGATCTAGCTATTGTTTGCTTTGTATTACAAGTACTCAACCGCTTCAGAAGAATCCATTCAACTTGTCTTGTAATGCGGAGCCATTCAACCGCTTTATCATCAGCAGCATATTTGATCTACTCGACCGCTCTTGCGCACTAGCCTATGGCACATGGACTACTCAATTTTTCCTTTCTATCCAAGAACATTAATAAACAGTCGAGTAAAGTTATTTTCAGAAATAAGCCACACATCTTATAGGGATTTTACCTACTTTATCGGAAAATTTGATAGACTGGTCATGCATGACAAAAATAAGATATCACATAGATTCACGTAGTCCGATGGTTGGATTTGCTAGAGAATAAGGTGATCACATAGATTCAAATGTTTGTCGATCAACTGGATATTCAAGAAATGTGTTTATTATTATTTTTCTGCATCAAAGTAATAGCTAGGGAAGTCCTATCGAATATGCTTGTAATGAGGATCACACAAAGAATTTTAAATAATTATCAATAAATTAAATTATTTTGAATTTGCAGTTATAGGGGAAATAAATTGTTTTGGTGCTCTAACTTTTATAACACTTAGTTTTTGATCAAGTACTTAATTTTCAAAGTTTAGTTTTGATACAACTTCGATTAATTTATTTGCTTTGGGTCCTATTTATCTGTGAAAATGCCTCCATATTAATGCTGATGAAAAGCAATAAAGAGAACACAAATACGAGTCCCTAAACGATATATGACACGAATTATATACCACAACCACGTAAGAATCATTGCCAAAAAAATAAATGTCCACTTTTGCATAAAGAAAATTTTCATGAAGAAAGCATAAAAAATTCATGATCACTAGATTAATTAACTTAATAAAATATAGTTTTACTTTTATTTCAAAAACAGGGGTTTATGAACAATCATATCATATACTCATCCAAAAATTGTTATAAAAACCATGAATTTTATGAAAATATAGGTTTTAATTTTTATATGATCTCTAATTTTTTTACAGAAAAATTTATAAAATACAAAAAAAAAATTTGGTGTATATATATTGCGACGTGCCAAAAGATATTAATAATATATTATAAATTCTTAAACATTTCTCTTTCTTTTCTTTTTTTTTAAAAAAGGTTAAGCAATATATCTTCCATGAGATAACATGATTAGTATTTTACCAAATGTATTTGATTTATATAATTTATATAATAATAATGTGAACGTAACTTTTTTTCTTTTTAAAATTATAATATTAAATAAACAAAGCTACATAATCAGAACACACCCAATGCTTTTGATTATCTGTTCATACTTATTTTTGAATGGTATGCAGTCAGTCTTGTGTATTTCAAAGGTCTTCAAGATTAGTCAATCACACCGCGTTGCCACGTCAGGTCAAAAATTTTCATGGATTAGCATGGCGTCATCTATTGGAAAAAATTAAAATTTTAATTGTATAGTTATATAAGTTGGCATATTTTGATTTTTAATCTTATAATTATTCAAAGTTTAGTTTTTATAAATATTTTTTATTTTTTTTTGTCTGACGCTATTAAATCTACAAAATAATGTTTTTTTTAATAAGTTATAAAACTAAAAATCGAAAAATGCCAACTTACATAATTAAAATTAATTTTTTCGTCCAAAAATTAATATTTTTAGGTTATTCTATTAAAACGATTCGTTGTTTGAGGTCTAACAAAAATTTGATCCATTTCTGGTTATGTTTGGCTTCTCTTACATACATTCTCTTATTTTTATATGTATATTTTCGGAAATGTCTCCTAAATCTCTATTTTTATTGAAAATTTTGATAATAATAATTAAAAAAATAATAATCGTCATCGTACAATGATGAAAAATTAAGTGTAAAATATCATTTAAATGATATTATAAAATTTTAAAAACAAAATTTTTGTGTGACTCGAGGGCTACTCAAAATTGAGTAACTTAAATTGTTCAAAAAAAAAATTAGTAAAATAATGATACAAATTTGAGTAAAATAATATTCAAAGATTCCATTTCGGTTGCATAAATTAGGGTAAGATTCCAACACAAGGATTCATCATGTCTCAAATATATAAGTTTGTTGGTTTTTTAATATATATATTAATAAATATCATTGGAAAACAATTTACAAACAAATTTCTTATTTTATCTTTATTTATTTAAATAAAGGTTTATTAATATAAAAAATAGGTCATGTCACGCCTACATCAGCATTGTGTGTTGCTGAAATTCGAAAACCACGGATTCGGAAAGCTCTCATTTTAAGCTATTTTTTAGTACCAATTTTGCATACAAATATTCCAACCTTGGTCGAGCCAGTCGACTTCTACTTCACGCTTGAGCTCTCTTTCACCGTCATCGGCCACCATGCTTCTTTAAGTCATGATCTTGGGTAGCTTAGGGTCGATTTTCAGCCATTATTCGTGGAGTTTAGGGACTATTTGAGGGTAAGGTCAATTTAGGTGGCGAGTGCGAGAGTTGCAGATCATGCAAGGTGTTGAGAATAAGTGTTGTATTCGAGTAAGTGTCCAGCGAGCCAATTTATGATTTGGAATTTAATGACTCTTATGTAAAAATGATCTGTATTTTTATAATATTTTATGATATTATCTAATTATGCCAATTATTTTATCAGTATATTCATGCAAGATGCATAGATAAATTTCTTGAATATGCAATAAATATCATGAGGTTTGGACCGCACGTAAGATCATGAAATTCATTAAGAAGTGTATCATATATTCTAAACATGTTCCTAAGTTGAATTAGCCGCTTAAAATAAGGATAAATTATCGCTTGAACTTAAGACTAGTATCTATGATGTAAATGACATGTTTCATTGCACTACAAAAAAAAAGGCAAAAGACTAATATGCTTTTAGCGACGGTTTTTCATATGATTTCCGTCACTATAATTTTCCGTAAAATAAAAAAAATTACTGTTATAATTTAATAAATCTAACAAAAAAACCTTACAATCTTACTAAATTAATAATATTTATAATCTTACACTTAGAATTGAAAATAATTTTTTTTAAACAAGAATTGAAAATAGTTGAAGAGAGAAAATTTTTTTGTGGGAAGAAATGACTAAGGATGCGGATATTTATAGGTAATTTGCTATTAGCGACAGTTTTTTAATAAACCGTCACTAAAAGTGACGAATGTATTAAAATCGCCGCTCAGTAAAACCGTCGCTTTTAGCAACAGTTTTATTAATAACCATCGCAAAGTTTTAAAATAGCAGACGGTTGTTTCGTCGCTAATTTAAAATTGCGACAGTTTTATTGAAACTGTCGCTAAATGAAGGGATCGAACTGTACACTAACCATACTTAGTGTTATTGCAAGCATTTTTAGTGATAACTATGGGATCATAGTTGCAGATTCGATGGGGATAAATGAGTTAAAGGGATCAAACTGTACACTAATAATAACTTTCTAGAAGCTCTTACCATGATCCGATGGGTGCAATCAGACTTGAGTTTTGATATTTTTGATCAAGAAGTTGATGAAAATAATGCTGCTAATTAGAGTAAACCTGAATAATAATACATATTATTCTGAATCACATGAAATTGTGAACCAATGGCTAGTTGTATCCCTGAACTATTGAGAGTTACACAAGTATATGATTTTGTGTTCCAGTTGAGATGGTCTAGTTCAAGGAGTTAATTTTTCGACTGTACTTTGATGGAGATCAAACATATTGCTTATAAAAAATTTTGTAAGTAGATTCCATGTAATGGAAGTTCTTAATTGCAAATTAAGTTATGTGAGTAGAACTGTTTATTTTAATGAAGGAGTTTACAAAACTGGCAGCTGTCGAAATTGGATCAGCGGAAATTTTGATCTAGACGAGGAGCCCAATATCTAATCATGTATCTTATTCGACGATCGAAGGAGGAAGATCCGTTTGTAAGGATTTACAAGAAGGATCAACTCCGCTAATCCCGGATTGGTTTAGTGATCAACGTTAAAAGCAAAGGTAAATAGATCTAAACACCATATAAATGATTTTGATCATACGACGTCCAAGGAATGTTTTGAACGTCAATATTTTTTTCAAACTTCCACGGTACGAGAAAATGGTATTCCAGTAGTAGTATCAGAGTCAGTTTCTTTTGAATTATATGATTAATTGTTTAAATAACGTTCAGTAGTTAATTTCTAATTGCGTTTGAAATTTCAGAAAATTGAAACCCTTGAAAAATCGTTTTTCGAAAAAAATTATTATGTGGTTCCTGGCGGCACGCGACGACAAGAACTTCTCGTTTCGGGCCTACCTAGTCTTGTAATTCATGCCCACTTTTCATTTTTGAAAAAAACTTGTAGGGTCATACCCGCAAAAGACTGCCCGAACTGTTCGGGCAATGCAGAAAGAGGCACGGGCAGACCTGCCCCACAAAGCCTCTTTGGTAGCTTCGGGACGATTTTCGGATTTTTCAAAACTTTTAGGTCATAATTGATATTTTATGAAAATTAACCTTTGAAAATAAATTTTGATTAGATTATGGAATTTTCTAACGAAATAAATAAATAGAATTAGATTTTAATTATTTATGGTAAAAATATGTTTTACAAGATATTAAATTATTAATGAATTAATTGAAGTTAAATAAAGGTGTTCATTGGACATATTAATTTATTTTTATTTATGGTGGTTAGTGATAAATTTACAAGATACATGATTTTTATTGTAATATGTGATATTATAGATTTAATATAACATTTGATATTATTTTATGGTAAAAGAATGATCGAGTTCTATAACCAATTTTCTAGGTGTATGTTAGGACATTTTACATGTTGTGTTTTTAATTATTTGATAATTATTTAAAGTATGTTTGGTTTATAGCTTGTTCACGTCCCTAAATTTTTATCTCAATGTTCCCTTAAAATTTAATGTAAATATTAGATTTAGTGAGAGATCGAAATTTGAAGATTGTGGGTCTAGATTATCAAGAGTTTTGAAGATTGAAGATGTGTAAAATTTTGGAAGCTTATGTAATATTGCATTTATATCACTGCATTTACCTATATTTTGGGTATGGATCCAAATATGGCTCATATGGATCAATTAGCTTTCAGTTATCAATCATCGTTTATTATTTATAATGCATGTGATATTTTATAAATAATCAGTATATACGTTATTATTAATATAATAACAATAGTTGCATGAATTCAACAAATATACAAACAAACGTGATACGATATTTTAAAACTAATGATGAGATAAATTTTTAAAATTAAAATATCTCATTTTCGATATAATCCAAAATTTAAATCAAGCCCATTAAAAAAATTAATATTTTCTTGCTTTTTATCAACGGTGGTTGTATGATGGATGCTGCCCACGGTCAGTGTCTGGCTAATATTATTGTGGATGCCTGGACGCCGGAAAGTTGTTACTTCTACCGACATATTTTATGTAAAATACGTGGAACTCCCATGAATTCAGCTCATTTTATTTGAGGATCTCATTGTGATCGTCCACTAAGGTTTAACAATGATGGGACGGGCTCGACACCTGAAGAGAAATGGGATAATATTATTGGGTCCTATCAAACGTGAGACAAAATACGCGATGGTTGTAAATGATTGCAATTTGGCTCTATCTTTTGAAAATTTTGATCGACGGATATTACTTGAGATAATAATTTATCAAGTTGGCTTTGCTTAATCAAATGTAGCAATTTGAATTTGCCCACTCACTAAGAAAATTTGATTTCTCATTTTGATCAGAGGGTGGTGAAAATTTCAAAATAGATGGAGAAAATTCATAAAAACAAAAGTCTATTTTATTCCTTACAAAATATTTTAAAATAGTTGGTAACATTTACTTTGTTCTCATTTCAGTATATTTACGATGTCATCTCGAAATCCTCAATCTGTTATACATGATAAAAAAAAATCTAGTTGGACCATATTACATAAACTGGCTGAGGAATTTAAAAGTTGCTTTAAATTATGAGAAAATAGCATATGTTCTCACAAAAGCCCCTTGAAACTGTAGCTGTCAATGACCCTCCTGAGGAATTGACTAGGCTTGAGAAATAATAGGACCATGATTTGCAAGATAAAAACTATATATTAGTTTCTATGTCAAAAGAGTTACAAATGCGGTTTGAGAAAGCTGTAAATGTTGCTGACATTTACGATTACCTACAAACAAGAATTGTATCGTGAATAAACACATCCACTAAGGCATGATACTGTCAAGGAGCTCATGAAGTCACACCTGAGAAAAGAGGCATCCGTCCATGAGCATGGTGTGAGGATGATAAGGCTCATCGAGAAACTAATGGGCCTGGATCTTGTTATTCAAAATGAATTATTCACTGACATTCTAATGTTGTCACTAAAACCATCATTTGATGGGTTTGTAGTGAACTTCAATATGAACAAGATAGAGCCTTAATGTAGAGCCCAAAATCAGTACACATAAATCTCATGCATTTATTTAATTGTTAAATTATTTAATCAAATTTAAAATGATTTTTGAGATGCTTGATTTATGAAATTGCATTATTTTAAATTATTTATGTTTATTGATACACGTAAAATGTTTTCTTGAGTTTCATGTTTCAGGCGATTATTCGATGCGGGATCGAGAAAAAGAGACCGACGACAATTTTGGCAATTTTAAAATATGGTATTTTATTTAAGTTTAAGAATGATGCATTTTAAATGATTTATTAAGTTTTAGCATTTTTAAAGCCTACTTTAATTATTTAGTGATTTTAAGATTTTTAAAATTTTTAAAGATTAGCAATTGTGCATTTTATTTTAATTAAAAAATTTTAGTAAAGTGGGTGTTAGTTTACCATTTTGGTTAACTTGTTAATTGAGTTGGTATGTTAATTACCTTGTTAATTATCTAATTAAGAAACTTTTATTCCCTAATTACCTCAAAACTCATGCACACACCCACATTTACACACACACTTACATTTAACACACACAAAATTCACTACCCTTCACTTCTGTTTTTTTAAGAAAACTTAAGGTTCTTGAAAGCAAGAGCAGCCACCCCCTTTCCCTTCAGTTTTTCAGCAAGTTTTCATCACTTTTCTTCAAAAAAATTTGTGTCATGTTCGTCCTGGATCAACCCTCGCATCTTTCTCGCTTCGGTGTAGTCGTTTCGGTAACTTTAAATATCAAAAGGAATGTATATTCTTTCGTTTATGCATCGATCTCGTCATAGTATATGTTTTCATGTTTATTATGTCTAAAAATCCATGTATGTTGTGAATTGTTTGAGAAAAATTTGTTGGATCGATTTTGAAACGATTTTAGATCTGGAAACTCGAAATTTATTGTCATTTTAAATACTGCGACTTTTCGGTCGATTTTCTGGAAAAACTTTCAACATATAAAACGTATTAATTCTTGATACCTTCGATTTGACAGTATATTCGTAATTTTTGGACAAGAAATGAGTGAGTTATGATCGTTTTCGTAGGACTGCTCAAACTCTAATTTTTTCTGAAAATGCGTTCTTGAAGTTTTATTGTTGGAGACTTCGTTGGGGATTGACGGGTGATCGTTGCTGGATTTAAGTATGTTGATTATGATATTGAGATGGTTTTTGGTGTGTCGGTTCGTGTCGATAGGCACTTGATTGCGTTAGAAGTCGTATGATGCGTTTTGGTGTCAAAATGTCGTGTTTATGGGTTGTGTTGCGTTGTTTGGAGTGCGTCATCGTTTGGGGCGTTTGTATGGGTTTGAGTTAATGCTGTAGCATCATAGGATGGGTCTCAAGGCGTTGTTTCACGGTCCGTATGATCGAGTTAGGAAGAATAAGCCATAAGTGTAGTGTTTCTCCGTTGGTTTACAATTCCAGCATGTACACAGACCCTTAGTCGGACCCTGACACGGGGTCTGTGCCCTTGTTTCCTTCAAAATGTGAAATTACAGCATCTACCCGGACCCTTACACGGGGTCTGTGTCCTCCATTAAAAAAAATTAGTTTTGTTTTAGGAATTGTTTTGGGGTTTGATGTCATGATTTAGTACGATGATTAAACGAGGTCAAGTCCCGAGAGATTTAGAACGTCATAAGGAAATTTGTCATTTTTTGGTGTGAGCATGAGTAATACGTCTAAGTTAGGAAAGATAAGTATTTGAACTCATGTTAGTATGTGCAGCAGTGTCCCCAAGAGAAATCCAACGAATCCCTCAACGCCAAGTAAGTTTGTTCGACGTGCAAAAGAAAATATTTTAAGTTTTTGAGGTATGCTAAATGTCTTTTGACCAATTATGAACATGTTTGGAAGCCGGAGAACGTGTCCGGGGATCTCTCCAACTATAAACGGGTTTGGAAGTCGGTGAACGTGGCCGAGGGCCTCTCAACCACGATAAATCATGACTGATTTAGATCATGATTGGAAAGCGGTAAAGCATGACCAGGGACCAATCTACCCAGTAAAGCATGACCGGGGATCTCATGTATGTGGCAGTGGATTTTCCTTGTCAGCCCAGTACTATGGTTTAGTCTGATCAGACGCATTTATATATGAGTCACTTGCTTTGAAATATATCTCTACGCAAAATGATGTTATGTATGCTCAAGTATGTATGATGCAAGTATGTTTAAGAAAAGTTTTATGATGATGGCACGTCTACGTTTATGCTACTACGTTCAAGTTTCAAGTATGTTTATGCTACTACGTTCAAGTTTCAAGTATGTAAGCCCTACTTTAAAGATGCATGTGGTTTTATTATGTAGTACTTGCTATCTCCAGTTTATACATGTTGAGTCTTTAGAATCACTAGACTTGATCGATGCAGGTGATGATGACTTTGAGGAGACGAGGGGTGGGGACCAATGAGCCGGCTTGGACTGTGCAGGAGGCTAAACCCGAGGAACGTCCATGTTTTAAGATTTTATGCATGACAATTTTAATACTCAGAAATCACGTTATGGTTTACGATGTTTAAACAGGTGTTTTCATAGGCAAACTTTATTTGTGATCTCTTTTATTGCAAATATTTTGGATGAACAGTTTATTGATGATCGAAATTTGAAAGTTTATTTTGTATTTAATTTTTTTTTATTTTTTCGTAAATTTTAAATATTTTTAAAGTACGGTACGTTACACTTAAAGAGCTGGTCAACATGCTTACTAGCTATGAAGCCACCATAAAAAAGGACAAACATGTTTTTCTAGTGGGCTCTCGCGGCTATTCGTAGATTTGGAATTCTATAGTTGTGCTACTTGAAATAATTAGTAGTGGGTATTAGGTGAGAGGATGCCTATATCATAGCTGAACCTGAGTATCCAGGAAAAAATAGAATATTTGATGGAAAGACGGGGAATCTTTTTGAACAATCCGTTATAATAGGAAAGCCTTATATGTTGAAATTAATTCATCAAGATGATGATAAGATCCATGGATGTTCTAATGGACATTATGCACTTGTTACACTACAACACCTTATGGAAAGGGCTCAAAAATTCTTTCACAAAATAATCCATATTTTCCCTTGAGAAAATGCCCAAACGAAGATACTCGAAACAATCTTTCGTAGAAACCGATTAAATATTTTATAAAGCATTTAAAATATATAAGTTGAATGAGTAAAAATATTTTAGTTAAAGCATTTTATCAAACACTTTTATGCAATATTTTGGTGTTTGAAGAACACATAAAATACTTTAACAATGCATCTTTAAAACATTGGAAATGGGAAGTAAATGCAATAAATAAATAGACAAAAATTTGTTTATGGATGTGCGGAGATTAACAACTTCTACGTCACCCATTCTTACACTTGGGAAAGATCCACTAGAAGACTTTGATTTATACAACACCTTGTACAAACTCATTTCAACTTAGGACTTATCTCTTGCCTAGTTGAAACTCCTAGTACACTCTCGATTGCAGGCCGAAACCTCACAATCCGCATAATATTTAATGTCTCTTATCCCAAGACTACAAACACAATCTTTAATGTCTTTGTGTGAAGACTCACTCAACTAAACTTTTAAGTTCAACTCTCTTGTATATGTGTAAGTGATTGTGTGTGAGAAATTTATCCTTTAAAGTGTACATCTAAAATATATCCTCACACATGGGATTGTGCTCTCAAATAGCATATTTCTTCATGCTAACTGTCCATGCTTTGAATCATCTTCAAAAGCTCTTGCTTGATCTTCAAGATGTTGTATTTATAGGCCCCAACAAAGATATATACGTTAGACACAAGAATATGACCGTTTGTAAAGTTTTTGTACTGTTTCTGAAATTGTAATGGTCAAATTCGCCTTGCTGGACATTTTCCCGAGCTTAAACATTTTTGTCAACGGTTCAAATTGGTCAGTGGTTGAAAATTGATCGGTGGTTGAACTGGTCAGCGGTTGAAAATGATCAACGGTTGAACTGGTCAGCGGCTTCCCATGATGATTTGTAGATCATCGTCTTAAATTTCCAACGCATACTTAATCGCTTCATTTCAATAACCAAGCTGAGAGATATATCCAAATACCGCAACTTCTCATACCCTACTGATTGCTATTTTCGTGCAATTAGTTTGTTCATTCAGCAACCGGTTTGACATAGATAACATTAGATTTTTCCCACTGACGTGAAGTAAGACTTGTTACAAATTGGGTTTCCGATCATTGAAGTTGGCGAATTGTCATTTGAATGATTCAGTTTAGAGATATCATCAAAATCCCAAAGCTCGCCAGAAGTTCATTTTGGCTAAATTCAGTTTCAGTTTCTTTCTTGTGTTAATAACTTCACACTCGAGTAATCATGTTAGAAATACAATAACAAGTTTTGTTAACATCAAAATCAGGATTGTGAACATGAAATGTTCCAACATAAACAACAATTTTAAGTTATTTCTAAGAGATTTTTTATGTTCCTAACTTAGTTAAAAACATTATTTTCATTTATATGCTTGATAAATATGTATTTTCTTGTTTATTTACTAAATGTGCTTATAATATTTACAAGAATGAATGTTTAATTGAAACAGGTGAACAAAAAATTATTATAATTTAAAAATAAAATATATTCAAATTAACGATGTCCAAGTAAACAAGATATCAATAACAAAAAAATAGTCTAAATCAAGCACACTTGTGGCACACTATGACATATTTTCCAAAAACTATGCGCATGCTAGTGGGAGAGGGCATGCTTGACATATCAGATATTAACTTTCTTGAAACATGTGAGTCCTATCTAAAAAGAAGATGACTAAAGCCCATTTCATGGAAAAGTGGACCGTGAACATAATCTATTGGATTTTATCCATACAATATGTGTGGTCCACTAAGTGTTAGCACAAAATATGATCATTTCTATTTCATTACCTTTACCGATAATTATTCGAGAAAAGAGTTTGTATATTTAATGAAATACAAATTTGAAGCCTTAGAAAGTTCAAAGAATTTAGAACTAAGTAGAGAAACAATTAAAAAAAATTATTAAAACACTTCAATCTAATCGAATTTCAAAACTACCTTACAGATAATGAGATTCTCTCACAGTGAATTCCACCTGTCACGCCCCAGTTGATTGATGTATCAGAATGACGTAATCGAACATTGATAGACATGGATCGATCTATGATAAATTCACTGAATTGTCGTCATTCCTTTGGGGATTTGGGTTTGAAACTACAACAATATTGTTGAACCAACTTCATACAAAGAAATGTATAAAACTCCATGCGAAATATTCTTTCTCAAAAATATGAGGATTTCCTGCTTATGTGAAGTAAGTAGTGAGACATAAATTGGATATTAGAGTCAATTTGTGCTACTTTGTGGGATATTTGAAGAATTCTATTGGATATTATTTCTATGATCCCAATGAAACAAATGTGTTTGTTTCAAGGAATATCACATTCTTAAAGAAGGAGTTTCTATAGGATAGAAAGGACGGAATGATGGAACCTGAAGAGATGCGGGAACTACCAATTTATGAAATAGTAGAACCCACACCCCAACAACCAGTTGAAGAAACACAAGATCTTAGGAGATCTAAAAGAGTCTCAATGCCTCCTAAGAAGAATGAGCTTGTTTCTTGAAGAAGGCCAAGATGAGCCGATTCCTGCATGTGATCCAAGAATCTTCTAAGAAGCATTGTCTGATGTCGATCTTCTGAATGACTTGAAGCAATGCAGTCTATGATGAACTCCATGTATTTGAACCAAGTATTGTCCTTAGTAGATCCATCTGAGGGAATTGTTCCATATGAAACAAATGGATTTACAAAAGGAAAATTGGGGCGAATGTGAAGGTAATGACATTCAAAGCAAGACTGATAGCAGAAAGATATACTCAAAGGCAAGGTCATGAATATGAGGAAACATTTTCTTCAGTCGTAAAGTTCAGGTCTATTAGGATATTGTCAGCCATAGTGGCATGGTATGACTATGAAATATGGAAGATGGATGTGAAGACCACGTTCCTTAATGGTGAAATTAAGGAATAGATTTACTTGTCTCAACTCGAAGGATTCACATCAGTAAGAAGTGAGAATAAAGTATGCAAACTTCAGAGATCCATCTATCGATTCAAATATGCATCAAGGAGCTGTAATTTCAGATTTGAAAATACTATCAAAGAGTTTGATTTTGTTAAAAACTCTGAGGAACCATGTGTCTACAACAAGGTCAGTGGAAGTGCAGTGGACATTCCTATTATTTTATGTTGATTAAATACTACTTATTGGGAATAATGTAAAGATGTTGCAATCAACTAAAATATGATTAGCAAGTAAATTCTCCATGAAGGAGGATATGTGTGAAGCATCCTATGTGTTAGGAATACATATTTATAGGGATAGATCAAAGAGAATGTTAGGGCTCACCCAATTCTCTTATATCGATATCATACTAAGGAGATTCTCTATGGAGGAGTCAAAAAGAGAATATCTCTCAATGTGTCATGGTGTGACTCTATCTAACTCTATCTAAGTCTATGTGCCTCAAGACCATTTTTTGAGAAGCATCGTGAATATATGAGTCTGAAATCTATGGGTAGTTGGTTATATGGTAAGTGGGAGATTGTTATAGTAGGTGCCCAGTGGGTTAACTTTTGTCTTAGGATTTAATTACTCTTATGTAAAAACGATCTTTATTTTAATAATATTTTATGGTTCTATCTAATTATGACAATTAATCTATCTTTATACTCATGCAAGATGCATAGATAAAGTCCTTGAATATAAATAGATATCATGAGATATGTCTCGAAATGTATGATCGTGAAACTCATTAGAAAGTGTGTTGTATATTCTAATTAGGTTCCTAGTCGAATTAACCTCTTAAAATAAGCATAAAGGTAGTTTGATCTCGGGACTAGCATCTATGATATAAACATTATGTTTCATTCATAAGGCATAGAAATGTCCGTTCATACAGATTAGTGAACATTTGATGATGTAATAAACAACTCTCCCTTGGACTTTCCAAGTTTTATCACTTATCGAGTGGAAAAATCCGCGTTACAATTGTACACTATTATTCCTTTGACCTGAGACAACATGGAGGCCTTGCGTACTACGTTTATCGAGTCTATTGAGGGTCATCAGATGATGAGGTTGGGTGTACTTTCGAAATATGTAGGAGACAATGCATTGTAGTCAAAGATTCACCATTTGCTTACATGTGAATATATCTTATGTGATCTGATAAGTTAATAGTGCAAGGAGTCTTTTGCCAGAGCTACACACGTGTTTAAGAGAAATATGTTTTCCTAGTTGAACATATCATGTAACTGATATTACTCTAAGATATATCAAATTGTTATCAAATTCATTTGCAACTCTCGATATATAATGATTACATATTCGATCACGATATATGAGTTGAAGGGACCATATTGTATGTTAACCATAACTTAAGGTTCTTGCAGGAATTTTCAGTGATAACTAGGGGATCATGTGCTACTAGACACTCTTATCATGAACCGATGAGTGCAATCAGACTTGAATTCTGATATTCTTGATCAAGAAGTTGATGAAAATAATGCTGTTAAATAGAGTAAGCATGAATAATAATAAATGTTATTTTGAATTACATGAAGTTGTGAACCAATGGCTAGTTGTATCACTGAACCATTGAGGGTTCACACAAATATTATATTTTGTGTTTCCGTTGAGATAATCAAATTTAAGGAGTTGAATTTTCGACTGTAAGATGGAGATCAAACATATTGCATATAAAGATTTTTATAAGTGGATTTCATATAATGGAAGTTAGCTTAATTGCAAATCAAGTGAGGTGAGTAAAACTGTTTATTTTAGTGAATGGGTTCACAAAACTAGCAGCTGCAGAAATTGGATCAGTGGAAATTTTGATATTCTAAAATTTCAATTTTCATTATATGAACAAGATTTGTACTGCTTGCGACATCGACGCAGTCTGATCGTCGATTAGGATTATAATGAATTTATAATTATTTATTTAGCAAATTTAGAATCTAATAATTATATAATAATTAATGTTAGTAGTGGTGACTAGTGTATGTGCAAGATTCTCATGGAATATTTTATAGAAATCTAGAATTAATTAATTAACTGTTAGTTAATTAAGAAACATAAGAGTTATTTAATTTTAAATATGTCTATATATATGCGTGTATATATGTGTATATATATAGATATATGACTATATATATATAGAAGCATTATCAAGAGTTGACTTGACATGATATATACTACATGCGAATTTAATTAATGAAAATTAAAGAATCTTAATGGAATTATGATTACGAATCCTAGTAGCATTGGGTCAATATATATTTTTAATATATTATCAAAGGTTGATAACATATGACACGACCATACAAAAAGTATACAAAATCATCTCCTCCTACACAAAGAAAATATTAGGCCAACTTGAATTTTTGAAGGACAAATTTGGCCACCTTCTTCCACAGTGCCGTTGCCCCGATGCTGCTGCAACACCGTTAGCTATTTGAAATCCGGTGATCCAATCTCGATGGTAAATCGTTTGGATCTTTACTACGATCTAAACGATCAACTCAGTCTCTCATCGTGGATCTTATTTGATGATTGAAGAAGGAGGAAGATCCGTTTGTATGGATTTATAAGAAGGACCAACTCTGCTAATCTCAGACTGGTTTGTCGTTCAACGTTAATTATGCAAAGATAAATAAAACTAAACATCATATGAATGTTTAAAATCATACGTGGGCAGTGGCGACAATGAGGGTTGGTGGTGGAGAAGAAAAGAATTGAGAAAATTTAAGAATTTTTTTTAAAAAGTGTTTAGTAAGTGTCACGTCAACGATGCCTGATTGATTGTTCATTTGCCTTGTGTAGCATAACATTTCTCTTAAATATTAAGTTGCAAGTTCTATTTCTACTTGAGTTTTTTTTCTTTCTTTTATTTTTTTTAATTCATATATCAAAATGGCAGTATAGTCCATCACTATTTTTTATAAATACATTTTAATTTTCATTTAAATATAAACCAAATAAATCATAAAAAAAATATTGAACAAGCACGTGTGCGTCAGTACATTAGTTTTTTTTAAGTTTGAGCATAATAAAGCCAAAAACTTGGTGTCATGGTCTTTTTTTTTAAATTTATTATTTCAAAGTTACATTTTAATCTCTAACTAATTTTCATAATTATGATATGATTATCATTTAAATATAATCAAATCAAGTTACAATATGTAATAATTTCAAATTACAGTATGACCAATCACTAATGGTTACAAATATATTATTACCTTTATTTTAATATAAAACAAAATAATTATAAAAAATAGCATACAGATATGCAACACATTTAAATGATCACTAGTAAATATTAAGAATCCATTATATGGGATAGTTTTGTGGTCAAAAGTATGACAAAAAATTGTGTGAGACGGCCTCGTTGGTCGTATTTTGTGAGACAGATCTTTTAATTGGATCATCCATGAAAAAATGTTATTTTTTATGCTAAGAGTGTTATTTTTTATTGTGAATATCGGTAGAATTGACTCATCTCACATATAAATAGACGTGACACCGTCTTACATAATACCTACTCTAACAATAGTACACAAATGAAATTAAACAGCCTCTGTTGAAAAAACAGAAAGAAATAAAACAGAAGATATGATTCCGAGTGAACCGTCGGTTTGCTTGAGGACAAGGCTCGCGTGAGCGCACCCCTGAACATGAGCGCGTGAAACACAGGTCCCCGAAAGCAATAAAAGCGAAGTCTATCTTGAAACAGCGAAGAATATTCGTCATGGCGTCGAACGTGTAATCGAACGCCGATGCTGATCACAGACGTCATCACCCCGTCAACTTCTCCAGCTATCAGTACCCGAAATCCGTACACTTGCTAAACTGCCGTCTGCCCACCGTTAACTCGTGATTCAGATTCAACCCACTACCTCTCCTCAATCAGAGCTATATATACGAAATTCCCCTGTTTGTTTTCAGCAAATCTTAAGATTTTTCTCTTGGACTTTGAAGTTTTTCGTGTGTGTGTATATTTATATATATTCCCATATTTTATAATTCTTCGTTCCGTGAATCGAGGCTCAGAAATTTGAGTTTTGGACCGAGCAAGATCAGGTACTTCATTTTCTTTCAGATTCTTTGCTTCTGGGATTTCTTGGTTTTTCGTTAAAAGCTGAATCTTTGTTGTTTTCTTTATGGTGGCTTTCGATGTTTACTGATTTTGTATTTTCTTGCAACTTTTGAGGACAGAATAAATAACTAGAAGTAAAAGGGTTTGTTTATTTTGTTGTGTTTCATTGTTTTGTGTGAACAAATTTGAAACTTTATGCGTTAGTTTCTTGTAACTCCTCGTTCTATTACCTTTTTTGTTTCATTGAGTGATTGCGAAAGAATGTAGAAGTGAAGATAATGGGTAATTTACCCTTTGTTTTCATTAAATTGAGGTATGAATAATGCGTAATTCGCCAATTAATGTTGAGCTGGTACTTTTCCTTTATTGCTTCTGTTCAAGATGTTCAAGATAAAGCTAGTAATTTTTAGTTTGCAGTTCCATAATTTGTTATTCCTCTTCTTGGTCACTGTTTAATCCATTAATTATTTTCTTCGGTCCACAGTTTATTAGTTTTGACGAAGATTGAAGTAAGAATTAATGATGATTTTCTCCG
This sequence comes from Primulina tabacum, assembly GCF_025594145.1. Classification (NCBI taxonomy): domain Eukaryota; kingdom Viridiplantae; phylum Streptophyta; class Magnoliopsida; order Lamiales; family Gesneriaceae; genus Primulina; species Primulina tabacum. The sequence goes on along the minus strand of NC_134553.1, from coordinate 39,246,542 downwards.
TATACGGTGGAAATCTATGCTGTTGATCCGAGCTGATATTTTACTTTTATGAAATTCCTAGTCTATTTTCACCCGACTCGTTTGTTGCTGATCAGGTGAAACCAGGAAAATGAACTTGTAATTCTTTGTTATTTTGATGGTTTTGAGGTCGTTTCCTGTTTTAATTACATTCCAGCAAACAGTATTTAGATAATTCGAATAAAATATTTTTCTTTCTTTGGTTTCTGGTGGAAGTTATTTTTATTTGTTTGATATTTCTCATTTTAATGTATACAATTTTATTGATATTATTTATGTTATTCTTGAAATAAAAGAAGAATTCTTAGAATTCCATGAAAAAATTACAAGATTGAAGGTTGTACTTATCTAGATCTGAGTGGTATTTTTTATAATTAAAAAATTATACCTGTAGAGACCTTTACGACTCCTGTAGCTCATGTAATAGTATAAATTAAAGTTGCTGTATCAAGTAGAGAGGGAAAGATCAGTCTGCTGATTTGCTTTTTCCAAAAGGGTCGGGAGTTAGATTGTGCAAGGTGGTTATTGTTGCGAAAGGAGGAAAGCTATAATTTGTAATACAAATAAATGACTTTATATAAGTTAAAAGTTCTTGAATTTGATGTATTTACTGGTGCTTTTCTATTGCAGGTACGTATTTATCCTCGAGGCGCCTGAATATTGTGTTGTGAACACAATTATTTTCTTCTCTGCCAAACATTACAAGAACCTCCTGTATTTTTCCTCTGTGTGAAATAACTTATGCTTGTGTTGTCGAATGGACTTGAATTCTTTCAGAAGTGGTAGCACCAGTTCAGACATATCCAACGCTTGTTACCCTACTGTTTCCTCTTTACCATCTAGGATATTTGAATCCTTGAAATTCAATCCAAGAAACTCGCCTGATACACATTTCTCCACTCATTTTGACGCCAATAATCTCACTCCGTACTTTGATAGCCAAGAGCAGTACGGTTCGACGGATAATATTTCCTCTAATTCGACGCTGGATAGTCATTTGATTCGTTCTGGTGGATCTTTTTATAACCAGCACATAAGAAATGCTCTGCAGCAGTTGGAGACAGCTCTCATGGCTCCAGATGATGAGGAGGTTACTATGTCGGAACCTTTTTTAGCAGAAAATAGTGAATCTCGAGGCAGAGGCCCCAGACCAAGAGCCAGCGATCAGGAATCTCAGGAGTCTCATTCGCATAAATCCCAGGAGTCGCATAATTCCAGGTTTGGCAACTCAAGAAACGAATCTAATTCTGAGAGACACCGCAAAGACATGGAGGATTTTACGCTGCAGGGTATCCCTCCACACAACCTCAGACAGCTGCTTATTGCTTGTGCTATAGCGCTTTTCAATCATAAGTTAGATGAATTTGAAAAATTGGTGGTGTATGCTCGTTCCGTTGTGTCTGTCAGTGGAGAGCCGATTCAGCGACTTGGTGCTTATATGATTGAAGGGCTAATAGCGAGAAAAGAATTGTCTGGCACAAACATTTATCGAGCCCTGAAATGCGATACCCCAGATAGCAAGGACTTGCTCTCCTATATGCACATCCTTTATGAAATATGCCCTTATCTGAAATTCGGTCATATGGCTGCCAATGGAGCTATCGCAGAAGCATGCAAGAACGAGGACCGCATCCACATTATCGATTTCCAGATTGCACAAGGGACACAGTGGATGACTCTCTTACAAGCACTTGCAGCACGACCTGGTGGTGCTCCTCACGTCCGAATCACCGGGATTGATGATCCTGTTTCACAACACGCTCGAGGAGGTGGTCTAGCAGCAGTAGGGGGACGATTTGCTGCCGTTTCCGAGAAATTCAGCATCCCCATAGAGTTTCATGCTGTCCCAGTTTATGCTTCGGATATTACTCGAGCATTGCTCGATGTCCGTCCCGGTGAGGCGTTGGCAGTGAATTTTCCCCTGCAGCTCCACCACACACCTGATGAAAGTGTAGACGTGTTGAATCCGAGAGATGGACTTCTTAGGATGATCAAATCACTCTCCCCTACTGTCGTCACACTCGTGGAGCAAGAGTCCAACACAAATACCGCACCTTTTCTTCAAAGATTCATCGAAGCCTTAGACTTTTACACAGCAATGTTTGAGTCCATAGACGTTACCATGGCCAGGGATAGGAAGGAGCGTATTAAAGTAGAGGAACAATGTCTGGCTAGAGATATTGTCAACATCATAGCTTGTGAAGGGAGGGAACGTGTGGAACGACACGAGCTTCTTGGAAAGTGGAGCTTGCGATTCACGATGGCTGGTTTTCGACAATTTCCTTTGAGCAGTTATGTGAATTCGGTTATCCGGGGATTGTTGAAACAGTATTCGGAGCATTACGCGTTACTGGAGACGGATGGAGCTATGCTATTAGGATGGAAGGATAGGTATCTGGTCTCAGCATCTGCTTGGTACTGAAAATTGGAGCTTATCCAATATAGAATAGCAGAATGATTGCTTGAATTTTCTTTTCAAGATGGAATGAGATTATTAGTCTTGTGTTTTGTTGAATTGTGTTTCACATGTTTGTGCCTGTTGCTTTTGCTTACTTGTAGTAATTTTAGTGGAATGATAAGTAGTCTCATTTATAGGGAAAAAAATAAAAAAGATAATGCTTCGATGACGTATACATGATTTGACTTAAAAACAATTGATATAACAGAGTGATGTTGCATCACAAATGTGACATGAATACCAACTATTTTCCCTAACAAAATTTATATCCAAGTTCAATTCGAAAACTGGACTTGTCCTCTCTTCAATCTCAGGCTACTCCAGAGGTCTTGTATTTGGTGATGACAATAACTAAAACAATGAGGGCGAATTACTTTAATGTGAAAAATTATAAAACAGCGATAACCCTCCTAAAACTCCTTTTTTAGGAAATGTTCTCGCTTCTTTAGTATTACTAGCATAGAAACACGTGCATCCGCACGTGAACCCATATTCTAAATAACTAAAAAATAAATTAATAATAAAAATATTTTTAATCTTTGTATAACGTGATCTAATCCATCAAACAATATTTCGTTCGGAAAAAGATAGATCAAAACAAATTATAAGAATTTGGAATAATGATTTATCAGATTAAGTACTAAATTGAACTAACATAACAATACAAATACAATGATATGAAAAGATTTGAATTGATTAAGTAATATAAGAGTGTAAATAGAATTATATGAATATATTTTATTTAATTAAGCAATATAAGAGTGGAAGAAAACATTTTATTATATGATGTTGATATTTATATACTCATTACATCAATTAATTGATAAATATATTCCTAAAATGTAAAAATTTACATATTGAAAATCTAAAATAGTACTTACTTATAATTTTGAAATAATTAAGAACATGTGACAACAATTTTTCATTTTAAGATATATTCTAAACTATAACCACATAAATATCGTAAATTCGAAATCTTTCAAAAACCTACATTTTGTTAGTCAAAAAATTATATAAAAAATAATAAAAAATTACATTAGCTAAAGAAAGCATATGGACACAGATTGTATTTTGAGAAAAAAATTAATATATTTAAACACAAGAATTGAAAATAAAGTAAATAAATACTCCATTCACCCCTTCTAAGGATGACAATGGAGCGGGGCGGGGCGAGTTCAAAGATGAGAACAGTAAGCTCATATCCGCCTCGAACTACTTCGGAGTTTTTAAAAATACCTGATCCCGAACCCCAACCCGAAAAAATCGGGGATCTCATCCATGTTTCGGGTTTTCCCCGCAGGGTCCCAAGGAAAGTTGTCATCCCTAACCCCTTCTATGCCCTATATATATTTGTTTAAAGCAGTGAACTAAGAAAACTTCATTTCCAACAATTTTATTAAATGTAGATTCATTTCCTTAAATTAATAATTGAAATATCATTATTCTATCTCAGAAAAGAGAAAAAAATATCACAATTCTAAATTAATTTTCAGTGTCATGTATTATCATAATCATTATCCTCTCATTTTTTTAGAATTTCATTTGCTAAGGTTCGAAGCTATTAACAGTAATTAAAACAATTAATCATACAATTTATTTTATTTATTATCAAAATTAGTGGGAAAAAACTAATGAAAAAATTGATTGATTTTCTACATATTTTTTTCTCATTTTAGCAACTGAACAACAATATTTTTCTAGTATTATATTATCCGATGTATGTAGATGAACGACTCATTTGTCCACATTTTTATAGGTATTTCTGATTCAAATTTATTAATTTTTTTATTAATATTATTTAAATTTACAATTAAATTTAGGTTTATAATATATTATATTTGTTCATGCATTTAGAAATTAATAGTTTGACAAAATAAATTTAAAATTTTGATTAAATATAATTTTATTTTCAATTCAAATCGCTTTATTTAATTAAAAAGTAATCATGATTATTTTAATTTTTTTATTTTTTCATTTGTCAATATTTAATTTAGAATTTATTTGAATGACTCTTCGTTCAAAAGTACTCAGATACTTTATCATGAGTCTTTTATATATGTAATTTTTTGAAGTTTTTTTTAAAAATCTAATTACATTAAAATTTATTTTTAATAATTCATTGAATGCATTCAAATGATAGTGAAATAGAATAATAAATAACGTAATTAATTTAATTTAGAATTTAAATGAAAGTTCAGGAAAATTATTAAAATGGAAAAAATAATTGATATTAATATTAAGTAAATTTAAAAGTATATTTTTTAAAAATTAGCTCAAACATTTAAGAACATGGAGATGACTTATTTGCTACATATAAATTAAAATATAAATATGACTCAACTTTATTTCACACGTTTATTTACAACAATTAGAAAACTTTTCTATCATCCACACATTTATATGTATATATATACTGAAATAATTTTTTTTAAAAATGAAATATACTTGATTAAATATTATTAGAATGAAAGAAAAACAAGGGAAGAAAGTGAAAATCACAAAATCATAACCATAAAATGTGACTGATGATAAAGTATTGAGTGTTTTGAATAAATAGTCATTCAAATAATTCTAAATTTAATATTGACAAATGTAAAAACAAAAAATTAAAATAATCATTATTATTTTTAAACTAAATAAAACGAATTGAATTGAAAATAAAATTATATTTATCAACATTTTAAATTTATTTTGTCAAACTATTAATTTCTAAATGCATGAACAAATATAATATTTATAAATGCATGAACAAATATAATATATATAATTTTTTGAAGTTTTTTTTAAAAATATAATTAAATTAAAATTTATTTTTAATAATTCATTGAATGTATTCAAATGATAGTGAAATAGCACAATAAATAACATAATTGATTTAAGTTAGAATATAATTGAAAGTCCAAGAAAATTATTAAAATGAAAAAAATAATTGATATTAATATTAAGTAAATTTAATAGTATGTTTTTTTAAAATTAGCTCAAATATTTAATAACATGGAGAAGAAATTCAAAATCACAAAATCATAACCATAAAATGTGATTAATTAATAGACTAATGTGAAATTATCACATATGTTACCTAATAATGAAAATAAGTAAACATGTGAAGGGTAATAATGTCCGTTCACAATGAGAAACTTTTTATTATCCACACTTTTATAGGTATATAGATTTAGCAACTGGACAACAATATTTTTCTAGTATTATATTATCCGATGTATGTAGATGAACGACTCATTTGTCCACATTTTTATAGGTATTTCTGATTCAAATTTATTAATTTTTTTATTAATATTATTTAAATTTACAATTAAATTTAGGTTTATAATATATTATATTTGTTCATGCATTTAGAAATTAATAGTTTGACAAAATAAATTTAAAATTTTGATTAAATATAATTTTATTTTCAATTCAAATCGATTTATTTAATTAAAAAGTAATCATGATTATTTTAATTTTTTTATTTTTTCATTTGTCAATATTTAATTTAGAATTTATTTGAATGACTATTTATTCAAAACACTCAATCTGAAAAAAAAGAAATTTTTTTATTAAATAATTGTTTTTAGTTATTTAAAATATGGTACATGCTATATGTTATTTTTGAAAATGAAGTGATTTTATACGGCGAGACTATTTTTGAACGGTATTCGATTTTCGACGAAAATATGAACTTTTGGAGAACTTGGCTGATATTTTCACGAACTTTCCTTAAATAAAATATTTTAAATATTAATTAATGAGCTTAATGGACCTATTATATTAGGTTAATCGGTCTAAGCTTGCACTATGAGTTTTAAAGGAAATAAAAATCCTAAAACCTCACCCATAACCATCACAATACACGCCCCGTTCCCCTCTAAAATACTAGGACTCCTCCTAGTAGCACACACGCGCGCGCACACACACACACACACGACATTTTGAAGAGAAAAGACATGGTTTTGAGGAAGATTTCAGCCTAGTGTTTCTACGTCGCCAGTATTAGCATCGCCAACTCGTTTTCGTGCGTAATATATGCAAAGGCATGCCTTAATCTCCTTTTTATCACACCATGTTACGTTTTTGAATTATGTTTGCGTGAAAAATATGTTTGCCTTGCAATTATTTTCGTTTTTATGCTATGTCATGTCAAGAACTTGTGATTTCATGATCCAAAACCTATGATGTTATTGCATGAAGGGGCTGCCGTGGTAGGACACTTAGGAAGGACGTTTTCCCATGGTGCTAAGGGGTCACATGAGTCATGGCTAAGGGCTAGACAAGGGCTATGGAAGGTTGATAAAAAAACTTGTATGTTTATGAACTAGGTTTCGGCCGGGAAGAAGCAGCGCATGTGGCTCTACCAGGGCTTTACCAGGGCTTGGGCTGGATGTGGTTAGGTGTGAGAAAGAGTCCTCACGCACAGCGGCTAGGGAAGAGTCCATGCGAGATAGGACTCTTCCCATGCGATCCAAGGACAGCAGGTGTGCGAAGGATCACGGGTTGGCCAGGGGGGTCCAGGCTAGGTCTAAGGGTGGACAATGAGGGTCAGGAGGGTTTGGGCTCGGGTGAGTAATCCTCGACGAGTTGGGGTTTATTACTACATTATCGGCTGCGGCTCACGTGCAGATCTGTGGCGTGGGCTAGGGGCTGGTCATTGGGTCAGGGCTGGTCAGTAGGGTCCCTAGGTGGTCTGGTCAGAGATTGGCTCGAGGTGGCTTGGGCGTGGCTCGAAGAAATCGCGAGATGGCTCGAGGGTAAATAAACTAGTGTTTTGTTTTGAGTTGAATGGTTAAAGGGTCGAACCATAGTCCACGGGGGTCGATTCATGGTTCACGAGGGTAGTTTAGGTATATAAAGTTCATGATAAAAGTTTGGGATTAAAATATAAAAGTTTGAATTAATCCGGGAATTAGATGCTTTACGAATTAATAAATAGGAAATTAAATCAAAAGCCTAGAATTTAAGCTAAATAAAAATATTAGAAACTTAATGTGATCGATGCAGGTGAGCATGATGTTGACGTTAATGAAGGACTTGATGTTTTATCTTACTAGACTGAAGGTGCACACAACCCGAGGATCAACGCTAGTTTTTCGCAATTAACTTACGATTATGATTTAAGTTTATGGCTTATGTTTATGACTTATGTTAAATAGTTTGAGTTACTTTTAAGATTTTATTATCTATGGTTATTTGAGAGGTTTTTGAGAGGATGTTAGAGTAAAATATTTTTGAGGATGTTAGAGTTAGGGTTGGTTTACATTTTACGACTTTATATTTTGAATTATTTTCTTTTGGATTTTCAAATAATAGTTGGTTGATTTATTTTTAAATGGTGTCAAAAATACAAATATATTTATGTATATGTATTTCAGAATGGAATATGGAAAAAAATTCTAGTACATTTTAAGAAAAACGAGTAGTGGACGTTTCAGTTGGTATCAGAGCAATGTTCCTGCAAATGGTTGTGCCACCGCAAGTTCCAAAAAACTCAGTCGTCAAGCCTCAAGCCTCAAAACTGTAAGTTTAATTGCTTTACGTGGTTTTTATGATGATACCTGCATGTTTACATGATTTATACGCTTATGCTACATGTTTAAAAGATTTTTTTGAGGTTAAATGTCATATATGCTTTAAAGTTGCTCATAAAGGGATTAGTATATGTTACTTGATTAGAAAACTTAGATTTAAATGTATGTTGGTTACTTTTAGAATTTGGAAAATGTTCAGATATAATGCCTCCTAGATGCGCACCTAGTACTGATAGGCAAGCTGAGAATACTGAGGATCGTTAAGGGAATGCACCCCCACCTCCTAATGGGGATGCTGCTATTCGTGCACTGGAAGGTGTGGCACGTTTCTTTGAGGAGCAGTTTCAGCAGGCTCGAAGGCCACAACACGACGTTTATGCTTAGTTCCAGAGGCTAGGCCCGAAAGAATTTTCTGGCACCACCGACCCATTTGCTGCTGAGGATTGAATTCGATCATTTGATGTGCACTTTCGCTACTTGAATATGGGAGATGCTGACCACGTTAGTTGTGCTAATTATATGTTTAGAGATGATGCTTCCCTTTGGTGGTAAGGGGCCCAGCATGGGATTGATTTGGCTACACTTACTTGGGCAGGATTCAAGGAAATATTCTATGATAAATACTTCACTGCCGACGTTCGAGGACGCTTGAATAGAGAATTCATGAGTCTCCGCCGGGGGGACACGATTGTGGCTGAATTTGTGAGGAAGTTCGATAAGGGTTGTCATTTTGTGCCTCTTATTGCTAGGGATGCTGCTGAGAAATTAAGGCACTTCATGGATGGCTTTCGACCTACCATACACCGTGATGTCATGATGATGCGATCGACGGACTATGCAGCTGTCATTGCGTATGCATTCAAAGCTGAGCAAGCCCTGAAAGATTGATTATGAAATGCAGCGCAAGAGACAGTAGCACCAACAGAACTCCCAGCCAAATAAGAAGTCATTTATGGGACCTCCTAGACATCAAGGGCAGCAAAAACCCCAAGGGCAAGTGAAGAAGCCAGGACCACCAAAACCACCACAACCTGGAGCATCAAAACTTGTAGAGATACCACTGTGCAAAGAGTGCAATCGCTCACATTTTGGCAAGTGCATGTGGGGGACATACAAATGCTTCATATGCAAAGAAGGACATAAAGCTGCTGATTGCCCGAAGAAGAAAACACCAAAGGTGGGTAGAGCTTATGTTATGCATGTTGAGGAAGCTGAGGAGGAGCCAGACACGACCCTAATCACCGGTAACTTAATTATTTAAAGTTTTTATATTGATTTTATTGCATGAAATGTTAAATTGGTTATGAGAATTGATTTGGGATGAGAACCTAGTGGAAATTAGGTTGCATGCTATACCATAGTTAGAATTAAAAGATGACAATAGAAACCATAGAAATTGAATATGGATTATGAGTTTTATAATGAAAAGGAGATAATTAAATCCAGTAAGAGGCAAAAATTTTCGAAAATCTAGGGACAAAAATGAAAACCGAAAACTTTAAAGGCTTAAACGCACCTGGCCGAGATTTTGAGGACTAAACCGAAATTTTGAAGAGTCCAAGGTCTGAAATTGAGATAACCGAAAACTTTATGGTGAATTTGGAAGTTTCGAAAAATTCAGGGACTAAATTGAAAAATTTAGAGGGCTGTTTTCGAATTTTAAGTATTTAGGGGCTATTTTTGCAATTTCTGAATTCCTAAGGGTCAGAATCATGATTTCCGAAAGTTTAGGGATCAAATTATTGAAATTCAAATTTATGGGGCTAAGATGCGAATTTTCAAAAATTTCGGGGGACTAATTGGAAAAATTCGAAATCTCTGAGGATGAAAAAGCTCTTTTAGAAAATTTAAGGGGCTAGAAATGAAATTTTCTGAGAAATAATAGGGTCTAAACACTCGATTTCCGAAAATTTTGGAAAAATATAGTGATAGAAATTCCTCAAGCTCCAACACGAATAGTTTTGACGGTGGATTTGTCGTAGGAAGGATATTCATTTTAGGTTTAGCTACCTACGCATTGCTGGATTCGAGAGCTACACACTCATTCATATCTGAGGCATTCGTCAAGCGACTAAATATTATACCTGAGGATATAGTATTGAGCTTCAAAGTTTCTATTCCTTCTGGTGATAAAATGATTACTTCGAGCATTATAAAGAATCTAGAGCTTCGTATGCAAAAAAAAAAAATTGTGGTTCGGGCTGATCTTATCGTACTCCCAATGCCTGAATTCAACATTATACTTGGCATGGATTGGCTATCATTGAATGGAGCTTCGATAGATTTTCGGCAGAGGCCAGTGTCTATTCAACCGCACAGTGAGAAATCTTTTGTCTTTGAGGCAGCAAGGAACAAGCAAATGCTGCACATTATCTCTTGTATGTGCGTGATGAAGCTTATGAGACAAAGATGCCAAGCTTTTCTAGCATGTGTTACTTTAGCACATGTTCATTTCAGTCAGAAGTTAGATGATGTTGAGATTGTCATAGACTTTCCTAGCGTGTTTCCTGAGGACGTTTCTGGCATTCCACCGGACCGTGAGGTGGAATTTTCTATTGAGTTGATGCCGGGCACCGTACCAATTTCTAAAGCGCCCTATCATCTAGCACCCGCTGAGATGAAAGAGTTAAAAGATCAAATTCAAGAATTGTTGGACAAAGGTTTTATTCGCCCTAGTTGTTCTCCGTGGGGCGCGCCGGTATTGTTTGTGAAGAAAAAAGATGGTAGTATGCGACTTTGCATCGATTATAGAAATCTGAATAGAGTCACTCTTAATTTTGATGTTAACAAAACTTGTTTGTTTGTTTTTAATAATCTACCTTAGTGCGCAGATAACTGAAACTGAAATAATCAGTTACGAGCCAAAACTGAAGCTGTCGAAGACGCCAACTGAAAGCATCAACTGATCAATCAAACTGAACTAGTTCAACTGATGAGTCGTAAATGAGTTCAACTGATTGTTCAGTTGATAGGTGGTTCAACAGGAGAACCTCAGAAGCCAAGCCAGCCGAAGGAGTGTTCAACTGATGAAGAACCCAACTGAAGATCAGTTCAAGTGAACAAGAGTGAAATCAGTTCAACTGATGAGTCAACTGATTTCACCAGCCCAATTGAAGACCAATTCAACTGACCAGTTCAGAACATCAGTTAGGAGCAATCAGTTGCAGATCAAGACAAGCTAATATAAGTGGAATCCAGCTGTGCGCAAAGGTACAAAAACTTTTGTCCAGTCAAAGGACAATAATGGTCGTTGCATCATAGCTTAAAGACAAAAGTGTTCCAGAAAGAACAAGGAAAATTTCGAGGAACAGATTCAAAATGCAATGGATACAATAATTGAGTCACTGTACGATCAAATTTCGCACCTATAAATAAAGGGTGAAGATCAGTGATGAAATATACAAGACAAGAGAGAAAAAAAAAAGGGCACGCTTCAAAGTCATATCACCTTAAGAGAGAAGCATCAGCCCAGTCGAGGGAACACTTAAACGTGTTATCAGCTTTAGATTAGAAGCATATTTCCCTCAGTGTAAGAACACTTTCGGGTAGTTTTTAGAGATCAGTTCTCACGCACACACACACCACCACTCAAATAGAGTTTTGCACAAAGACGCTAAACTTGTGTATGTAGTCTTTCTCACATAGACGTTAAAGAAGTGTTGACTGGAAGGTGTTGCCTTCAGTCTAGTCTAGGAGTTCAATTAGGCAGTGGGTAAGTCCTAGCTGGGTGGGTTTGTACAAGTATTTGTATCGATCAAAGTCTTGTAGTGAATCCTACCCGAGGTGGTAGAAGGGGTGACGTAGGAGCAGTTGAAGTCTCCGAACATCCATAAACATATCTTGTGTATTTAACTTTTTAACTATCGTTTTCAACTGATTTAACTAGTTAGAGCATCCGTTGGTTCAGTTCTCACCATAACTGAATTAATGAATGCAAAAACTAATCTAGTCTTTTGGTTATTCTGTTACACAAGATATACAAATATATCAGTGTTTTTTAATGAAGGATTATTTCGAGTGTTTTCCTCTTTGTTCTATACCAAACTCGATCTAATTCATCGGTGTTTACATTCTTAGAACACGAGCTATTACAGCTCTTGGAGAATATTTTGTTTGAAGCACCTCAAGGTGCTCTGCAAACGATCCTTCAATTGGTATCAAATCACCATCAAGAATAAGTATCATCTACCTAGAATTGAAGACTTATTTCAACAATTACAAGGAGCATCGATATTCTCAAAAATAGATCTTCTTTCTGGATACCATCAGTTAAAGGTTAAGGAGTCGGATGTTCATAAGACAACGTTTAGGACTCGATATGGGCATTATGAGTTTATGGTCATGTCATTTGGGTTGACCAATGCGCCTTCATGGATATCATGAATCGCGTATTTCAGCCGTATCTGGACCAATTTGTTATAGTTTTCATCGATGATATTTTGATTTATTCGAAGAATAAAGAGGAGCATAGTCAGCATTTGAGAACAGCATTGCAAGTACCGCAAGATAGGAAATTATATGCAAAATTCAGCAACTGCGAGTTTTGGCTCGAGAGAGTGGCGTTCTTAGGCCACATGATTTATTGGGATGGAGTTGAGGTAGATCCGAGTAAAGTTGAGGCAGTGAAAGAATGGCCTGTACATAAGAAAATAACCAAGATCCGTAGTTTTTTGGGACTAGCTGGCTATTACCGAAAGTTCATACAAGGATTTTCTTCTATTGCGGTACCTTTGACCGCCTTGACAAAGAAGAATTCAAAGTATATATGGGGATCCGAATGCCAAGAAAGTTTTGACAAGTTGAAGCAAGCTTTGATCACAGCACCAGTATTATCGATGCCATCGGAACAAGTAGAGTATGTTCTTTAAACAGACATTTCAAAACTTGGTTTGGCACAGTTCTGATGTAAAATGATTGAGTTATACCTTATACATCGAGATAGTTGAAGTTCACGAGAAAAATTAACCCACACATGATCTTGAGCTCACCGCAGTTGTATTTGCACTGAAGATTTGGAGACATTATTTGTAGGGAGCGAAGTGCAAGATTTTAACCGACCATAAAAGTTAGAAGTACTTCTTCACCCAAAAAGAGTTAAATATGAGACAACGAAGGTGGCTAGAGTTCGTAAAAGACTACGACTGTGACATTAGCTACCATCCGGGCAAAGCTAATGTAGTAGCCGACGCATTGAGTAGGAAGACATAAGTCATTACTCAATTATCACTTCAAAGACCACTGAAGTCCGAGATACAGCGGTTTGAGCTGGAAGTATATGCTAGGGGAGAGGCCCCTAACCTTGCCACCATGACAATACAGTCGACTTTGAAAGATATAATCCGTGAGGAACAGTCTAGTGATGAACAATTGCAAAAGTGGAGATTGAGAGATGAAGCTAAGGGGCAAAAGTTGTATTCTGAGGTGGATGGTATTGTTTGATATCGAGATCGACTTTGGGTTCCTAGTGGCGATTCTTTTAGGGTAGTTATTATGAAAGAAGCACATGATACTCCGTAGTCCATTCATCCTGGAAGCACGAAGATGTACAAGGATCTTCAATTATTGTATTGGTGGCTGGGCATGAAGCGAGACATCTTGCGATTTGTATCTGAATGTCTGACATGTGAACAAGTTAAAGCAGAGCATCAGAGGCCAGCGGGGAAACTTAAGCCACTTCCTATTCCCGAGTGAAAATGGAAAAATATTACCATGGACTTTGTTGTGTGATTGCTAAGGACTATCAAGGGGTTTAATGCTATATGGGTGATAGTTGATCGTTTATGAAGTCAGCGCATTTTCTAACTATCAAGATGACATTCACCATGACACAGTATGCCGAGCTGTATATACGAGAGATAGTTCGACTGCATGGGACACCAGCATCCATTGTTTCTGACGGAGATCCGAGGTTCACGTCGTCTTTTTGGAAGAGTCTGCATGCAGCGATGGGGACTAAGTTGTTATTCAATACAACATTTCATCCTCAAACTGATGCTCAGTCCGAAAGGGTGACTCAATTAATGGAGGATCTACTTCGAGCTTGTGTGATTGATTTTCAAGGAAGTTGGGAACCTAAGTTACCTCTAATGGAGTTTACCTATAATAATAGCTATCAATCATCAATAAGAATGGCTCCTTACGAGGCACTATATTGGAGGAAGTGTAGATCGACCCATACATTGGGATGAGGTTGGTGAATGAGGATAATTTGGTCCGGACTTGATGAAACAAACAGCGGAGCTAGTAGTCAAAATCCGAGATAGGATGAAGACTGTACAAAGCCAACAAAAGAGTTATGCAGACAAGCATCGAAGAGAGTTGAAGTTGGCAATGGGTGACTACGTATTTGTGAAAGTAGCGCCCCTGAAAAGTGTTATGAGATTTGGCAAGAAGGGAAAGCTCAGTACGAGGTTCATATGACCATTTGAGATCTTGAAAAGGATTGGAACACTAGCCTATAGAGTGGCATTGCAACCAATGCTAGCCAGAGTACATAATGTGTTTCATATCTCAATGTTGTGAAAGTACATGGCGAACCCTTCACATGTACTAAATTATGAGCCCCTACAATTACTCCAAATATGTCATATGTGGAAAGATCAACACAAATCCTAGAAAGACAAGAAATAAGACTTCGAAACAAAGTCATACCAATGGTCAAAGACAAGTGGCTAAATCACTCGGTGGAAGAAGCTACTTAGGAAATTGAAAGGGAGATGAGGAGTCTTTACCCGGAGTTATTCGGCAAGTTTTAATTTCGAGGACCAAATTTTATTTAAGGGAGGGAGGAATCGTAAGGTCCAAAATACGATTACGCAACCTAACTGCATGCTAATCTAGGAAAAATAGAAAATTTCTAATTAAAGGGATTTAATTGCACGAATTAAATATAGGGTTCATGCTTACATGTTTAAATGAACATTTCAACACGAATGCATAAAACTGTTCGGGCTTACACGATTACCAAGAACATTACTAAGGGTGGTCCAGTGAGGGTCATGAGGGTTCGGGCTCGGGTGGTGGCTCGGGTGAGGAGTCCTCGACGAGTTGGGGTTTATTAATGCATTATCGGCTGCGGCTCACGTGCAGATCTGTGTTGTTGGCTAAGGGCTGGTTCAAGGGGTCAGGGCTGGTCAGTATGGTCCCTAGGTGGTCTAGTCAGGGGTTGGCTCGAGGTGCTCGGGTGTGGCTCGAAGAAATCGCGAGATGGCTCGAGGGAAATAAACTAGGGTTTGGGTTTTGAGTTAAATGGTTAGGGGGTCGAACCATGGTCCACGGGGTCGATTCATAGTTCACGAGGGTAATTTAGGTATGAAAAGTTCATGATAAAAGTTTGGGATTAAAATATTAATGTTTTTATTAATCCAAGAATTATACGCTTTACGAATTAATAAATAGGAAATTAAATCGAAAGCCTCGAATTTAAGCTAAATAAAAATATTATAAATTTAATTTAATCTTAGTTAATTATTTGGGATGGTCTAGAGTCAATGAAAGTAAGAAAAAGTCAAAATCGAAAAATTCTAAGTCTAAGGGTAAAACAGTCATTTTACGCCTGAAAAATTTTAAACGCCCTGGTTGTGCCCTGAATGCGGTAATAAATGTTAAAATGTTTATTTAATTGTTTATGGAAATTTATGATAAAATGTTAATGCTAAAAGACGTGTTGCATGCTTGATTTAAAAAAAAATGATATTTATATATGCATGAATTTTTATAAGTGATGAAAATATGAAACGTTGAAGGAAGTGAAGTGATTGTGACTAATACGATGATACTATGATATGATTGGATATATCGTGAGGGAAAAGGCCAAAGAGGGAGCTTGTTTACCAGAGAAGGCCCCAGAGGGAGCCCGACGATCGTATTTTCATCGACATGATATGATGATATGGAAGGTCAAGGCTCAGTTGACGGGTGAGAGTGTCGCTGATGTTCCCGTCGTTCAGTACCGTAGTTACTCGTAGATGGATCCATCGATCTTCAGCTGATACGAAAGTCACAATTAACTATTCGAATTAAATAAAAGGAAAACAGTATATTTATATGATGAAAGGAAAATGTATATGATGAAAGGAAAAATGTTTAAGTTTATACATGTTCAAGAAAAGTTATTTGAAGAAAAAATATTTTCACTGTTGCATGTGATTGTATATGTATTACTTGTTATCATGGTTAAGGTTTGCTGAGTTAATTGATTCACTAGGTGTGATCGATGTAGGTGAGCATAATGTTGACGTTAATGAAAGACTTGATGTTTTATCTTACTGGACTGAAAGTGCACACAACCCGAGGACCAACGCTAGTTTTCCACAATTAACTTACGATTATGATTTAAGTTTATGGCTTGTGCTTATGACTTATGTTAAATGGTTTGAGTTACTTTTAAGATTTTATGATCTATGGTGATTTGAAAGGTTTTTGAGAGGATGTTAGAGTAAGATATTTTTGAGAATGTTAAAGTTACGGTTGGTTGACGTTTTACGACTTTATATTTTGAATTATTTTTTTTTGATTTTCAAATAATAGTTGCTTGATTTATTTTTAAATAGTGTCAAAAATACAAATATATATGTATAGGTATTTCGGCCGAATGGAATAAGTTTGGAAAAAAATTTCTGGTACTTTTAAGAAAAACGAGTAGTGGACGTTTCACATGTATTTTGTGGGGAAACTTTGTTGATGAAATCATGGCATATTTGGGCACTGTTGGTGATGAACCATTTGTTGATCGTGTAAGACGATTTAGGGTGAAGTGCGAGTTCAAAGTACATTTTATGTCACCAAAATGATAGTAAATGGAAACTTAGCTGAATTTCGTGAATTTCGAAACAAGTATTTTAAATTTATTTCTTTTTGTTTATAATTTAACTTATCTTTTGTTATTATTAAATTTATTTAACTTTTCAAATTTAGGATAATTCCTGATTGCAAGACCCCAAAAAATTCAATTAGCACCATTTCAGTGCAATCTTCCCCAAATATCATTGAAGAACTTTCGAATGCGAAGGACATTTTCAGGACCATAGAACAAGTTTCAGAAAATAATGATGTATATTTTGTTATATTCTTTTTATTAATAAGAGTTTCACTCAAAATTTTGTTCATTTCAGTATATACAATTGATACTTGCTTAATTTTTTTTTTTTGTCTATTTCCAGGTTGGGAGTTTTTGAGTTTATGCAGAAATTGTATCTATTGAATCTCATGGAAGTTTGTGGTTTTTGTCAGGTAAAAAATGTCCCAAGAAGATGATTGTGGTGTGTGATAAAGTTTACTGTGAAAAGTGTGACAATTTGATACTACAGGAAAAATGAGGTACATTTTATTTATAAAGGGACCTTTGCTTCTTTATTTTATTTTTTCTGATTTATTTAGTAAAAATATTTTAAAAATTGGTTTTCTAGGTTTAAGATTCAAGTTAGACTTGTTGACAGTTGTAACGTACCGTATTTTGAACTACTTGAAATTTGCAGAAAAATAAAAATTTTCTGAAATAAATAGTAGTTCTTCAAATTGCGATAAAGATAAACTGCTCGTCCAAGATATTTGCAATAAAAACGATTACAAATATAGTTTTCAAAATAACTGGTTTAATCAACGTAAAGCAATCTCGTGAAAATCAGAGTATTTGAATCAACATGTATAAATTTCTTAAAAACGTAGGCGGTTCTCGAGTTTAGCCTCCGCGCAGTCCGAACCGACTCATTGGTCCCCACCCCTCGTCTCCTCGTACTCGTGCTCACCTGCACCGATCAAGTCTATTGAGTCTAAAGACTCAACATGTATAAACTGAAAATAACAAGTAATACATAATAAAATCACATGCATTTTAAAGTAAAGCGTACATACTTAAACTTGAACGTACTTACATAAACATAGACGTGCCATCATAACGTAAAACTTTTCATAAACATACTTACATCATACATATTTGGACATACATAACATCATCATTTTGCATAGAGATATGTTTCAAAACAAGTGACCCATACATAAATGCGCCTGATTAGACAAAACCACAGTTCTGGGCTGGCAGGGATGTCCATTACCACATACATGAGATCCTCGGTCATTTTTACCGAGTGGATTGGTCCTTGGTCATACTTTACCTCTTTCCAATCCCGATCTAAACTCGTCATACTTCACCGGGGTGAAGAGGTCCCCGGCCACGTTCACCGGCTTCCAAACCCGTTCATAATTGGTCACAAGATATTTAGCATACCTCAAAAACATAAATATTTTCTTTGCACGTCGAACATACTTAAAAATTTCTAGGGTTTCGTTGGAACGCCCTGGACATGTTTCCCTAACCACGGCAGCAAAATTCAGGAGATCCCAACGAAGCCTGCAACCAAAACTTGAGAAAACGTGAAGAACATGCACAAATTTTCACAGCTTGAGCGGTTTTACAATAAAAATCACATCTCTCTCATTTCTTATTAGAAAATTACGATGTTACTATCGAATCGAAGATAATACAGAGTACTACAAATCATATGCCGAAAGGATTTCTAGAAAACCAACCTATAAGTCGCAGAATTCAAAATAACAGAGTGTGACGGGTTTTATGACACAAAATTTCACAGCTTGTGCGATTTTACGATAAAAATCATATATCCACCGTTTCTTATTAGAAAATTACGAATTTGCTAGCAAATCGAAGATAACACAGAGTACTACAATTCATATGATTTCCAGAAAACCAACCTATAAGTCTCATAATTCAAAATAACTGAGGGTGACGGGTTTTATGACACAAAAATTTCACAGCTTGTGCGATTTTACGACAAAAAATAATATCTCCCTCGTTTCTTATCAAAAAAATTATGAATTTGCTATCAAATCGAAGATAACAGAGAGTACGACAAATCATATGTTTAAAACATTTCTAGAAAACCAACCTATAAGTCACAGAATTCAAAATAACAGAGGGTGACGGGTATTATGACACAAATATTTCACAGCTTGTGCGATTTTACGATAAAAATCATATTTCCCTCTTTTCTTATTAGAAAATTACGAATTTGCTATCAAATAGTAGATAACACAGAGTAATACAAATCATATGTTGAAAACATTTCCATAAAACTAAACTATAAGTCGTAGAATTTAAAATAACATAGGGTGACAGATTTTATGACACAAAAACTTTACAGCTTGTGCGATTTTACGATAAAAATCATATCTCCCTAGTTTCTTATAAAAAAATTACGAATTTGCTATCAAATCAAATATAACAAAGATACTACAAATCATATTTGAAAACATTTCCAGAAAACAAATATATAAGTTGCAGAATTCAAAATAACAGAGGGTGACGTGTTTCGTGACACGGAAATTTCACAGCTTGTGCAGTCCCACAAAAATGATCATAACTCACTCGTTTCTTTTCTAAAAATTTCGAATTTACTATTAAATTGAATATATCAAAAAGTACTATATTTTATATGTTGAAAGCCTTTTTCAAAAAGTCGACCAAAAATTCACAGTAATCAAAAAGACCGCAAACTCGGTTTTTGAGATCTAAAAATCGTTTCAAAATCAATCCAACTATTTTTTGCTCAAACTTTGCGTATCACACATGAATTTTTGCACACAATAAACATCAAAACAAACAATATGACAAGATCGATGCAAAAACAAAAGAATATACATGCCTTTGATGAATATACTCACGAAACGACGATACCGAAGCGGAAAGATGCGAGGGTTGATCCGGGACGAATTGTGGTACGTTTTCTTTGAGAAAATGAACGTGAATTTGCTGAATAAATCGAGGCAAGGTTGGCTGCTGAAAACTCTATGAACTCTAGCCTCCTCTCTCAAAAGAATGAAATGGAAATGCAATGAAATATGTGTGTGTCTATAGGGTGTGGTGTGTGTAAAAGTGTGTGCGTGCGTGCGTTTTGTGTGTAATAGTGTAACATGTGTGTGTGAGTTAATTAAGGAAAAAATGCTTAATTAAATAAATAAATCATGCTAATTAAAATTTTAAACCAATTAACAAGTTAATAAAATGTTAATCCACACTAATTTATCAAAAATGCCGTAATTAAAACAAAATACACAATTGAAAAACTTTTAAAAAAACTAAAAATCACCTAATTAATTAAATTAGGTTTTAAAATTGTTAAAAACTTAATAAATCATTTAAAATGATACTTTCATGATTTGAAGTAAAATACCACGTTTTACAAATCCCCAGATCGTCGCCGGTCTCATTTCCCCGATCCCGCATCGAATAATCGCCTGAAACATGAAGCTCAAGAAAACAATTTAACGTGTACACATCAACATTAAATAATTTAAAATAATGCAAATTCATAAGTCATGCATTGCTAAAATCATTTTAAACTTAAATAAATAATTTAACAATTTAAATAAATGGATGGGTTTTACGTGTACTGATTTTGGGCTCTACAATTCCTCTCCCACTTAAATAAAATTTCGTCCTCGAAATTAAGTCTTACCAAACAGTTCCGGATAGCGATTCCTCATGTCTGTTTTGGCCTCACAAGTGGCTTTCTCCACTGTTTGATTCAGCCACCGGACTTTGACCAACTTGATTACTTTGTTCCGGAGTCTCCGCTCCTATCTGTCTAGGATTTGGACAGGTTTTTCCTCATACGACAGATATGGAGCCAACTGCAACGACTCAAAACTCAAGACATGCGAGGGATTTTCTATATACTTCCTCAGCATCGAGACGTGAAATACATTGTGTACACCGGCTAGATTCGGCGGTAGAGCTACGCGATAAGCAAGTGTCCCAACTCTGTCAAGAATTTCGAACGGTCCGATAAATCTTGGACTCAGCTTGCCTTTTTTTCCAAACCTCATAACACCCTTCATAGGTGCTATCTGCACGAATATGTGATCTCCTACGGCAAATTCAAGATCCATTCTTCTCTTGTCAGCATAACTCTCCGATTTAGTAAGTCGATCCACTCTAACACAAATGTCATTAGATCCTCTGACTGACCTCGGAAAACCAACAATGAAGTCCATGGTGAGATTCTCCCATTTCTACTCGGGAATAGGGAGCGGCTTAAGCATTCCCGCGGGCCTCTGATTCTTTGCTTTCACTTGCTGACAAGTGAGACATTCAGACAAATCGACAGATGTCCCGCTTCATACCTGGCCGCCAATACAAAATCTGCAAATTCTTGTACATCTTTGTACCTCCTGAATGGATGGAATACAGAGATGCATGTCCGTCTGTCAGAATATCCTCTCTGATCGAATCAACACTAGCACCCACATCATCCCTTTGTATCTCACAATACCATCAGAAACTATGTAGAGTACACTGCCCTTGGCTTCATCCTTCAGTCTCCATTTCTGTAGTTATTCATCTTAAGGCTGACCTCTACATATTCGGTCTAGTAAAGAAGACTGGATTGTCAGATTAGACAGATTAGGGGCTCTGCCCTTAGGATAAACTTCCAGGCCAAACCTCTGAATCTCTGACTGAAGAGATCTCTGTGCTGACGGCTGTGCTACGACTGCAAATTTTCTGCTCAAAGCATCTGCCACAACATTAGCTTTCCCTGGATGGTAGCTAATTTTACAATCGTAGTCTTTTACTAACTCCAAACATCGTCTTTGCCTCATGTTAAGTTCTTTCTACGTGAAGAAATACTTGAGACTCTTGTGATCAGTGAATATCTGGCATTTTTCACCGTACTAATAATGTCTCCATATCTTCAACGCAAAGACAACGACTGCTAACTCGAGATTATGAGTCGGGTGGTTCTTCTCATGCACCTTCAATTGTTTGGAGGCATACGCTATAACCCGACCATGCTGCATCAATACTGCGCCTAAACCAAGCTTAGAGTCATCGGTGTACAATACAAAATTACTTTGTCCTGTCGGCATGGCTAACACCGGCACTGTGCTAAGAGCTTGCGTCAAAGTATCAAAGCTCTTATGACATCCTTCACTCCATACAAACTTAGCATTCTTCTTAGTTAATGAAATGAGTGGCACTGCAATCGAGGATAACCCTTGAATAAATTTCCTGTAGTAGCCTCCCAAGCCTAGGAAACTGCGGATCTCTGACGCATTCTTCGGCTCAACCCATTTCTTAACTGCTGTCACCTTAGGTGGATCCACCTCGATGCCACTGCTAGATATTATATGTCCCAAAAATGCTACATTTTCCAACCATAATTCACACTTACTGAATTTTTCAAACAACTTGCGACTCTGCAAGACCTGCAAAACTGTACCAAAATGCTGACTGTGCTCCTCATGGCTCTTTGAGTAGATAAGAATGTCATCAATGAACAATATGATGAACTGATCTAGGTAGGGCTAAAATACTCAATTCATCAGGTCCATAAAAATTGCTGGAGCATTCGTCAGTCCAAATGGAATTACTAAGAACTCGTAGTGCCCATATCTGGTTCTGAAGGCTGTCTTATGAACATCTGCATCTTTTACCTTCAGCTTATGATACACAGACCAGTAGATCTATCTAAGAGAACATTGTAGCTCCCTGCAACTGATCGAATAAGTCATCGATCCTTGGTAGTGGGTATTTGTTCTTGATCGTTACCTTGTTCAGTTCTCGGTAATCAATACACAACCTCATGCTCCCATATTTCTTCTTATGAAGAGCACTGGTACGTCCCATGGTGAGAAACTAAGGCGGATGAATTCTTTATTTAGGAGCTACTGGATCTGCTGTTTGAGCTCTAACATCTCAGCTGAAGCTAAATGGTACGGTGTCTTAGAGATTGGCACAGTGCCTGGCACAAGGTCAATGGCAAACTCCACCTCTCTCTCTCTGGTGGAAGGCCTGTGACGTCATCAGGAAAAACGTCAGGAAAATCTCTGAATACTGGTACATCTGATACCGATGGATCGGGTACGTCAGGTGGTGAAATAATGTTGGCCAAGAAAGCCTGACACCCTTTGTGAATAAGTCTTCGTGCCTTCATGCAAGAGATCATGCGAGGAAAACTCCTCCATCTATCCGGTTCAAAGAGAAACTGCTCCATGCCCAACGGTCTTACCAACACTGACCTTTTCTGAAAGTCAATCAGAACTCTGTTCTTCATCAGCCAGTCCATTCCCAAGATAATATCAAATTCTGGCATTGACAGCAGAATCAGATTGGCATACACTAAGAGGCCCTGCAATTCAAGATCGATGTCTCTGAACACGCTAGTAGCTGATTACTCTTCCCCTGACGGGACTGTCACTGAGTAGCTCACGTCGAGTCCGATAGACTTGACGTCTAGATGATTAGCGAACCTCTCCAAAATAAAAGAATGAGTGGCCCCAGAATCTATCAAGGCCTCCTGGCTACTCTCTTTATAAAGAAATTTTCTGAGAGACGTTAGCATAACTCACAAAACTTATATCGCAAAATACTAATCTTAACCTCAAGCATAATATAAAAATTCTATCCCAAGTCACCAAAAATACGAAACAGCACACTAATAATCCCAAAAAAATACATGCATAGAAAAAAATTATATGGTGCTAAATTAAATAGGTTACCAGTCAGAAGAGTCGTGTCTGGGTTCGCCTCCTCTGCCTGCATAGCGAACACCCTCCCCTAGGTCGGCTGCCTCCACTGCGGGCAGTCCTTGTGTATATGATCGTTGGCTCCACACTTGAAGCATTTGTCCTATCCCCATAAACATTGTCCAGCATGCTGGTGGTGGCACTACGGGCACACTGGGTACTCACCAGGCCTCTGAGGAGCCTTCTTCTGTGGGATAGGACCCTTGCCTTTTCGGCGGTCCCTGAAACGATCTCTTCCCCTGCTGTCCCTGGAAAGGTCTCTTAAACTGAGGCCGCCGCCGCGCTGCTGAGGTTCTTGATAAGGCCCTTTTCCCTTGCCTATCGCTCTCAATGTCTCTTTGATCATTTTCTGCCGCCAAGGCTCTCGCCATGGCAATAACATAAGTAGTAGGACCAGCAACTCTCATATCACGGCGCAAGATCGACCGTAACCCATCAATAAAATGCCTCAGCTTCTTTCAGGCATCATTCACAATTAGGGGCACAAAGTGACACCTCCTCTCAAACTTCCTAACAAACTTTGCCACACTGCTCTCTCCCTGTCTCAGCGTCATGAACTCCCTAGTCAGGCGAGAGCGTACTTCCTCAGTGAAGTACTTGGAGTAGAAGACCTCCTTGAAACCAGTCCAAGTCAGTGTTTGCAAGTTCACTGACAAAATGCGCTCTCCCATCACAGTCTTGCGTCTCCTCTCAGTAGGAAAGTGTCACACCTAAACCTTTCTGCATCCTACAGCTCCATGAACGCAAAAATTACCTCGATGGACTTAATCCATCCTTCCGTTATCATTGGGTCAATAGTCCCCCAGAACGCCTTTGGGTCCAGCCTCCTGAACCTCTCATAAACCGCCTCTAGTCTGAGCCTTGCCCCTGTATCCACTGCAGCATTGTTCCCCACAAACTGTGCGAAGAACTGAGTCATTCCTGCAATCTGAACCTGCATATCTGGCAGTGGACGAGAAGGAGTGGCCCTCTCCCCATCTTGAGGCTCTCTATCCTCATCGCCTGCTCCACGCACAATTCTCCGTCTGGGAAGCATACTGTTCCAAAATTTACCCAACACGTAAACCTAACATGCATGAACATAATAACAATATCATAAGATGCACGTAATTCATACGTAAACATGCACATGCTGAAATCATGACTTGATTCTTACTTCATGAAAGAATTTAAAACTTAAAAACTTACAGACTTGAGGTGTGACTTCGTGAGCTTCTCGCAACCGGCAGTAAGCAAACCCCTTTACAAGAACACCGCTCTGATGCCAACTGTAACATTCCGTATTTTGAACTACTTGAAATTTGCGGAAAAATAAAAATTTTCTGAAATAAATAGTAGTTCTTCAAATTGCGATAAAGATAAACTGCTCGTCCAAGATATTTGCAATAAAAACGATTACAAGTATAGTTTGCAAAATAACTGGTTTAATCAACGTAAAGCAATATCGTGAAAATCAGAGTATTTGAATCAACATGCATAAATTTCTTAAAAACGTAGGTGGTCCTCGGGTTTAGCCTCCGCGCAGTCCGAGCCGGCTCATTGGTCCCCACCTCTCGTCTCCTCGTACTCGTGCTCACCTACATCGATCAAGTCTATTGAGTCTAAAGACTCAACATGTATAAACTGGAAATAACAAGTAATGCATAATAAAATCACATGCATTTTAAAGTAGAGCGTACATATTTAAACTTGAACGTACTTACATAAACATAGACATGCTATCATATCGTAAAAATTTTCATAAACATACTTGCATCAGACATACTTGGACATACATAACATCATCTTTTTGCGTAGAGATATGTTTCAAAGCAAATGACCCATACGCAAATGTGCCTAATCAGACTAAACCACAGTACTGAGCTGGCAAGGATGTCCACTACCACAAACATGAGATCCCCGGTCATGCTTTACCGGGTGGATTGGCCCCTGGTCATGCTTTACTACTTTCCAATCATGATCTAAATCCGATCATGCTTTACCGGGGTGGAGAGGTCCCCGGACACATTCACCGGCTTCCAAACCCGTTCATAATTGGTCATAAGACATTTAGCATACCTCAAAAACATAAATATTTTCTTTGCACGTCGAACATACTTAAAAACATCGAGGGCATAATTGGAATGCTCTGGACATGCTGCCCTAACCACAACAACAAAGATCCAGAGATCCAATGAAGCCTGCAACCAAAACTTGAGAAAACATGAAGAACATGCACAAATTTTCACAGCTTGTGCGGTTTTAAGATAAAAATGATATCTCTCTCGTTTCTTATCAGAAAATTACGAACTTACTATCGAATCGAAGATAATACAGAGTACTACAAATCATATGCCGAAACGATTTCCAGAAAACCAACCTATAAGTCGCAGAATTCAAAATAACAGAGTGTGACGGGTTTTATGACACAAAATTTCACAGCTTGTGCGATTTTATGATAAAAATCATATCTTCCTCGTTTCTTATCACAAAATTACGAATTTGCTATCAAATCAAACATAACACGAATTACTACAAATCCTATGATTTGCAGAAAACCAACCTATAGGTCAGCAAGATTCAAAATAACAAAGGGTGACGGGTTTTATGACGCAGAAATTTCACAGCTTGTGCGATTTTACGATAAAAACTCGTTTCTTATCAGAAAATTACGAATTTGCTATCAAGTCGAAGATAACACATAGTACTACAAATCATATGTTGAAAACATTTCTAGAAAACCAACCTTTAAGCCACATAATTCAAAATAACAGAGGGTGACGGGTTTTATGACACATAAATTTCACAGTTTGTGAGATTTTACGATAAAAATCATATTTTCCTCGTTTCTTATCATAAAATTACAAATTTATTATCAAATCGAAGATAACACATATTAATAAAAATCATATGTTGAAAATATTTCCAGAAAACCAACATATAAGTTGCAGAATTCAAAATAACAGAGCGTGATGGGTTTTGTGACACAGAAATTTCACAGCTTGAGCAGTCCCACGAAAATGATCATAACTCACTCGTTTCTCGTCAAAAATTACGAATTTACTGTCAAATCAAAGATATCA
Source organism: Primulina tabacum (assembly GCF_025594145.1). Lineage (NCBI taxonomy): Eukaryota > Viridiplantae > Streptophyta > Magnoliopsida > Lamiales > Gesneriaceae > Primulina > Primulina tabacum. The sequence continues at coordinate 39,219,942 of NC_134553.1, read as the reverse complement.
AAACGTAATACGTTTTATGTGTTTAAAGTTTTTCCAGAAAGCCGATAAACAATTCACAGTAATCAAAATGACAGAAAACTTTGTTTTTGAGATTTAAAAATCGTTTCAAAATCAATCCAACCATTTTTGCTCAAACTTTGCATATCACACATGAATTTTTGCACACAATAAACATCAAAACAAATACTATGACAAGATTGATGCAAAAACAAAAGAATATACATGCCTTTGATGAATATACTCACGAAACGACGATACCGAAGCGAAAAGATGCGAGGGTTGATCTGGGATGAATTGTGGCATGTTTTCTTAGAGAAAATGAACATGTATTTGCTGAATAAATCGAGGCAAGGGTGGCTGCTGAAAACTCTATGAACCTTATCCTCCTCTGTCAAAAGAATGAAATGGAAATGCAATGAAATATGTGTGTGTATGCGTGCGTTTTGTGTGTAATAATGTAACGTGGGTGTGTGAGTTAATTAAGGGAAAATTATTAATTAAATAAAAAAATCATGCTAATTATAATGTTAAACCAATTATCAAGTTAATAAAATGTTAATACACACTAATTTACAAAAAATCCCCTAATTAAAACAAAATATAAAATTGAAAAACTTTAAAAGTTTAAAAAAAACTAAAAATCACCTAATAAATTAAATAAGTTTTAAATTGATTAAAAACTTAATAAATCATTTAAAATGACACTTTAATGACACTTTAATGACTTGAAATAAAATACCACATTTTACAAATCGCCCAAATCGTCACCGGTCTCATTTTCCGATCCCTCATCGAATAATCGCCTGAAACATGAAACTAAAAAAAACAATTTAACGTGCATAATATCAATATAAATAATTTAAAATAATGCAAATTCATAAGTCATGTATTGCTAAAATCTTTTTTTAACTTAAATAAATAATTTAACAATTTAAGTAAATGCTTGGGTTTTACGTGTACTGATTTTGAGCTCTACAACAGTACTGTAAATGCAATTTTCTTACTTTGGGATAGAGAGTCTATTCAACTATTGGAAAAATTGCGCTGGAATTGAAGACTGAAATAGAAAATCAGGTTTTCATTCTTGGTTTTTCATGATATACTTAACATTTTTTGTATAAAATATTAATCATCCATATAATATTTCAGGGACGGAATCGGTAGAAATGCCGAAAGACTTTGAATATTTAGCGGACTAGAATATTATATTCAAATTTCAAGTTAGATCCAATTAGATTCGCGGATATAATGGGGCATACACTGTCATTAAATTGATTTCAGAATCTACTGTTGTTGAAAATTACTCTAGAGAATTTCTTGATAGTCATGTTTGATATTGTCTAGTACTTGGATGTCATTCTTTAAAAATTTAATATATGGTTGATTAAAAAAAAATTCATCTAATACTGGAATCTTATTTGTTATCAAAACTCAACAACATTGACACAAAAAATGTTGAGGTAAATATAAAAAAATTACATATATATTCTATATGAATTTAGTACAAAATCAAATTAAATTATTGTTTTTAGGTTCTTCCGTCGGGAGATGAAGTCTCCACACCTACAAAGTCTACCAGCAAGGAAGTTCCATCATTGATGAGTTCACATCCACTGTCCCAGATAAAAAGTTTAAAGCTATCACTAAGCAAGAGAAAGACTGAAATATTTTTTCCATTTATTCGAAATGAATTAAGATTTCACGAGACATTTTTATCTTGGTTTATGTTTGGTTAAACGTGCATGAGTGAGAGTAGTACTGAGATTAGTTACCTCCTGGGAAGTTCTTATGCTTCAAGCTGTTGACGTCGCTGCTGGATCTGGTTGGCTAAGTGGGCCGTAAAAGAGTGACACCAGTTCTTAACGTGTAATATTGTCTCTGCTGGGTACAGGGGCCGACAGTAGGGAAAGGCTAAGATTGATATCTAAGGGATATGAGACAGCACCAGTTGATAGACACGCACGTCCCCGGACTCATGGGCCTAATAGACCGACCCATTAGCACCCAAATAAGTGCACTCTGCGCTACCACAAGTATAAGAAAATATAGTTGCACCTTGGCTAACAGCTATAGCTTTTGGCCTAGTGACAAGCGCTTTATGCTAACAATTGATATCAAAGCGAGGTCATGGGTTCAAGTCTCCCAAGAAGCAAATTTCTATACTTCTTGGGGTGGTGGTAGTTGAGTTAAACATGCATGAGCGAGAGTAGCACTGAAATAGGTGACCTCCTAGGAAGTTTCCATGCGTCAAGCTGCTGACGTTGTGCCGCTTGATTTTGTTGGCTAAATGGGCCTTAAAACAGTGACACCAGATCTTAATGGGTAATATTGTCTCTACTAGGGGCAGGACCGATGGTAGGGAAAGAGTAAGACTGATCTCTAAAGGATATGAGACAGTACCAGTAGATAGACACGCACGTCTCCATACTCATGGACCTAATAGCCCAACCTATTAGTACCTAAGTAAGTGCACTATGCACTACCACAAGTATACAGAAATAAAGCTGCACCTTTGCTAACAGCTATAGTTTTTGGCCTAGTAAAGAGTTTTATCCTAACAGTTTCAAACATTTGCTTTTGTGAAATTTTAATTATACTGGTGCAATGAAGTTTCATTGTTTAATTGAATGTGTTTCGAAATTTATCATTTTCATATTTTAATATTTTATTTTTCTTCACAAAATTTATAAATATAATAATTAATGCAGATATATAATTAATATTAAAATATATTTTTTTCCATATGTGATAAAAAATTGTGACAACTACCAATCAAAATGCAATCCAATTCATAATCATAATTTTTGTTATATTAAAAATGTTAACTACTAAAATTTAGAGATACTTGAGTATATACTGAAAAATACAACACGACCAGTAAACATAAAATAGTGCATGTGTTTAAATTAAGATTGATGTCACACAAAAACAAATATAATTTTTTTTTGGAAAATGGTTCCACAATCAACCCATATTCCAAAACATATTAAATACATTTTTCACATATAATCAAGAAATATCTTTCCAATTAATGCATTAATAGATACTTAAATACACGTTAGAAACACAAGAAGGCAAGTAAAAATAAAATGATGAACAAATTTCAATTAAGATTGATGTCAAATAAATCGAACATAAATTTATAAAAATATGGATAAACAATCAAATTTTTTCTTATTACAAAAATGAGATTCTTGAAATTTAATGTACAACATTAACTAATATTTGCATTTTCAAAATAGAGGCTTAAAAATTCGAAGACTAAAATATATAGCTGCCTTTAGAGTTTTAAAAGAGCCACTGATAATAAATGACTAATTAATGCCATTAAAATTAACTCAAAACAATTCTCTAAGATACAATTCTCATATTTTAACTTCTAAATTCAGAAGTCAAATTAAAGGCAATTAAGATGATTATAAATACTGTTATTAAACATCATTCAAATATACGAATAAGATTGATGCCTAGATAAAAAAAAATATATAAATATTTTACTTCGAAAATTAACCATAAATAGAGCAATATCTAGCATATCAATCAATTTAACCGATATTTGTTCACCCATTCTATACATTATACTATACAGTCCAATATTGTATTTTCAATTACCTAATTAGTAACTAATAATTGCTTTATAAAATTAAAATCTCTTAATAAAAAAACTTAATAATATACTGCATCAACTAATATTTTTTCCTAAAAATAAATTTATAAAATTTTTAAATCTATATAATATACGGCATTAACTTATGCTTATCAAATATTTTTTTTTCATTATCAATAATTAAAAACTCAAAAAAATGACAAGTTAATGCAACTGTTTTTCATTATTAGCACAACTAATTTCAAGTTTCAAAATACTGACATTATCGAGAGATGCTTGATTGCTGCTTTTATAATAAACTCAAAACACTACTACAAGATTTATTTTACAACATTTGTTATTCACCTTCCTTGTTCTCAGAATCCACTCATTCTTAAAGTCAAGTGTTTGAATTTCTCAACTATAACGCCCGAAAAATCAGTACACATAAATTGCATGCATACAAATGATTTAAATTGCCTATTTATTTTATGTAATTGATATTAAAAGCTTAAATGATATATTTTATATGCTTAAATGTTTAAATTGCATGATTTCATGAAATTAAAGGATTTTATCCAAACATTCGATACTAGGCTGGGGAAAGGGGAAAAGAGACTGCAGACGACCGAGATAAAAATATTTTTCGATAAATGTTTTGAGGATTGATAAAATGATTAAATATGAATAAAATTTTCTAAAAATGCTGGAGCCCAAATTATTTTACGAGACGAGCTCGATTTTGTCCGGGAGCCGGTTTTGGTCAAACGAAAAACTTTTTAAGGCTCAAAAAGTATGATTCTTGAAAACATATTTTTGTAAACTTTTATTTTACAATTAATTAGGTCCTAATGGGCCTAATTTAACTAAGATTATTGGGCCTAATTATTTTCAAATCAAGAGTCCTAAAGATCCTAAAGTCCACCTCTAAATCACCTAAAACTCTAAATTATAAAACAAAATACTAGGCTTCTAAGTATCCCTAGTGGCCGAACCCCTCCCACACCACACACTCAAAGAATTTCGAAAAATTAGATAGCAAGGTTCAAAGATTTTCATCGCCCGTTCGTCCTCCTTCGCAACTCACGCTAACGATCAAATATTCGAGCATTTTTAACGCAAAGGCACGCTATTAGACGTTTCTTTTGCACCATATTAATCATATTAGGTATGATTTATGTATTTTAGTATGAAACAAATCATTTAATGTGGTGATGATTATTTTCAAAGTTTTGATGATTTTTATGCGTATATTATCATGTTATGAATTCTAAGAGACACGCTGCCAGTACAAGATGTTAAAGGGCCATGAAAAGTTTCGTTAAGGGACAAAACAAGGGCTGGACAAGGGCAGAGGGGGGAGCCGTGAATGGCTAAGGGTTAATGGCTAGGCTTTCAATGGTTTCCCTTGGTTTAAGGGACAAGGTGGCTCGGCTATGGGGAGACAACGCCTAGGGCTTGGTTTAGGCCCTGAGTGCGGCTGGGATAGAGGCCAGGAGGAGTTCATGGGAGGCTACACTCGTGGCTAGGGCGAGGAGAAGCCATGCGCAAACCCTAGGAGTAACTAGGGCTCGCGCAGGGCCTGGTTCTGAAGGAAGTGTGCACTGGATCGGTTAGGACAGGTTAGTCTTGGCCAATAGTGTCTAGGAAGGATGGCGCTTGGTCTGGTGTAGCCATGGTCCATAGTGGCTCGGTTTGGAGAGGGCCGTGACCTAGGTAATTGAAATAGAGGAGCGCGCGGCTTGGATTTGGGCTAGGGGCTGATGCGCTGGTCTAGGATTGGTCAAGAAGGGTCCAAGAGGTACTGGTGAGGGTCTAGTCCTAGGTGGCTTGAGGGTCGCTCGGTGGTTGACGAGAGTGTGGCTTGGTTTAAGGCTAGGGCTCGGTTTTGGGGCTTAGAAAGGAACATGGTTCGCACCATGGTCCACGGGAGTCAATTCATGGTTAATGAGGGCATTTTAGGAATGAAAAGTTTATGTTTAAAGTTTGGGAAGAAAATATTAAGTTTTGAATTAATTCGTGATTAAAACGCTTCATGGTTTAGTAATTAAGTCAATAAATCAAAAGGTTGGCTCGGGTTTACGTCCTAAGAGAAATACTAGAAATCAATTTTTTAGCTTATATGATGATTTTGCATAGGATCGAGTCGATAAAAGTAAGATAAAGACAAAATCGATGATTTTGGGGTCTAGGGGTGAAATGATCATTTTACGCCCCGGGTAGTTCGGAAGGTCTGACAGTGTCCCGAAGAATCAAAATACATGATAAATGATATTTTAAAATGTTTATAATGAAAATATGATATTTTATTATTTACGCTAAAGCTGTGCGATTTTTCCTGTTAAAATACTATTTTACGAAATTGGAAAGGACACGATATTTTATGAATAAAAAAGAAAAAAAATATTTTGAAGAATGTAGATTGACTGTGACAAACATGATATGAAAATGATAGGGATTATCGTAAGGGAGAAGTCCTCAGAGGGAGTCCGCATGCGGGAAAAAGCCCTAGAGGGAGCCCATTTACAGGAGAAGGCCCTAGAGGAAGCCCGACGATCGTATTTTCATTTACGGTGGTGTCTAGTGCCCGTCCCCATGCGCAATGGTGAGCTAAGACTGATCAATCGACCACATGATACGATTATAGCTAGTCACTTTCAAAGATCAAATTTTACCCAAAAATGATGTATGATAATGGAAAGCTTACGATTAAATGATTTATGATTTATTTATGCATAATATGATTTTTATGCATGTGTATGTATATGTAGTATTTGTTATAGTCAGAACGTACTAAGTCATTAGGCGCACTAGGTTTGGATGGTTGCAGGCGGAGATGATATTGAGGGAGGCGCTGACGCTTGAGTGGATCGAGTCCGGCAGTACACTCCTGAGGGACACTTATTTCCGCATTAGCTTAATAGTTGAAGTTTTGAAATGGGATTATACAAGTGTTGTAAAAATCAAAGTCTTCTAGTAGATCCTTCTCAAAGATAATAAGGGGTGATGTAGGATTTGTTAATCTTCGAACATCCATAAACAAATTTGTGTCTATTTATTTATTACATTTACTTATCATTTCCATTGTTTTTATAGATGTATTGTTGAAGCATTTTATGTGTTCTTCAAATACCAAAATATTGCATACTATGTGTTTGATAAAATGCTTCAACCAAAATATTTTTACTCATTCAACTTGCATATATTTTAAATTCTTTAAAAAATATTTAATCGGGTTCTAAGAAGGATTAATGTGAGTGTCTTCCGCTTGGTTTGAAAACCAAAATAAATTTAATTCATCGATGTTCAATATTTCAAGAACTGAGCTATTGTAACTCAACGATGACCCCCATAGGTGATCCTGTCAATTGGTATCAGAGCAGGTTGTTCTTAAAAGAACATTGAAACTAATTTTAATGTTTAAAATTCGAAAATTTCAGATTTTTTAAACATATATATGCAAAACTGAATTTTCGTGCAACTTGCAGCGACCGTGGGAAAAATAATATATCTCCTTGCTCGAGTGTCCAAATCACGAACCGCTTTTTACGTTGCAAACTATACTCGTAGAAATGGGAATAAATCTTAAGTTGAAATGGGATTGTACAATGTCTTATATAAATCAAAGTCTTCTAGTGGATCCTTACCAAGGATAATAAGGGGTGACGTAGGAGTTGTTAATCTCCGAACATCCAGAAACAAATTTGTGACTATTTATTTATTATATTTACTTATCATTTTCCATTGTTTTTAAAGATGCATTGTTGAAGCATTTTATGTGCTCTTCAAATACCAAAATATTGCATACTGAGTGTTTGATAAAATGCTTCAACCAAAATATTTTTACTCATTCTTCTTTAAAAAATGTTTAATCGGATTCTAGGAAGGATTATTTTGAGTGTCTTCCTCTTGGTTTGAAAACCAAAATAAATTCTAGTTCATCGATGTTCAATATTCAAGAACCGAGCTATTGTAACTCAACGATGATCCCCTAGGTGATCCTGTCAATTGGTATCAGAGCAGGTTGTTCTTAAAAGAGCATTGAAACTGATTTTAATGTTTAAAATTCGAAATTTCAGATTTTTTAAACATATATATGCAAAACTGAATTTTCGTGCAACTTGCAGCGACCGTGGAAAAAATAACATATCTCCTTGCTCGGGTGTCCAAATGACGAACCGCTTTTTGCGTTGCAAACTAGACTCGCAGAGAATTACAACAGCTAAAAATTTGCAGCCTATTTATGTAGGAGAAAAATCGTTTTATTCGTTGAAGGCAGAGCATATGTTCTGCAGCAAAAAATGAGCCATGGAGAAAATTGGCTAGTCACACCTCTAGTTTTAAAAAAATCAAACTCTCAAAAATATAGGGGAAGAACTCATTATAATTTTAATGGAGAGATTATTTTTAAATATTGAGGGGGAGAAAATTTTGTGCTTAAAATATTTTAAAAATATGAATTTTTGATTCATACAAAAAAAATGGATAAATATGTTGGTTGAATCGATTGTTTATGTTAACAATCTTGATTTTGATGTTAACAAAACTTGTTATTGTATTTCTAACATATTTAGTCACGTGTGAAGTTGCAAACACAAGAAGGAAACTGAAACTGAATTTAGCCAAACTGAATTTATGGCAAACTTCGGTGTTTTAATGATATCTTGCAGCTGGATGATTCAAATACGATCCACCAACTTGACTGATCAAAAAACTCAACTTGGAACAAGTCATATTTCACGTCAGTTGGGCAAGATCGGATGTTATATAGGCTAAACTGATCGCTGAATGTTCAAACTGATTGCACGAAAATACCAATCAGTTAGGTATGAGCAGTTGCGGTATTTTGGTAATTTCTCTCAGCTCGAATATTGGATGAAGCGATTCAGCATGCATTGGAAATATAAGACAATGATATACAAATCATCTTCAGAAGTCAAAGTCTAAATCAAAGCTTAAAATGCTGATAAATGAATATTAAATAGTGGTTTTGCACAAACTGAAATCAGCGAGACTGATTTCAGCATACTATTTGAGCTGCTGACCAGTTGAGCTGCTATCCAGTTGAACTACTGAACTAGTTGAGCTGCTGACCAGTTGAAATGCTAAACCAGTCGACCAGTTTAGGCTCAGGAAAAAGTCCAGCAAGGTGAATTTGACCATTGCAATTCTAGAAAAAGTACAGAAATTTTCCAAACAGTAATATTCTTGTATCTAATGTATATATCATTAGCGGGGCCTATAAATAAAATATCTTGAAGATCGAACAAGAGATTTTGAAGAGGATTCAAAGCATGGGCAGTTAACATGAAGAAATCTGCTAGTTGAGAGCACAAGCCCTAACGTGTGGATACATTTGAGATGTACACTGTAAATGATAAATTCCTCACACACAATCACTCACACATATACAAGAGAGTTGAATTTCAAAGTTTAGTTGAGTGAGTATTCACAAAAATACATTAAAGATTGTATGTGTAGTCTTCATATAAGAGACATTAAACATTATGCGGATTGTGAGGTTGCGTCCTACAATCAAGATTGTGCTAGGAGTTGCAATTAGGCAAGAGATAAGTGTTGGAAACTTAATTTTGGTTGATTGAAAAACTAAGTGATTAATTTATTGGACTAGCTGATCAAGTAGCTTAAAGTAACTGAACTACATAAACCAACTGACAGTTGTCTAACTGAAGATTAATGCGCAGTTTATCGAAGGCAACTGAAAACACGCTTTTTAACTTGCTGGGCGCTCGGGCGGTCACATATTACTGCCCTAGCGCCAAACTTACTGCCCAAAACTAAAAAATCCAGAAGCAGTGGCGCTCGGGCGGTAGTTTCTTACCGCTCGGGCGCCGCTCTGCGCACAGCTACTGTAAAGATCGCTTCCGAAACGCCTCTTCCCATCCGAATTAGAAAAAGTGGTAAACATGAAAGATTGTAGCCTATGTCTTGGCTTTCATCTCCAATTGGCCTCATGTCATTTGAAGGTCTGAGTAAATAGTTATGCTCATTCTCCCAACATGTGTCATTGTAGGAACGACGATACGCACGACACACTTCGGGGCGCTTTTCGCTTGTCTTCCCTAATGATTTGAACAAAACTCAAAACATGAAAGTTATAACCCTATATCTTATCTTTCTAATGAAAGAGGCCTCACATCGATTGGATCAATAAACAAAACATTATGCTAAAAACCACAACTACTGCCACAGTTTCATCCCGTTACAGCACTTCCATTACCTATTTAACTCAAATTCATCCTTCTATTCTACCCATCCATTATCTATTCCATTCTATAACATTCATTACCATTCATATCATAATGTAAAGCCATAAACCATCAAAATAAAAATACCGTAATTCATAATAAAAGACATGAATGATTGGCTATTACAATAAGAGCTCAGATGATGATAGTTCAGGCAAAATGTTGATGAAGTTAATATGTACTACAACTGCAGATTATATCCCCGTGTGAGGCTATGTGGAGAATTTTTGGATTTGATATTCAATACAGAGATCCACCTATCGAGCGTCTGAGCTTTATTTTCTTAATGAAAAAAATATTATATTTCAGATTCAGATGAAATAAGTACTGTTCTCGATAGACCTACTATTAACCAGAGCATGTTTCTTGCTTGGATGGAAGCTAATAAGAAATATACAGAGGTAAGAGAATTAACATATGATGGATTACCAATGAACTTTGTTTGGAAGTAGGAAACACGAGAATTCGTTCCAGAAAACAGATATTTTCAATCGGACGCATTTTTTACGTTCCTCCTGGTTGTTGGGAAATGTACTATTTAAGATGTCTTCTCAATGTAAACCGTGGCACTGATGATATAAATTTTTTTAACGGTGTTCAATACCATTCATTTCGCGATACTTGCTATGCATTAGGGTTGTTGAATGTTGACAAGGAGTATATCGACGCCATTATTGGGGCAAGTTGTAGGACCGATCGCTTGCATCTCTACCAAAGCTATAGCTAGTGGTAATGGTGCAACTCAAATCTTTTAAACTGCACAGCAGCTCAAGCACCATGGTTCGATCGCTCTACCAAGCGGGGACAATTATTGCACCAAACAATCTCTCTGCCAATAATTGCACTCCTTGCAATCAATGGGATCGAACCCGTGACCTTGGCTCTGATACAAATTGTAGGATCGAGCACTTTCCGCTTTACCAAAAGCTATAGCCGATGGTAATGGTGCAACTCAAATTTTTTAAACCACACAGCAATTCAAGCACCACGGTTCGATCTCTCTACCAAGCAGGGATAATTATTGCACCCAACACAAGTCATTGGGCTTCAACACAATCTATGAGAGTTTTAATTGCTACTATATTATCATCGAATTGTATCAGCCGACCTGAAGTTGTTTGGGAGTCATGCTGGACATATTTATCTAATGATATTTTATATAAACGATGTAAGTTGCTGCAACACCAAGGTATGCATGAACTAATAATTTTTATATATACGTGTTTTTTCAATATATATACATATATTAATTTATATCTATTTTTTGTAGAATTTGAATTAAATGAGGATGAAATAAAAAGTTATGCATTGGTTGATATTGAAAAGCTATTGTAAAACTATGAAAAGAGTTTACACGATTTCCAATCAATGCCTTTTCCCAGTGATCAATATTTTCAGTCTTCACGAAATAGACTAATACATGATGATTTGCAGTTTGATAGAAGATATTTATTGCAAAAACATGATAAACTCATTGATAATTTTAACTCCGAGCAGCGCCGTGTATATGATACAATAATGAAAGAAGTTTCTTCAAATAAGGGAGGAATATTCTTTGTGTATGGATATAGAGGTACTGGAAAAATATTTGCCTGGAAAACTCTGTCTGCATACTTGAGGTCGAAGGGAGAAATTGTCTTGAATGTGCCATCCAGTGGTATTGCATCGCTTCTACTGCCTAGTGGAAGAACTATTCATTCCTGTTTTGCAATTCCATTTAATCTCAATGAGGAATCAACATGTAATATCAAACAAAGAAGTCATCTTGCATAGATTAGTGTAACATCTAAACTTATCATTTGAGATGAGGCTCCAATGACGCATAAATTTTGTTTTGAAGCTTTGGATAAAAGCATGAAATATATAATGAGATTTGTCAATTCTTCAAGTCTTCCTTTGCCTTTTGGACGCAAAATGGTTGTTTTTGTGGTGATTTTTGACAAATATTGCATGTTATTCCAAAAGGCAGTAAGAAATATATTGTTCATGCCACTATCAATTCTTTATATCTTTGGAGACATTCTATAGTTTTCAGATTGACGTAAAACATGTGATTACAAAATTTAGGCTCTGATGAAGAATGTGCTAAAAAAAATTTCAGATTGGATTGCTAATTTAGGAGATGGAAAAAATGGAGAAAAAAATATGGTTATGCGACAATAGATATTCCTAATGAACTTTTGATCAAAAATTGCAATGATTCTATTGCAGCAATAGTTGAGCGTACATGTACGTTTTTAGACAACAATATCAACAATACTGCATATTTCAGCAAAGAGCTATTTTTGCACCAACACTTGATATCATTCAATCCATAAATGAATACATGATATCTCTAAACCATTCAGAAGGAAGGTTGTATTTAAGTTCTGATACGACGTGTCACTCAAATAGAAATGTTGATCTACTAAATGAGGTGCATACCCCTGAATTCTTAAATAGAATAATATGTTCTGGAGTACCAAATCATGAGTTAAATTTGAAGGTTGGAACTCCGGTTATGTTGCTGCGGAACATAGATCATTCTCTTGGATTATGTGTTAGAATTAGAATTTCGGAGTTTGACAAGTAAAGCTTTTGAAGATTGCAGAACTGATCGGCTCAATTACATTAATTCGATCTTAAACTACCCAAACTGAAGTTGCCCGAACTGATAATTATTGAGATAAATAATCGAAGGACAATCAAACTAATCGAAGATAACTGAATCTGCAAAGATAACTGAACTATCAGTTGGAACTGATCAGTTATACAGCCAGTTCAACCTATAGGCTACATAGTCAACTAATAATCAGTTTGACACGTCATCAGTTAAAACGTAGCCAACAACCGACAAATTGTACAAAAACAGACGATAATTCATAGTGGGAGCGTCACATATCAGAGTGCCACACTGTATTATTTTCAGAAAGATGTTGACATATTCAGAAAAGACAAATCAGCGGATATGAGTCATTTAATGCATTCAATGTTACCGTTGGAAACAAAGCCTGTAAATAGCCGTGGAGCTTAGTTGAGATAAAAACTTCCGAATCGTTACTCTGATTGATTATTGAATATACAGAGTTCAACTACGATATTTTACAGAAAAGCTCATACATAAAAAAAGTATATATAACTTCCAGGCTATTATTTGAGCAAGAATACTAGCACATTATACTGTTGTATTTGATTTCTTAAGATCAGTTGTGCTAAGAACGAAAATCAGTTGTATATTTATAAAGTGTAAAGGAACTAAGAGTTTCAGTTTTAGTAGTGTCTAAATCCAAACTGAACTGGGTTATTACAATCTCTGTATTTAAATAAATGTTTTTTAGTGAAAACCATATCCTTGTGATAGAAGATGTGACATAATAGTATTTGAAGTCTCCGAACATCCATAAAATCTTTGTGTTTTTTGTTTAGTTATTCGTTGAGTATTCAATCTGTAAGTTAGTTTATTTCCGCACTTAAACTAGTTAACTGACTGCTATTGACAACAAGATTGTTCATCAAGAAGTTTGGGAGATTCATGAGAAGGAATCAAGGTTCATTTCAAAGACAATCTCACAAGAATATCTCTAAGGAACAACCAAATGCTTGCTACAACTGTGGCAAAAATGGACACTTCATTGCTGACTTTCCTAAGCCAAAGAAGGATAGTCAACGTTCAGCTGAAATGGGAAAGAAGTCATTTGAACACAGGAGAAGAGATAAGGATGATAAGAGATCATTCAAAAAGAATCATGAAGTCCTGTTAATTGAATAAAGCAAGTCCAAATAGGCAGAAACTGAAAGGGATGAATTAGATTCTGAGAGCTTGAGCAGCTCCAGTGATGAAGAAGAAGCAAAGTGTTTGATGGCTGATGACATAGAACTGGAGTCAAATAGTGAGCAAGTATTTGATTTCAGTTCAATTGATTTTACACGGAAAGGACTTATTTCCACACTATACGACATGATCAATGATCACAACCTTGCTCTCTCATTTGAGAAGGTCCAAAGCAAAGCAAACTGATCCCCAAGACAATAAAACTAAAACTGATGAATCAGTTAACTATTGAGTCTAAAAAAGGATATTGCTAAGTAGAAAGCTGAAATGATTGAGAACTAATATTTGATTCAACAGTTGAAACTTGAAAATTCAAGACAAACTTATCTGATTCGAGCTTGGAATAAGTCATCAGTCACGTTGACTGAAATGCAAGGTTTACAGAAATCAGTTACTGATAAAACTGGTTTAGGCTTTAATAGCCATGATGAATCTTCTACTAGTGATACTATTCCAAAGCTGAATATGTGCAAAGGGAAGTATATTCACTTTGTAAAATAAATTATGGTACAAGAACTTTCAGAACCAAGTAAACCAGTTGAGAAACCGATTGAAAATAAAAACAAGGCTAAGAAGTATGGTGTGCCTAAGCTAGTCTTAACCAAGATCATCATGGTCTTCTTTCAAATCCATCGGTAATGTGAGTAACCATGATCTTGTAACTGGTCTGCCTAAGCTCAATTTTTCAAAATATAAAGTTTGTTCAGCATGTTAGTTTTGTAAATATGTTAAGATGTTCTTACAAAAACAAGGGTAGTAAATCTTCCTCAAGATGCTTAAAATTGTTGCACATGGACCTTTTTGGTCCTATACCAGTCATAAGTTTAGGGGGCATGAAATACACCTTGGTAATTGTTGATGATTTTCAAGATTTACTTGAGTTATATTTCTCAAATCAAAAGACCAAACTATTGCACAACTGATTAAGCCTTTCAAAAGACTTTTAAATGAAAAATCAGTTGTAATTGACTAGAATAAGGTCTGATCGAAGGACTGAATTTGTCAATCAAAATCTTTATCATTTTTTTGAATATACTGGAATTATGCATGAGTTCTCAGCAGCTAGAACACCTCAGCAAAATGGTGTAGCTGAAAGAAGAAATCATATTGTTAAAGAAGCAGCTAGAACAATGCTTGCTGATTCCGATATATCTAAGATATTTTGGGCAGAAGCAGTAAACACTGCATGTTATACTCAGAAAAAATCAATGATTAATAAAAATCATTTGAAAACACCGTATGAGATCTGACATGGACTGAGAAGTGTGATGTCATACTTCAGAATATTTGGCTGCAGATGTTTTATTCTCAATAATGACAAAAATTATCTAAAAACATTTGATGCTAAATTTGATGGAGGAATATTTCTTGGTTATTCTTCAGTTAGCAAAGCTTACAGAGTGTTTAATAAGCGTATTTTAAATGTAAAAGAATCAATTCATGTTGTATTTGATGAATCTGCGCTAACTGATAAGCCAACTGATCCAGTTGAGCTAACTGATCGCTTAACAAAAATTAGCTTGGAGGATGATAGCGGAGAAGAGATTCACATCAATCGAAACATCCTTCAAACACGAGAACCTGAAGTGGTGGATCAAACTGTTGAACAGGAAGCTGTTCCTAAAAATCAGTTGATAGAACAACGCGATGGTATTCAAATACCACACAACTGAAACTGAAAGAAATGTTCAGTTACAAACTGAAACAGTGGCACAAACTGATCCAACCATTTCCAACTACAGATGAAATAAATCACATCCAGATGATTTGGTGATAGGTAATCCATCTAATCCGATAATAACTAGAAATCAAAATTTTAATTTATTTATATACTCAGCATTTGTTTCTCAATTTGAGCCAAAGAAAACTGATGAAGCTCTAACTGATCCTAACTGGATAAATGATATGCAAGAAGAGTTGAATCAGTTTACCCATAATAATATCTGGACTTTAGTTCCAAGACTACTTTCAAAAAAAAATTATAGGTACAAAATGGGTTTACAGAAACAAAATGAACAAAGATGGTTCAGTTGTGTGCAACAAAGCCATGTTTGCTGCACAAAGATACGGGCAAGAGGAAGGAATCGATTATGATGAGGCATATGCACCAGTTGCACGACGGGAAGAAATAAGAATATTCCTAGCTTACGCCTCTTTAAAAAACTTCAAGGTATACCAGATGGATGTCAAAAGTGCATTCTTAAATGATCAGCTACAAGAAGAAGTCTATGTTGAACAACCACCAGGTTTTGTAAATCATTCATTTGCTGATCATGTTTTTAATCTCAACAAAGCATTGTATGGTCTCAAACAAGCTCCAGAGCATGGTATGAGACATTTTCAAAATTCTTAACTAATAATGAATTTCACTGTTGGAACAGTTGATAAAACACTGTTCAAATTTTAAAAAAAATATCCTACTTGTGCAAATTTATGTTGATTACATTATTTTTGGGTCAACTAACCCCAAATTATGCGAGAAATTTGCTAAGTTAATGCACGATAAATTCGAGATGAGTATGATGCGTGAGCTGACATTCTTTCTTGGTGTGCAAGTGAAGCAGTTGGAAACTGGTACATTTATCAGTCAAACCAAATACACTAAGGAACTAATTAATGAGTTTGGTATGGAAACATGTTTAGCTGCAAATACTCATGAGCTCATCCATTAAATTAGATAAAGATGAAGGAAAAATATCAGTTAAGATGACACTTTACATAGGTTTAATAGGTTATTTACTTTACCTAACTACTAGCCTTCATGATATTGTGTTTGTTGTCTGCATATATGCTAGATTTCAAGCAAACCTTGATCAATCGCATTTTTCAGCTGCCAAACGCATATTGAAGTATCTTAAAGGCACACAAATGTAGGCTTATGATATGCTAAGGACTCATCTTTCAATTTAGTTGGCTATTCAGATGGATATTATGCAGGATATAAACTTGATAGAAAAAGCACCAGTGGATCATGTCAGTTTCTGGGAGAAAGACTGATTTCCTGGTTCAGCAAGAAGCAAACATCCATCGCAACTTTCCACAACTGATGCGCCCAACTGCTCTGAATTCAGTAACAATTGAATGATTATGGAGTCATTGCATAAGAGTCGCCAATATTTTTTGACAACACTAGCACAATTTCGATTACATATTTAATCCAATTCTTCACTCCAGGACAAAAGATATCGTGTCAGACATCATTTCATTAGAGATCGTGCTCTCAAGAAGGAGATCAGACTAGGAATACATTTCAACTGAACAACAGGCAGCAGACATATTCACCAAGCCACTACTCGAGACTAAGTTTTCTTATTTTCCGAAATATTCTTAAATTAATTGATTTACCTTAGTCATTTTAACATTTTTATATGTTGATTCATTATCGAGATTTAGTACATGAAATAATATAGCATTAAAGAAAAAACAGCATTGAACAAAATAAAATTTTTTATTGATATAATTTAACTAGTACAATAGCGATTTCCCTATTTATTGCCTCTCGCCAGTTGGTCAACCAATTGCTTAACCCACCAGTAGTGGTCTTCAGGAAGTCCTCTGAGAAGGCGATCATTCTCAGAACCTTCTGCTCCTTGAGGAGCATCAGCAAATAGACACCTTCATCCTTGAAGAATCAGAAGCTTGGCCAACACAGAGTCGCCGATGATACTTATTTTTTGTTGCCACGATAAATGGAATGACTGCAGATCCTGGATCTTGTTTTATGTAGATAGCGTCTTTTCAAAGATGTTGTCCTCCATCTTGAGCTTCCTCGCAGCCACTACGGACCACATGAACTCCTCTGCAATGTCTGGTTGCTGGGAACTGCTCGCCTTATCCATCTGTTGCTGCCTTGATAAGCATTATCTGCTTGAAATATTCTAAGTGATTTTATGACTAACTAGCTTGTTCTTATTTATAGACTCAGAACCATACGAAGGGACACAATAATTACTTTTGACATGAGGATATGAAGAGATCTCTGTCAGTCATCGATAGTTCATTCTCTGCGGATGAGATTCTTTTCACCTTATTTATTGCATTGGGGGGAACGTCAAATTATAATTGGTTAACTGACAATTGTCTTAAGCTGAATTGATTTTGTTTCAAACTGATCATTCAGTTCTTGACCTAACTGATCTTATCATATATGTTAACTAATTATCAACTCGGTTGAGATTCCACAATAAATTTGTGAGTTTCAAAATTACTTCATTAATCATGTTATTCATTGAATATCAATTGAAAATTTGGTTACAGATAGTTCAATCGACACAATTTTCATATTTATATATGAAGTACACGCCATTTATTCAAATTAATCTCAGACTGCCACGTGTCCAAAAATTTGAATAATCACAAACATAAATATTCGTGTTGCCCTCATTCAGTTTACTTTACTCTATTCTAAACTCTCAAGCACTCAAAAACTCAGAGCGTTTCTTTTTGCAGAAAATCTAAAGCTAATGGCAAGCCAAACTCCAGCCTTAATCCTCAATGCAATGGCAATCGACTTCGACTCCATTCTTTCTGTCTCAGATGAAGCTGTTAAGAGCATATTTTTGAAGCTTGAAGCAGCTGGTCTAAAGAAATTCTTGGGAATCGCAACCCAAGTCATTTATCCTAAGGAAATTCAACAAGTTTATGCAAACAACAAGATCTCTGATGATGGCAAGATTATTATGACCATCAACAATCAAGTACTGATTGTAGACGAAGAATCCTTCAGCAATCTCTTCCAACTCCCAACTAAAGTTTTGTCTCACTTCTATGAGATCAAACTAGCTGATATTGAAGTAATGTAAACTATGTTGTCTCATGATGGGAAGAAAATTAAAGCTTCGGATCCCAAGAAATAACTTAAGCCAGAGATCCAACTGCTGGCTGATATTATTGCAAAGGGCGTCCTCGCCAAGGCAGTTCAGTCGCTGTCCTCACTCTTGAAAAATTTCAAACCATGACTGCGATCATGAAAGGCATAAGATTGAACTGGTCAACCATTATTTTCATTATCCTGAAGAACATGGTTCAATATTCCAAGCAGTCGAATGGTTTTACTCTGCTGCTCAGCTATTTGCTGAAAAGCTCTAGTCTGGTTGATGACTCAGCTGAAAAGAGTTCAAGGTGTTCAACGCCATGAACGTTCAGCCACCGAAAACCAAGCTGGAAATCTCGCCTGAAAAATTTATCAAGATCAAACAAGAGATTGGGATGATGACAGCTCCTAAAAAAAAACCAGACCCAAGGACGAGGTTAAGAAACTGACAATCAAAAGAAAACTAGGGGTGTCAAAATCATACACGACCTACCAGTCCGACACGGTTCAACCCAAAAAAATCAGGTTTGGGTTTGTGGTTTTCGGGTTTGGGTCAGATCGGGTTGGACCCGATAGCTGACCCGAAAAAATGATCGGGTTGGGTTGGGTTCGGATCAACCCCCCAAAAATTTTATTTTTAAAAATATATATATAATTAATAAATATTGCATATATATTTAATATATATGTCTGAAAAAATATTTATTATATATTTATATCATAATTTTTCATAATTTAATATTTTTTTTGAACAAATTTTATTTTTTAAACAATTGTTTATTTGATTTAGTAAATATACTTTATTTTTCTACAATTAGACTTTCAAATTTAAATCATATATATGAGGGAGATTTTGTTATTATGTGCTTAAATTAAATTTTTTTTATTTCATTTAAGTTTCTTACAAAAGAAAAGTAAAAAAATTCAAAATCGGATTAATCAAGTTGATCGTGTTGATTCGGGTTCGGGTTCGGGTTGAGAGTTTTCGGGTTGGCTCGCGTTTGGGTTGGGTTCATGTTGAGAAATTTTTGAATAGTACTATTGTTCAACCCGGCCCAACCCACCTGAATTGACACCCCCAAAAGAAAACTGATTGTCAGTGAAAGTGATTCAGAGAAGACTCTATCTCCGAAGATTTTGAAGAAGACACGGTCTCATAAGACCAAACAAACTGCTTATGGAATCATTCCAGCTGATAGACTCATACATATTGGAGCTGGGGCACCCATAACTGCTATACCAATTCAGTCAGTTCCAGTTGCACCATCAGCTGAAGAAGCCAGATGATCATGCATTGAAGCTTGTCACCGAATCTGGTGACAAATTGAAGATTTTTGGACATAACGCACCTCCTATCACGGTCACCAGACCAACTGTTCTACCAATTGCTCAACCAAAAGGTATGATAATTAGAGAAAAGTAGATTCAACTACCACGGGGCTGACCATTTCTCACGCCCTAACTGACCCAAAAGGAAAGGGCAAAATGATTGAAGAGCTCAGGCCAACCAACACGGTTCATACTCACATCGATCTAATTTGGACTGAGATAAATGAGTTTGCTGAGTCTAAGATGGAAGATTTTGATGAATGGGTCAGGTTTCGCACTGTAGTGTATGCTAGACGACTGAAGAAAAAATCAGATTTAGGGAAATTCATTGCCCTGGAAACAATGGTTTTGAAGACAGTCAAAGTCGACATTATTGCTCAAGCAATGGAAAGGAGGACTTATTTCTTTGATATGATGCGCTTGAAGAAGCTGACTGAAGTAACATCTCAGTTGAAACTAAACTACGATCCAATCATTCCGACTACTTATAATGACTAACCTGTCTTCCAGCAGCTGGACTCAGATCTAATATCTTTGCAAATGAAGATCAAAGCCTGGAAAATTGATCAACAATTATGCATACTAGTTGATTCCCAAAGTCGAACATTAGCAGAGCAAGCTCAGCCAACTGGAGTTCAGTCAGAACCATTCAAAGAGCCAGTTGCTGAACAGGTTTCTAAGCTAGCAACTGAATCTGTTCCCGAGCTGATTCAACCATCTTTACTCTCTGCACTTCATCATGTCAACCAGTTGGACAACCTCTATACACGGATGCTGAGTTGTCATTGGCCAACGTTGACGAAGTCATCCAATCAGTTGCCATTGACATCCAGCTGAACTTCGAGCCAGCTAAGAAAGATGTATGTCAAAGCTCAACAGAATAATTAGCCTTGGAGGCTATGAAAGAAATTGAATATGAAGTTCAGTCAGTTGCTATAACTGAAAAAAAACAACAAAATGATGCGTCCCAGTTGCAATCTGAACCAATAGCTGATGTGCAAGTTCCAAATGATGTGCCATCCAGCTCAACTGTTGCTCAGCCTACTACCTCAGTTCCAGACAATCAGCAGGAAGCAATTGAAGAAGTCATCAGAGAATTGAAACAACAAACTGAGACTGACTCACAACATCTATCCTATGGTGATTTTCAGTGGAAAGGACAAGGGAAAAGCTCCTGCCACATCTGAAATCTTGTCTCCTGAAATGCCTATAGCTACTGATATCATGATTAAAGAAATTCAGTCTAGTTTGCACAACCTAATCTCAACTGTCTCCAACATGAAGTCAACTCAGCTGATGCACACGCTTAAATTGATTCTATGAAGGAGAATACCATGAAGAACCTCCAGCAGGTTACCAAGGATATCACCTCATTATTTCTCCTTGTAGATCAGCTGAAGAAGGACCGAGCGATAGTTCCAACTCTCTTCCAGACTCAAGATATGCTTATTAACCGAATTGACTTCGTGCACACAAATATTTCAAAGCGGATGGATTTGATGCAGAAACATATTTTGAATGCTATATCAGCTCAGAAGTTCGCCTTCTCTCTTCCCTTGATAGTGTTGACAAAAAGGGGAAGAAGAGCAGCAAAAGTCAAAGAAAAGATCTAGTCAACTAGCTGATCAAGGACCTGCTGACAAAAGAGCAAAGAAGTCAAGAGCAGTAAGTTAAGTTAGATGACAATCTTTCATTATTTGTTTGTACGAATCTGTACAGCGGAATATTATTTTATCTACAAAAGTTCAGTTGATTTTATCTACGATGGAGTTTTTTTTTTCCTTCAGTGTGTGTAACAATCAGATCATTGATTTCTACGATGGAGTTTATCAGTTCTTGAATTCTATGTTTTGTCAAACACCAAAAAGATGAAAATTTTTAGAATTAGAATTTCGGAGTTTGACAAATAAAGCTTTTGAAGATTTCAGAACTGATCGACTCAATTGAATTAAATCGATCCTAAACCACCCAAACTGAAGTTGCCCGAACTGATAATTAATGAGCTAAATAATCGAAGGCAATCAAACTGATCGAAGCTAACTTGAACTATCAATTGGAACTGATCAGTTATACAGCCAGCTCAACTGATCAGCTACATAGTCAACTAATAATCAGTTTGACACGTCATCAGTTAAAGCATAGCCAACAACCAACAAATTGTACAAAAGCATACGGTAATTCATAGTGGGAGCGCCGCATATCAGACTGCCTCAGTGTACTATTATCAGAAGAACGTTGACACATTAAAAAAGGACAAATCAACGTATATGAGTCATTAATGCATTCAATGTACCGTTGGAAGCAAAGCCTATAAATAGCCGCGGAGCTCAGTTGAGAGAAAAATAGATTTTTGAATATAAAAAGTTCAGCTACGATATTTTACAAGAAGCTCATACTTAACAGAAGTATCTATAGCTTCCAGGCTATTATTTGAGCAAAAAAACTAGCACATTATATTGTTGTATTCAATATCTTAAGATCAGTTGTTCTAAGAACGAAAATCAGTTGTATACTTATAAAGTGTAAAGGAACTAAGATTTTCAGTTTTGGCAGTGTCTAAGTCCAAATGTAAGTAGGTTATTACAGCCTCTGTATTTAATCAAATTCTTTTAGCGAAAACATTATCCTTGAGATAGAAGAAGTGATGTAGGAGAATTTGAAGTCTCCGAACATCCATAAAATATTTGTGTTCTGTGTTTGAGTTATTCGTTGAGTATTCAATCTATCAGCTAGTTTATTTCGCACTTAAACTAGTTAACTGACTGAAATGAACAACAATATTTATGAATTCAGTTTATCAGTAAACTGATTCACCTTTATCGAAAAAGAGTCAAAAATTTTATAGTGTTTATTCAACCTCATTCTAAACACTTCTGTAGAGCCCAAAATAAGTACACGAAAAACACATGCATTTATTTAATTGTTAAATCATTTATTTAAATTTAAAATAATTTTAGTGATGCATGACCTATTTAAATTGCGTTATTTAAAATTATGTATGTTTATGTGATAAACGTTAAAATCTCGAGTTTCATGTTTCAGGCGATTATTCGATGCGGGATCAAGGACGAGAGATCGGGGACGATTTTTCGTAATTTTAAAACGTGGTATTTTATATTAAGTTGAGATTGGGGCATTTCAAAAGATTTATAAGTTTTTAATGTTTTTAAAAGCCTAATTTGTTTATTAGGTGATTTTAAAGTTTCAAAATTTTGAAAGGTTTATCAATTGTGTGTTTTATTTCAATCTTAAAGATACTAGTATTTTGTGGGGAATTATTATCTTAGTTAGGATATTAAGTGATTATTAATATTTTAATTAGAATGCCAATTATCATTTAAGAAATATTTTTCCCCTAATTACTATCTTAACTCACGCTAGACACAAACTTACATGTTTTACACACTTTTACATACACTGAAACCGTTCAACACACACACACTTATTCCAATTCAGATTTATTTATTTTTGAGAGAGCAAACCTTAGGGTTCTTGAGAGGAAAGCAACCGCCCCTTGCCCTTCTCTTTTCCAGCAAATTTTTGTTGGTTTTATTGCAAGAAAATCACGCCACGTTCGTCTCGGATCGTCTCTCGCATCCTTCCCGCTCGGTATTTTTAGTTATCAAAAGATACGTATATTCTGTTTTTCCTGCGTCGATCTTGTCATAATATTTATGTTGATGTTTGTTATGCGTAAAACTCATGTATGATGTTCATAGTTTCAGCAGAAAATTGGTTGGATCAGTTTTGAAACAATTTTTAGATCTAAATTTTCGTTTTTCACTGTATTTCAAAAACTGCGATTTTTTGGTCGAGATTTTGGGAAAACTTTCAACAATTGAAACGTAGAACTTTTTGATACCTTCGATTTGATATAAAATTCGAAATATTTGGATAAATATTGAGTGAGTTATGGTGATTTTTGTGGGGCTGCTCGAACTGCATTTTCTGAAAATATGTTATTAATGTGTTCTTGAAGTTTATTTGTTGCAGGCTTCGTTGGGAACCGTCGGGTGATCGCTGCTATGTTTAGGTATATGGAGTATGAGTTTGGGATGAGTTTTGATGCTTCGTTTCGTGTCGATAGTCGTTGGTTGCATTAGAAATCGTAGGAAACAATTGGTGTTCAAATTTGAGTTTACGAAATTGTTGCTTGTTTGGTGTGCGTCGTCGTTTGGGACGTTTTGGGGAGTCGAGTCAGTGCCATAGTGTCCTAGGATGAGTCTCGAGGCGTTGTTCACTATCTGTGTAATCGGAATTGGAGAGTATAAGTTTCTGAGTTGCTGAGTCCAGAAGACTCGGCGCCCGAGCGGTAATATTTTACCACACGAGCGCCGCTCTTTCTATCCGAGGGTAGGCGTCCAAAAGACCTGGCGCTCGAGCAGTAATTTGTTACCGCCCGAGCGCGGACCCCTTTATGAGAGTGTTTGGTTTCCACTTATTTTCAAGTTCCATTGGTGAGTTCATGTCTTTTATTTTGGGAAATGTTCACACATCATTTTAGAGATTGTTCGGGGTTTGATGTCATGGGTTTATACGATGATTTAACGAGGTCCAGTCCCGAGTGATCTAGAATGTCATAAGCTACTAAATTACTTCGGTGGTGAGCACGAGTGCCTATGTCTAAGCTATGAAAGTTAAGTGCTTGTAGTCATGTTAGTATGTGCAGCAGTGACCCCAAGCGAGATCTAACGAATCCCTCAACGCCATGTAAGTAAGTATGTCGACATGCAAAGAAAATACTCTTTAAATTTTTGAGGTATGATAAATGTCTTTTGAACAATTTATGTATGTGATTGGAAAGCGGTAAAGCATGACCAGGGACCAATCCACCCCATTAAATCATGAATGGGTTTAGATCAGGATTGAAAAGCGTTAAAGCATGATCAGGGACCAATCCACCCGTTAAAGCATGAACGGAGATCTTATGTATGTGGCAGTGGATCTTCCCTGTCAGCCCAGTACTGTGGTTTAGTCTGATCAGGCGTATTTATGTATGGGTTACTTGCTTTGAAACATGCCGCTACGCAAAATGATGAAGTTATGTATGTTCAAGTATGTACAAGTATGCAAGCATGTTTAAGAAAAGTTTCACGTTATGGTACGTCTATGTAATGTATGTAAGATCAAGCTTTTACGTGCATGTTAAAGTTCAAGTATGTATGTTCTATTTTAAAGTTGCATGTGATTTTATTACATAATACTTGCTACTTCCAGTTTATACGTGTTGAGTCTTTAGACTCACTAGACTTGATCGATGCAGGTGAGGATGCATTTGAGGAGACGAGGGTGAGGACCAGTGAGCTGGCTTGGACTGAGCGGGAATGCTAAACCCGAGGACCGCCATGTTTTTAAGAATTTATGAAAGTTTCATATACTCTGATTTCATGTTTGTTTACGATGTTCTAAAACAAGTATTTTCGTTAGCAAAATTTCTGTGGTGATCTCTTATTGCAAATACTTTTAGATGGTTGGCAAACTTGAGTGTGGTTGGTTTATGGCAAATATTTTTAGACGAACGAGACATTTTAATGCAAATTCGAAAGTTTATTTCATATTTAAGAAAATTTTTTTTTCCTGCAAAATTCTAAGTAGTGTAAAGTACGGTACGTTACAGTTGGTATCAGAACGGTGTTCTTGTAAAGGGTTATGCCTACTGCCAGTTGCGAAAAGCTCACGAAGCCGCACCTCAAGTCTGTAAGTTTTTAAGTTTTGAATTATGTTATGTATTAAGCATTAAGTAATGATCTCAGCATGTACATGTTTTAAGTTCGAGTTACGTGCAGCTTATGCTATTGATATTATGTTCATGCATGTACATTGGGTTTACGTGTTGGCTAAATTGTTGGAACAGTATGCCTCCTAGACGTATAATTAACCGAGAAGCAAGGGATGAGGACAGAGAGACCCGTGAGGAGAGGGAGACGCTCCTCCTCATCCGCCGCCAGATATGCAGGCATAGATGCTTGCAAGAATGACACAGTTCTTCGCACGGTTTGCGGGGAACCAGGCGACAGTGGATGCAGGGGCTAGGCCCAGGCAAGAGGCGGTGTATGAAAGGTTTAGGAGGATGAATCCTAAGGAGTTTTCAGGGACCACTGACCCGATGATAGCCGAGGCACGGATTAAGTCCATCGAGGTAATCTTTGACTTTATGGAACTGACAGATGCAGTTAGAGTCAGGTGTGCCACATTCCTTCTGGCAGGAGACGCCAGACTGTGGTGGGATAGTGCACTAGTGTAAGTTAACTTGCAAACACTGACGTGGAATGGATTTAAGGAGGTCTTTTACTCCAAGTACTTCACTGAAGAGGTACGATACAGACTAACCAGGGATTTCATGACGTTGCGTCAAGGGGATAGCAGCGTAGCTGAGTTCGTGAGAATGTTTGAAAGGGGGTGTCACTTTGTGCCCATGATAGCTAATGATGCCCAAGGAAAGCTGAGGCATTTTATGGATGGGTTGCGATCGATTTTGCGCCGTGATGTTAGAGTTGCTGGTCCTACGACTTATGCCGTTGCAGTATATAGAGCCTTGGCGGCAGAGCAGGACCAGAAAGATATCGAGGTCGATAGGCAGGGCAAGAGGCCCTATCAGGCACTACAACAACAGCAACAACGACCTCAGTTTAAGAGGTCCTTCCAGGGACAGCAAGGGAAGAAGCCTTATCAGGGACCGCCAAAGGGAAAGGGTCCAATTCATAGCAGAGGGCGCCTCAGAAGCCCACTGATTTCCCAGTGTGTCCTAGGTGCAACCGGCAGCACCCGGGGCAATGTTTATACGGATCAGGCAAATGCTTTAAATTTGGAGCCAGGTGATCACATGCTAAAGGACTGCCCACAGTGGAGGCAGCCAACTCAGGGCAGAGTGTTCGCCATGCATGCATAGGAGGCGAACCCAGACACGACACTTGTTGACTAGTAACTTATTCAATTCAGTACAATATTAAATTTTTGCGTTGCATGTTTTGAATTGTATTTGGGATTCTAGTGTGCTAGTTAATACTTTGGTGACTTGAATATAAATTTCTTCTATGCTTGAGGTTGAGGTTAGAATTTGGGATATAAGTTGTGTGTGCTAACGCCTCTCAGGAAATATATTTATAAAGAGACTAGCCACGAAGGCCCTGATAGACTCAGGAGCCACCCATTCCTTTATTTCGGAGACATTCGCTAGTCACCTGGACGTCAAGTCTATTGGACTTAACGTGAGCTACTCAGTGACAGTCCCATCAGGGGAAGAATTGTCAGCTACTAGCGTGGTCAGAGACATCGATCTGGAAGTGCAGGGCCACCTAGTGTACGCCGATTTGATTGTGTTGCCGATGCAGCGATGCCAGAATTTGATATCATTCTGGGAATGGACTAGCTGACGAAGAACAGAGTCCTTACCGACTTCCAGAAAAGGTCAGTGTTGGTAAGACCTTTAGGCATGGAGCAGTTTCTATTTGAGCCAGCTAGATGGAGGAGTTTTCCTCGCATGATCTATTGCATGCAGGCGCGGAGACTCATTCACAAAGGGTGTCAGGCTTTCTTGGCCAGTGTTGTGTCTGCACCTGACGTGCCCACTCCGTCTATGACTGATGTACCAGTGGTCAGAGATTTTCCTGACGTCTTTCCAGATGACGTCACAGGCCTTCCACCAGAGAGAGAGGTGGAGTTTTCCATTGACCTTGTGCCAGGCACTGTGCCAATCTCTAAGGCACCGTACCGATTAGCTCCGGCTGAGATGTTAGAGCTCAAGCAGCAGATTCAGGAGCTCCTAGACAAGGAATTAATTCGCCCTAGTTTCTCACCATGGGGCGCACTAATGCTCTTTGTGAAGAAGAAAGACGGGAGCATGAGGCTGTGTATCGATTACCGAGAACTGAACAAGGTAACGATCAAGAACAAGTACCCACTTTCAAGGATTGAGGACTTGTTCGATCAGTTGCAGGGATCTACAGTGTTCTCTAAGATAGATCTTCGATCAGGGTATCATCAGTTTAAGGTGAAAGAGGCAGAGGTTCATAAGACAGCCTTCAGAACCAGGTATGGGCATTACGAGTTCTTAGTGATGCCGTTTGGACTGACGAACGCTCCAGCAATATTCATGGACCTCATGAACCGAGTATCTCAGCCTTACCTTGATCAATTCGTCATAGTGTTGATTGACGACATCCTTATATACTCTAAGTTCCATGAGGAGCACAATCAGCATTGAGTATAGTTTTGCAGATTTTGCAGAGTCGCAAATTATTCGCGAAGTTCAGTAAGTGTGAATTTTGGTTGGAGAAGGTAGCGGTTTTTGGCCATATAATATCTAGCAGTGGTATTGAGGTGGATCCAGCTAAGGTAGCAGCAGTCCAGGAATGGGTTGAGCCGAAGAATGCATCTGAGATTCGCAGTTTCCTAGGTCTAGCAGGCTACTACAGGAAATTTATTCAAGGGTTTTCTTCGATAGCAGTGCCACTCACTTCACTAACCAAGAACAATGCTAAATTTGTGTGGAGTGATGAATGTCAGAAGAGCTTCGATACTTTGAAGCAAGCTCTTATTTCAGCACCAGTGTTAGCCATGCCATCAGGGCAAGGAGATTTTGTGTTATACACCGATGCATCTAAGCTCGGATTAGGCGCAGTGTTGATGCAGCATGGTCGGGTGATAGCTTATGCTTCCAGGAAATTGAAGGTGCATGAGAAGAACTACCCGACTCATGATCTTGAGTTAGCCGCCTTTGTCTTTGCCTTGAAGATTTTGAGACACTACTTGTACGGCGATAAATGCCAGATATGTACCGATCACAAGAGTCTCAAGTATTTCTTCACGCAGAAAGAATTAAATATGAGACAGAGACGGTGGTTCGAGTTGGTAAAAGACTATGATTGTGAGATTAAGTATCATCCAGGGAAGGATAACGTTGTGGCAGACGACTTGAGCAGAAAAGTTGCAGTCGTAGCACAGTTGTCAGTGCAGAAACCTCTTCAGTCAGAGATTCAGAGTTTTGGTTTAGAGGTTTATCCTAAGGGCAGGGCTCCTAAGCTGTCTAATCTGACATTCCAGTCTTCGTTGTTTGACAGAATCCGTAGAGGTCAGTCTTCAGATGAGCAGTTACAGAAATAGGAAACTGAAGGATGAGGCCAAGGGCAGTGTACTCTACACAGTGTCCGATGTTATTGTGAAATACAGAGGTAGAATGTGGGTGTCTAGTGCTGATTCGATCAGAGATGATATTCTGACAGAGGCACATGCATCTTCGTATTCTATCCACACAAGTGGTACCAAGATGTACAAGGATCTGCAGATTTTGTATTGGTGGCCAGGTATGAAGAGAGACATTCGTCGGTTTGTGTCTGAATGTCTCACTTGTCAGCAGGTGAAGGCAGAGCATCAGAGGCCAGCAGGGCATGCTTAAGCCACTCCCTATCCCCGAGTGGAAATGGGACAATATCACAATGGACTTCGTTGTCGGATTGCTGAGGTCGGTCAAGGGATCCAATGCTATTTAGGTTATAGTGGATCGACTCACTAAGTCAGCGCACTTCTTGTCGGTGAAGACGACTTTCTCCCTGACGCAATATGCGAAGCTCTATATCAGGGAGATAGTTCGATTGCACGGAATCCCAGTTTCTATTTTGTCCGACAGGGATCCGAGGTTTACATCGTCCTTTTGGAAGAGTTTGCATGCAGCCATGGGGACGAAGTTGCTTTTCAGTACAGATTTTCACTGCAGATAGATGGCCAGTCTGAGCGAGTGATTCAGATTTTGGAGGATCTATTGCGAGCCTGTACGATCGATTTCCATGGGACTTTCGGAATCGAAGCTGCCTCTAGTGGAGTTTACCTACAACAACAGTTTCCAATCATCTATTAGTATGGCTCCCTACGAGGCATTGTATGTAAGGAAGTGCAGATCACCGATTCATTGGGATGAGATTGGTGAGAGAGCAGAACTTGGTCCAGAGATAGTTCAGCTGACTGCAGATGTGGTGGTCAAGATTCGAGACAGAATGAAGACCGCCCAGAGTCGCCAAAAGAGTTATGCTGATAAGAGGAGGAGAGATCTCGAGTTTGCCGTAGGTGATCACGTTTTTATCAAGATAGCACCTATGAAGGGTGTTATGAGATTTGGGAAAAGAAGCAAGCTGAGTCTGAGATTCATTGGACCGTTCGAGATTCTTGACAGAGTTGGGACACTAGCTTATTGTGTTGCCCTCCCGTCGAATCTGGCCGGGGTACACAATGTGTTCCAAGTCTCAATGCTGAGGAAGTACCTAGCTAATCCTTCACATGTTTTGAGCTATGAGCCGTTGAAGCTTGCTCCAGATCTGTCGTATGAGGAAAGACATGTCCAAATCCTAGACAGACAAGAGTGGAGACTTCGGAACAAGGTGACCAAGTTGGTCAAGGTTCAATGGTTGAACCAATAAGTGGAAGAGGCCACTTAGGAGACCGAAGCGGACATGAGGAATCGCCACCCAGAGTTGTTCGGTAAGATTTAATTTCGAGGACGAAATTTTTATAAGTGGGGGAGGAACTATAGAGCCCAAAATAAGTACACGAAAAATCCATGCATTTATTTAATTGTTAAATCATTTATTTAAATTTAAAATGATTTTAGTGATTCATGACCTATTTAAATTGCTTTATTTTAAATTATGTATGTTTATGTGATACACGTTAAAAATATTTTCTCGAGTCTCATGTTTCAGGCGATTATTCGATGCGGGATCAATGACAAGAGATCGGGGACGATTTTTCGTAATTTTAAAACGTAGTATTTTATATTAAGTTGAGATTGGGGCATTTCAAACGATTTATAAGTTTTTAATGTTTTTAAAAGCGTAATTTGTTTATTAGGTAATTTTAAAGTTTCAGAATTTTGAAATGTTTATCAATTGTGTGTTTTATTTCAATCTTAAAGATGCTAGTATTTGTGGGGAATTAGTATTTTAGTTAGGATATTAAGTGATTATTAATATTTTAATTAGAATGCCAATTATCATTT
The DNA here is from genome assembly GCF_025594145.1 of Primulina tabacum. Taxonomy (NCBI): domain Eukaryota; kingdom Viridiplantae; phylum Streptophyta; class Magnoliopsida; order Lamiales; family Gesneriaceae; genus Primulina; species Primulina tabacum. The sequence goes on along the minus strand of NC_134553.1, from coordinate 39,189,147 downwards.
AAGAAATATTTTTCCCCTAATTACTATCTTAACTCACGCTAGACACACACACACTTACATGTTTTACACACACTGAAACTGTTCAACACACACACACTTATTCCAATTCAGATTTATTTATTTTTGAGAGAGCAAACCTTAGGATTCTTGAGAGGAAAGCATCCGCCCCTTGCCCTTCTCTTTTCCAGCAAATTTTCGTTGGTTTTGTTGCAAGAAAATCACGCCACGTTCGTCCCGGATCGTCTCTCGCATCCTTCCCGCGTCGGTATCGTCGTTTCGATATTTTTAGTTATCAAAAGGCACGTATATTATGTTTTTCCTGCGTCGATCTTGTCATAGTATTTATGTTGATGTTTGTTATGCGTAAAATTCATGTATGATGTTCATAGTTTGAGCAGAAAATTGGTTGGATCAGTTTTGAAATAATTTTTAGATCTAAATTTTCGTTTTTCACTGTATTTCGAAAACTGCGATTTTTCGGTCGAGATTTTGGGAAAACTTTCAACATATGAAACGTAGAAATTTTCGATACCTTCGTTTTGAAAGAAAATTCGAAATATTTGGATAAAATTGAGTTAGTTATGGTGATTTTCGTGAGGCTGCTCGAACTGCGTTTTCTGAAAATATGTTATTGATGTGTTCTTGAAGTTTATTTGTTGCAGGCTTCGTTGGGAACCGTCGGGTGATTGCTGTTGTGTTTAGGTATATGGAGTATGAGTTTGGCATGAGTTTTGATGCTTCGTTTCGTATCGGTAGTCGTTGGTTGCATTAGAAATCGTAGGAAACAATTGTTGTTCAAATTTGAGTTTACAGAATTGTTGCTTGCTTGGTGTGTGTCGTCGTTTGGGACGTTTTGGGGAGTCGAGTCAGTGCCATATTGTCCTAGGATGAATCTCAAGGCGTTGTTCACTGTTTCTGTAATCGGAATTGGAGAGTATATGTTTCTGAGTTGTGGAGTCCAGAAGACTCGGCGCCCGAGCGGTAATATTTTACCGCCCGAGCGCCGCTCTTTCTGTCCGAGGGTAGGCGTCCAGAAGACCTGGCGCTCGAGCGGTAATTTTTTACCGCCCGAGCGCTGACCCTTCTTCGAGTGTGTTTGGTTTCCACTTATTTTCAAGTTCTATTGGTGAGTTCATGTCTTTTATTTTGGGAAATATTCACACATCATTTTAGAGATTGTTCGGGGTTCGATGTCATGGGTTTATACGATGATTTAACGAGGTCCAGTCCCGAGTGATCTAGAATGTCATAAGCTATTAAATTACTTTGGTGGTGAGCACGAGTGCCTACGTCTAAGCTATGAAAGTTAAGTGCTTGTAGTCATCTTAGTATGTGCGGCAGTGACCCCAAGCGAGATCCAACAAATCCCTCAACTTCAAGTAAGTTAGTATGTCGACGTGCAATGAAAATACTCTTTAAGTTTTTGAGGTATGCTAAGTGTTTTGTGACCAATTTATGTATGGGATTGGAAAGCGGTAAAGCATGACCAGGGGCCAATCCATCCCGTTAAATCATGAACGGGTTTAGATCAGGATTGGAAAGCGGTAAAGCATGACCAGAGACCATTCTACCCGTTAAAGCATGAACGGGGATCTCATGTATGCGGCAGTGGATTTTCATGTCAGCCCAGTACTGTGGTTTAGTCTGATCAGGCGTATTTATGTATGGGTCACTTGCTTTGAAACATGCCTCTACGCAAAATGATGAAATTATGTATGTTCAAGTATGTACAAGTATGAAAACATGTTTAAGAAAAGTTTCATGTTATGGCACGTCTATGTAATGTATGTGTTAGAGTAGGTGCCCGTCGAGCCAAGTGTTGACTGAGTGTTCACAATGAAACTCTATGAATAAACAATCTTTATTTTAATAATATTTGAAATTATTATTGGCACATCTTTATCTGAATACCCATGCTAGTTGCATAGATAAAGCCCTTGAATATACACATAGTAGAAAGAATATGAGATGCTCATATTATGAGTATCATGAATCTTATATTTGGAATACTGTATATTCTAAACAGTTCCTAGTCGATTCAGCCGCCGCTAAGAAGGATATAGGCCGCTCGAGTTCGAGACTAGTATCTGCGATGTGAGTACCATGTTTCATTGGTAGGAGACATTGTGATGTCCGAGCATGCAGATAGGTGCTCCTGGTAGAGTGCACTGAACAACCCTCCATAAAGGACTTTCCAAGTGGTTCTCACTTATCGAGTGGAAACGTCCTAGTTTATGGTTGTACACCATTAGTCCTTATGACCCGTGACAACATTGAGACTCTATGTGCTAGAATTACACTTTGACTTGTTTATCGACTCTTTAGGGGTCATCAGGTGGCAAGGTTGGGTGTTTTGTCGAAATATATAGGAGTCGATGCATTGTAGTCGGGGATTCACCGCTTACCTTCGGGTATGGATATCCTATGTGTATGTAGTATGAAATCTCTGATCAGAATATGGTGCTAATTATGAAAGGGGTTTCATAGATTTCACCATCGATGCAACTACGACATGACACATAGTATCGATTCATTGACAACTCTCGATAAACCAATGGTTGTCGAATCGGTCGGGATATATGAGTTGAAGGGACCGTACTGTACGCTAACCATAACTGAATGGTTCTTGCAGGCACTATCATTTGATACCTAGGGAATCATGTAAGCGATGCTGCTAGGCGTTTAACATGGTTGGTTGGGTACTATCAGACTTGAGTTCTGACGTTCTTGTTATCAAGGAGTTGATAAGTAAGAATGGAGCAATTGGGGTATGCTCGTATAAGGACATGTTTAGTTCGAATCACATGGAGATGTGAACTCACGGCTAGTTGTATCAATGAACCATTGAGGGCCACACAAGTACTAGCTTTCTAGATCCCGTTGAGAAGTAAAATAGTTCAATGTGTTGAACGGCTTATAAAGGATTTTATAAGCGTAAGGAAGAATAGAAGTATGACTTCAATGAGAGAGATGTAATTTTTAATTTATGAATGTGTTCCTAAATTAAAAGTTGGCCAAATAAATAATGTATTTGAAAATTGTGATTTTCATAAACATTACTATGGACTAAATTAAATTAATTCAAGTGTTGAATTAATTTAACACTAGTGGGCCTAGTAGAGTCCAAATAATTAAATTAATTCAAGTGTTGAATTAATTAAATCATATTGGGTCTTGTAGAGCCCAATAGTAAAATAATTAGTCAACTAGTGACTTGAGTAAATTCAAGTAAAGTTTAATTGGGCTCAAATATGTTTGAGACAATTAAATTAAAGTTCATGGGCCTTGTAATTGTTATAAGCCCACTCAAAATGCATACATGGGAGGTGAAGAGTTGGGAGACAACTTTTTGTTTAATCAAGGCATGGCATGCAAAAGTTGGACTTCACTTTTTACACAACCAAGAAAGTTGCTCTCCCTTCTCTCCTCATACACACATGGCCGAAATATTCAACATCATTCTCTCAATTTTTCTCTCATTTTTCTTCTTCAAGAGTTGAGGAAAGAAATCACTTCTCAAAGAAAAATCCTCCTATTTTCCTAGTGCAAAATATGAGGGGATCTACCTAGTTGGTGGTGGGCCTAATTTTGAAGGAAGGAAGCTTGTAGATTGTCTTAACTTTGAAGAGCCAAGTTGTTTACAACTTGGTTGGAGCCATAACATCAATCTTTGAGATTGATAGGTAAAGATTTCTAAACACACTATGAATGTCATATGCTTGTGTTTTGTATTTGCTACACATTCTAGTATGAGGTGTTCGAATTTTTCATCTTGAAAAACAAATTTTGAAACTTCCGTTGTGCATTCGGTCACCTAATACGATCCTTTTCAAGTGGTATCAAGAGCTATGGATACTATTTTGTGTAGCATTTACATGATAATATATTGAGGTCGATTTCTAACCGCATGAGATGATTTGTTGCAACGATTCAAGGCCAGATTTGGGGCGGCTTTTGGCCAGCAAGTTGCTGCCCATTTCGGGCAGCTTGGGCTGCCCGAGGGGCTGCCCGAACAGCCCCCCTATTTTAATAAAAAAAAAATTTTTGTGCAAAGTTGGCCGGAATCCGGCGACGGAGCTCCGGCGACGGAGCTCCGGCGACGGCGATGACGACTAGGGTATTTAAAATGTTTTGGAATATCAAAGTGTCATGGGCCTTAAAGTTGTTGGGCCATAAGATGGCTAACATATTTGTTAAATTTAAATGAGCCAAAATGTTTTTGGTGAAAAATGATTTTTTGGGCCCTTAAGTTTAAATTTACAAAAGTTGCAAATATTTTCTCATAAAATAAATAATTGAAGTTGGACTTTAGTTATTTATAGTAAATGGTGATTTACAAGAAATTCGGTTATAAATAAATTAATTAGAAAGTAGACAAAGTTGTTTGTATACTTTGTTAATATAGTTTATAATCATGGCGGTTAGTGATTGGATCAAGATATATAATATTGGATCAATTAATTATTGTGATAATTAATTGATGGTGTATGATATGTGATATTATGCATGAAGGATGATCAAAAGCCCAAGCCCAATTTGCTATGTGTATGCTAGGATATTTTGTGTTGAATGATTGTAATAATTATCAATTTATAAAGTGGGCTTGGTTTATGGCCCGTTCCCACCCCCATGAGATGTATCCCTATTTGCCATGGATATTTATTTGTAAATATTAGTATAGTGGATGATCAAGATTGGAAGATGGTGGCCATGATGATTATGAAGATCGAAGACATGTAAATATTGGAAGCTAATGTAATAGTTGCATTTGCATCCCTTGCATTTCCCTAGGATTGGACCTAGGCCCGTGCTTAGCTCACACAGGCCATTAGTATTGGGGCGATTGATCATCCTTGTTTGTTTACTGTTTATAATATATGCATGATATGTTGTAAATAATGAGTATGTGCGTTATTATTATGATAATAACAAAGTTGCATGAATCCGGCAAACATACGATCAAACATGGCGAGCTTTTAAATAAAATTAATGATGAGACCTTTCAAAATTAAAAAACCCTCATTTTGAATAAGATTCAAAATTAATATCAAGCCCGAAAAGGGAAATTATAAATTTGTTTATAATTTCCATGTCTTCCATCGACAATGGGTGCATGATGAACGCTACCCGTGCTCGGGGCTCGGCTCATATTATTGGCGGGGCCCTGGGTGCCGGAAAGCTGTGACATCCATTGACATGGTGATGTGAAATACGTGGAACTCCCATGATTTCGGCTCATATTATTGGGGGAACTCATGGCGACCGTCCATTAAGGTTCAACATCGATGGGTAAGGCTTGACACGTGAAGATGAACGACGTCATATTATTGGGTCCTAATCAAACGTGGGACAAAAGTTTACGTAGAGGGTTGCATTGTGATGCAATTGGAAACTACCTTTTAGGAATTGTGATTGGCTGATATTATTCGGGATCATAATTCGCTAATTGGACCTTGCGTACCTACTGAGGAAAGGAGTTTCCCGTTTTCACTAGAGGGTAGTGAAAGATGTCAAAACAGTGGGAGTAAACATTTATAAAGTAAAAGTCCATACTTTATATCTTACTAAATATTTTAAAATAGTCATTAACATTTATCTGTTATACTTTTCAGTACAATTTTTGACAATGTCTTCGATTCGCAATCCGCTATCTACAATACTCGACAAACACGTATTAACCGGACCTAATTACCTCACTTGGCTAAGAAACCTAAAAATTGTCTTGAATTCGGAAAGGATAGCATATACACTGTCTGAGTCGCCCCCTGTTGAGGCTCCGACTGACTGCACTCCTGAGGAATTGCAGACTTACAAGGAATGGTGTGACCATGACTTGAAAGCCAAGTGTCATATGCAGGCTTCTATGAAAGATGAGAAGTTGGTTCTTTATGTGGGCTCTTCATCTAGTACGAAGACTGGTCCACCTGGGAAGGGAAAGAAACGTTCTTTCCAACGTCCCAAGAAGAACGTGCCCTTGAAGAGGCAAGCTCCGAATCCCGTTGTGGCAGCCACACCACTAAAGGCTGACAAGACTGTTGATGTTTGTCATCACTGCAAGAAGCCTGGACATTGGAGGCGTAATTGCAGGGAATATCTTACCCAGAAGAGTTCTGGAAACGGTATGTTCTATATTGAAGCAAACATTTCAATTAACTCTACTTCTTGGATATTGGATACCGGTTGTGACTCACATCTCTGTAATGAGTTACAAGTGATGGGAAGAAGTAGAAGGCTTAGGGAAGGTGAGACCTTCTTGAGGGTGGGCGATGGAGCAAGAATTGCTGCCAAGGCCATAAGAGATGTTTACTTGCTTTTGGACAATGATTTTAAGTTAATTTTAAGATATGTTTTGTTTGTACCTGATTTGGTGAAAAACATTGTTTCCATTTCTATGCTAGATAAAGATGGATATTCTTGTTTATTTAGCAAAGGTGTTTGCAACATTTACAAGAATGAATGTTTAATTGGTACTGGAGAACTTGAAAACGAATCTCTATAACATAAAATTGAAAGATATTCCACTAAACAATGTCCAAGCTATAACAACAACAAACAAGCGAAAACAAGATACTCTAAATTCGGCACTAATTATGGCATGCTCGATTAGGACATATTTTCCTAAGAAGGATGAACAAACTAGTGGGAGTGGGCATGTTTGATATGTCTGATATTAATGCTCTCACGACTTGTGAATCCTGTCTAAAAGGAAAGATGACCAAAATTCCCTTCAAGGGCCATGTGGAGCGAGCCAAAGGGTTATTGGATTTGATTTATACCGATGTGTGCAGGTCCGCTTAGCATCACCACTAAGCATGGACATGCATACTTCATCACCTTTACCGATGACTTTTTGAGGTATGGGTATGTGTATTTGATGAAATACAAATCTGAAGCCTTTGAAAGCTTCAAAGAATTCAGAAGTGAAGTAGAGAAATAGTTGGGACGAAGCATCAAGACACTTCGATCGGATCGAGGTGGTGAGTACTTGAGTGCCGAGTTCCAAGAGTATCTTAGGGAGAATGGGATTCTCTCGCAGTGGACTCCGCCCGCTACAAAACAGTTGAATGGTGTTTCGGAGCGTCGTAACCGGACTTTGATGGACATGGTTCGGTCTATGATGGGGTTCACGGAGTTGCCGCCATCCTTTTGGGGATATGCGCTTGATACAGCGGCACTGTTGTTGAACAATGTCCATTCAAGGGCAGTTGATAAGACACCATATGAGATATGGATGGGTAAGCCTCCCAAGTATTCTTATCTTAGAATATGGGGGTGCCCTGCTTATGTGAAGCAGGTAGTGGGAGATAAATTGTATAGTCAGTCCATTTTATGTTATTTTGTGCGATATCCAAAGAATTCGGTTGGATACTATTTCTATCATCCCCAAGAAACAAAAGTGTTTGTTTCTAGGAAATGCAACCTTTTTGGAAAAGGAATTTCTATTGGATAGAAAAGGAGAGATGATAGAACTCGAAGAGGTTCGAGAGACACCCACAGTTATAGAACCCACACCCGAGGAGCCAAGAGAGGAGATATAAGCTGCCTAGAAGATCCGAGAGAGTCTCGAGACCACCTATGAGGTATGGTCTGCTTCTTGAAGAGGGCCATGATGAGCCTAACCATGGATGTGATCCAAGGACCTTCAAGGAAGCGTTATCTGATGCCGATTCATCCAAGTGGCTTGAAGCAATGGAATCTGAGATGGAATTCCATGCATTCGAACCAAGTGTGGAATCTCGTGGATCCACCTGAGGGAATTGTTCGCATAGGGTGTAAATGGATTTACAAGAGGAAACTTGGGGCGGATGGGAAGGTATTGACCTTCAAGGCGCGATTGGTGGCTAAAGGATATACTCAAAGACAAGGAGTTGACTTTGAGGAAACCTTTTCTCCAGTTGCAATGTTCAAGTCCATAAGGATTTTGCTAGCCATAGCTGCATGGTATGACTATGAGATATGGCAGATGGATGTCAAGATAGCCTTTCTTAATGGGGATATTAAGGAAGAGATTTACATGTCTCAACCTGAAGGGTTTACATCAATCGGAAGTGAGCATATGGTATGCAAACTTCAAAGATCTATTTATGGTCTAAAGCAGGCATCTAGGAGTTGGAACCTCAGATTCGATTAGTACAATCAAAGAGTTTGGTTTTACTAAGAATCCTGAGGAACCCTGTGTGTATAAGAAGGTCAGTGGGAGTGCTGTGACATTCCTGGTGCTTTATGTTGATGACATTCTACTCATTGGAATTGATTTAGGAATGTTGCAATCAACTAAGATATGGTTAGCGAGTAAGTTCTCGATGCAAGACTTGGGTGAAGCATCTTTTGTATTGAGAATACAGATCTATAGAAATAGATCAAGAAGATTGCTTGGTATCACCCAGTCCACATACATTGATACCGTCGTGAAGAGGTTCTCGATGGATGAGTCCAAGAGAGGACATCTACTAATGTGTCATGGCGTGCCCCTATCCAAGTCTATGTCTCCCAAGACTGATGTAGAGATAGCGGCGATGACAAGTATTCCTTATGCATCTGCAATTGGTAGCATCATGTATGGTATGATATCTACACGTCCTGACGTGGCTTTCGCACTAAGTGTAGTGATTAGATATCAATCGAACCCTGGTCTTCCACACTCGGAAAGCTGTGAAAGACATCCTCAAGTATTTGAGAAGGACCAATAAGTTGTTCTTGGTCTATGGGGTGGAGAACTGAAATTGGAAGGCTATACCGACTCTAGCTTCCAAAGCGATATCGATGACTCGAAGTCAACCTCTGGGTTCGTATTCATGCTCAATGGTGCTGCTGTCTCTTGGAAGAGTTCCAAGCAAGACAGTACTCCGGATCCCACCACTGAGGCCGAATACATTGCTGCATGAGATGCAGCAAAGGAGGCTGTTTGGATAAGGAATTTCGTCCAAGAGTTGGATGTCATTCCTAATGGAGTTGCTCCTGTCCCGGTGTTGTGTGACAACACGGGAGCTTTAGCTCAAGCAAAGGAGCCAAGGTCTCATCAGAAGTCCAAACATGTATTGAGAAAGTACCACATCCTCCGAGAGATCGTGGAAAGAGGAGATGTCTCGATTGACAAAGTCGGCTCCGCAGATAATGTTGCTGATCCACTAACTAAGCCTTTACCTGGACCATTATTCGAGTAGCATCGCGAATTGATGGGTTTGAAGCATATAGGTAGTTGGCTCTAGTGCAAGTGGGAGATTGTTAGAGTAGGTGCCCGTCGAGCCAAGTGTTGGTCGAGTGTTCACAATGAAACTCTATGAATAAACAATCTTTATTTTAATAATATTTGAAATTATTATTGGCACATCTTTATCTGAATACCCATGCTAGTTGCATAGATAAAGCCCTTGAATATACACATAGTAGAAAGAATATGAGATGCTCATATGATGAGTATCATGAAACTCATATTTGGAATACTGTATATTCTAAACAGTTCCTAGTCGATTCAGCCGCCGCTAAGAAGGATATAGGCCGCTCGAGTTCGAGACTAGTATCTGCGATGTGAGTACCATGTTTCATTGGTAGGGGACATTGTGATGTCCGAGCATGCAGATAGGTGCTCCTGGTAGAGTGCACTGAACAACCCTCCATAAAGGACTTTCCAAGTGGTTCTCACTTATCGAGTGGAAACGTCCTAGTTTATGGTTGTACACCATTAGTCCTTATGACCCGGGACAACATTGAGACTCTATGTGCTAGAATTACACTTTGACTTGTTTACCGACTCTTTAGGGGTTATCAGTTGGCAAGGTTGGGTGTTTTGTCGAAACATATAGGAGTCGATGCATTGTAGTCGGGGATTCACCGCTTACCTTCGGGTATGGATATCCTATGTGTATGTAGTATGAAATCTCTGATCAGAGTATGGTGGTAATTATGAAAGGGGTTTCATAGATTACACCATCGATGCAACTACGACATGACACATAGTATCGATTCATTGACAACTCTCGATAAACCAATGGTTGTCGAATCGGTCGGGATATATGAGTTGAAGAGACCATACTGTACGCTAACCATAATTGAATGGTTCTTGCAGGCACTATCATTTGATACCTAGGGAATCATGTAAGCGATGTTGCTAGGCGTTTAACATGGTTGGTTGGGTACTATCAGACTTGAGTTCTGACGTTCTTGTTATCAAGAGTTGATAAGTAAGAATGGAGCAATTGGGGTATGCTCGTATAAGGACATGTTTAGTCCAAATCACATGGAGATGTGAACCCACGGCTAGTTGTATCAATGAACCATTGAGGGCCACACAAGTACTAGCTTTCTAGATCCCTTTGAGAAGTAAAATAGTTCAATGTGTTGAACGGCTTATAAAGGAGTTTATAAGCGTAAGGAAGAATAGAAGTATGACTTCAATGAGAGAGATGTAATTTTTAATTTATGAATGTGTTCCTAAATTAAAAGTTGGCCAAATAAATAATGTATTTGAAAATTGTGATTTTCATAAACATTATTATGGACTAAATTAAATTAATTCAAGTATTGAATTAATTTAACACTAGTGGGCCTAGTAGAGTCCAAATAATTAAATTAATTCAAGTGTTGAATTAATTAAATCATATTGGGTCTTGTAGAGCCCAATAGTAAAATAATTATCAACTAGTGACTTGAGTAAATTCAAGTAAAGTTTAATTGAGGTCAAATATGTTTGAGACAATTAAATTAAAGTCCATGGACCATGTAATTGTTACAAGCCCACTCAAAATGCATACATGGGAGGTGAAGAGTTGGGAGACAACTTTTTGTTTAATCAAGGCATGGCAGTGCAAAAGTTGGACTTCACTTTTTACACAACCAAGAAAGTTGCTCTCCCTTCTCTCCTCATACACACATGGCCGAAATATTCAACATCATTCTCTCAATTTTTCTCTCATTTTTCTTCTTCAAGAGTTGAGGAAAGAAATCACTTCTCAAAGAAAAATCCTCCTATTTTTCTAGTGCAAAATATGAGGGGATCTACCTAGTTGGTGGTGGGCCTAATTTTGAAGGAATGAAGCTTGTAAATTGTCTTGCCTTTGAAGAGCCAAGTTGTTTATAACCTGGTTGGAGCCATAACATCAATCTTTGAGATTGATAGGTAAAGATTTCTAAACACACTATGAATGTCATATGCTTGTGTTTTGTATTTGCTACACATTCTAGTATGAGGTGTTCGAATTTTTCATCTTGAAAACCAAATTTTGAAACTTCCGTTGCGCATTCGGTCACCTAATACGATCCCTTTCAGTATGTAAGATCAAGCTTTTACGCGCATGTTAAAGTTCAAGTATGTATGTTCTATTTTAAAGTTACATATGATTTTATTACGTATTACTTGCTACTTCCAGTTTATACATGTTGAGTCTTTAGACTCACTAGACTAGATCGATGCAAGATGCATCTGAGGAGACGAGGGGTGAGGACCAGTGAGCTGACTTGGACTGAGCGGGAGGCTAAACCCGAGGACCGCCATGTTTTTAAGAATTTATGAAAGTTTCAAATACTCTGATTTCATGTTTGTTTACGATGTTCTAAAGCAAGTATTTTCGTTAGCAAAATTTCTATGGTGATCTCTTATTGTAAATACTTTTAGATGGCTTGGCAAACTTGAGTGTGGTTGGTTTATGGCAAATGTTTTTAGACGAACGAGACATTTTAATGCAAATTCGAAAGTTCATTTCATATTTAAGAAAATTTTTGTTTTTTTGCAAAATTCTAAGTAGTGTAAATTACGATACGTTACAACTTCGACCCTTCAAAACGATCCTAACATTATGCAATTACACAAGATTGATCGTGACAAGGCTCGGAAACCGTGTTTTGAAAGGACAAATTCTTACTTGAAGTAATGCAGGTCATAAAGTGCTTTTTCCAAGAATGTCATTGACGTCTTCTTATCCAAGACTTACTTTTAAATTTCAACAAAGACAGTATCATTTGATTGTATAATACGCAACATTGTCTCATGTAGGACATCTTTTGTAGAATCTTGTTTTTAGTCATGGTGAGTTGTATGTTGCTGTATCCAGAGTTACAAACAATAAGGGTCTAAAAGTTTTGATATGTGATATTGATAGGAACCCGAATAATTCAGCGACAAATATTGTATTTTAAGGAAGTTTTTCAAAATCTGTAATTTGTTTTCTAAATGTATGATCTATAAACTGTTTAGTTTATTTGTATTTTAATTTAATTATTTATTCAAATGTGTGTATTTACTATTTTAATATTTAGTTATATAAACTAACATCTCGTGTATTGTATATGATTATACAAGCAAATTTGTGTGCTCAATTTAATAAAATCCCCCGAAATGAATTTACTAAATGAGAAAATTATATATAATGTAAGTATGCATTTAACATATTAATTGTTTAATAATAAATATATAATTTATAGGTTATTGTACCAAATTATAATGAATGTCATTGTATCATGTCTATTGGATGACTTTTCATATTAGAATATGAAATCTCTTATTGAAATTTAAACCATATTAAAAGTTTGTATTGTGTTTATCATTGTATTTTATTACTTTTGTAAATATATATAAATTTATATGTATACATTATATAATTGATACACATTATTCATTTGTCTAATACAAACGTGATATTATTTATTAATCGAAATACAAAAATAATTTTTTTATTCAATCGTTTCATTGTTAAGATTTAAATATATATAAGTAAAAATAATAGACATTTCGATTTGATAAAAAGTAACATTATAGATAAAATAAAAGAGATTATCATTCTTATTAATTTCAATCATTAATTAGATAATTATCCGTACATGGCGCTGATGAAAAACTAGAAAATTGATAATAACACAGTAATAATATTTAACAGGAAAAAAAAAAATTTATCCCAACTGAAAAACAATCCAAAAAAGTCGACTGAGAAATAATATAATTCAAGATCCATCAACTCGCACATCCTCTAGCATGATAATTCAGACGCCATTGAATGACAAAATCTGACTCGTACAAAACAAAAGAAAACACCAGTAAAGGAAATCAAGTTCATTATCGACTAAAGAGCAAACTAGGCCTTGTCTGCTTTGGCGGCAGTAGCAGCAGCTTGACCACGAAGACGACCAGTTCTCCTGGCAGCAATAAGACCAACCTTCTGCCCAGGTGGAGCATCACGACGGACAGTACTAGCATGACCAATGTGTTGGTGGTTACCACCTCCATGAGGATGCTCCACAGGATTCATAGCAACACCACGGACCTTAGGGCCAAGAATTTCTCTTCACTCGGAATTTGTGATATGCATTTCCAGCCTTCAAAAGTGGTTTCTCAGTACGACCTCCTCCCGCAACTTGGCCAATCATCGCACGACAACCACTAGGCACAATTTTCTTGGCTCCTGATGGAAGCTTAATTCTGTGCAAGGAAAATGACACATCAACGCGGCAAATAAGAAATGCTGGAGGTTGTAGCCCCTCCACTTCGATTATATCATGGGAATAAGTTTAAGCATCTTGAATTTGGTAACTTGAATTGCAGTAATGAAAATTATGAAAGAAGCTTATCTAAAAATTAACCCTACTTCCAAATATCCACACAACACAAAATAACACAACCAACCATGAGCAGGTGAAAAAAAAATGTCAAGACATGAAATGAAAAATTCAAACATCCATATACAGACATCATATTTAGTCAATATCATGATCAATTGTAATCAAGAACAGAAAATATTCGAATTTCAATGGCAGCATGCATAGTTATTAGAAGTGTATGACACACCAAGGCTTATGAGTATTTAAGTCTCAAAGCAGAGCAGGCTTTACTAAAGTGAAGCACCGTCCGCATATAGCGCCACTAGAATATAAGTAACCTGAACAAAATTTTATCACATATAATGCGATATGCAGTTTACAAATTATTGCAGATAAATACAACAAAATTAATTAGCAAACAAATAAATAAGTGTTTAGTTTTTTGTATTTCATCTTCGATTCACTATCTCTACGTTGAAGATAAGCTTACAAGTGACCTGGAGCCTTTAAAACGCACCAAGACTTGGGCTTTACAGTTAAAACAGAGCTTCGTCAAGGAAGAAAGAAAGAGCCTCAACGAGCATTGAGTCTAGGTGCACACCTTCGTGCTTAAATAACTAAGCATTGGCTCTCAAGCACCATTTTATCTTAATATGCCCGGAAATGACAGCAATATTATCACAGAAAATAAACCATACGATTACACGCATGTTATCATATTAAGAAACTACTGAAAATCTTATTCAGGAGAACATTGAACCAGGATAAAACATCATTCCGGATTAAATATACAATAAATCATAAAATTAATCAAAACCAATGAAGCAAAATCAATACATCCAAATATAATTACAGAGCATGAGAATGAATTAAACATATATAACAAATAAAAACAGAGATTTAGTTAAATTATACCTAGAGGTACCATTATCGGGGTTGTGAGAAATGACGACAGCATAATCACCAGAAGCTCTAGCGAAAACGCCACGATCACCGACGTGGTGTTCGACGTTGCAGACAACGGCACCCTCGGGAATGGATCTGATAGGGAGAACATTACCCACGATGAGGTTCGCTTTCTTCCCACAATACACGAACTGCCCGGTGTACATGCCCTCGGCGGCGACGAAGAGCTCCTTCTGGTGCTTGTAGCGGAAGGGGTGGCGGAAGGTGACGCGAGCCAGGGGAGCGCCACGACCGGGGTCGTGGATGATGTCGGTGATTACTCCCTTCAAGTACCCATTACGCTCGCCGAAATCGAGGGATCGGAATCTGGCCGGTCCCTTCCGGTGGTGCGTGTGAGACTTGAACACGGATCCAGCTCCCTTACGCTGTGAACGAATCACCCGTCCCATTTCTGTGCAGCGGCGTGGGCGTGTGTGTTTGTGTGCAGGGGACGGCGGAGTGTGGACTTAAATGAGTGAGATTGTGCTAGGGTTTAATATTCGAAGCAAGGCACTCAATGGGCCTGTAAATGGGCCAAATTTCACATATAGTTGGGCCTCTATTTAAATGGGTATATTAATGAGTGATTTTATGTGAGTTCAGTGTGAAATTTTTGCATAATTATTACTATTAATTAAAAAGCACATAAATCAATGTTTATTTTTAATTTTTTTTTCATATTTAGACATTGATTGATAGGTAGAATTAATCATTAGTTGATTATATATTTTTTTATCCAATGTTGGGTCAGTTTTATAAATGATTAGAATTATAAAACATTGGATTATAAAAATATATTAATTTATCATCCTTATTTATGAATCATCATATCTTACAAATCAAACGATATCTTATGTAATATATAATTACATTGATTAACTATTATATTCATTAAAAAATTAATAAAATTAATCTTCATATATGTTTGCATTTGTCATTAAAATAAACTTATTCGATTTTTTTCTTTTACATTGTAAAATATGGTTTCTTTACTTGTAAACATCGTTTTTTGTTTGGATTTTATAATAATTGGAGTTAAAAATAATTATGCATCTATATTTTAATATTTATTATACATATATTGTAAATTCTTTATTATCTCATGTTAAGAGTCATCTAGCTTATTGAGTGGTTTGGGCCTAGGGATGTCAATAGGACGGGACGGGGGCGAGGCCGAGGAAGGGTTTGTCATCCTTATCCCCGACCCCGAACTATATCCCCGGCCCCATTCACGTCCCTGCTTGAATGTTTTTTTTTATGAAACTTTAAACATTTATTGAATGGATACAAAAACTTTTAAATTTGACTTAAAAGTATTGATACAAAAATTCAATGACATACATAAAACTTACACTATTTAAACAATACACATATCATACCATTAATAATCCATAGTTCAATCTTCTCAAAAAACAAATCCATAGTTCAATAAATATAAAAGATCAAACTCGTTAGCATCATCAGATTACTTTCTTCTCCATTATATTGCATCACATCACTCCATGTTGTAATCAGTATTACTGCTAGTGCATGACTTTGGCTCCTAAAAAATAATCAGACAAAGAGAAAAAATTATTAACATTTAATACAATAAAAAAAACTTATTACTTACCTCTATATCAGAATCGTTGTCAAAATTTTGATCCTTTGAAGCTATAGAATCTAATAAGACAAAAAAATAAAAAAATATTACAAATTTAAAAAATAAATAAAGTATCATAAACAATTTGTTTTGAAACTATTTAATACTTTGAATTTCACTCAATGACCAATCTCGAGCACACATCAAAGCCTCCACAGTTTAAGATGAAGTGATTACGGTGAGCACTTAAAACTCTCCCACTAGTATTGAATTTTGATTCAGAAGCAATAGTCGTCACAGGAATGGCCAACACATCTTTTGCAATATAATGCAAAATGGAATATTTGATCTCATCCGTCTTCCACTAACATAAGATATCAAAGTCACTTGTATTTCTTGGCAACAAATCCTATTCCAAATAATAATCCAACTCCGACTTCTAAAGTTCAATATTAGTATTAAAATCCATTAACATCTCAAATTTACCAGCATAACTACCACGCTTAGGAAGTGGAGGCCTTAAATATGAAGATCGTGAATCTCTCAGTTTCCTGATATTGTTTGAATTTCTTTTTGTACTCTTCAACTTCATACAACTTTTTCTTTATTTTTTCAATCTCAAATGAAGACATATCACTATAAACAAGAGGATAATAAAACTGAATTGTCTCCATCTTTTACCTCGGATCTAAAATGCTTCCAATTGCCAATAAACAATTCATCACCTTCCAATACTTTTTAAACTTTAATTTCATATTTCTTTCTACTGTATTCACCACATTATCATCCAAAAGAATCGTTATTATCACCAATAGTTGAAAAGAAAAGATTTATAGTGGGATAATTGGTCCCCGAAAGCAACTCTGTGGCATCATAAAAAATTTCCAATTTAGAAAAAATCTATTTCACTTTTGACCAATCTTCTTATGTGGGAACTCTTTTATATAAACTCTCATCGTGTTTCAAATGAGCAGACACATCTTTATATTCCAATGCAGTGTTAGTGTAGCGTCCCTTATTTTTTAACTTTAAAATCCTACTAATTTTTTTTTTGTAATCATAAAATTCGAAACACTGATTTAAAACAACTCAACCTTTAAAAATCTTAAATGCATAAAAATGCATAAATCGGCAACCACCAAAATCATACTTCGACTTTTAAATTAATCCAAATCCTAGATATCAAAATAAAGCATAAAATTTCTAAATAAATAATCCTCAAAATATTTAAGTAAAAACTTTAAATACTAAGTAAGTGCGGAAAATAAAGTCTCTCGGGAGTATACTGCCGGACTCGATCTACTCAAGCGTCGGTGCCTCTATCAATCTCATCCTCACCAGCAACCATCCAAACCTAGTGAGTCTAATGATTCAGCACGTTCTAACCTTGAGTAACAAATAATACCTATACACACATATGAATAAAAATCATACTTTTATTTAAAATAACTAACATAAATTTGTAAACATAAATAAATAGAAAATCCTTAAATCGTAAAGCTTTCTATCATCATACATCATTTTGGGTGAAATTTGATCCATGAAAGTGACTAACTTTAATCGTATCATCATGTGGTCGATTGATCAATCTTAGCTCACCATTTGATGTGCGTCATTTTTACGTATTTTATTGTAATAGTTTCGTGTATATTTGCATTCTGTGTTCGTTTTAGAATTAGCATATGCATATGATCGTGTCTCACTCGTACGTGATGAATTTGCAGATGAAATGGCCGGATACCTGAAATCGGGAGAGAAATACACAAGCCACGCGAGAAAGAGAGGAAAGGGGCGTAAAAGTTGGTGCCCGAGCGGTAGAATCTTACCGCTCGGATGCAAAGATGGATTTCTGGACAGAAGAGTTGGCGCCCGGGTGGTAGAATCTTGCCGCTCGGACACGAGATGTGCCTTTCGAAGACTAGGAATATAGAGGACTCGGCGTTCGTGCGGTATAATCTTACCGCTCGAGCGCAATTACCGCACATTTCGAGAGAAATTACAAAGAAGTTGGCTCTCGGACGGTAGAATCTTATCGCCCGAGCGGTACTCAATTTGGAAAAAATATTGAAGATGATTTCTTGTTTTCCGGGGGAGGTTGCCAAGTGGGGCTGCACAAAGGAACCCTAAGGACGAAAATTAAGATACTTTTCAGCAGCCACAAAGTTGGGAAGACAGAAAAGGCATGGAGAAAGCTTGGAGTTGAAGATTTCAAGATTTTCGAGCAATGTTTTTCACGTTTTCGTCACGTCTAGCATTTCTATTTTAATTCTTCTTGTCAAAATATTGTTTTTCTTAGTTTGATCATGAGTTCCTAGTAGCTAATTTTCATTATTTGTTGGAATTTAAGGGGATCATACCCCGAAACCAAGTTTAGTTAATTCATCTATCGAATTTTGATTTATTCTTGATTTGGATATTATTTTCATTGCGTTGTTGAAGCGTAGCTAGCTTGAATAACGATTTCATATTGCGAATGAGTTCGAGAGAATGGCTCGTGATAGGAACGAGTAGCATAATCCGTGGATTTACAATTTACCTAGTGTTGGAAACTTAATTTCGGAAGTTTGACAAATCGAGCGTAAAAATATTGAACAAACTGATCAAGAAGACTGAAAAAACTGATCTAAAAATATGCAAACTATTGGTTGCCTAACTAAAGATTAGTGCACAGATAAAGCAACTGAAATAAGATAACTGAACTATGTAGTCGACTGAATGATCAGTTAGAACTGATCAGTTTTACTACAATCATTTGAGAGCCATCAGAACTGATAAAACTAGTTTGACACGTCATCATTTAAGGAATGTAGCTATCAACCGACAACTGTACAAAAGCAGACTGCAAAATGTAGTGGGAACGTCGCATTTCAGCAATGCTACAGTGTACGATTTTCAGAAGAATAGAGACTGTGTCAAACAATGGATAGAAAGATTCAAACGTATTCATTGTTACCGTTGCAAGAAAAGCCTATAAATAGCCAAGAAGATGAGCTGAGAAGATATGAACCGAACTACCAAGTTGTTATTCTGCCGAAATCTCTTCACAAACTTTCTGTTCATATTCAAAAGATTTCAAAAGCTCACACTTAGCATATACATTCATAGCATTCAAGGCTATACATTGAGCTTACAAGCACAAACACTTATCGTTGTAATATTCTGTAGAACCCGAAAAATCAGATTACCTATAAGCCATGCATAATTGCTACTATTTAAATAAAAAATGAATTTTTATAAATATATGAAGTGTTTGATTTATTTTAATAATTTTAAGTCATGATTATTTATTTTAAAAGTAGATGTTTAGATTTATCTTTCCAGGATAAATACGCGAGGCCGGACCGGAGTTTGGAGATTAGAAATAAGATTAATAATAAGAAAAATATTCCTAAATTTAATTTTAGCTAAGGAATAATTATTTTAATGAAGAAGAAGGTGTTTAGGATTTATTAAATTAATTGGAGCTAAATTAGTAAATAAATTCTTTAGATTAATGTATAATTAAAGCTTAAATAAAAATATGTAAACAAAGGGAGATGAATTAATATAGGTGAAATATATTCAAGAAATTAAACATAACCTTTAAACATTTAAATTTGAAGTCATGTATGCCATGCAAGAGTTTATTCTAAATTCACTAAAATGTATAATGTGTATTTAAAACATTAAAACAATTAAAATGCAAAGTTTAAATAATAAAATACCATGCAAAAGAGTAATAATTTCGGTCAAGACAATTCAAAAGTGTAGTAAATCCATTCAAGTCACACTCATATAACCTTTAAGGTAAATACAATTCATCACCTTTAATTCATTAGTTAATAGTAAATTCAAACACAAAAATATATCTTAATTCTTCCTTAACCCATCATGCTAGTAAATAAACAAAAACATGTAGCAAAAATGAGGAAAATAATCGGCTAACAAGGAGAGAAGGAAGCCATTCAAATTCCATTCAACTCCTTCACTTGTAACTCCCACCTTAATGCATATTATGACACCTTTAACAACCTTTTTAACACTCACCTTCATTGTCTAGCAAACCCACACTCTCACCTGTGAAAAATATCAGATAATAGCAGCCTAAGATTGTGATTTAACAGCTAGAAGAAAAGAATAAGTGCAGCTACAGCAAGGGAATGAGAAACAAATTCAAACCCATTCAACTTCTTGACTTGTAACCTCCAACTAAATGCACTTCAAGACTCCTTTATCACCCCTTGAACCTTCATCTTCATTACCTACATTTCCTACACACCCTTACCTTCGAAATTAGCAGAGAACCAGCAGCTAAATATCGTGATAGCAGCAGTAGAAAAAGTAAGAAAGAAATCCAACTCCGTTCCGCCGCTCGTATTCGTCGTGTTGATTTGTTTTTGTCAAAACAAATTCAAGGTATGTATATATTGTTTCTTTGCTCTTCATTCAAGTCCTATATATATGTTTAAACCATTATATAAGCATGATTCTAGCAGGAACTCGAAAATGACAGCATGTTTTTCAAAGAAATTCTGTACAGGCCCCTCGGCCATGTGAATTGGGCTTCACGGTTGTTATGTTTTCTGTTGGTTTCAGGATGTTGTTTGGTTTCAGGCACACATGGCTGCTTCTAGGAATGTTTTAGAGTGTGTTAGGGTGTTATTGGTCCATTGGTTTACATCCATACACACACAAACAAAGAAATGACAGCAATTTTTCCTTTGGTGCAGAATTTGGATCAAAGTTTTATCATTTGTGTGTTTAGGTGTGTGTTCGAATCTTGACTGTCCTAGGGACTGTAGCCACGGTTAGAACCCTCCCTTATCATGTCTAGGATGTGATCAAATCATCTTTTTCCAAGCTTGGTTCACAGATCCATTAGAATTTCACAACAACAACACAAGTTCATTTCGTTTCCTTTAAATTTTGTGTGTATGCACTTACGGGTTTTTGGAGATGTTGGATGAATTGTGGTTGGCTCCTAGCCCATAGCCATGGTTTATGCAACACTCCATCATGTCTAGATCAAGCCATGGTCAATCAAATGGCCACTGGAACGACACAAGACAATAGAACAATTCGATACATCTCATTGCACATGATTAAGTTCTTTGTTGGTATGTTTCGGTGCCCTAGGTATTTTCTTGGGTTTTGGTTGGCTTTTAGCCCTTAGCCATGGTCCAAGCCATGCCTTAGGATGTTAGTAAGAGTCCTTGGGCGGTGGTTCAAGCACATAGTCATTTATTTCAGGATTTTCACTACAAAAACACAAGCTGCTACTGCTGCCTTTTTGACAGCAGCTTTGGGTCACGGTTTTGGAGGTGGTTTGAGTTATTGGTTGGCTTTTAGCCCATGGACTTGGACTGGACAGTACCTTAATGAGTTAGAAAAGTCATATTTTTGGCCGTTCGTGATTTGGTCGAGTTTAGAGGTCGTACGAGAATTTACGGTGAAAGGTGACAAAATGCCTCTCGAAAGAGTGTTTTATGTTTTTGGATTCCATTCACCAATTTTCATGTACAGTTATCATCATGCATATTTTTCAGTATGTTTGGGGTATTTTAATCATGGTTAAACGTCGGTTTAATGTTGGTTCGGGTTGGTACGAAGCCATGATTAAAAATCAAGTTATTGGTTCTAATCGTCTCGTTTTTGGTTCTATTGTTAAGTTTTTGTCAAGTTAAGATTTATTGCATGTGTCACATATTAGAATTAAGTCGCAGCAAGCCTGAGAACGATCCAACTCATCCGGTAAAATAAGGTTATAATTATATTACGTGCATAAAAATATAAAATGTTTATTTTGAGATATATGCTATATGTCTTGTGGCCACCTTATGCTTATGGGTTTGGAAGTCGGTAGGCGCAACCGAGGACCTCTCCGCCCGGTGACTTACGACCGGTTATGATTATGTATGGGTACGGACATCCAGTCCAAGGGCTGTGATTGATCTCTACCGCCCAGTATACTGTGGTTTAGTCTGATCAGGCTCTTACGCTATGTTTTGGGCCACTTGCTTAGAAACATTATCTCTATCATAAAATTATGATATGACATTACAGAGCTCTATTGAGCAAAGTTTTTACGTATGATTTTTAGATATGCACGTAGTTATAATTATTCATGATACGATTTTCATCATACGCTTTACGATACCATATTTTTACGTTGCATGCGATTTTATGATATATTTACTTGTTATTCACGATATATACATGTTGAGTCTTTAGACTCACTAGACTTGATTGTTGTAAGTATTGATGAGATCAAGGCCGAGGGCGGAGACCAGTGAGTTGGCTTGGGACAGCAGTAGTAAACCCGAGGACCTCATGATTTAATTTATGCACCTTTTATCATTCAAACTCTATTTTAACATGTTGGATTATTTTTAAATTGTTGTTTGAAATACAATGTTGACTTCTGCTGTTATTTTAAAGTTAAAATTATTTACATGTTTATTTTATAAATTGGGCAAGTTATTTATTTATTTAGAAAAATTTTAATAATTCCGCAAAATTATGAATACGAAATACGGGCCTTTACAGTTGGTATCAGAGCCTATGATCTTGTAAAGGGTTGTACTACTACTGCTCTCGAGAAGCTCATGAAGTCACGTCTTCGGTCTGTAAGTTTTACATTTACGCATTTTATTTAAAGCATGAATTATTTTTCAGCATGTTTTCATGAAATGTTTTTACATTCAGATTTTAATTGTTCAGTGTTTATTTAAATTATAAAAATAATAAATTATGGAATTATGCATGTTGGGTACGTTTGGAATTGGACATGTCTAAGAATTCGAATATTGGGCTTTAGGAGAGATTGAAAATGATTTGACTATATTAATTTTTAGGTCAGTAGTGTTGATGTCCTGCTTATGGGTTATAAGTTAATCTTGAAAATTATGAATGCTTTTGTGACTTGTAGAATTTCTAAGAAATTATTAATGGTTCTTGGTTGCTAGTCGAGTAAATTTTTGAGGATTTCATATAAGCAATAGCGATTCGAAGACTACGACAATCTTTAGGATTATAAATGTACAATTTGAGGATTTTGAAGTACCTATGGAAATGTAAGATTAATTATGAGAATTTATTTAGGATACATGCTCTACCTAGTTAGATTTAAGGATGGAATTGCATGAATTGAGAATTTTAGGGACCTAATTGTAATAACTAATAATTTGAGGACCTCATTGCAAAAATTTTTTTTTCTAAGGGACTATTTTCGAATTTACCAAATTTTGGGATTAAATTTCGAGTTCGAGAATCTAAAAGTTTAATGAGGTAAAGATGAAAAATTTTATGGGGACAATGATGCAAATTTCGAAGAGTTGTAGGGCCAAAATGTAAATTGGGAGAACTGTAAGGGTCAGGTTGCAATTTTCAAAATTTTAAGGATTAAATGCGAACTTTTGAGGAACACTTGGGATTTTAAGTATTTATAGAAATGTAAGACGTGTTATGAGAATTAATTTTGGGTATAATAAACTTAAGACTATTGAACCTTATGATATGGGAAATCTATGAAATGAAATTGAGAATATTGAGGACTCATGGGTAATTGTGGAATTTTCGAGATTTAGGAAAAAATTGGATGATATTCGAGAAAAGTAAGAATTAATTTTAAAATCTTAGGAAATTTGAGAACTTATCTAGTAGTAAGTGAGAATTGAACGGTTTAAATGGTAGGAATTTTCGGTTATTTAGGCTCGAAGGAAATATAGAATATTTAGATATTTGGATTATAATGTTATAATGAATGGTAACCAAGGACATTGTAGGATGAATCAATCTTAGGCATGAAAATTTAAGCGTTAGTGAAATCATGTTGTGGCAAATTAAGGATTTAAAGTGATGACGATTTAAGGTAAATTTGATCGGTTAGTTAAGTTATAAGGATAAACATTGAGTTAGTAAATTTTTGGGAACATAAGTTTGATGTGTCACAAGTTTTATTCATGATATTAACATTTAAGATTATACCTTGTGAGAATTTAAAAATTTTTAGGAAAGTTGGGTACGATGATGGTTAGTATAATTGGTAGACGCACGTAAGGGGTGAGGTAGACACTTTGTCTTGAGAGATTTTGGAAGTCATTAACAAACTTGGGACTAGACGGATATGCGTATTGGAATTATTTTATTCAAAGCTATTTGGATTAGGTAATTTTGAATTTCAAATTTATGGGATATTTGTTCATACGGAAATTTTGAGTGAAATAAAAACAAAAGGAAATTAGTTGTGTTCAATATAAGTTATCAATTGATGAATATTAAGATTTTTATCAAGTAAGGAATCTAAAAGCTTGATATGAGGATTCTAGAATTCTATGGGTTAGAACCGTTGTTAAAAAGCTTTTAACAACGGTTTTAGCGAAAACCGTTGTTAAAAATGTGTTTTTTAAGAAAAAGACAACGGTTTTTGTAAAAACCGTTGTCTTTTGAGTGCAAAAGACAACGGTTTTATAGTCAACGACAACAGTTTTATAAAACGTTGTCTTTGAGCGTTTTTTAGGGTCAAAGACAACGGTTTTATAAACCGTTGTCTATTAGCGTTTTTTTTTGAACATGCGACAACGGTTTTCTCTAAAACCGTTGTGGGAAGTGAATTTTGTTGGCATACCGTCGCTAACATTAGCGACGGTTTAAGACAACCGTCGCTACATTATAAATCGGCGACGGTTTAATCTAACCGTCGCTAAATTTAGCGACAGTTAAAGAAAAACTGTCGCATGTTTAAAACTGGCGACAGTTTTTCCAAAACCGTCGCTATATTTGGCGACAAATACATATAAACCATCACTAAATTTAGCGACTGTTTAGATTAAACCGTCGCCGATTTATAATTTTATGTTCAAAAAATTCGTTCCCGCCTCAACTTCCCCCCATTTTCTTTCACCACTCTCTATAAATACATGCAAATTTGCTTCAATTTCTTCCACTTCACTTCACAACAATTAAAATTTTTTTCACTTACACGATTTTACAACTTCACAACACTTAAAATTTTTATCTCCTACACGATTTTACCAATTTACAACACTTAAAATTTTTATCTCTTACACGATTTTTTTACCACTTCACAACAATTAAAATTTTTATCTCTTACACGATTTTTTTACCACTTCAAAACAATTAAAATTTTATCTCTTACACGATTTTATCACTTCACGATTTTTAAATTTTTTTATCTCTTCCACGATTGTACCAATTCAAAAAAAAGATTTATTAAATTCTTAATTTTTTTTTATTTTACCTAAAATATTAGCGACGGAATGTATAAACCGTCGCTAAATAGAATACTGTCGCTAAATTTAGCGACGGTGATTAATTAACCGTCGCTAAATTTAGCGACGGAATTTTAAACAGTCGCTAATTAGCAACGGTTGTTATATGCTGACCGTCGCAAATATCTTTTGGGACGGTTGTCAAAACTGTTGCAAATTGTAGTTTCGACAACGCTTTTTCATTTGCAATGGTTTTAAAAACCGTCGCAAATTGTAGCTACGACAACGGTGAAAAACCGTTGTCTTTGAGCAGACCATTTAACAACACTGGCTTTAACAACAGTTTTAAAATAGCTACGACAACGGTTTTACCGTTAAAACCGTTGTCGTATGGCATTTTTCTTGTAGTGGAAATTGATTTATTAGAGTTAGTCTAATGCTACCATGGGCTAACTTATTAATTTTATACGCTAGTATTAATTAAGCATTAAGGATACGTAAGGGTGCGACGTTCGCTTCAATAAGGAAAGTCCCAGGGTCTCAGGTCTCAACTTTATTCTAATTGAAAAGAAAATAGTTTAAGCATGTAATTTGTGCTAGAATAATTTTATTATTTAGCTGGAAGATCGGTATCGTATATTTTGGGTTTTATGGATTAAGACCACCCGAACTTAAGATTTGCAACAACGTTATATTGGGATTCACTTCTAAATAGTTAGGTTATGTAAGTTTGGAGCGGTAAGATAAAGATTCGATTCAAGGATCTTAGTCTAATTTATTATGGGGTTGAGATAAGGTTTAAACTTTTAAGTGTTTTACTAAGACCTCCTAAGTCGAACTGCATGAATGTCAATACTTGGACTTGAAGCTTTAACATATCTTGAATTCAATAAAGTTAAGAAGGGATGCTGTTAAGATTTCAATATTGGAATATAATAGGTCCATGAACATCTTGGGTATATTATAAGGAAAGTAAGGCGCGTTAAATTTGGACATCCACCTCTAGTATGAGGAATTGCGGGATAAGTCAAAATTCGGGGCTATAGTTGAATAGAACTACGTTACCATAAGTTGTTTTAAGTTGCGATTCACAAACGAGTATTTTGGTAGACAAATTTATTCAGGATTGAGGACACGTAAGGACAGCTTAATATTTATCTTATCAGAGTAGCGCATCGGAAGCGTGGATTATTAGGATTCTAGAATTAAGAGTCTAAACTTTTTGTTTATCAAGGATAAGCGAATTTCGAGGACGAAATTTCTTTTAAGGGGGGCAGAGTTGTAGAACCCGAAAAATCAGATTACGTATAAGCCATGTATAATTGCTACTATTTAAATAAAAAATGAATTTTTATAAATATATGAAGTGTTTGATTTATTTTAATAATTTTAAGTCATGATTATTTATTTTAAAAGTAGATGTTTAGATTTATCTTTCCAGGATAAATACGCGAGGCTGGACCGGAGTTTGGAGATTAGAAATAAGATTAATAATAAGAAAAATATTCTTAAATTTAATTTTAGCTAAGGAATAATTTATTTTAATGAAGAAGAAGGTGTTTAGGATTTATTAAATTAATTGGAGCTAAATTAGTAAATAAATTCTTTAGGTTAATGTATAATTAAAGCTTAAATAAAAATATGTAAACAAAGGGAGATGAATTAATATAGGTGAAATATATTCAAGAAATTAAACATAACCTTTAAACTATTTAAATTTGAAGTCATGTATGCCATGCAAAAGTTTATTCTAAACTCACTAAAATATATAATGGGTATTTAAAACCTTAAAACAATTAAAATGCAAAGTTTAAATAATAAAATACCATGCAAAAGAGTAATAATTTCGGTCAAGACAATTCAAAAGTGTAGTAAATCCATTCAAGTCACACTCATATAGCCTTTAAGGTAAATACAATTCCTCACTTTTAATTCATTAGTTAATAGTAAATTCAAACACAAAAATATATCTTAATTATTCCTTAACCCATCATGCTAGTAAATAAACAAAAACATGTAGTAAAAATGAGGAAAATAATCGGCTAACAAGGAGAGAAGGAAGCCATTCAAATTCCATTCAACTCCTTCACTTGTAACTCCCACCTTAATGCATATTATGACACCTTTAACAACTCTTTTAACACTCACCTTCATTGTCTAGCAAACCCACACTCTCACCTGTGAAAAATATCAGATAATAGCAGCCTAAGATCGTGATTTAACAGCTAGAAGAAAAGAATAAGTGCAGCTACAGCAAGGGAATGAGAAACAAATTCAAACCCATTCAACTTCTTGACTTGTAACCTCCAACTAAATGCACTTCAAGACTCCTTTATCACCCCTTGAACCTTCATCTTCATTACCTACATTTCCTACACACACTTACCTTCGAAATTAGCAGAGAACCAACAGCTAAAAATCGTGATAGCAGCAGCAGAAAAAGTAAGAAAGAAATCCAACTCCATTCCGCCGCTCGTATTCGTCGTGTTGATTTGTTTTTGTCAAAACAAATTCCAGGCATGTATATATTGTTTCTTTGCTCTTCAATCAAGTCCTATATATATGTTTAAACCATTATATAAGCATGATTCTAGCAGGAAATCGAAAATGACAGCATGTTTTTCAAAGAAATTCTGTACAGGCCCCTCGGCCATGTGAATTGGGCTACACGGTTGTTATGTTTTCTGTTGGTTTCAGGATGTTGTTCGGTTTCAGGCACACATGGCTGCTTCTAGGAATGTTTTAGAGTGTGTTAGGGTGTTATTGGTCCATTGGTTTACATCCATACACACAAAAACAAAGAAATGACAGCAATTTTTCCTTTGGTGCAGAATTTGGATCAAAGTTTTATCATTTGTGTGTTTAGGTGTGTGTTCGAATCTTGACTGTCCTAGGGACTGTAGCCACGGTTAGAACCCTTCCTTATCATGTCTAGGATGTGATCAAATCATCTCTTTCCAAGCTTGGTTCACAGATCCATTAGAATTTCACAACAACAACACAAGTTCATTTCGTTTCTTTCAAATTTTGTGTGTATGCACTTTCGGGTTTTTGGAGATGTTGGATGAATTGTGGTTGGCTCCTAGCCCGTAGCCATGGTTTATGCAACACTCCATCATGTCTAGATCGAGCCATGGCCAATCAAATGGCCACTGGAACGACACAAGATAATAGAACAATTCGATACATCTCATTGCACAGGATTGAGTTCTTGGTTGGTATGTTTCGGTGCCCTAGGTATTTGCTTGGGTTGTGGTTAGCTTTTAGCCCTTAGCCATGGTCCAAGCCATGCCTTAGGATATTAGTAAGAGTCCTTGGGCGGTGGTTCAAGCCCATAGTCATTTATTTCAGGATTTTCACTACAAACACACAAGCTGCTACTGCTGCCTTTTTGACAGCAGCTTTGGGTCAAGGTTTTGGAGGTGGTTTGAGTCCTTGGTTGGCTCTTAGCCCATGGCCTTGGACTGGACCGTACCTTAATGAGTTAGAAAAGTCATGTTTTTGGCCGTTTGTGATTTGGTCGAGTTTAGAGGTCGTACGAGAATTTACGGTGAAAGGTGACAAAATACCTCTCGAAAGAGTGTTTTATGTTTTTGGATTCCATTCACCAATTTTCGTGTACAGTTATCATCATGCATATTTTTCAGTATGTTTGGGGTATTTTAATCATGGTTAAACGTCGGTTTAATGTTGGTTCGGGTTGGTACGAAGCCATGATTAAAAATCAAGTTATTGGTTCTAATCGTCTCGTTTTTGGTTCTATTGTTAAGTTTTTGTCATGTTAAGATTTATTGCATGTGTCACATATTAGAATTAAGTCGCAGCAAGCCTGGGAACGATCCAACTCATCCGATAAAATAAGGTTATAATTATATTACGTGCAATAAAATATAAAATGTTTATTTTGAGATATATGCTATATGTCTTGTGGCCACCTTATGCTTATGGGTTTGGAAGTCGGTAGGCGCAACCGATGACCTCTCCGTCCGGTGACTTACGACCGGTTATGATTATGTATGGGTACGGACATCCAGTCCAAGGGCTGTGATTGATCTCTACAACCCAGTATACTGTGGTTTAGTCTGATCAGGCTCTTACGCTATGTTATGGGCCACTTGCTTAGAAACATTATCTCTACCAGAAAATTATGATATGTTACGACAGAGCTCTATTGAGCAAAGCTTTTATGTATGATTTTCAGATATGCACGTAGTTATAATTATTCACGATATGATTTTCACCGTACGCTTTACGATACTTTATTTTTACGTTGCATGCGATTTTATGATATATATTTACTTGTTATTCACGATATATACATGTTGAGTCTTTAGACTCACTAGACTTGATTGTTGCAGGTACTGATGAGGTCGAGGCCGAGGGCGGAGACCAGTGAGTTGGCTTGGGACAGCAGTAGTAAACCCGAGGACCTCATGATTTAATTTATGCACCTTTTATCATTCAAACTCTATTTTAACATGTTGGATTATTTTTAAATTGTTGTTTGAAATACAATGTTGACTTCTGCTGTTATTTTAAAGTTAAAATTATTTACATGTTTATTTTATAAATTGGGCAAGTTATTTATTTATTTAGAAAAATTTTAATAATTCCGCAAAATTATGAATAGGAAATACGGGCCTTTACATATTCGATCTTATAGAGATCAGTTGTGCTAAGTAGTTTCAGATCAGTTGAGAACTGATAAATTGTATTGAAACTAAGAGTTTCAGTTTGACATTGTTAAGTCCAAAACTGAAGGAGGTCTGTACAAGTCTTGTATTGATCAAAGTCTTTTAGTGAATATCCTATCTTCTAAATAGAAGGGGTGACGTAGTAGTGATTGAAATCTCCGAACATCCATAAACCTTGTGTCTCTTAATTTAAGTTTTATTCTATCTGTAAGTCATTTTATTTTCGTACTTTCATTAGTTAACTGAATGACATTGACAAAACAAGATTCCTGAGTTCAATTTATCACTAAACTGACTCATTATTTGAATAGGTGGTAAAATTGTCAAGTGTTTATTCAACCCCCCTTCTAAACACTCTTGCACATACCAACCGATCCTACGAAGTGGTATCAGAGCAGTTGAATCTTGTTCCTGCTACCTACAAAATTTGATTACCATGTTTTCCTTCAACAAAATTCCAATGTTCTCAAGAGAAAAGTTCGATGACTAGAAGATTAGAATGCAGGCTCATCTAGCTGCACAAGATGATGACATGTGGTATGTCATTACTGACGGACCATGAGAATACTGAAAGCAAATACTGTTGTTGCCATAATTGATGGCACACCACACCGTATTGAGAAGCCAAGAGAAGAATGGACAACAGAGGACAAAAGAAAAGCCAACTTGAACAATGTGGCAAGATATCTTGTAAAAAGCATTGGATAAAATCACTTACAGCAAAATAAAGATGTGCAAGACTGCAAAAGAAATCTGGGAGAAGTTGACTCAGCTCTGCGAAGGCAATGAGCAAACCAAAGAGAATAAACTTTCAGTTGCTGTTCAAAATTTCGCTAATATTAAAATGAAGATTGGAGAATCTATACACAAATATGACAAGAGAATCAGCGGCATAATAAACGAATTGAATGCAATTGAAAATGTGTATTCAAATAAAGAAGTAGCGCTGAAGGTAGTCATAGGTCTTCCCAAGGAATGAGATGTTAAGAAAATGGCTATGAGAGAGTCAAAGGACCTGGATAAGTTCGAATTACATGATCTATTTGCTGATCTGAAGGCCTATGAGTTCGAGTTGGCTTTTTTTTTGTCCTCTGTTAAGAAAATTGCTGACCAGTTAAGTAATGACGCAATGTCATTATTTGTCAAAAAATTTGGAAGATTCATGAGATGAAATCAAGGCTCTTTTCAAAGACAATATTAGAGAATAACACAAAGGAAGAACCAAATGCTTGCTACAAATGTGACAAAACTGGACACTTCATTGCTGACTGTCCTAAGCCAAAGAAGGATAGTCGAGTGTCAGCTGAAAAGGGAAAGAAATCACATGAGCACAGGAGAAGAACCAAATATGATAAGAAATTATTCAGAAAGAAACACGAAGTTCTTCTAGCTGAGGAAAGTAAATCCAAATGGGCAGAATCTGATAACAATGAATCAGAACCTGGGAGCTTGAGCAGCTCCAGCGATGATGAGGAAGTCAAGTGTCTGATGGCAGATGACACAAAACTAAAATCAACCAGTGAACAACCAGTGAACAAGTATTCGATTTTAGTTCAACTAACTTTACATGTTATGAACTTATTTCCATATTACATGACATGGTCAACGAGTATCACAAGCTTGCCCTCTCATTTGAGAAGGCCAAAGCAGAACAAACTGATCTCAATGACGATAAAACTGAAACTGATAAATCATTTGAACTGTTGAGTCTTAAACGAGATATTGTTGAGCTGAATGCTGAAAGAAGCAAGAATCAATCTATGATTCAGCAGTTAACGCTTGAGATTCAAAGCAAACTGAGCTTATTCAGGCATAGAATAAATCATCAGTTGCACTAGCTGAAATGCAAGATATTCGAAAATCAGTTACCGATAAAACTAGTTTAGGTTTTATCAATCATGATGAAACTTCTACCAGTGATACTCAGCCAAAACTGAATATAGGCAAAGAGAAATATATTCACTTTGTCAAATCAGTTGTGGTACAAGAACAACCTGAGCCGAGTAGACCAGTTGTAAAGTCCCGAAAATCTGAAGGTCCACGTGAACCACATGCATGCAAATTATTAAATTTCTTTGGTATTTTATTAAATTCATTTAAAGCATTAAATCCATGTTTATTTCATTAATATGTGTTTTATTTCATTGTTAGTTAAAAGTTTCATGCATTAGAAATTTAAGTTGCATTTCGCGCTCGAACGAGGAACTGAGACCAAGGATATTCAGGAAAAGTATTTTTACTGAATGATTAATTTTAATTAATTAATATAGGGTGTTTTAAATGTATTTTTCAAGAAAATGAGTTTTTTTGGGTACTTTTATCCGCTAGAGCATATTTTTCATTGATACGCAAATTTTATCGAAACGAAAGGCTTTTTGATGGTTCGGGTAAACTTTTCAAAAACGTTCCAAAACGAAATATTTTCCGGGAGTGTGTTTGGGCTTGATGGGCCTACTTTTATTTCTTAATGGACTTAAAACCCTTTTAATTCTTTTAAAAGCCACATTAAGGCCCATTTGCACATGAATTATTATTTAAATATTGCACTAACCTATTTTTAACCTAAACCTAATCATTCAGCAACCGACACCCTCATTCATCAGCACCATTTCTCGTGAAT
Organism: Primulina tabacum; assembly: GCF_025594145.1. Taxonomy (NCBI): domain Eukaryota; kingdom Viridiplantae; phylum Streptophyta; class Magnoliopsida; order Lamiales; family Gesneriaceae; genus Primulina; species Primulina tabacum. Next base: position 39,156,570 of record NC_134553.1, on the reverse strand, counting down.
TGCAGATGAGAGTCTCGGCCAAGCTCACTCTTTCAAATAAAAAATTCATCCGGAAATCTCCCGACGCTCGTTCTTCGATATTCTTGCATATATATCATCAAGGCATGGTTTTAATTTCGTTTTTCTCATCATTTATGCCCAAATATGCTGAAATATATGTATATGTATGTGCGTCCTTCGATCTCGCTTGTGGTTGCGTTTTTGTGTTAGTTTGACATGAAACTTGCATCCTCTTGTCATGATATCACGTTTTTACGAAATTGTGCGAAGGGCTGCCAATTTTATGTTTCTAAGGGTTGTATACATCAAGTAAGAGGGGGAAATAAGGCTAGAGTCAAAGTTTATGGGTTTTAGGAGAGGGTCGATCGATATCTTGAGTCTTCGGGTGAAATTTCGGAGTCACAAAACCCATCACCCTTTGTTATTTCGAATTCTGTTACTTATAAGTTGGTTTTCAGGAAATGTGTTCAACATATGATTTGTATTAATTTTCTGATTAGAAACGAGGGAGATATAATTTTTACCGTAAAGCTGCGCTAGCTGTGAAATTTCTGTATCACAAAACCCGCCACCCTCGGTTATTTTAAATTATGCGACTTATAGTTTAGTTTTCTGGAAATGTTTTCAACATATGGTTTGTAACACTCTGTGAAATCTACGATTTGATATCAATCTCATATTTTTTAATAAGAAATGAGAGAAATATGATTTTTATCGTAAAATCGCTCAAGCTGTGAAAATTGTGTGCATACGCTGGATATTTCCAGCAACCTTTGGGCTTTTTTCGTGGGTCATAAGTGGTCTGAAATAAGGGGTTTAGGCTGGTAATGTAGGATAAAGTCATGGTTTAAGTTGGGAAAAATTTGGTAAAGTTTTGGTTCGATTCGGGTTAAAATCAGGACTCCGGTCCAAGTTTTAAAACGAATCGATTAAGTTTTGAAACAAACTTGAGATTACATCTATGAAATATTTTAATATGTTTTGGGATGTTTTAAGGAGTTTGGTAAGCTTCGGGTCAAAATTTTAGAGGTTCGGGGGTAAAACGGTCATTTTGGATTTCCAGGGGCAAAATAGTCATTTAGTACCCGGGGTGAAATTTTTGTCCTGGCAGCGCCCTGAGCACATTTAATCATGTTTTAAATGTTTACGCATCACGTTTATGATTGTTATGAAATTATGATAAATACGGTGCATGCTTGGTTTTAAGGAAAAACTTAAGTATATGCATGTTTTTATTAAGTGGTGAATATGATGATGTTTTTGAAGGATGGAAATTGGTTGTGACTGATGATATATATGTATACGATGACATGAGATATGATGAGCTGAGGAAAAGGCTCAGTGGACGGGTAATGTTATCGCTGATGTCCCCGCCGCCCATGGTTATACGTAGATGGATCCATCGAATAGAGCTGATACGAAAGTCACAACTAATGAACTGAATTCAATTGAAAGAAAATGTATACGTATATGACGACATGAGATGACTTGTTTTGACATGATATGATTTTACACGACACGTTCATGTTCATGCTTTTAATTTCACGAAATATATGTTGATTAGGGTATTTTTCACTGCTATGTGCCATGTATATGTACTTGTTATTTCTGGTACAGGCGTGTTGAGTCTTTAGACTCATTAGACGTGTGTGATGCAGGTGAGCTTGATGGTGAGGGGTCTGGAGGTGCCGAACTCTGAGTAGGCAGACCTGGTGCGGTGACACGACCCGAGGACCGCATGTTTTCCGCATTATGATTTATGGGATTTGAGAGGAGATGAACATTTTCATACGTTGATGAATTTAAGATTTTTTATTCGTTTATATTTACGTTTGATTTTGGATGAGTTTGGTTAATTTAAACCGCACTATTTTTAATGTCCAATAATTACGATTATTTTAAATGTTATTTCGAAAATGTGAGCCTTTTAAAAAAATAAATAATTTTTCCGTACTTTAAAAATGAGTAGATGTTACAGTTGTTATCAGAGCAAGGGCCCTGTATAGGGTTCTGCCACTGCCAGCTTCTGTAATTCAGTCTTCAAGCCTCAAGATCGTAAGCTTATATGTTTTAAATGTTTTGAAAGTTTTAATGCTATCACCTGCATGTTTACATGATATACGTTTTACAGTACATGTTTATCTGTCGTTATGTTTTGAGATTAGATGCTTTAAAATTTTTATGCATGTTACGACATGCATTCTGGCTTTGTGGTGGAATTGGACATGATTAAGAATTTTAATATTGAGCGTTAAGAGAGGTTGAAAATGATTTGACTATATTAATTTTTGGGTTAGTAGTACCGATGTTCTATATACGGGTCATAAGTTAATCTTGAAAATTATGAATGCTTTTGGGCCTTGTAGATTTTCTAAAAAAATACTGATGGTTCCTGGTTACTAGTTGAGTTAATTTTCGAGAAATTCATATAAGGAATAATGATTCGAAGGCTACGACAATCTGTAGAAGTATAAAAATGTATAACTTGGGATTTTAAGCATTTATGGGAATGTAAGATTGGTTAAGGGAATTGATTTTGGGTTTAATAAGCTTAAGGTTATTGAACTTTATGATACGGAAAACTTATAAAAATATAATTAAGAACGCCAAGAACTTATGGGTAAGTGTGGAATTTTTGAGATTAAGGACAAACTGGATAATTTTTGAGGAAATTAAGAATCTATTTGGCAGTTTTTAAGAAATTTGGGGACTAGTTTAGCAGTAAGTGAGAATCGAATGGTTTAAATGATAAGAATTTTCGGTGATTTGAGCTTAAAGAGATAATTAAAACCTTGTTATATTTGGGTTATAATGTAATAATGAATGACAATCAAGGGCATTGTAGGATTATTCAATATTGGGCTTGAAAATCTAAGTGTTCATGGAATAAGGCAGAGGAAGGTTAAGAATTTAAAGTGGTAACAATTTAAGGTAAAGTGATCATTTAGTTAAGTTATAAGATTAGACATTAAGTTAACTTATTTTTGAGAACTTAAGGTTAGATGTAGCATAAGTTTTAATCATGATCTTAAGAGTTAAAATTATACATTCGTGATAGTATCGATAAACGTATCAAGAGTGTTTAGAAGGGGGGGTTGAATAAACACTCACAATTAAAACTGATCTTTTCGTATTTTGAGTTCAGTTTGGTGACAAACTGATTCTCGGAATCTTGTTGGTCAATGAAAATCAGTTAAACTAAAGTAGTTGCGGAAAATAACTGACTGAAAGATAGAATACGAAACTGAAATAAAGTAGGCAAGAGTTGTTTCTGGATGTTCGGAGAATTTAATTACTCCTACGTCACCCCTTCTATCTCACGGATAGGATATCCACTAAAAGACTTTGATCAAATACAAGAATTGTACTGACCCACTTCAGTTTGGACTTAACACTGCCAAAACTGAAACTCTTAGTTTAACATGATGTTCTCAGTGCGTAACTGATCTTAGTACTATCAAATTTCAACGATTTTTACGACTTGCTAGTGAGCTCAAATTGTAGCCTTAACTGCAACGAATTTATCAAATAAGAGTGAGCTGAGATTTTGACAGAGTGACAGCAAGCTTTTGATTAGAATAATCTCGTTTTTTTTAGCTGTTCTTCTGTCATATTTATAAGCTCCCCTTCCAACGGTAACTTGAGATGAATTTGAATCTTTGTATCCGTTGAATTTTTTTTTATTATTCCTTGGTCATTGTTTGCTTCGTTTATCGTGATGCGGCCTCTTAATTGCTTTCGCCAAAATTCGTTGTTCCAAGTGCGTCGTTCCACATTCAGTTGCAATTTGCTATGTTCTTTCCCGAGACATGTTCAGTTGAAGAGTGCTTAGCATCAGGCTTAATATATCAACTGATCAGTTTCCAACTGATCAGTTAGTTGATTTCAGTTATTAAGTCCAGTTGTTGAGTTCAGTTTACTCGATCAGTTGGTTCGTATTTTTCAGTTGATTCATATTTTGTTAAACGCCGGAATTTAGTTTCCAACAATTTCCCCCTTTATGGTGTTTGAAAAAACTAAGTAGATAATAACTGAACGTCTGAGCTTATTGTAGATAAAATAAGAGATTGAATTTCTTGTACTGAAAGAAGTCTTGATTTAATAACAACTGAATCTAATAATCTGGTTAACTGCTTTTTAACAAGATGATTTCTTCTGCGGTTTCTCAAGATGCTCTTTGATCTTTGATTTCTTCCCCCTTTTTGTCAAACAATTCCATCCTCTCAGATAATTTTTGAACGTCAGTTGAAAGAATTTTGACATCTGCAGAGATACTTGAGACAGCAGTTTGTAAACAAGTCTGCAGCAATTCCATTTTATTAGAGAGAAGTTTCCAATCGCTAAACTCGTTGACTAATTATATCCTGAGTTGTAAATAGACTTTGAGCTAGAGCTCTCTTCATCTCATCCACAGTTTTGGTAAGAGACTCCATGTTTGCCTGAATAGCTTTCAGTTTTGCAGAGTCATATTCAATTGAAGAATCCAATTTGACAGTATGAGAGAATTGTGTAGATTGAATTCTCTTGATTTCAGTAATCATTTGCTGCATATTGTGCTGCATATTTTGGATTTCTTCAAGAACAAGATCCATTTCTGTGGATTGAGGAGGAGGTGACTGATGAGAGGATTCCGGTCCTCTTGTGGTTTGATCAAATATAACTAACTCTTGGTTAGTTGCTACTGTTTCAGCAACATTCTGAACTGAAGTAATTGTTGCAGCAATTTCTTCTGGAACTTGAGACGGAGAAAGTGGATTTTGATCAGCAGATGAGCTGCCTGGAGGAATAATAGAGTCTGATGAAGCCAAAATTGATGCCTCTAGAGGATGATCTTGGGGATCAATTGGCACAACAGTTGGAATAGTTTGTTCAGCAGATGAATCTGGCTGAACTGGTGCTTCTGAAGAGATAGGAGGCTCTGGATTGATTTGATCAACGGGATGATCAACTTTATCAGAAATAGATTCACTCAATTGGGATTCTTGCACCACTGTCTGAATAATTTCATCAATGTTTGCGAAAGATAATTCTGCTTCAGTGTACATTTGATGTTCACCGGTAGGTGATTGAGACATATCCTGAACTGGCTCTTCAGTTGGAATATTAGCCTGTTCTGAGGATGACTCTTTCTGCTTAGAGGGAGGTTCTTCAACTATTTCCTCTTCATCATCGTCTGAATCTATTTTATGAAGGACTAACTCTTGATCCATTTCCCAAAACTTTATCTGAGATAGCAAGCCAATCAGATTGGTGTCTAGCTGAGTTATCACCGCATGATCAGCATAGGCAGTAGGATTTGTTGGAACGTAGTTAGCCTTCAGTTTGTCAATAATTTGTGCTAACTTCTTGACTCTCATCTGATCAAACAAATATGTTTTTCTCTCCATAGCTTGAGCAATGGTGGCAGCTTTGAGTATCTTGAGGACAGAAGCTTACAGTTTGATGAACTTGTTCAGCTGAGATTTCTTTCTCAGTTTCTTGGCAAAAATATGTGTACGATAGGCTGTCCAAGCATCATAGAGTTGAAGTTTTGATGCTGCAAAATTATTAACCTCATCCCAAACAAGATCAATGTGAGTTTGAATGGGATTGGATGGCCTTGGTTCTTCAATTAATTTGCCCTTGCCTTTATCAGAACTGAGGATGTGTGGAATTTCCAGACCAGTTCGAGTAGTATCCACCCGTTCTATAATACTGATGCCTTTGGGTCGAGCAGGTGCCAGGACAGTAGGACAAATAATATTAATCAGAGGGGCTTTGATCTTAACTGTTTCTCTCTTTACACCAGCTGATTTTTCTGGTGGGATGATCTTCGGAGGGACTGCTTCAATTGGCTGCTGAGCATCTGAAGATATTAGCTTGTCAGTAGGAATAGATTCCTCTGTAGTTGTTGGTTTAATCCTCTCGGTTCTTGGTTTCTTGGCAATCTTTGGGGAATGAGTTTTCTTTGAATCGGATTCCTCCACAACTAATTTCCTTTTTGTTGACTTCAGTTGAGCCAATGTCTTGGCCTTTTTTACTGATTTAGGAGCCGCCTGTTGAGTTCCAATCTCCTGTTTTATCTTTACAAACTGAGCAGGAGAAATGTCCAATTTTGTCTTGGGTGGCATAGTATTCTTCGCATTGAAGACTTTGAATTTGGATGATTTTTATGAATTATCTGCCACTAACTCCTTCACTTTCAGCAGATAGCTCAGTTGCACTGCAAAGCCTTTGGATTGTTTGGATGATAGAAACATATTCTTTAAAATATTGAATATAAGATGCTTCCAGTTGAATTTACGTTCAGCCATAGTGATAGAAATGGCTTGAAATTTTTCCAATGTAAGTGCAGCAAAAGATCCAGCTTTCGGCAAAATTCCTTTGGCGACTATATCAGCAATTAACTGAACCTCGTGCTTCAGCTCCTTCTTTGGATCGGAAACATTGATTTTCCGTCCATCAGCAGAAAGTGAGGTTTGCATTTTTTAAACGTCAGATGTTTTAACATCAGAGAAGTGTGCCAGTCCATCAGATGGTAAAGAAAAAATTTCTCCAAAGAAATCTTCAGAGATGGTCAGCAACTGACCATTGATAGTAGAAGCGATGTTTCCATCAGAATTGATCATACCGTTATAGTAGAATTCCTGAAGTTCTTTGGGGTAGATCTCTTGTGATGATTGTCCCAAGAATGTCCTTAACCCAGCAGTTTCGAGTTTTTGAAAGGCGTTCTTGACATCAGCGTCGCCGAAAGATAGAATCGATCCGAAGTTGATAGCCATTGGATTCAGCATATAAGCAGGAGTTTGATTCGCCATTTTGATAAAATGATCTGAAATTCGTAAACGATAAACTCTGGAATTAGTGTGTTCTTAGAGACTGATAGTATGCGTAAGAAGAAAACTGATTTGAAGCGGGCTTAGTACAATTGTTCGTGACTGTTCAAATTCGGGACACATGTCAGTCCATTAAAAATTTTGAGTAAAAACGTGTGTACGTGTGCTATAAGCGTGTGTACAATTTAAACGGTTCAAATGCTTCCACGTTTTCAAAATGAGATTCATCATTAGATAATAGACAGTCACGTCACTTGATTTGGAATATAATATATTTTAATTAGTTAACTTATATGAAAAGATTAGTGAAATACCCAACTGAACGATCAGTTGTAAGACTGTGTCCTTTCAGTTGAGAGTTTACTAACATTTGTCTTCTCAGGTAACCTCCTAAAACCATTATTCCCCCTTAATTAGTGCATAAAATAGTTAAAGTGAATAAATTTAAAGGTCAGAAAGATTATCGTTTGCTGAAACGTTGACGACCCTTCAGCTTCCTTGATATTCTGCTATAAATAGAAGTAACACGGTTAGTTTCAGTCATATTGGTGAAAATATTCAAGACGAAAGAATGGCAGATGTGAGTAGCTCGAGTTCTTCGCCATTTTCTCTGGAAGCTAGGAAGGCTGTTATAGAAGACGAAGTCTTCTACAAGAGTCTTCCCTACTGGGAAAAGTTACAGGAGCTTGCGTTCCTGTATAATTCTGGAGAGGCTACCACTCCCGAACTGATGGCAGAATTAAGAGAAGTGCGGGAGCACTTGCACATAGCTGTGTGGGTGGACATTTTTACGGATGGTCGTATCTATCAGCTGATGCTTCGAAAGGAACTGGAGATCCTGAATCGCATAGCTTCTTCTCACAGCTTTCTCAAGACATCTTCCTCATCTCTATCCGTTTGGTTGAGAATGTGGATAGATGATATAGAGGAAAAATATGAAAATGTAATCCAAGCAAATATTTATAGTTGAATAAAACATTTATTTTGGTTTAACTTTGTTTTTCTTTTTCTTGCAAGTAATTAGTTTCATTAGTTATATGAATTGCGATCGAACTGATGATTGGTTAAGCGTTAAGTAATAAATGTCAAACTGATATCAGTTGATAATGAACGACTGATAGTTAAGAAGCCTCAATAAATGAGAAAAACGCTTTGGTTGATTTGAGTCTCTTCAGTTTTGTCAACATTTAAGTTTCATCTGTTTATAAATAAGATGATTAGAATGTGATAATAACAGTTCAATATGTCTGATTCAAGTAACTCTGATGCATGCAGTAGTTCACATATTCAAGTTAATGAGCAAATAAGTCCTTATTTAGAAGAGTTGAAGAAGACAATAGAAGAATATGTCTTGATGAAAGTGATGTCAACATGGTTCAAGATTCATGATTTGCAGAGGGTATGTAGCAGTGGTGCTGTTCGTACTCGTGCTCAAGCAGCAACAACAAGAAAATACATTGATCGTTTTGAAGTTAGGCATGTTACAGATCTGATTGATTACAAATGTCTGTTAGAAGCAATGTTATGGAAGGAATGGCATGTGGTTGAGAAGATTTCTACAACTAGGTCATTTTCTAGAATCCAAATTTATGAGTTGAATGATTGGATTAGAGAATGGCAGGATTCAGTTGGTTCTATGATATCTTCTGTAAATTGGGATCGATGGTATTCTTAATAAAGTATTATTTTTAATTTGTTGTGTTCTTATTTTCTGCAAATAATTCTATTAGTAAAGCAACATGAGTAATAATTTTAAGATAGATCAATTAAACCAAGAATATTGCGAAAGTGAGAAAAATTAGTCTCGGGTAATGGTTTGGTGAAAATGTCAGTTGCTTGTTGCTCAGTTGATATATACTCCAATCTAATGTCCTTCTTCAAAGCATGATATCTGATGAAGTGGTGTCTGAAATCTATATGCTTTGTCCTTGAGTGAAGATCTGGATTATAGGTGATGACAATTGTACTCGTATTGTCACAAAATATGGGCGAATTATTTGTTATTTCTCCATAATCTTTCAGTTGTTGCTAGATCCAGATCAGTTGTGCGCAGCAACTACCAGCAACAAGGTATTCTGCTTCAGTTGTTGAGGTAGCTATAGATGTTTGCTTCTTGCTGAACCAAGATATCAGCCTGTCTCCTAGAAACTGACAAGACCCACTTGTAATTTTGCGATCAAGCTTACATCCTGCATAATCTGCATCTGAATATCCAACTAAATTGAAAGTAGAGTCTTTAGAATACCATAACCCAACATTTTGTGTGCCCTTAAGATATTTCAAAATTCTTTTAGCAGCTGAGAAATGTGATTGCTTAGGATTTGCTTGAAATCTAGCACACATACACACAACAAATACAATATCAGGGTGACTGACGGTTAGGTATAACAATGACCCTATTAAACCTCGATATAATGTCGCCTCAACTGATATTCCCCCTTGATCAGTGTCCAATTTTATTGATGAGCTCATGGGAGTATTTGCAGCTGAACATGATTCCATGCCAAATTTCTTCAGCAGCTCCTTTGTATATTTAGTTTGACTGATGAATATGCCAGTTTCCAGTTGCTTCACTTGTAGTCCAAGAAAGAATGTCAGCTCACCCATAATGCTCATTTCAAACTTATCCTGCATTAGCTTAGCAAATTTCTCGCATAATTTGGGGTTAGTTGACCCAAATATTATATCATCAACATAAATTTGAACTAAGAGAATGTGATCATTCTTAGTGAATTTGAACAAGGTCTTATCAACTGATCCAACAGAAAAATCATGATCAGTTAGGAATTTTGAAAGAGTTTCGTACCAAGCTCTGGGAGCTTGTTTAAGACCATATAAGGCTTTGTTCAAATGATATACATGATCAGGAAAGTTGTGATTTACAAAACCTAGGGGGTTGTTTAACATATACTTCCTCTTGTAGCTGGCCATTTAGGAATGCACTTTTGACATCCATTTGATAGATTTTGAAGTTCTTGTATGATGCATAAGCAAGAAACATTCTAATTGCTTCCAGTCTTGCAACTGGAGCATATGTCTCATCATAGTCAATTCCTTCATCTTGCCTATATCCTTGTGCTACTAGTCTCGCTTTATTGCGCACAACTGAACCATCCTCGTTCAGTTTATTCCTGTACACCCATTTTGTACCTATAACAGTTTTTGAAACTAGTCTTGGAACTAAGTTCCAGACATTGTTATGAGTGAACTGATTTAGCTCTTCTTGCATTGCATTTTCCCAGTTAGGATCAGCAAGAGCTTCATCAGTTTTCATTGGTTCTAGTTGTGATACAAAAGCTGAATAGATAAATAAATTTAACATTTGATTGCGAGTTCTTACTGGATCAGATGGATTTCCTATTACCAGTTCAGGTGGATGTGATTTTCTCCATCTGTATTCAGTATTTGTTGTATCAGCAATTTCTTCAGTTGGTAACTGAACACAGTTTTCAGTCTCAGTTGGTGCTTCGTCAACTGGTATTTGAATGTTATCACTATGCTCTATCAACTGATCATTAGCAACGACTTCCTGTGCATTTGATTTATCCAGTACTTCTGGTTCAGGTGTTTGAAATATGTTTTGATTATTATGACATTCATTTTTGTCATCATCTTCCAAACTGATATCTGTAAATCGATCAACTAGCTCAACTTGATCAGTTGGCTTATCAGTTAGTTCATATTCATCGAAATCAACATGAACTGATTCTTCAACGTTTAGGGTTTTCTTGTTGAAGACTCTATAAGCTATACTAACTGATGAGTATCCAAGAAATATTCCCTATGCTGGAACGCTTTTAAATAATTTTTACCATTATCAAGGATAAAACATCTGCAGCCGAATATTTTGAAATAAGTAATTATACTTTTTCTTCCATGACAGATTCATATGGTGTTTTCATATGATTCTTATTAATCATTGATCTGTTCTGAGTATAACACGCAGTGTTTACTGCCTTGCCCAAAACCTTTGAGAAATACCATAATCAGCAAGCATTGTTCTAGCAGCTTCTTTAAGGGTCCGATTTCTTCTCTCAGCTACACCATTTTGCTGAGGAGTTCTGGCTGCTGAGAGCTCTTGCTTAATTCCAGCATTCTCTAGAAAATTTGAAAGAGTTTGATTGATGAATTCAGTTCCTCGATCTGATCTGATTCGATCAATTCCAACTGATTTTTCATTTAAAAGTCTTTTGAAGAGCTTTATCAGTTGTGAAGTAGTTTGGTCTTTTGATTTGAGAAAGATAACCCAAGTAAATCTTGAAAAATCATCTACGAATACCAAGGTGTATTTCATTCCTCCTAAGCTCATGACTGGTATAGGACCAAAGAGATCCATGTGCAACAGTTCTAAGCATCGGGATGAAGATTTACAACCCTTGTTTTTAAAAGAAGATCGTACTTGTTTACCATACTGACATGCTGAGCAAAGTTTTTCTTTTGAAAATTCTATTTTGGGCAAACCAATTACAAGATCATGTTTACTCAGATAGGCAATGGATTTAAAGTTTAGATGACTTAGTCTCTTGTGCCACAACTAGTTTTTAGATGATTTGGAAGCAATAAAACAAACTGGTGCATAAGTTTGATCATTCCAACTGACTTTATATGTGTTTCTACAACATTTGCCAGTTAGTATGATTTCATCAGTTGAAGGTTTGACTGAACATGAATTTTTGTCAAAATGTACTGAGAATCCGCTGTCGCATAACTGACTGATGCTGATCAAGTTATATTTCAGGTTTTCTACTAATAGAACATCTTTAAAAGTAAAGTTACCATGGATAAGCTTACCCTTACCCACAGTTCTACCTTTGGAATTGTCCCCAAAACTGATATTTGGACCACTGTATTTGATCAGTTGAGATAGCACACTTGCATCTCCTGTCATATGTCGTGAACATCCACTGTCCAAATACCATATTGAGTTCTTGTTTGTACCTGTTACCTGCAGTCACACACATAATATAATTTGGTACCCACATCTATTTGGGTCCTGAACTAGTTAGTCCCTTAGGAACCCATACTTGGATTAGTCTCACAGAATTTCCAGTAGCTGTATTCCAAATGGTTTTTCTCGGCTTTTGTGTGCTTATGTAGTGTACGGATGATACAATATGTGTTTTAGCTTTATTCAACTGATTGTTCAGTCTATATCTCTTCTGAACTGGCTTGCAGTTATAGTAATTGGAATAGCCATTCGAATAGTTTTTGTAAAATCTCTTTGATGACTGACTTTGTGAATCAGTTGAGAATTTTTGACTATAACCAATCCCATATCTTCTAGCCTTGTTCATATTCTCAGTAGGTTGCTCAATCAGTTTACTGGGCTTAATTTGTTCCTGTACCACTGCTGATTTGACAAAGTGAATGTATTTCCCTTTATTTATTGTTAGCTTTGGTTGAGTATCTTTTGGATACGTTTCTCCTTGAGTGTTGAACCCTAAACCAGTTTTATCAGAAACTGATTTTTGTGAATTCTGCATCTCACTTAGTGCAGTTGATGACTTGTTCCAAGACTGAATGAGCTCAGTCTGTTTTGAGTTTTCAAGCATCAACTTCTGGATTAATGATTGATTTTTATTTCTCTCTGCTTTTAACTCAGCAATCTCCCTTTTTAGACTCAACCCATCAACTGATTCATCAGTTTTGGTTTTATTGTCTGTGGGATCAGTTTGCTTTGCTTTGATTTTTTCAAATGATGATGCAAGTTTTTGATACTCATTTACCATGTCATGTAGTGTTAGAATGAGTTCTTCTCGTGTAAAATCAATTGAACTGAAATCAAATACCTGTTGGCTAGATGACTCTTCTTCTGCATCATTAGCCATCAAACACTTGACTTCCTCATCATCACTGGAGCTGTATGAGCTTTCTGGTTCTGACTCCTCACTTCTGAAGGAATTCTTATCTTCCTTGGGTCTTCTTTTGTGTTCATATGGTTTCTTTCTTCTATCAGTTGAGCCTTGACTGTCCTTCTTGGGTTTAGGACAATCAGCAATAAAGTGACCTGATTTGCCACAGTTATAGCAGGCATTTGGTTCATCTTTGGAATTGTTCCTTTGGTATGACTTCTAGAAGTTCCCTTGATTCTTTCTAATGAACCTTCCAAATTTTTTGATGAACAATGACATAGCATCATTACTCAATTGATCAGCATATTTTTCGACTGAACTGATTGGTTCAGTTCTGACAGCAGCTAGGGCAGTTGTGGCTGCAGGGGTGAATGGTTGTCCTTCTCTGGTCTGCAGCTCGAACTCATAAGCCTTTAAATCAGCAAATAAATCATGAAGTTCAATCTGGTTTAGATCTTTGGACTCCCTCATTGCCATGGTTTTGACATCCCATTCCTTGGGAAGACCTCTCATTATCTTTAGGGCAATCTCTTTGTTGGTATACATTTTTCCAAGTGAATTTAACACATTGATGACACTGCTTACTCTTTCATCATACTCGTGCATCGATTCTCCTGCTTTCATTTTGATGTTATCAAACTTTTGCATAGCAACAGAAAGTTTATTTTCCTTGGTTTGATCATTTTCTTCATACAGCTGGATCAGCTTCTCCCAAATTTCTTTGGCCGTTTTACACATCTTTATTTTGCTGAAGGTTACTTTGTCCAGCGTTTTGTACAGAATTTCTTTAGCCACATTATCAAGATTCGCTTTTCTTTTATCTTCAGTTGTCCATTCATCTCTGGGCTTTTCCATTCTTTGTGGCGCTCCTTCTGTAATGGCAACTGCTGTATTTGTTTTTAGAATCTTCATGGGTCCATCAGTTATGACATACCACATGTCATCATCTTGTGCAGCCAAATGAGCCTGCATTCTGATTTTCCAATCATCAAATTCTTCTCTGGAGAACATAGGAATTTTGTTGAATGAAGTCATGCTGACAAGTTTATAGATCAAAAGTATTCAAGAACAATATTCAACCGCTCTGATACCACTTGATAGGATCGATTAACGTATCAAGAGTGTTTAGAAGGGGGGGTTGAATAAATACTCACAATTAAAACTGATCTTTTCGTATTTTGAGTTCAGTTTTGTGACAAACTGATTCTCGGAATCTTGTTGGTCAATGACAATCAGTTAAACTAAAGTAGTTGCGGAAAATAACTGACTGAAAGATAGAATACGAAACTGAAATAAAGTAGGCAAGAGTTGTTTCTGGATGTTCGGAGAATTTAATTACTCCTACTTCACCCCTTCTATCTCACGGATAGGATATCCACTAAAAGACTTTGATCAAATACAAGAATTTTACTGACCAACTTCAGTTTGGACTTAACACTGCCAAAACTGAAACTCTTAGTTTAACAGGATGTTCTCAGTGCGTAACTGATCTTAGTATTATCAAATTTCAACGATTTTTACGACTTGCTAGTGAGCTCAAATTGTAGCCTTAACTGCTACGAATTTATCAAATAAGAGTGAGCTGAGATTTTGACAGAGTGACAGCAAGCTTTTGATTAGAATAATCTAGTTTTTTTTAGCTGTTCTTCTGTCATATTTATAAGCTTCCCTTCCAACGGTAACTTGAGATGAATTTGAATCTTTGTATCCGTTGAATTCTTCTTGATTATTCCTTGGGCATTGTTTGCTTCGTTTATCGTGATGCGGCCTCTTAATTGCTTTCGCCGAAATGCGTTGTTCCAAGTGCGTCGTTCCACATTCAGTTTCCATCTGCTATGTTCTTTCCCGAGACATGTTCAGTTGAAGAGTGCTTAGCATCAGACTGAATATATCAACTGATCAGTTAGGTGATTTCAGTTATTAAGTCCAGTTGCTGAGTTTAGTTTACTCGATCAGTTGGTTCGTATTTTTCAGTTGATTCATATTTTGTCAAACGCCGGAATTTAGTTTCCAACAATTCGTTGGGGTTAAATTTTTCTAGAAAGTTGGGTATGATTGAGGGTTGGGTTGCTCGATAGACGTATGTAAGAATTGAGGTAGACACTTTGTCTTGAGGAATTTTTGTAAGTCATTAAGAAACTTGAGAATAATTGAATATGTGTGTTGAAATTAGGTTATCTAGGACGATTTGGGTTTCGTAAGCTTGAATTTCAAGTTTATGAAATAGGTGTTCATACAGAAAATTTTGGGTGAAATAAAAAAAAAGGGAATTAGGGGTGTTCAACATAGGTTATCAATGAACGAATGCTAAGATTTCTATCGAGTAAGAAACCTAAAATCTTGATATGGAGATTTAGAACTCTATGAATTATAAGCGAAGTTGATTTATTAGAGTTAGTCTAATGTTACCATGTGTTAACTTATTAAGTTTTATACACTAGAATTAATTAAGCTTTAAGGATGCGTAAGAATGTGATTCGTTCCAATGAGGAAAGTCTAAGGGTCTTAGGCCTCAGCTATATTGTAATTGTGAGGAAAATAGTTTAAGCATGTAATTGGTGCTAGAATGATTTTTCTAATTAGGTAGAAGATCGATATTGTATATTTTGGGTGTTATAGATTATCACTACTCGAATTTAAGATTTGCAAAAAATTATGTTTGAGACGTACTTGTAAATATTTAAGTTACGTAAGTTTGGTGTCGTAAGATAAAAATTCAATTTAAGGATCCTAACTTTTAAGTGTATTACCGGGGATAGAAGTCGATAAGTAAATTTTGGTGCTAAGGTTTCCTAAGTCGAACTGCATAAATGATAATGTAATAGTTTGATAACATTATGGGTATTGTATAAACAAAGTAAAGCGCGATAAGTTTGGACATCAACTTCTAATATGAAGAATTGCGAGAAAGGCCAAATTCAAGGTCATAGTAGAATAGAACTTAGTTGCCATAAGTCGTTCTAAGTTGCGATTCGCAAATAAGAATTTTGAAGACATATTTAATTAGGATTGATGAGACATAAAGACAGCCTAAAACTTGTTTTATCAGAGCGGCGCAACGAAAGTGTGGATTATTGGGATACTAGAAGTAAGAGTCTAAACTTTTTGATTATCAAGGATGAGCGAATTTCGGGGACGAAATTTATTTTAAGGGGGGTAGATTGTAACGTCCCGAAAATCTAAAGGTCTTCGTAAACCATATGCATGCAAATTATTAAATTTCTTTGGTATTTTATTAAATTCATTTAAAGCATTAAATCCATGTTTATTTCATTAAAATGTGTTTTATTCCATAGTTTGTTTAAAGTTTCATGAATTAGAAATTTAAGTTGCATTTCGCGCTCGAACGAGGAATGGAGACCGAGGATATTCAGGAAAAATATTTTTACTGAATGATTAATTTTAATTAATTAATATAGGGTGTTTTAAATGTATTTTTCAGGAAATGAGCTTTTTTGGGCACTTTTACCTGCCAGAGCATATTTTTCAGCGATACGCAAATTTTATCGAAACGAAAGACTTTTTGATGGTTCGGGTAAACTTTTTTAAAAACTTTCCAAAACGAAATATTTTTCGGGAGTGTGTTTCCGCTGGATGGGCCTACTTTTATTTCTTAATGGGCTTAAAACCGTTTTAATTCTTTTAAAAGCCACATTAAGGCCCATTTGCACCTGAATTATTATTTAAATATTGCACTAACCTATTCTTAACCTAAACCTGATCATTCAGCAGCCGACACCCTCATTCATCAGCACCATTTCTCGTGAATTGCAGATGAGAGTCTCGGCCAAGATCACTCTTTCAAATAAAAAATTCTTCCGGAAATCTCCCGACGCTCGTTCTTCGATCTTCTTGCGTATATATCATCAAGGCACGCATTTACTTTCGTTTTTCTCATCATTTATGCCCAAATACGCTGAAATATATGTATATGTATGTGCGTCCTTCGATCTCTCTTGTGGTTGCGTTTTTGTGTTAGTTTGACATGAAACTTGCATCCTCTTGTCATGAAATCACGTTTTTACAAAATTGTGCGAAGGGCTACCAATTTTATGTTGCTAAGGGCTGTATACATCAAGTAAGAGGGGGACATAAGGCTAGAGTCGAAGTTTGTGGGTTTTAGGTGAGGGTCGATCGATATCTTGAGTTTTCGGGTGAAATTTCCGTGTCACAAAACCCGTCACCCTTTGTTATTTCGAATTCTGTTACTTATAGGTTGGTTTTCTGGAAATGTGTTCAACATATGATTTGTATCACTCTGTGTTATCTTCGATTCAATAGCAAGTTCATAATTTTCTAATTAGAAACGAGGGAGATATAATTTTTACCGTAAAGCTGCGCTAGCTGTGAAATTTCTGTATCACAAAACCCGTCACCCTCGGTTATTTTAAATTATGCGAATTATAGGTTAGTTTTCTGGATATGTTTTCAACATATTATTTGTAACACTCTGTGAAATCTACGATTCGATATCAAATTCATATTTTTTTAATAAGAAATGAGAGAGATATGATTTTTATCATAAAATCGCTCAAGCTGTGAAAATTGTGTGCATACGCTGGATATTTCCAGCAACCTTTGGGCTTGTTTCGTGGGTCATAAGTGGTCTGAAATAATGGGTTTAGGCTGGTAATGTAGGATAAAGTCATGGTTTAAGTTGGGAAAAATTTGGTAAAGTTTTGGTTCGATTCGGGTTAAAACTGGGACTCCGGTCCAAGTTTTAAAACGAATCGATTAAGTTTTGAAACAAACTTGAGATTACGTCTAAGAAATATTTTAATATGTTTGGGATGTTTTAAGGAGTTTGGTAAGCTTCGAGGTCAAAATTTAAGAGGTCTAGGGGTAAAACGGTCATTCTGGTTTTCCAGGGGCAAAATGGTCATTTCGCACCCGGGGTGAAATTTCAGTCCTGGCAGCGCCATGAGCACATTTTATCATGTTTTAATTGTTTAAGAATCACGTTTAGTATTTTTATGAAATTATGATAAATACGGTGCATGCTTGGTTTTAAGGAAAAACTTACGTATATGCATGTTTTTATTAAGTGGTGAATATGATGATGTTTTTGAAAGATGGAAATTGGTTGTGAATGACGATGTATATGTATACGATGACATGAGATATGATGAGCTGAGACCAAGGCTCAGTGGACGGGTAATACTGTCGTTGATGTCCCCGCCGTCCGGTACCGTGGATATACGTAGATGGATCCATCGAATAGAGCTGATACGATAGAGCTGATACGAAAGTCACAACTAATGAACTGAATTCAATTGAAAGAAAATGTATACATATATGATGACATGATATTACATGTTTTGACACGATATGACGTTCATGTTCATGCTTTTAAGTTCACGAAATATATGTTGATTATGGTATTTTTCACTGCTGTGTGCCATGTATATGTACTTGTTATTTCTGGTACAGGTGTGTTGAGTCTTTAGACTCACTAGGCGTGTGTGATGCAGGTGAGCTTGATGGTGAGGGGACTGGAGGTGCCGAACTCTGAGTAGACAGACCTGGTGCGGTGACACGACCCAAGGACCGCATGTTTTCCGCATTATGATTTATGGGATTTGAGAGGAGATGAACATTTTCATACGTTGATGAATTTAAGATTTTTTATTCGTTTATGTTAACGTTTGATTTTGGATGAGTTTGGTTGATTTAAACCGCACTATTTTTAATGTCCAATAATTACTATTATTTTAAATGTTATTTCGAAAATGTGAACCTTTAAAAAAAAATATTTTCGCACTTTAAAAATGAGTAGATGTTACACCAGTTGAACAACCTTTTGAAAATAAGAACAAGGTTAAAAGGTATGAAATTGGTTATAGCCCTAAAACTTCAACTGATTCACGTAGCTGGCCACATAAAAGGTTCAACAATAAACACTTGATTTCTCCAAATGGATATTCCAATTACCATAACTGTAAACCATTTCAGAAATGATATCGGCTGAACAACCAGTTGAACAAGGCTAAAGCATATATTGCCTCATCTGGACACAATACACCAAGCACACACAAGCCGGAAAAAACAATTTGGAACACAGAAACTGGAAAGTCAGTAAGACTGATCCAAGTCTGGGTTTTTAAAAGACTAATCAGTTTAGGACCCAAATAGATATGGGTACCAAAATTATTCATTGTGTGTGATTGCAGGTGACAGGTACAAACAAACAATCAATCTGGTCTCTAGACATTGGATGCTCGTGGCATGTGAGAGGGAATGCAAATTTGCTATCCCAACTGATCAAATACACTGGTCCAAACGTCAGTTTTGGAGACAACTCTAAAGGTAGAACTATGGGTAAGGGTAAGCTTATCTATGGTAACTTTATTATTAAAGATGTTTTACTAGTTGGGAATTTGAAATATAACTTGATTAGCTTTAGTCAGTTATGCGATAACAATTTCTCAGTTCAGTTCAACAGACACACGTGTAAAATTAGAAACTCAACTGATGAGATTATTTTAACTGGAAATTGTTTTGGAAATACTTACAAAGTCAGTTGGACTGATCAACCTAATGCACCAGTTTGTTTTATAGCTTCAAAATCTTCTAAGAACTGGTTATGGCATAAAAGGTAGAACCACCTAAAATTTAAGTCTATTTCTTATCTGAGTAACCATGATCTTATAGATTTTTCAAAGGATAAAATTTGTTCAGCATGTCAATTTGGTAAGAAAGTAAGATCTTCATTTGAAAACAAGGGGAGTAAATCATCCTCCAGATGCTTAGAACTGCTGCATATGGATCTTTTTGGTCCTATACCAGTAATGAGTTTAGGGATAATGAAATACACCTTGATGATTGTTGATGATTTTTTAAGATTTACTTGGGTTATCTTCCTAAAATCTAAACACCAAACTGTTGCATAACTGATTAAACTTTTCTAAAGATTATTAAATGAAAAATCAGTTGGTATTGATAGAATAAGGTCTGATCGAGAGACTAAATTCATCAATCAAAATCTTTCACAATTTTTAGAAAATACTGGGATCAAGCATGATCTCTCAGCAGCTAGAACACCTCAGCAAAATGGTGTAGTTGAGAGAAGAAATTGAACCCTTAAAGAAGCTGCTAGAACAATGCCTGCTGATTCTGGTATTTCTCAGAGGTTTTGGGAAGAAGCATTAAACACTGCGTGTTACACTCAGAACAGATCGATGATTAATAAAAATCGTTTGAAAACGCCATATGAGATCTGGCATGGACGTAAAAGTGTGGTTTCTTATTTCAAAATATTCGACTGCAAATGTTTTATTCTCGATAATGGAAAAATCATTTAAAAGATTTTGATGCTAAATCTTTAGAGGGAATATTTCTTGGTTATTCATCAGTTAGTAAAGCTTATAGAATATTTAACAAATGCACTTTGAATGTCGAAGAGTCAATTCATGTGGTATTAGATAAATCTGTACTAACTGATAAGCCAACTGATCCAGTTGAGCTAGTTGATCGCTTACAGATATAATTTTGGATGATGATAGTGAAGAAGAAAATCACATCAATCAAAATATCCTTCAAACACCAGAACCAAAAGTGCTGGATCAATCAGTTGAACAAGAAATTGTTCCTGATAATCAGTTGGTAGAGAAAAGTGATACTATTCAAATACCAACTGAAGCAGCAGCAACTGAAAATGAAGAGAACATTCAGTTTCCAACTGAAACAATCGCTGAGATCGATGCAACAAATGCTGAATACAGATGGGAAAAATCTCATCCACCAGAATTGGTGATAGGTAACCTATCTGATCCGGTAAGAACACGAAATAAAATTACTAATTTATTTGTTCATTCAGCTTTTGTTTCCCAACTGGAACCAAAGAAAACTGATGAAGCTCTTGTTGATCCTAACTGGATAAATGCTATGCAAGAAGAGCTAAATCAGTTTACCCATAACAATGTCTGGAAGTTAGTTCCAAGACCGGTTTCTAAAACCATTATAGGTACAAAGTGGGTCTACAGAAACAAACTGAACGAAGAAGATTCGGTTGTGCGCAATAAAGCGAGGCTTGTAACACAAGGATGTGGGCAAGAAGAAGGAATAGATTACGACAAGACATATGCACCAGTTGCAAGATTGAAAGCAATCAGAATGTTCCTTACTTATGCCTCATTCAAAAACTTTAAAGTCTACCAAATGGACTTGAAGAGTGCATTTCTGAATGGTCAGTTGCAGGAAGAAGTATATGTTGAACAACTACCAGGTTTTGTTAATCACTCTTCCTGATCATGTTTATCATTTGAAAAAAGCTCTATATGGTCTTAAACAAGCTCCAAGAGCATGATATGAAACACATTCAAAATTCCTAATTGATCATGATTTTACTGTTGGATCAGTTGATAAGACCATGTTCAAATTTTCAAAGAATGATCATATTTTACTTGTGCAAATATATGTTGATGATATTATTTTTTGGTTAACTAACCCCAAATTATGTGAGAAATTTGCCAAGGTAATGCAGGAAAATTTGAGATGAGTATGATGGATGAACTGACATTCTTTCTCGGTCTGCAAGTGAAACAAATGGAAACTGGTACTTTTATCAATCAGACCAAATACACGATGGAATTGCTCAAGAAATTTGGCATGGAAACATGTTCAGCTGCAAATAATCCCATGAGTTCATCGATTAAATTAGAGAATGATCAAGAGGGAATATCAGTTGAGACGACACTCTACAGAGGTCTAACAGGTTCTTTATTTACCTAACTGCTAGCCGTCTTAATATTGTATTTGCTGTTTGTATGTGTGCCAGATTTCAAGCAAATCATAATCAACCGCATTTTTTAGCTGCCAAACATATATTAAATATCTTAAAGGCACACAAAATGTGGGCTTATGGTATGCTAAGGACCCATCGTTCAATTTAGTTGGCTATTCAGATGCAGATTATGCAGGATGTAAGCTTGATCATAAAAGCACCAGTGGATCATGTCAGTTTCTAGGAGACAGACTGATTTCATGGTTCAGTAAGAAGCAAACATCAATAGCTACTTCCACAACTGAAGTAGAATATCTAGCTGTCGGAAGCTGCTGCGCTCAACTGCTTTGGATTCAGCAACAACTGAAAGACTATGGAGTAAATGCAAAATAATCACCAATATTCTGTGATAATACAAGCACAATTGAGATTACATATAATCCAATTATTCACTCAAGGACCAAGCATATCGATGTCAGATATCATTTCATCAGAGATCTTGCTCTAAAGAAGGCAATCAAGCTGGAATACATACCAACTGATCAACAAGCAGTTGATATCTTCATCCAAACCATTACCCGAGACTATGTTTTCTCTTTTCGCAATATTCTTTGTTTAATTGATCTGTCTTAATTATATTTGTTTTAATGATGATATGTTAGTTATTGCTAATTAGTATTCAGTTAATCAATTGTCTAGTTAGTCAACTGCTAGTTAGTCAACTGATATCAGTTAGTATGAAGAAAAGAAACTACAATGAATCGAAACAACAACTTTATTGATAATATCTTTTACATAGTACATGATTCATTTCCCTTTCATTGGCATATAGCCAAATGAACATCCAACTATATAAATCATTACAGGAAATTCTTCTGAAGCCTTCTGATAAATAAATCTTTTCCGGCACTCTCTGCTCCTTCAAAAGCATCAACTGTAAAAGACCTTCATCAGTGGCAAGATCTGAAGTATGGATAACATCAAGACGACTCTTATACTTGATCTCAGTTTCCCTCTGTTTATCAGTAGCAACTGATCCATCTCGCTGATTGGTTTGGAGGTCATGTATTTTAGTCGAGGTGGACATGAATTTTACCAAGACAAGATCCTCAATAGCTTCTTTCAAACTCTCCAAACGGCGAAGTGTTGCTGAAGGAAGAGGGATGTTGGAACTGCTTGCTCTATCCATCTGTGCTTAATTGTTGTTGTTATTATCTAATGACAGTGATCTTATTTATAGACAGACCTGTATTGAAGAAGTGGAAGAAGACGAAGAGACATCAGTTAACATAATGCACTTGACTGATTCAGACTGAGTTTATTCTACTCTCTTTTATTTATATGCATTTATTGAGGGCGAATATCAAATTAAAATGGTTAACTGATAAGACAATAGTCAGTTGGTCTTCAACTGAACTGACTCAGTTTTCAACTGCTCATTCAGTTACTGATCAAACTGATCTTCTCCAATAAGTTAACTGATTATTCGATTAGTATTCCATATTAAGTGATGTGACTGTTAAAATAATGCATTTAATTAATATCATTGATGAATAATAATTTGAAACGTGGCCCAACGTGGTCCATTAGACTTCTGTTCACGTTTTCATCGCACGTACACACTGATTTTATCTTGGACCGACACGTGTCTAAAAGTTTGAACATTCACAAAGGGACTCTACATCACAAGGTTTCTGATCCTAAGAAAGAACTGAAGCCAGAGATTCAGTTACTGGCTGACATTGTGGCCAAGGGACTACTTGCCAAAACATGCTCATTTGCTGCTCTCACCTTGTAAAAGTTCCAAGTGATGACTGCTATCATGGCTGGACGAAGACTAAAATGGTCAGCCATCATCTTTTCTATCCTCAACAACATGCTTCAATCCTCCAAACAGTCCAAGGGATTTGTTGTACCACTCAGCTACTTGTTGAAAAACTACGGTTTGGTGGGTGACTCTTCAGAGAAGTCATCCAAATTCAAAAATTTCAATGCTAAAAGTGTTCAGCTACCAAAAATCAAGCTGGACATGTCACCGAGCAGTTCATTAAAGTGAAGAAGGAGATTGGGACGCAGGAAGCTCCCAAATCAGTCAAGAAAGTCAAGAAGTTAGCTCAGAAAAAGATAATCAAAAGGCAAACTAATTGTCAGTGAGACTGATTTAGAGAGAACTCCATCTCCAAAAATCACGAAGAAGCCAAGAAATCTCAAAACCAAACCAACAGCTGGTCTGGAAACAATCCCAGCTGAAAGATTGAAACTGACTGGAGCTGAACAGCCTATCAGCACCATACCTTTGAGGGAAATTCCAGCCGAGTCTTCAACTGAAGGTCGGTAACCACCTCCAACTGATCCATCTAAGAAAATTGTCACCAAATCTGATGATACGCAAAAACCAGCAAGAGTCAAAGCTCCATTGATCACCATAACTACTCCAACTACTCTACCATTTTCCATACCAAAAGGAGTAGTCATAAGGGAGAAAGTGAAAGCAACTGAATCAGAACTGAGTATCTCTCATGTCCTAACTGACCCGAAAGGAAAGGGCAAGATGATTGAAGAGCCCCGACCGACAAACTCAATTCAAACTCATATCGACCTGATATGGAAAGAGTTCAATGAGTTTTCTGAATCAAAGATCAAGAATTACAATGAATGGGTTAGATTTAGAACCGGAGTTTTTGGGAAGCAATTGCAGAAGAAAGCAGTTTTGAAGAAATTCATTGCTTTGGAAACTGTAGTCTTAAGGTAGTAAAAGCTACCTCGATTGTTCAAGCACCTGAAAGGAAGGCATACATATTTGATCTGGTGCGTGCCAAGAAACTCGCACAACTGATCGCTCAGCTCCGCCAAAATTATGATCCAACCAGTCCAACTGCTTCCAATGACAGAGCAGTTCATGATCAGCTGAACACGGATCTACGATCACTACAGATGAAGAGCAAAAGTTGGGAAATGGATCAAGAGTTGATTATTCCAACAAATGCTCAAAGTCCTCATCTGAAGAGCAATCTGAACAATCATTTCAACACCCAGAGCCAGCCCAGGAACCAGTTATTGAATCAACTAAGCCAGCAACTGCTCCTTCCTCAAAGGATGCTCAACCATCACCTTCAGCTCCTCAATCTTCTACTGCAGATCTACAGCTCTACACTGATGCTGAGTTATCACTGGCCAATATCGATGAAGTCATACAATCAGTCGCCACTGATATCCAGCTGAATATTCTAACTATAGAAGCAGCTGAAGAACCAAGCTTAACTGAACAACCAACCTCAGAGGCTATTTTGCAAGAAACTGAAGACCCAGTTTAGTCGGCTGTCATGACTGAACAAGCAGTTCTACCTGAAAATGAAGTGGCTCAGTTGCACAAGGAACCAACTGAAGAAGTGCAAACTGAAGAGCCAACTACAGTATCAGTTGATCAACCAACTGAAGAATCAACTACAGTATCAGTTGATAAACAAACTGATGAGCCTTCCAGCTCAACTGATGTTCCGATTTTCACTCCTGCTCCAGAACTTCAACATGAAGCAATACCAGAAGATGTTTAAAAAGTAGTTAATGTTGTGACTGAATCAACTGATAGAGCCTTGGTAATCTTTAATCAAGAAGACAAGGAGAAGGAACCAGAATCCTCTGGAACTATGTCTCCTGAGATACCAATGGGTACTGAATTTATGATCGAAGACATTTAGTCCAACCTTCACAATGTGATCTCATCCATTTCTGACATCAAATCAACTCAACTGCTGCACACCTTGAAGATTGATTCTATAAAGGAGAATACTTTTAAGAGTTTAAAACAGATCACGAAGGATATTATTTCATTATTTCTCCAAATAGATTAGTTGAAGAAGGACCGAGTGACGATTCAAGCTCATTTCCAAGCAGATGTGTTCACAAAACGCATGGATTTCCTCCAGAACGTAGCCACAAAGAGAATGGATTTGCTACAAGAACATATAGTTCATGCCTTATCAAATGTCACTTCGGAAGTTCGTGCTTTATCCAGCATGGTTGATAAGTTTGACGAAAAAGGGGAAGAGGAAAAAGAAGAAGATCAACAGAAGCAATCCAAGAAGAGACCTAGTCAACTGACTGATCAAGGACCAGCTGATAAAAGAACAAAGAAATAAAGAGATCCAGATCAGTTAGAAGATAGTATTTATATTCTTATTCAGTTGAAGAGTTTGACAGATTTTGAAGATTTTTTAGTCAGCAAAAGATTCTTTTATTCTTTCATTCTTTGTACGAATCTTTACATTGAAAGAGTTGTGCAATAAAAGATTATTTTATCTAAAAAATATTCAGCTTGATCTGTTGACATTTTCTAAGTTTTGTCAAACACCAAAATGAGGGAAATTGTTGGAAACTTAATTTTGGAAGTTTGACAAACCGAGCGTAAAAAGATTGACCAAACTGATCAAGAAGACTGAAAAGAACTGATCTAAAAATACGCAAACTATTGGTTGCCTAACTGTAGATTAGTGCGCAGATAAGGCAACCAACTTAAGCTAACTGAACTATGTAGTCGGCTGAATGATCAGTTGAAACTAACCAGTTTTACTACAATCAGTTGAGAGCTATCAGAACTGATAAAACATTTTGACACATCATCAGTTAAGGAATGTAGCTATCAACCGACAACTGTACAAAAGCAGACTGCAACATGTAGTGGGAATGCCGCATTTCAGAAATGCTATAATGTACGATTTTTAAAAGAATAGAGACGTATCAAACAACTGATAGAAAGATTCAAACGTATTCATTGTTACAGTTGCAAGAAAGCCTATAAATAGCCAAGAAGAACAGCTGAGAAGATATGAACCGAACTACAAAGTTGTTATTATGCTGAAATCTCTTCACAAGATTTCTGTTCATATTCAAAAGATTTCAAAAGCTCACACTTAGCATATACATTCATAGCATTCAAGGCTATATATTGAGCTTACAAGTACAAACACTTATCGTTGTAATATTCGATCTTATATTGATCAGTTATGCTAAGTAGTTTCAGATCAGTTGAGAACTGATAAACTGTATTGAAACTAAGAGTTTCAGTTTGGCATTGTTATGCTCAAAATTAAAGGGGGTCTGTACAAGTCTTGTATTGATCAAAGTCTTTTAGTGAATATCCTATCTTCAAGATAGAAGAGGTGACGTATGAATGATTGAAATCTCCGAACATCCATAAATCTTGTGTCTCTTAATTTCAGTTTTATTCTATCTGTCAGTCAGTTTATTTTCGCATTTTCATTAGTTAACTGATTGAAATTGACATAACAAGATTTTCGAGTTCAGTTTATCACTAAACTGACTCATTATTTGAAAAGGTGGTAAAATTTTCAAGTGTTTATTCAACCCCCCTTCTAAACACTCTTTCACCTACCAACCGATCCTATCACATAGAAATTTGAAGTCGGATACACGTCGATAGTCATAGTCCATTAGGTCGAAAGATAGGGGATTTCATAGAAAGAAATGAAATTCACCTTTGATAAATAATTAAATAGATTTAATTACTTCACTGCGTTGAATTTTTTTGGCATATCTCGAGAGGGCTTGTTCAATTGGATAGGAAATCCCATTGAAAATATAGATTATTGTCGAACGAATTAAGTAAATCAGCGAGGGCTAGGTGAACCGAGATTCCAACAAATTCATTTCTCATTGAATCTTTAATCAATCATTCTGGCTTATTTATTTCATCATTTAATCCTTGAAACATTTTGTTGAGATTTTATTTAATCATCGTAGTAGTAAACAATCATCCAAATTATCGTTGCTAAAGGTTTAATAACTGAGAATAAAAATTGCGAAATACAGTCTTTAGAAGAACGATACTCGTACTCTCGTACACTATATTATTACTTGACATCGTGCACTTGATATTATTTCGAGCTTTAATATTATTAATTTTTACTAAGAATTATACAATGCAAGTTTTGCTCGATAAAGTTTTTGGCACCGTTGCTGCGGACTGTTAATCCACAATTTTATTCATAGTTATTAACTTTAGCATTGTTTATTTGTTTTATTTGAGTTGACACCTTCAATTTCTTTTCTTATATCTATTTTGGTGCATGCCAAAGTCTATTGAATCTGAACTTGAAGTACTGAGATTGAAAGAACCCTCTGCAGGCAAAGACAACAACATCAAAGACATGATGAATAGGAACGAGCGTGAAGAAGAGCATCATGAAGACCTATGTGTCGAGGAGCCAAGGCGTATACCCATGCTGGAGTACGCACAGCCTTCGCTTGATGGAGCACGTCCAAGCATAGTGCGACCAACCATCAAGGAAAACCAATTTTAGATCAAGCTAGGCATTATTCAGATGATTCAGAATACTGTCCGATTTGGGGGAACTGCGCTAGATGACCCAAACACTCACATCGCAGACTTTCTTGAAATTTGCGATACTTTTAATTTCATGGAGTTTCTGATGATGCTATTAGATTACGTTTGTTTACTTTCTCTTTACGTGAAAAAGTTAAATCCTGGTTAAATTGTTTGCCTGTAGGTTCCATCACTACTTGGGACGACATGGCAATAGCATTTCTCATCAAATACTTTCCTTCCTCTAAAACCATGAAGTCACGGGCAGACATCACTATCTTTGCCCAATTAGAGCAAGAAGCATGGGAGCGCTACTAAGATTTACTGTGGAGATGCCCACATCATGAACTGCCTCTTGGGTTAGTAGGTAAAACTTTTTATTATGGCTTGCTCACTGCTAATCGTACTATGATAGATGATGCTGCCTGTGGGAATTTTTTGAGAAAAACGCCGAATAAGTATATGAATTGTTAGAGGAGATAGCTGCTAGCAGTTATCATCCTCAAGCTGAGAGGAACAATCAGAGAAGTAGTTCAGGAGTGCACCATGTAAGTGATTTTTTTTGCGGTTGCTACACAATTAGAGGCGTTGAGTAAGAAAATAGATAATATGAATGTTGGTGGTACGGCCATGAGACTGCAAGAGATCTTCTGTGATGGTTGTGGAGGTGAGCACTTCACGGAGGATTGCCAGAGAAGGAATCATAATTATGTGCAAAATGAGGCACCAGTGAACCATGTGGGGACTCAGAACCGTCCCAGGAATGACCAATATTTCAACGCATTTAATGCTGGATGGATGCAGCACCCAAATTTCTCATGGGGTGGTCAAAACAATAAGGGTCGCCCACAAGGAGGCCAACAGTATGGGAAGCAATTGATGTACAGATCTGAGCCTCGAGAGAAGAAATCTAATTTAGAGAAAATGATGACTCAATTTATGTCTGCAACGAAAATTAAACTACAAAATCAAGATGCAGCTCTCAAAGTCTTGGAAACTCAGATATGACAGCTGGCCAAGATAATTTCAAACAGAGATCCGGGCACCTTTCCAAGCAACACCGAGACTAATCCTAAAGTGCAAGTGAATGCCATTGAGTTAAGGAATGGGAA
This sequence comes from Primulina tabacum, assembly GCF_025594145.1. Lineage (NCBI taxonomy): Eukaryota > Viridiplantae > Streptophyta > Magnoliopsida > Lamiales > Gesneriaceae > Primulina > Primulina tabacum. The sequence goes on along the minus strand of NC_134553.1, from coordinate 39,127,726 downwards.
AACTTTAGAGTCAGAGTAGGACGCAAATAGCCACTCGCAAGAGGAACAGGTCGAAACACCCAAGGGTAAGCCTTATAACTCTACACCTGCACCCACTACACAATCTAGAATTATTATTCCTCCTCCTTTTCCGACAACATTGGAAAAAACTAAAATCGATGCGTAATTCGGTAAGTTATTTGAAATATTTAAGAAATTGCATATTAATATTCTTTTTGATGATGCTTTGATGCAAATGCCTAGTTATGCTAAATATATGAAGGACGTCTTAGCAAATAAGAGGAATTTGAAAGACCATATGACGGTAAACTTAACTGAAAACTTCTCTGCAATGGTGAAAAATAAGATCTCATCAAAACTCAAGGATCCAGGGAGTTTTTCTATTCCTTGCATGATTGGTGATATTGTTTTTCATAAAGCTTTGTGTGATCTTGGTGCAAGTGTTAATCTTATGTCTTTGTTTATATGTAGGAAACTTGGATTGGAAGAGACTAAGCTAACGAAGATGTCTTTGCAGTTAGCAGACAGATCTTGGAAATATCCGCGAGGACTCATAGAGGATGTATTAGTAAAGTGGGAAAGTTTATATTTTCTACATATTTTGTGGGGCTTGACATGAAGAGGATAGGAAGATGCCTTTGATTTTAGGGAGACCTTGCAACTGGCAAGGCAGTGATTGATGTTCAAGAATGAAAGTTGAGATTGAGAGTGGGAGAGGAGGAAATAACTTTTAATATTTTTAACTCTCTTAAGCACACACTGCACACTAATAATTGTTTCATAGTTGATTCTTTGGATTCACTTGTGTGAAATTTTGTGCAGGGTGCTATGAATGATCAATTGGAAGCCACTTTCACCAATAAATTGAAGGATTATGAACTTGATGAAGAAAAATATGAAAGAGTGGCATACTTTAATGCCAATAATCCATAGAAGAAGCCAGTAAGGATGAAATTGGAGGATTTGGGAGATCGAAGAGACTTGACCCCTCAGAAGCCAAGCATTTAGGAACCACCGACACGTGATCTCAAACCACTGCTTCCACACCTGAAGTACATGTAACTAAAGCGTACGAAGGTAGCACTCCTCGAGTGCATTATACATAGGGAATTTAAAGGAGGCAAAGCGGTGCTGTTGTGCAACTCCAAGTTGCGCAAGTTTCCTAGAAAAATAAAATCAAGGTGGACGAGCCCTTACATGATCACGAAGGTGTTCCCCTCTGGATTTATAACTTTGATATATGGAAAAAATGAGTCATTCACAGTCATTGCTCAACGACTGAAGCACTATTTGGGTGGCACAGTGGAGCCACAAATTGGAGTCACTCGATTCCAAAACAATCAGAGTTGAGAGGGACTTACAGTCTAGCTCTAGACTATAAATTGAGAACTAATTTCTTTCCCTTCCCACTAATTTTTTTTATTTAGTTGCGTTTTTAAATTAGATTTTTATTTCTTTTATTTATTAATTTTTTTTAAAAAAAGTAAACAACATAGGATGCACCTGGAGTACCACCGTCGGAACACGATGATGACGAGCATTGATCAGGGGAGTTAACTATTTCCCCTTCTTTTCGTTGTTATTTTTTTCTGCATTATGTTTCTTTTAGTTATCATCGTTGTTTCATTATGTCATTTACAATGCATTTGTTTCTGTGTTATGCATCTGTGTGTCGTTTATGTGTTTCAGTCTTTTGTGCAATGGGGACATTGCACACACTTAGTATAAGGGGGTCGGGGGTCGTTTGTGTATTGCATGTGTTGTCAATTGATGGTGAAACAAGTAGGTTGGTAGCTGATGATGATTTTGGGCTTGATGAATTACACGTTTCTTAGTCTTGTCACTCGTTATTAATACCCCTTTAGCATGAACTGTGAAGTTTTATATGCACATATAGTTAATTTTGGTAGTTGTGTGAATGATAGTTGAGTCTAAAAGTTTTTGTGAGAAACTGTAGAGACATGAGATGCGAGTAGAAGTTGAATGAATTTATGTGAAATGAGTGACTAACAAGTAGCATGAACTTGAGTAGAAAACTTTAGTAAACCTGGAATAACCTTCTTCTCAATCGTGCATAGAACCTGAAAATTCGTCCCTAGACCAAATAAATGAACATGCCTTGTGGGGACCCGGACGCTAATCATACTCTTAATCATCATTAGGAAAATTTAATCAATTATAATAAACAAGGTCTAATTTTTTTTTCTTTTTAAAACGCAAATGGGGAACGTAATGGAATTTAACTAATATACATATCAGTATAAAAGTATAATCATGTACAACAAGCATTCAAACTAGACTAAGGTTCAACTACTAGATGTCAAGTGTCAAAACCATATCTACAACAAGTCCGGAATCACCACACTAACTTGTCCTCTCTCTCATCATCTTCTTGATCCTGATCATGTCCTACCTGTTGTCATGCACACATACAAACAAGACAACAGCCGGATAACTCCGGTGAGAATAAATCCCAGTATAAACAATGTATACATACAATTAACTGAACTAACATAAAAGTATGGAACATATATCACTGCATGTATCATAATCTGAAATTTGATTCAATATCAAACAGTAACTAAAACATGGATCGTAATCTACGAAACATAATCTATACAATCTGTAATTCAATTCTTGACTCGGCATCTCAGACTCGATTCATCTCTTTTTTAATCTAGGGATCCCGGTGAATAAGAACGTAACAAGTATCCCACCTACTATTACCGTTCGCGGTGGTGGTACGTTCTTATTTCTGGACTTTGGTCTACTCTATATTGAATCATCTACAATAAGGACTACTCTGTCTCATAAGCATATCGATACACCAAACGTCCAGTATCTTAGCATATCTGCCAAAGACTAGTTAATCCTACTATGACAATGTGCAATGGGCCAGTGATTACTCTGTCATAATCTAGCCCCTCTGTCAGTGACTCTCACTCAATAGCTATCTGCTATCCTCTGCTTTCCTAGCAATCACTAACAGAAACATACTCATTCACATAACACAAAGGTATGAAAACAGAACCATACACGTATGTGGTTTAGGGAAACTCGAGTTAAATCTAACTCAAGTCGATCTCCCAGTTAACATCGATTTATACCTTTCTCTTCTCGGTCTGACGAAGTTGAAGTCTCGGATTCAACTCTGTCCATACCCAATCTGGCAATGACAATACCGAATAGGTATAATATCAATAGACATTCTCAAATCAATACGGAATCTGATTAATATCAATCTACTGATGTTTCGACGACATAATAATACCATCTCAATAACTCCGTCAATCTCAACATCATAGATAAATACCACAACTCATAATCGATACAATAACAGATCATAATCTCAAATCTACACAATCTCGATCATATTAGTTAGGAAAATCATATCAATTGCATACGAGGTCCGTTCTTCGATCCGGTTGTGAATATACGTTGCTTATAATCTCAAGAACATCTAATCGTAATCATATCATAATCCAACTCATTAAATCTGAATCATGCTGAAATTTAAACAAACTTACGTCCTTTCGAAGCTGGTGATGAGAGGAATACGAATATAGTCTCGGATTGAAAATCGGGTGGTGAGATCTTGTGCAAGCTAATTTCTAAGCTAGGAGCATTCTTGAGGTTTTCATGGGAGTTATTTCGGTGGTCTGCTGAAGAAATGCTGAAGAATGAAGACTCAGCACTTATATTGCATGGCAAGGGACACATGGTTTATTTTTCAAGTTGCACGTCGCACCGCAGGTGCGCACATTCTTATACCGCGGGTGCGCGAAGCATACTGGATCATATCCAAAATTTCAGAAGAACGACTGCGGGTGCGCTGGCTCTTGCACCGCGGGTGCGCTCCTGTCTCGGTGCATCCACAGCAGGTGCGGTCCTATTCTTACCGCGGGTGCAGTCAAGCTACTGTAAACCTTCAACATTTCATGAGAAACGATTGCGGGTGCACTGTCTTTTGAACCGCGGGTGCAATGTCTTTGTTGTCCCAACGATATATTTTGCACTAAAATCGAATCGCAACGTCGCTTCTTCGACCTTCGATAAATACATCAAATCAGGCATTAATAATTGCTGATTACTAACTCACATCTTGGGCATTACATTTCTCCCCCTCTTAGATATGAGTTCGTCCTCGAACTCAGTAGGTAATCAATCAAAATAAGTAAAAGAAGCAATAAAAAAATAGAATCTATCCAGGAACTCACATCATCGAAATAACTCGGGATATCTTTGTTTCATGTCCACCTCGTTCTTCCAAGTCACTTCTTCAACGCCATGATGAGACTCCATTGAACTTTCACTAGTGGAATAGTCTTTGTTCTAAGCTGTTTTTCTTTCTGATCAAGAATTTGAATTGGTTGTTCAATATAACTTAAAATGTCGTCAAGATCGGCTTCATCAGGCTGAAGAATATGAGAAGCATCATGCATATATCTACGCAACATCGATACATGAAAAACATCATGTATCCTAAATAAAGAAGGAGGAAGAGCAAGTCGATATGCACGATCGTCAATCTTCTCAAGAATCTCGTATGGACCGATGTATCTAGGAGACAACTTCTCGCGTTTGCCAAATCTGACACCGCCTTTGCAAGGTGAAATCTTCAAGAAAACTTTGTCTCCCTGTTCCAACACTCATGGTCTACATCTGCTGTTTGCATATTTCGTCTGTTATCTTGTGCCGTCTTCATTTTCATCTGAATGATTCTCACTTTCTCTAGTCATCTCACAAATCATATCAGGCCCAAGTTCTGATACCTCTGAGATATTATCCTCATACAAAGGGAATCTGGAGTCCGTACTGTACAATGTCTCGAATGAAGATATCTCAATACTCATCTGATAGCTATCGTTGTACGGTAATTCCCAAAATGACAATGAATCGTGTCAACTAGTACTAAAATCACGCACTATAGTCCATGGATATTCTCCAGGGTCTTGGATAGTCCACTCCGACTATCCGTCGATCTGTAGATAATATAAGAAAGAGCTTATCGTATACTATGCAAAAAGTAAGAAATCAACCGAAAATCACGGTATAATATAATCAACTTTGGCACTCTGTGCATCTTGACTACTTTTCTGACATACGTCTCAGTCATCTGGTCATGGTTGTATGTCATCTTGTACAGAATAATATATGTAGATTTGATCCATCTGTCAATCACAACCACATCGTATCACCATTTTAAAAAGATCTCAGTAATTTCGTCACACATTCATATACCTGTACCCCCATTTCTATTTAGGAATAATCGAACTCTGTAATAAATCTTCTGGTTTCTATCTTTCTGTCTCCATTCTTCGGTACTTCAGACCTTTCAGTACAAACTCTGTCACAACTGATCTCATCTGTTTCTCTAAAATCTGTCTTTTCGAATCATCATACATCTGTTTGCCCTCAAGACGAATACTGAAACGACTATTGTGCACTTCTGAACAATATCTACTGTTTTAAATCTAACATATTCGGCACAATAAGACGATTATTCTCATACAGTATACTGTTACATACCTGTTACTCTGATCGATGCTTTGTTCGAATTATCAACGAAATCCAGTTCTGAACATTCTGATCAATTTCTGAACTACTTTAATTCGCGAAATCGACACTGGTTCAACTCACACCGTGTACATTCTCAACGGTATACTTTTCGTATCGAATACTGATCTAAAAGATAACAATTCTCAAGTAGATTCAATATAACCGTCGTACATAAGAGCCTGCTAAACTCATGCATCTATGCATTTCTGACATTAATATCATTTTCAGTAAACTGATCACAGCCTCAACTGTGCTAAAATTCATCAGGATACTATCTTAGGATATCCCATACCCTGAATACAATCTGTCTCAGTCAAAATTCACATCGCAATAATTTATGTATATAACAGCTCAGTTCTCAGAATATTGAATACAATTTTGAAATATTCAATTCAGTCAGTCATATGCTTCGAATAAATAAGAGCATCATAGATAAAATGAGCATAACATCATCCAAATACTTCTAAACATAAGATTCATCAACCCATAAACATAACTGAAGCATCCCAAAGTGAAACACTCAATCAGATGTAACTCTCGACCAGTACTCTTCTAACTGATCTTTCAATTCTTTCCATTCAATCAGTGTCATTCTGTATGGAGTTCTAAAATAAGAACAGTACCTGGTATTGAGTCAAGACTGAAATCAATCTTCCTGACTTAAGGCAAACCCGACATCTCATCTGGGAAGATTTTAATAACTCTCTTGTCACTGGCAATCAGCCACTGATACGCTCAGTCCCAGTAATTCAACTAAACATATAAGGAATTCCTCTGTTCTTTTCGATAATCATCGAATCATCTATAAGACGGATATCAAAGGAATTCTAGATCTAGAATCCTTATCGTACAATATTCATTCTTCGGCCATTTCAGGTCTGAATCTTACCATCTCCTGAACATAGTCTACGATAATTCTGGACTTGGTCAACATATCTATAGCAATAAAAGAGTAAAAATCGAGCAACCCAAGTATGATATCATCTAACTCAATCTCACTATCTGCAACACTGTAGCATACACTGTCCAACAGATGTTACTGATACAAAACCTCTCCTCAAAAGGTAAGAGATAAATACTACATCAGATAATGACTCAACAGACAAAGCATTTATCAATGCAATTCATTCAGAAATTATATATAGGATGTACGAGCATCTCTCAATACATACGTAAAATAATTACAAAAGAACAGTTACCTGTCACTATCTCATTAAGTGCATCCTGGGTCTGTCCTTCAGTCCCCGTAATCACTCTGGTTCTTTTCTGCTCCTGGTTGGGACTGAGTAGAGGGAGGTTGCAACAAGTGAACAACAGATGATAGTCTATCAGTCTGAGTCACTAATCCAGATGATTTTGTTCCCTGGAATCTTCGAGAACCTCTCTGCGGACACACTCTGGCAAAATGTCCTGGCTGTCGGCAGATACGGCAACTACCAATTACTCCTTGGAATTGCTCTGTGGGATGTCTCCCTCCACAAGCTCTGCAATAGACCCCGATATAACTCGGGCTAGTTACACTGGAGCTTGATGAACCGCTCCCTAACTTCTTGAATTGCTTCTTTCGAGCTTGCAATGGTTCTTTCTTTCCTCCACTGCTGCTGCCAATCTCGACTCTGGGAGGGAGTTGCTGTGAACTCGGTGTTGGAAAAACATACGAAGCTCCCTTTTGTCTCATCAGAACTGCTTCTGCTCTTTTAGATCTATTCAGTGCAGCAGCAAGGTTATTCGGTCGTTCCACATTTACCAATGTACGTATCTCCGGATTCAATCCCTGGATGAACTGATCAACTACAGCTTCTTCATTCCTAGCCACATGAGGAGCAAAACGTACCAAGGTAAAGAACTGGGCCAAATACTCATCAATAGTCAACTGACCCTGTCTCAGATTTGAAAACTCTGCATCTTTGTCCTGTCTATATGATACGGGGAAAATTTTTTGATAGAATTCAGTTTTGAAGATTTTCCACGTAATTACTGTATCACGCTGTTGTAAAGTTTCCTTGGTTACCAGCCACCAACTCCTTGCAATCTCATGTGATTGGTGCCCAATCAGTTTAGTTCTATACTCATCTGTGAAATCAAGAAATTCAAATAGCATTTCTATGTCATCTAGCCAATTCTCACAATCAACTGGCGTCTCAGTACCCTTCAGAATCGGTGGTTGAAACGACTGAAACCTCTTCAAGTGTGTTTCCATCGTAGTTTCTGGCACATCCATCTGATTAGTCCAAGTACTACCTCGTTCTGGAATTCTTCGAGGAGGTATATCTGATGATCACAAGAGTTATCAATCACATGAGACAAGTCTGTCTCAGTCCCTTTCTGATCAGCTTACCCCTGATCAAGAATCGGTTCTGATTCATTCTTAAATAATACACATTACCAAATTAACTCAGATATTCAGGTAACATATATATTCAAAAACAGTAAAAACATACTGCAATATTAGCATATACAATGTAATTCAACATCATAATAAATCACATGCTAGCATCGCAAAACAGGAAAGAAAAATTCAATCTACCCCGCTCATTCTATCTTCTATCTCAACCTAAAGGATCTATTGCTCTGATACCACCTGTTGTGGGGACCCAGACGCTAATCATACTCTTAATCATCATTAGGACAATTTAATCAACTATAATAAACAGGGTCTAATTTTTTTTCTTTTTAAAACGCAAATGCGGAACGTAATGGAATTTAACTAATATACATATCAGTATAAAAGTACAATCATGTACAACAATCATTCAAACTAGACTAAGGTTCAACTACTAGATGTCAAGTGTCAAAACCATATCTACAACAAGTCCGGAATCACCACGCTAACTTGTCCTCTCTCTCATCATCTTCTTGACCTTGATCCTGTTCTACCTGTTGTCATGCACACATACAAACAAGACAACAGCCGGATAACTCCGGTGAGAATAAATCCCAGTATAAACAATGTATACATACAATTAACTAAACTAACATAAAAGCATAGAACATATATCACTGCATGTATCATAATCTGAAATTTGATTCAATATCAAACAGTAACTAAAACATGGATCGTAATCTACGAAACATAATCTATACAATCTGTAATTCAATTCTTGACTCGGCATCTCAGACTCGACTCATCTCTCTTCTAATCTAGGGATCCCGGTGAATAAGAACGTAACAAGTCTCCCACCTACTATTACCGTTCGTGGTGGTGGTACGTTCTTATTTCTGGACTTTGGTCTACTCTATATCGAATCATCTGCAATAAGGATTGCTCTGTCTCATAAGCATATCGATACACCAAATGTCCAGTGTCTTGGCATATCTGCCAAAGACTAGTTAATCCTACTCTGACAATGTGCAATGGGCCAGTGACTACTCTGTCATAATCTAGCCCCTCTATCAGTGATTCTCACTCAATAGCTATCTGCTATCCTCTTCTTTCCTAGCAATCACTAACAGAAACATACTCATTCACATAACACAAAGGTATGAAAACAGAACCATACACGTATGTGGTTTAGGGAAACTTCGAGTTAAATCTAACTCAAGTCGATCTCCCAGTTAACATCGATTTATACATTTCTCCTCATCGGTCTGACGAAGTCGAAGTCTTGGATTCAACTCTGTCCATACCCAATCTGGCAATGACAATACCGAATAGGTATAATATCAATAGACATTCTCAAATCAATACGGAATCTGATTAATATCAATCTACTGATGTTTCGACGACATAATAATACCATCTCAATAACTCCGTCAATCTCAACATCACTAGATAAATACCACAACTCATAATCGATACAATAACAGATCATAATCTCAAATCTGCACAATCTCTATCATATTAGTTAGGAAAATCATATCAATTGCATACGAGGGCCGTTCTTCGATCCGGTTGTGAATATACGTTGCTTATAATCTCAAGAACATCTAATCGTAATCATATCATAATTTCTCCAACTCATTAAATCTGAATCATGCTGAAATTTAAACAAGCTTACGTCCTTTCGAAGCTGGTGATGAGAGGAATACGAATCTAGTCTCGGATTGAAAATCGGGTGGTGAGATTTTGTGCAAGCTAATTTCTAAGCTAGGAGCATTCTTGAGGTTTTCATGGGAGTTATTTCGGTGGTCTGCTGAAGAAATGCTGAAGAATGAAGACTCAGCACTTATATTGCATGGCAAGGGACACGTGGTTTATTTTTCAAGTTGCACATCGCATCGCAGGTGCACTCATTCTTATACCGCGGGTGCGCGGAGCATACTGGATCATATCCAAAATTTCAGAAAAACGACAGCAGGTGCGCTGGCTCTTGCACCGCGGGTGCGCTCCTGTCTCGGTGCATCCACCGCAGGTGCGGTCCTGTTCTTACCGCGGGTGCAGTCAAGCTACTGTAAACCTTCAACATTTCATGAGAAACGATTGCGGGTGCACTATCTTTTGAACCGCGGGTGCACTGTCTTTGCTGTCCCAATGATGTATTTTGCACTAAAATTGAATCGCAACGTCGCTTCTTCGATCTTCGATAAATACATCAAATCATGCATTAATAATTGCTGATTACTAACTCACATCTCGGGCATTACATGCCTTATATTCAAAGCCTAGAGAGTTCACATGAGAAAATTATTCACTTATCAAAAAAATATATGAAAACCAAAAGGGGATGTAAGGTGAGGGGGGCCAAAAAGGGATGAAATCATATCCCTAGGCCTAAAATATGGAGATGTACGGCGTTGCGGAATGTCAGATGAAATTCTGGCAAGTGCATAATGAAAATGATCTGTGTACTCGCAATCATTTTGGACCACTTGAGCACATGTTGACATTACCCCCCTAAATATCATTGTGCAACCATGAAATTCTACTATTTACTGGTTGGTCAAGAATAGAAATGGAACTCAGGGGAGTGAAACTTGCGTTGAATTGTTGATTTGGTGACTCATGATTTGCGAGTTAAACTATCTGAAGCACAAGTTAGTAGAACCCACAACACACACAAAAACACACGTTTGATTCAAAATAAAATGCTATGTGGTGCTGGAAAAGGGGTGTTATTGGATGTTGTGATGTGACTGATTAGATGTAGTTCAAAAACCCGTAGAGGCATGAGATGTCAGTTGTTGTTTCGCCGTCGATTTGAAGCGTAGCTAACTTTAATAACGATTTTATATTGCGAGTGAGTTCGAGAGAATAGCCCGTGATAGGAACGAGTAGCATAATCATTGTATAATTTACAAAGAAATATGAAGTCGGATACATGTCGATAGTCATAGTCCAGTAGGTCTAAAGCTAGGGGATTTCATAGAAAGACATGCAATTCACCTTTGATAAATAATTAAAGAGATTTAATTACTTCATTGCATTGAATTAGTTTGACATAGCTCGAGAGGGTGTGTTCAATTGGATAGGAAATCCTGTCAAAAGCTTATATTATTGTCGAACAAATTAAGTAAATTAGCTAGTGGCAGGTGAACCGAGATTCCCAACAAATTTATTTCTCATGGAATCTTTAATAAATCATTCTAGCTTATTTATTTCATCATTTAATACTTGAAACATTTCGTTGAGCTTTTATTTAATCATCGTAGTAGTAAACAATCATCCGAATTATCATTACTAAAGGTTTAATAACTGAGAATAAAAATTGCGAAATACAGTCTCTAGAGGAACGATACTCCTACTCTCGTACACGTTATTATTACTTGACATTGTGCACTTGTGATTATTTCGACCTTGAATATTAATAATTTTTACTAAGGATTTTACAGTACAAGTTTTGCTCGATCAGTATTGTACATGGGAACGGGCGTTGTGCCTCGTCAAAAGTGGAAATATGATCGTCAGGCTCTCTCTGGGACTTTCTCTCCTGTAAACGTGCTCCCTTTGGGGCTTTATCCATCACGATATTCTCATCATATCATATCATATCATGTTTTTCACAGTCAATTCACTTCCTTCAAAATATTTTCTTTCCTTTTTATTCATAAAAAATTTTTTCCTTCAAAATTCGTAAAAATAGCATTTAACAGGAAATATCATACAGCCTTTGCATATAGCAGAAAAATATCATATTTTCATCGTAAAAATTTTAAATATCATTTATCATGTATTATGATTCTTGGGGACACTGCCGACCTCTCGAACTACCCAGGACATAAAAAAAATGACCATTTACCCTTGGACTCTAAAATTCTCGATTTTGACTTTTTCTTACTTTTATTGACTCGAGCCTATCCCAAATCATCATATAAGCTTAAAATTGACTTTTAATATTTTTCTTAGGCGTAAACTCGAGCATTTTAATTTAATTACTTAATAATTACACTGTGAAGCGTTTCAATCCTGAATTAATTCAATACTTAATATTTTCTTCCTAAACTTTAACCATTGACTTTTCATACATAAACTACTCCCTTGAGCCATGAACCACATCCCATGAACCATGGTTCGAGCCACCTTCCTTCCTAGGCTATAACCGGACCCTAGACCCTTCCTAAGCCATGTTTTTCCCAAAACCTTCGAGCCACCTAGGACCAGACAACGTCCAGCCTCTCCTAGACCACCCTGAACCGTCCTGGACCAACGCACCTAGCCCCTAGCCCCAAGACAAACTGTGCGCTTCTCTCTTTTAATCCCATAGGTCGCGGTCCTTACCAACCCGAGCCACCATGGACCACGGCTGTACCAGACCAAGCCTTGATCCCGAGCCATCCTCCCTAGACCTTACTGGACCAGCCTAACCACCCAAACCAGCTGCGTTCCCGTTCCTGCATGAACAAGCCGTGCGCGAGCCTTAATTAATCAAGCAATTTAAATAATTTACATGCATGTGTTTACGTGGACTGGTTTTTGTGGACGTTACAGTTAAGCATTAAATATGTAGAGTTCCAACGTATTTTGCAATCAATTTCCAATTTTTTAGTGCTTGGAACCTTCAATTTTCGAACTGTTTCAATAAAATTTCATCTCTTTTTAGCGTTGCTGTCAAAATCCGACAATATATGGAATTGTTTCAATACTACCAATGATTAATTGTAGTACATCCATCACAACCAAATTCAAAATATGGGCACAACACCGAATGTTAAATAATTTACCTTCTAAAATAAGTGAACTCGGAGGAAGCTTATCTAGAATAATCTCAATCATAATATAATTAGTTGTGCAATTATCAATAGTTAAGATAGATAACTTACGATCCAAATTTCCTATCTAAGAGGCAATCAACAAGGGAATTTGCAAGGACCTCAGCAGTACGTTGAAAAGACTTTATATGAATCTAGCCAGCCACTATGCGTTCCAAGAACCAATCCCGAGAGGACGATTGAAGATGTTGAATGTTGCCCTTCATTCAACCAATGAAAACTTGGAAATAAGGCTCGAGGGGTTTGGGTTGCATCACCATCAAGTAGAGGATGAATTGGAAGCTTGCGCCTTAGCGTGTGGCGGGAAGAACCATCGGCGCTCGAGCGGTTGAATTCTACCGCCCGAGCGCGAACAGTCCAGAAGACCTGGCGCTCGAGCGGTAATATCCTACCGCCCGGGCGCGACTGCTGCGAGGAGAATCCTAGTTTCCTTAGTTTGATTAAATTCTAAATTAATTATTGATTTGTTATCTTTAAATATGCAATTTTCTATATTTAGGGTTTCGTTACCTATATTTAAGCTAGAATACCATGTAAACAAAAAAAACTTTTGTTCATTATTGATTTGATATCAAAATTGTGAGATTTTCTCTCAAATACACTTCGGTGTTTTCAAAATCGAACTTTCAAAGGTGGATTCTTTTGTCGTTCGTCTATCAATTTTCACGAGGGTTGCCAAGGACGGGTTCTTTGGTGGTTCTCTTGAATGCGATTGTTTCTATTGTTGATTAATTGTTGCTAGACCGCGTGATCTAGAGGTGATTATCACATCTATCAATTACTTGTTTCAAAGATCGGGACAAATCAAAGATCTTGTGGGCGGGATCACATCAAGACACATATATAAACCTAATAAAAAAAGAAATATAATAAATTTTAACAATGATAGTAATATTATTAATGGTAAATAAAAGTACAAATTTTAAGGGAGAGGAACAAATTTACCTCACAAGCCGACTTTGTAGTTTCCACGAAGCATCGGTGAAGTATGAAGTGATTGCCATGAATCCTATTTTTTGATTATTTGATGTCCACATATCAGTAGTCAATGCAATCCGACTAGCATTTGAAATCCAATAATTTCATTGTTTCATCTCTTTCGTGCTAAAATATCTTCATGATGTCGTTCTTAATTGTGTTCCGGGAAACAACATTAAATAACAGTTACAAGGTATAAGAGTGCCTTCTAAACCCCACATGATCAACCATAGATAGCGGATACTCATGCAATATAATCATATTCGCAAGCTCTTCCCTCCCATGATATTGGTTGAAGTGGTATGTCCCAAGTATCGTTGTCTTGTCATTGGATTTTGTTGGTTGCAATAGATATTGTTTTATAATCTTCTGTTTTTGTGCAAATATGTCTATATGTGATCAAGTAAATGTATGGTATCATTCTTACTTTCACCACCTAAAGACTTCTTATAATCTTTGCATATCGCTTTTCATTTTCCTCCAACTAGATTCCTCTCAAAATGATCCCATGCAGGATATTAAAATACTCTTTTATTTCCACCATCTGCTCCCATAATCTCACCATCTAAATTCTCATTTTGAGGTATTTCATTTTCCTCGATTGAAACACTCTCATTTTTCGATGCAAGTGCTTGAATTCCCGCTGTTGGAGCAGTTTCAACCTCTTTATCATTAGATTCCATCTGAAATGATATCACATAATTTGTATAAGAGATAGATAATTATGGGATGAAGCATGTACAAACATAACAACAAAAATCTCACTTCCATTCCAGGAAAAAGCTCAAACAATATGATTAGAAAGCCTCATTTTCTCTACCCCAAAATAACACAGAAGTATTCAATTGAAAAGAGGAACTCGACAAGTTGAGGGGGAAGGAGAAAAAGAAGATAAAAGATAATATCCAAATGCCAAGGCTCTGTAATACTAGTAATATTCTGGTCAAGGCTTTGATTGGTTTAATAACAATTTAGACCAACAACTCAAACGAGATATTTATTTAGCATCTTAAAAATTCTCATCACAAACGGAAACAAATGCATATTTGAAAAAGACAGTTGTTCTTGAGATGAATTTCAAATTTAAACTACTCCATGTAAGGTCCAAAATTAACACGACGTAATCCAACTGCATGCAAATCTAGGAAATATGAAAAATGGAAAACTATTTGATTTTAATTCTGTAATAGATTATGTGACATGTTTATTCGATGTTTTAGTAATTTTTCTACTTACATGCATAAAAATTTATTTTTAAGGGTTATTCAAGTTGCGATCGAGGAACGGAGACCGAGGGCTGAAAAATAGAAATTTTTTTATTAAATAATTCTTTTTAAATATTTAAAATATGAGTGATGCTTTTTCTTATTTTTGAAAATAAGGGGGTTTGAGGTGATTTAATACGCCGGGACGTAAATTTTATCGGTGTTGGTTTTTCAACAAAAATACGAACGTTTTGGCAATCCGGCTAATAAATTCACAAAATTTATTAAAGAAATAATTTTTAATATTTTAATTAAGCACTAATGGGCCTAATTTAGATACTTGTTGGGCATAAGCCTTATTAGTAACTTAATTAAGTATTTAATGTTCAAAACCCCACCCCAAACCCTCATAACCCACGCCCCACTCTCATATCAAACTACAAAATCTCCCCTCCCCTCATAACACACGCACACACGAGCAATTCAACAAAGTGAGGCCACAGTTTCTTAAGGATTTCAGCCTAGGGTTTTCTTCACCGTCGTTCTTCACATCGCCATCGAATATTCGTGCGTTAAAAACACAAAGGCACGCCATATATCTTTTTTTCTCGTCTATCACATCGTATTATTGTTTGAAATTACGTTTTTATGAAACACATGATATCCCTATGAATATTTCCGTATTATTGCATACACATGTGATAAACCCATGAATTTATGTCCCAAAACATGTTATATTGTTGCACAAAGGGGCTGCCATCATAGGACATCAATAAGGGTCAAGTTTTACACGATTAAGGGTCCTAACACACATCATACACGCTGCAAAAATGAAGGACAAAAGTTGGAAACCGAAATCATGCACTTGAGGATCATAGGGCTCGGTTAAGGAGGAAACTTGGGGTGTGGCTTGGCTGGGCTAGACCGAGGCTATCCAGAGTCATGTATGAGTCAAGGGATGAGTCCTAGCCATGCTAGGACTCAAGGACCAGGGCTGGGAAGGAGTCCTAGCCCGTGAGCCAATGGAAGTCGCGCAGGCGGTTGCAGCGACGCGCAGGTTTAAGGGGCTCGGCCAGGGGGTTGGGCTGGGATAGGTTCAGTCCTTAGGGTCCTAGGATGGTGCATAAGGGGCTGGTTCAAGGGTTGGCTCGTTGGGAAAGGGGCTAAGCAAGAAACTAGAGTCCTAAGGCTACTAGGTGTTCTCGGCCAAAGAATGTATCGAGTGAGGTGCTTTGGTTTCGAGTTAGGCTCAGTTTCCTTTGGGCTTAGGGTCTAGTAGGGTCTGTAGGAGGTGTCGCTCGAAGTTGGTCCAGCATGGCTCGAGCTTGGCTCGATCAAAAATCAATATGTCTCGAGGAAGGCTCTAATCGTAGGTCTAGGGTTTGGTTTAAAAACTAAATCGAAACATGGCTCACGGGGGTCGAGTCGTGGTTTATGAGGGCTAAAATAGCATAAAAAGTCTAAGTTTTGAATTTATAATTTTTTTATTAAAGTTTGAAATTATTCGGGATTAAAACGTCTTAAAACGAATAATTAAAGGTTAATCTAAAAGTCTAGTATTTATGCTAAATAAAATTATGGGAATTTTAATTTAAGCTTAAATAATTATTTGGGACATGTTAGAGTCAATAAAATTAAGAAAAAGTCAAATTCGAGGAATTTTACGTCTATGGGTAAACGGTAATTTTACACCCAAAAATTAGTAAACGTCATGGCAATGCTCTAAATGCTGTTTTACATGCTAAAATGTTTATGAAATGTTATGATTATTTATGGAATTTTTTTTGATGAAACGATAAAGTTAAAATATATGTTGCATGCTTGTTTTTTAAAAAGAAAAGGATATTAAATGCATGATTTTTATAAAGCTGATGAAAATGTCAAATATTGGAAAAGGTGAAGTAATTGTGACTATTGAGGATACGAGGATATGAATGGGGACATCATAAGGAAAAAGACCCCGGAAGGAGCCCATTTATGGGAGAAGACGCCAGAGGGAGCCCGACGATCGTATTTTCATTTGATGAGGATAGGCCAAGGCTCAGTTGACGGGTGAGAGTATCGCTGATGTCCCTGTCGCCCAGTACTGTGGTTACATGTAGAAGGATCCATTGATTTTATTAGGAAAATGAAAGTCACAATTAATGATCTGAATTCAATAAAAAGGAAAAATGTATATGCTCATGATGAAAGAATATATGATATGAAATGATGAAAAGGAAAAATGCTGAGGTTTAACTTATGCATGCCATGAAAATGTTATTTTTACGTAAAAGTATTTTCACTGTTGCTCGTGGTTTTATAAATATTATTTGTTATCAAGATTATGGTGTGTTGAGTCTTTAGACTCACTAGGTGTGATGGATGCAGGTGATTATGATGTTCATGTTATTGGAGGTCTTGATGGTTGATCTGACTGGACTGAAGGTGCACATAACCCGAGGACCAGCGCTTTTACTTTTTCGCACTTATGATTTAAGTTTATGATTTACATTATAGATTTTTAGGACTATTTACATATACCTTTTGAGTGGCTTTTGAGAGGATGATTCTTTTAGGAATATTTGAAAAGTTTATTTTTATGTTTGGTAAAACGTTTAATGATTTCATGTTTTGACTATTTTTTTTGAATTTCAAATACTAGTTGGTAGTTTATTTTAAAAGTTAGTTCAAAAATATTTTATGTGTATATGTTGAGTTCGACCGAAATGATATAAGGTTTTTTTTTTTAGAAAAATTTCTAGTACTTATTAAGCAAAACGATTAGCAGACGTTTCAGTTGGTATCATCGCAGTGGTCCTTTAAAGGGTTGTGCCACTATCAGTGCCGGAAAGATCAATCGTCAAGCCTCAATCTGTAAGTTTACATGCTCTATATGATTTATTATAATGTTACCTGCATGATTACATGAATAATATGTTTACGTCGCATGCTTACTATCTTTTTGAGAATATATGTTTTATATGTTTAAAATTGCTAAAATGAATAAGGATATGTTACACGATTAGAGAACATAGATTTAAATGCATGTTGATTACGTTATAATTTGGAAAACATTCATATATAATGCCTCCTAGACACGCGCCTCTTAATAGACAGACAGAGACTACCGAGAATCAGAATGTTAATGCACCCCTGCCTCTTAATGAGGATGTTGCTACTCTTGCCTTAAAGGGGATGGCTCGTTTCTTCGAGCAGCAGTTACAGCACCACCAGTTACAGCAGTTATAGCAGGCACCTAGGCCACAACATGACGTGTATGATCAGTTCCGGAGGCTAGGGCCGAAGGAATTTTCTGGCACCACCGATCCCTTTTCTGCTGAGGCTTGGATTTTTGCCCTCAAGTTACACTTTCGTAATCTGAATATGGGGGATGCTGACCGTGTGAGGTGTGCCACTTACCTGTTTAGTGATGATGCTTCTTTATGGTGAGAAGGAGCCGAGCATGGAGTTGACCTTGCTACTCTAACTTGGGCTCGATTTAAGGAGATATTCTACGAGAAGTATTTTACTGGTGATGTTAGAAGGCGACTGAAGAGGGAGTTTATGAGCCTCCGTCAGGGAGACTCGACTGTTGCTGAGTTTGTGAAGAAATTTGATAGGGGTTGTCACTTTGTACCCCTTATTGCGAGAGATGCTGCGGAGAAGCTTAGACATTTCATGGATGGTCTATGACCCACCATACGAAATAATGTTATGATGATGCGTCTTTTGGATTATGCCACTACTACTATTTATGCATTTTAGTCTGAGCAATCTTTGAAGGACATTGAGTTTGAGATGCAGTGCAAGAGGCAGCAACACAAAAATAACAATCAGCGAAACAAGAAACCATTTTACGGGTCTTCCTAGACCTCAAGAGCCTCAAAAGCCTCAAGGTCAAGTCAAGAAACAAGCACCACAAAGGCCACAAAATCCCGGAGCACCAAAGCCTGCCGAGAGGCAACCATGCAAAGAGTGCAATCGTCCGCATCTTGGCAAATGTGAATGGAGAACATTCAAATGTTTCTTTTGCAAGGAGAATGGGCACAAGGCTGCTGATTTCATGAAGAGATAAGCATCTACTGTGGGACGAGCTTATGTCATGCATGCAGAAGAAGTGGAGGAGGAGCCCGACACTACTCTCATCACGGGTAACCTAGTCATTTAACATTTTTATATTGCTTTTATTGCATGAAATGTTAAATTGGTTATTAGAATTGAACTGGGATCAAGTTTAACCTAGTGGAAATTAGGTTGCATGCTCTACCTTAGTTGGAAATTAAAATATGATTTTAGAAACCATAGAAATGGTATTTATTTTGAGCCTTATTTTATGTAAAGGATGAAGTAATTCCAAATAAAAAGTTTTAGGGCCAAAATTAAAGTAAAATCATAATTAAGGGTTGTAATGGGTTTTGAATTTTTGAAGGGTTCTAAGTGAAATTTTCGAAAGTTTTAGGACTTATTTGAGATTTCCGAAAAGTGATAGGACTACATTGCAAATATCAGAAAGTTGAGGGGCTTTAATGAAATTACCGAATTTTTATGGACTAATTAGACAATTTTCCAAAATTAAGGATAAAAAATGTAAAATTCCAAAATATAAGGGCCAAATTGCAAAAATTCGAAAATTCTAAGGACTAAAATGTAAATTTCGAAAAATTGTGGGGCTAAAATGCAATTTTTCAAGGAATGCTTAACTTCAACGCTTAATCTTCACCTAACTTTGGGAGAATAATGATAGAAATTTACTTAAGCTTCGACACGAAAAGATTCAAAAGACTTTTTCACTAGCAGGGAAGATTATCATTCAAGGGGTAGCTACCTATGCACTACTAGATTCGGGAGCTACACATTCCTTCATATCTGAAACCTTCATCAAGCGACTAAATATTATTCCTTAAAATATGGGTTTGGGTTTCAAAGTTTCTATTCCTCCCGATGATAAATGCTCACGTCTAAAATTGTCAAGAATGTGGAGCTTCGTTTATTCAAAGATGTGGTTCGGGCAGATCTTATTGTACTCCATATGCCTGATTTGATATTATTCTCGGGATGGATTGGTTATCAGCGAATGGAGCTTCGATTGATTTTCGGTCAGCGATCAGTATCTATACGACCACCTAGTGGTAGATTTTTCGTCTTTGAGGCGGCGAGAAACAAACAAATGCCACACATTATCTCTTGTCTGTGTGCGATGAAGCTTATTAGACGTGGATGCCAAGCTTTTTCTGGCATGTGTCACTACCGCACATGCTCCTATCAGTCAGAAATTGGAAGATATTGATATTGTCATAGATTTTCCTAGCGTCTTTCCCGAGGACGTTTCTGGCGCTCCACCCGATCGTGAGGTGGAATTATTTATTGAACTAATGCCAGACACAATACATATATCTTAAGCACCTTATCATCTATTACATGCTGAAATGAAAGAATTAAAAGATCAAATCAAGAATTGCTAGACAAGGGTTTTATTCGCCCTAGTTATTCTCCATGGGGCGCACCGATATTATTTGTGAAAAAGAAAGATGGTAGTATGCATCTCTGCATTGATTATCAAGAGCTTAATAGGGTCACTGTCAAGAATAAGTATCCATTGCCCAGAATTGAAGATTTATTTGATCAGTTACAAAGATCATTGATGTTTTCTAAGATTGATCTGCATTCTGGATGCCATCAATTGAAAGTAAAAGAGTCTGATGTTCACAAGACAGCATTTCGTATTAGATATGGGCACTACGAGTTTATGGTCATGCCATTTGGGTTGACCAATGCGCCAGCGATCTTTATAGATCTCATGACTCGCATATTTCAGCCGTATCTAGATCGGTTTGTTATAGTCTTTATCGATGATATATTGATCTATTCGAAGAATAAAGAGGATCATAGTCGCCATTTTGAGGACATCACTGCAAGTACTGCAAGATAGAAAATTATATGCAAAGTTTAGCAAGTGTGAGTTTTGGCTTGATAGAGTGGCATTCTTAGGCCACATCATTTCTAGTGATGGCGTTGAAGTTGATCCGAGTAAAGTTGAGGCAGTGAAAGAGTGGCCAGTACCGAAGAGTGTTACCAAGATTCGCATTTTCTTGGGACTAGCAGGCTATTATCGCAAGTTCATCAAAGGATTCTCATATATAGCGGTACCTATGACCGCCTTGACAAAGAAAAATGCAAAGTTTGTATGGGGATCTGAGTGTCAAGATAGTTTTGACAAGTTGGAGCAAGCCTTGATTTCAGCGCCAGTGTTATATATGACATCGGGGCAAGGAGAGTATGTTCTATATACCAACGCTTCTAAACTTGTTTTTGGCGCAGTTCTGATGCAAAACGACTGAGTTATAGCTTATGTGTCGAGACAGTTGAAAATTCACGAGAAAAACTACCTTATTCATGATCTTGAGCTTGCAGCAGTAGTTTTTACATTGAAAATTTGGAGACATTACTTATATGGAGAGAAGTGCAAAATATTCATCGAATCATAAAAGTTTGAAGTACTTCTTCACCCAAAAGGAATTGAACATGAGACAGCGTAGATGGCTTGAATCAGTAAAGAACTACGACTGTGAGATTAGCTATCATCCGGGGAAGCTAATGTAGTGGCAGACGCATTGAGAAGAAAAGCAGCAGTTATCACTTATCTATCACTTCAAAAATCGTTGCTAGTCTGAGATATAGCGGTTTGGGCTTATAGTTTATGCTAGGGGCGAGGCCCCTAATCTTGCCACATTATCAGTACAATCAACTTTGAGAGATAGAATTCGTGAGGGACAGTCTACTGATGAGCAATGGCAGAAATGGAGAGCAAGAGATGAAGCCAAGGGCCGGAGGTTATATTCTGAGGTGGATGGTATAATTCGTTACCGAGATTTTTTATGGGTTCCTAGTGACAATTCTTTGAGAAATCTCATTATGAAGGAAGCTCATGACACACCTTATTCTATTCATCTGAGATGCACGAAAATATACAAAGATTTGCAGTTGTTGTATTGGTGGCCAGGCATGAAGAGGGACATTCTGCGTTTTGTGACCGAATGTTTGACATGTCAACAAGTCAAAACAGAGCATCAAAGACCAGCGGAGAAACTTAAGCCACTTCCTATTCCCGAGTGGAAATGGTAAAATATCACTATAGACTTTGTTGTGGGATTACCAAGAACTATCAATGGATTTAATGCTATATGGGTGATAGTGGATCGTCTTACGAAATTAGCACATTTTCTACCTATTAAGACGACCTTCACCATGATTCAGTATGCAGAGTTATATATTCGAGAGATAGTTCGTCTGCATGGGATTCCTGTATCTATTGTTTCTGATAGAGATCCGATATTTACGTCATCATTCTGGAAGAGTCTCCATGCAGCGATGGGGACCAAGTTATTATTCAGCACATCATTTCATCCTCAAACCGATGGTCAGTCCGAAATAGTTATTCAAATTTTAGAAAATCTACTGCGAGCTTGTGTGATCGATTTCCAAGGCAGTTGGGAACCAAAATTACCTCTAGTGGAGTTCACCTACAATAATATCTATCAATCATCAGTTGAGATGGCTCCTTTTGAGGCACTTTATGGAAGGAAATGTAGATATCATATTCATTGGAACGAGGTTGGTGAAAGAAGAGAGATTAGTCCGAATGTGATTGAAGAGACTGCCGAGCTTGTAATCAAAATTCGTGAGAGAATGAAGACTGCACAAAGCCGACAAAAGAGTTATGCGGACAGCAGACAAATAGATTTAGAGTTTGCAGTGGGAGACCATGTATTTGTGAAAATAGCACCTATGAAAGGTGTTATGCTTTTTGGCAAGAAAAAAAGCTTAGTCCAAGATTTATTGGACCATTTGAGATTTTGGAGAGGATTGGGACACTAGCTTATAGAGTAGCATTGCTACCGATGCTTTCTGGAGTTCACAATATGTTCCATATTTCGATGCTGCGAAAGTACATGTCAAACCATCACATGTTACTAAATTATGAATCTCTACAATTGACTCCAAACATGACATATGAAGAAATACATGTCCAAATCTTGGCGAGGCAAGAAAGAAGACTGCGTAACAAAGTCATTCCAATGGTCAAGGTCAAGTGGCTGAATCACTCAGAAGAAGAAGCTACTTGGGAAACCGAGAGGGACTTGAGGAGTCGCTATCCAAATCTATTCGGTAAGTTCTAAATTCGAGGACGAAATTTTATTTAAGGGGGGGAGGAATTTTAAGATCCAAAATTAAGACGACGTAATCCAACTGCATGCAAATATGAGAAATATGAAAAATGGAAAATTAATTGATTCTAGTTCTTTAATTGAATATGTGACATGTTTATTCGATGTTTTAGTAGTTTTTATACTTACATGCATAAAATTGTATTTTTAAGGGTTATTCAAGTTGCGATCGAGGAACGGAGACCGAGAGCTAAAAAATAGAAAATATTTTATTAAATAATTGTGTTTAATTATTTAAAATATAAGTGATGCTTTTTCTTATTTTTGAAAATACGGGGGTTTGAGGTGATTTTATACGCCGGGACGTAAGTTTTATCGGTGTTGGTTTTTCAACAAAAATACGAACGTTTTGGCAATCCGTCTAATAAATTTACAAACTTTGCTAAACAAAATAAATTTTAATATTTTAATTAAGCACTAATGAGCCTAATTTACATACTTGTTGGGCCTAAGACTTATTAGTGACTTAATTAAGTATTTAATGTTCAAAACCCCTCCCCAAACCCTCATAACCCACGCCCCACCCTCCCCTATCAAACTACAAACTCTCCCCTCCCCTCATAACAAACGCACACACGAGCAATTTAGCAAAGTGAGGCCACGGTTTCTTAAGGATTTCAGCCTAGGGTTTTCTTCACCGTCGTTCTTCGCATCGCCATCGAATATTCGTGCGTTAAAAACGCAAAGGCACGCCATACATCTCATTTTCTCGTCTATCACATCATATTATTGTTTGAAATTACATTTGTATGAAACGCATGACATCCTTATGAATATTTTCGTATTATTTCATACACATGTGATAAACCCATGAATTTATGTCCCAAAACATGTTATATTGTTTCACAAAGCGGCTGCCATCATAGGACATCAATAAGGGTCGAGTTTTACACGGTTAAGGGTCCTAGACACACACCATACACACTGAAAAAACGAAGGACAGAAGCTGGAAACCGAAATCATGCGCTTGAGGATCATAGGGCTCGGTTAAGGAGGAAACTTGGCGTGTGGCTTGGCTGGGCTAAGAACGGGGCCTAGACAGAGTCATGTATGAGTCGAGGTATGAGTCCTAGCCATGCTAGGACTCAAGCACCAGGGCTGGGAAGGTGTCCTAGCTCCAACCCGTGAGCCCATGGAAGTCGCACAGGTTTAAGGGGCTCGGCCAGGGGTTTGGGCTGGGCTAGGTTCGGTCCTTAGGGTACTAGGAGGGTGCATAAGGGGCTTGTTCAAGGTTTGGCTCATTGGGCAAGGGGCTAAGCAAGAAACTAGAGTTCTAAGGCTACTAGGTGTTCTCGGCCAAGCAAGTATCGAGTGAGGTGCTTCGGTTTCGGGTTAGGGTCAGTTTCCTTTGGGTCTTAGGGTCTAGTAGGGTCTGTAGGATGTGTGGCTTGATGTTGGTCCAGCATGGCTTGAGCTTGGCTCGATCAAAAATCAATATGGCTCGAGGAAGGCTTGGATCGTAGGTCTAGGGTTTTATTAAAAAAAATTAAATCGAAACATGGCTCACGGGGGTCGAGTCGTGGTTCGTGAGGGCTAGAATAGTATTAAAAGTCTAAGTTTTGAATTTAAGAATTTTATATTAAAGTTTGAAATTATTGGGGATTAAAACGTCTTAAAAACGAATAATTAAAGGTTAATTTAAAAGTTTAGTATTTAAGCTAAATAAAATTATGAGAATTTTAATTTAAGCTTAAATAATTATTTAGGACATGTTAGAGTTAATGAAACTAAAAAAAAGTCAAATTCGAGGAATTTTACGTCTAGGGGTAAAACAGTAATTTTACACCCGAAAATTAGTAAACGTCATGACAGTGCTCTGAATGCTGTTTTACATGCTAAAATATTTATTTTAAATGTTTATGGAATGTTATGATTATTTATGGAATTTTTTGATGAAACGATAAAGTTAAAATTTATGTTGCATGCTTGTTTTTTAAAAAGAAAAGGATATTAAATGTATGATTTTTATAAAGTGATGAAAATGTTATTGGAGGAGGTGAAGTAATTGTGACTATTGAGGATATGAGGATATCGTGAGGGAAAAGACCCGGAGGGAGTCCATTTATGGGAGAAGACCCCAGAGGGAGCCGGACGATCGTATTTCCATTGGATTAGGATAGTCCAAGGCTCAGTTGACGGCTGAGAATGTCGCTGATGTTCCCGCCGCCCAGTACTGTAGTTACATGTAGAAGGATCCATCGATTTTATGAGGAAATAGAAAGTCACAATTAACGATCTGAATTCAATAAAAAGGAAAAATGTATATGCTCATGATGAAAGAATATATGATATGAAATGATGAAAAGAAAAAATGTTGAGGTTTAAGTTATGCATGTAATGAAAATGTTATTTTTACGTAAAAGTATATTCACTGTTACTTGTGGTTTTATACGTATTATTTGTTATCAAGATTATGGTGTGTTGAGTCTTTAGACTCACTAGGTGTGATAAATGCAGGTGATTATGATGTTAATGTTACTGAAAGTCTTGATGGTTGACCTGACTGGACTGAAGGTGCACATAACCCGAGGACTAGCGTTTCTATTTTTCCGCATTTATGATTTAAGTTTATGATTTACGTTAAAGATTTTTAAGATTATTTATTTATACTTTTTGAGTGGTTTTTGAGATGATGATTCTTTTAGCAATATTTGAAAAGTTATAAAAAGATATGCCATCATCATCATATACATGTCAATACATTTATATGATTTCTCTATCTTTTCTAAGTATAAAATTTTTTAAATAAAAAAATAACAATAATTTCACCTCAATTATAACATCATCGTATGCCAAACTGGTTATCATAAAAAGCAATATTATAATTTTGCAACACTCAAGCTCTGCCATATTATTGAAAGATGGCACAGTGCACTCCTCCTTAATCTCTTGTCATTTACCTCTTTTTTATTTTGAATTTTAACAAACCCATGTCTTAATAAAGAAAGGAAATCATTATTTGTGTATGTAGATTTCTTTTGAACATAATGCTAGAAAAAATTGAGAAAACGAAATCCCAGGAATCTCAATTTTATTTCAAACTCGTGGTTTAAACAATAATTACTCAAATCAATATACAAATGACAATAATCAAACCTGGTTTACGTTGTGTTGAGGTCCAACATTCTTTAAAAGTGAGAAATTTTCGGAAATCGGAAAAAGATGTCGTGAAGAGTTGGAGACTTGGAGTGTTGGACCGTGAGAGATGAGAGTGGAGGCGTGGATGGGAGAATGAGAATTGAGGGGTTAGGGTAGATTTGGGCTTGGGTTCGAAAAATTCAAGTCAAATAGATGAAAATGTGTAGTGCACCTACTTAAATTTATGAAAATGAAAGTTTTTTTTGATAACTAAGTGTTTGTGTTAGTTTAGTTTGCCTTATTTTTTGAAGTCTAATTTTCCCGCAATATTTTCTAAGCAAGCGTTAAAATATGTGCTTTAAATTCGTTTTTTGAAGTAAATATTTTTATTATAGACAAAAAATAGATAATAATGAACTGACTTTATAATTTCATATCATATACATTAGTTAGATAAATAAAAACATAAAAGTTTCGGAAAATGCTCAATAAAATCCTCAACTAAAAAGGTGGCCAACAACAGTCCTGGTTTGATTTTACGTAATTATAGTTCGATTTTTTGTAATTTTAAAAAATGTATATTCCGATAATCAAACCTTTTTATTACGGTTTGATTCAGTTTCATAGTAAATAAAATTAAATAATTCATTATGTATCATTTTTAAAAGTGTAAAATAATAATTTAAATTTAGTTTCTATAATTTTTGTTTGAATTTTCTATATTACAATTATATAATTTGATAATTAAATTCTCTTATTTCATTTTAAATTTATTTTAGTTTGGTTAAGTTAATTAAAGTTTGTTATTATAGATGTGTGACTTATAAATTAAATTATTTTTAATTATATATAAAAAATTAACTATATTTTTACTAAAATTATAATTAGTTATACAGATTTAAGAATAAATAAAAATATAATAGTCTAAATATAATTAAAATGATTTTTTCCCTTAAAGTACGGTTTATATGGTCGGTTCAATTTTAAGTGATAAAATCATAACAAAACCATAATAATTTTGGTTTTATGCTATAAAACAAAAATAAAACCATCAAATTATTTTTCGGTTTGGTTTTTAATTTTCTAGTATGGAGTTTTTGTTTTTCAATTTAGACCATATTAAGCCCACCTTATCCCCAATCTCATGTTCTTATTTGTTGTCAGTCTATAAAAAAATACGTGTTTACATTCCCTCCTCCACAAAAAATAATTTTGCACTCCTTAAACCCATGAGATGACAATTAATACAAAACATTGAAAATATGATACCAATATATGATGTTTGTGTACTACATGTTTCAGATATGATACTAATATACGATTTTTTAGTATCCAAATATGTATAACAAATATTGTTATTAATAACTCATATTTTCTCGTATGAAAATAGGTGCAAAATATTGAAAGTATGATACTAAATATGATATTTGAGTACTAAATATCTTATATCTGATACAAATATATAATTTTCGAGTATTCAAGCATGTATAACAAATATTGATATAATGACTCATGTATTTTCTCGGATGAAAATCAGTAAAAAAAAAAAACATTGAATCTTTCTAATCTCTTTTTTTGGTTCCGGAATAAATAAATAAAGATATGTAGTACACTTAATCCCTTCAAGAAAATTTATATTCCCCAACTCGGTAATTTAATTAGCACTGAATACTTCACTTAATAATTCTAGTAAGCATCTCTTGAATATTTAAGTGATTGATTTTTCAGTAGAATCGTACTCTTTCCGAAGATGTTCTTTAAATGTGTATATGTATATATATTAAATTTTCTACCGAAAGCTTTTTGGATGGAGAACACTTGACTTGTTCTCAAATGATGTATTTGTAGCTGAATAAAGAAAAAAGTATTTGTTATGAATCGTATGTTACAAACTATTCATGATAAACTATTATACCGAACTTAAGTTTGAGAAAGACAAAATCTGCTTTACTTGATATAAATCGTCGCTGATGCACATGAAAGATCATAACCAAATTGTTAATTTGACAATATTCTAATTTTTAGTAATTACAAACAACATCAAGTTGTTTCAGGGTTCAACTGCTATTTATGTGTATTTACAGGTTTCAAGCTAGACAATATTAAGTCAAGACACACAACGTTCTCTACAAGATTCAAGTTAAACCGTATTAGTCAAGCTGCATTCAGAACGATAGCCGGACTGCATCATAAGCTCAAGCTGCAAACTTTTTCTCGCTAGAAATGCACGTGCAAACAAATCTGTCTGATAATGTACCTACTGATGGGATCGTGTGTTCGGCACCTTTGAGGTGCTTTGAACACAATAAATCAATGAGCTGCAATAGATCGTGTTCTAAGAATGATGGCATCGATGAATTAGATCGAATTTGGTTAGAAACCAAACGGAAAACACTTGAAATAATCTTTCGTTAAGAAAGCTTATCAGTTAGATCTTTTAATCTCGTGTGATTGATTAACTGAAGATAAGGAAGATCAGTTCTAGCATGTATCAGTTCAGTTTTGGTGAGAACTGAACTGATACATGCTAGAACTGATCTTCCTTATCTTGAGAACTGAACTGATAGCTACTCGAACTGATCAAATTAATTTAAAGCAAGGGGTTAACAGTTAAAGTACACAAGATATGTTTATGGATGTTGGAGACTTCAACTGCTCCTACGTCATCCCTTCTACCACCTCGGGTAGGATCCACTAGAAGACTTTGATTTATAAAACTACTTGTACAAACCCACTCAGCTTAGGACTTACCCACTGCCTAACTGAACTCCGAGTCTAGACTGAAGGCAGCACCTTCCAGCTAACACTTCTTTTACGTCTATGTGAGAAAGACTACATACACAAGTTTAACGTCTTTGTGCAAGATTGTATTTTGGGTGGTGGTGCGTGCGTGTGTGAGAAATGATCTCTGAGAATAATACGAAGGTGTTCTCACACACTGAGGGAAATAAGCTTCTAAACTAAGCCGATATAACTTTGGAGTGTTCCCTCAACTGGGCGGTTGCTTCTTTGTAAGCTGATATGCGATATGTGTGCCCTCTATGTATTTTATATTTTCACTCGTCAACTCTTAACGTCGTCTTCATTGAGCTTCGACTTCTATTTATAGGAGTTTGGTTGAACGTACAGTGAGACTCAGTGAATGAATTTGTTGCAGTTTGAATTTGTTCATCCAAATAGATATCTGGAACATTTGGCTTTAAACGCTACTGCAACGTCTCTTATTGTACCTTGATAGTACAATAGCTTTTGTACATTTGTGCACAACTAGATTAAGCTTGTAGTATCTGCAAACTGGTTCGCTCTTAACTGATATTCTGAACTGGTCTTGAACTGGTGAGGTGAAATCAGTTGACTCGTCAGCTGAACTGATTTCACTGATTCAATTAAACCGTTCAGTTGGGCTCTTAATCAGCTGAACACTTCATCAGCCGGCCAGGCTTCTGAAGATCTTCTGCTAAACCACCTGTCAACTGGACAATCAATTGAACTGCTCTTGATATTTCAGTTGTACTGGTTCAGTTCGATCAATCAGTTGTCACTTTCAGTTTGCGTCTCGATAGCTTCATTTTAAGCTTGGTAACTGATCAGTTTGATGCCTGGTCAGTTTCAGTTTCTGCGCACTTAGGTAAACTAATGAGAAATAAATAAACAAGTTTTGTTAACATCAAAATAAAGATTGCGAACATGAAATGTTCCAACAATCTCCCCTTTTTGATTATCACAAAACTTGAACAGTTAAAGCGATTTAAAATAAATTTAAATAGTAAATAATTCTCCCCCTTTGTGATACTAAAAAACCTTTAAAAACATTAAAGTGAATAAAAGAACTTTCAGTTCGAGGGATAGCAGAAAGAAAAGCTCTCCCTCAACAACTGAATGAGCGATTTGAAAACAATTTTTCAGTTAGAAGGATAGCAAATTTAAAATCAGTTTTAAAGAATAGCTCCACCTCAAGAACTGAATAAAAAACTCTCCCTCAAAAATATAATCGTTGCGTGATTTTAAAAAGAAGTTTAAGCAATAAGCACTCAATCATTTAAGGCAAGATATAAACTGGAAAAATCAGTTCAGTTACATGCAAACTAACTGGATACACATTATGTTAATTTAATCCATTACGCATTCCTTGTATTAATATAAAGCACACCATCTTATGTAAGAGAATTGCTACTACACTTAGCAAATATCAAATAATATCAAGTATCAGTCAGTTTATATAAAATAGAACTGAGTGTACCAACAATTGGTCGCCTAGAATGCTTGGAATGCTGCATCGATTTTGAGTTTCTTTTGCCATAAGAACAGCTAATTGCCTTGGACCTTATCTCTGTGCCGGTTAACTGGTCTAACTGTTGCAAACTGGACTCAGCTGATGCTGAACCACATTGATCAACTACTAGGATCTGATATGGCAATGAAGCGGCATAACTTATGATGATTAAGCTCCACTTAACTCATCAGTTTCAGCTGGTAGTTGGGTTTCGTCTGTTGATCAGTTGAACTGGTAAGCTGGGAACAAAAATCTTGTCCGCTGATCAGTTTAGCTATCCTGCTGTTAGTTGAACTCAAAAAACCTGCACACAGCTTAAACAACAAAAACATCACGGCAAACACATATAACATTATAAGAGGGTTTGGAAAACCATTTTAAAACATATTTTAAAGAAATATCAGTTTTCAAATGTCCTTCTTAGAACAGCTAGCTCTGATACCAATTGATGGGATCATGTGCTTGGCACCTTTGAGGTGCATTCAATACAATAAATCAATGAGCTGGAATAGCTCGTGTTCTAAGAATGATGACACCGATGATTAGATCGAGTTTGGTTAGAAACCAAGCGGAAAACACTCGAAGTAATCCTTCGTGAAGAAAGCTGATCAGTTAGAGCTTTTAATCTCGTGTAACTGATTAACTGAAGATAAGGGAAATCAGTTCTAGTATGTATCAGTTCAGTTATTGTGAGAACTGAACTGATAGCTACTCGAACTGATCAAATCAGTTTAAACCAAGGGTTAACAGTTAAAGTACACAAGATATGTTTATGGATGTTCAGAGACTTCAACTGCTCCTACGTCACCCATTCTACCACCTCGGGTAGGATCCACTAGAAGACTTTGATTTATACAACTACTTGTACAAACCCACTCAGCTTAGGACTTACCCATTGCCTAACTGAACTCCTAGTCTAGACTGAAGGCAGCACCTTCCATCCAACACTTTTTTTACATCTATGTGAGAAAGACTACATACACAAGTTTAACGTCTTTGTGCTAGACTGGATTTTGTGTGGTGGTGCGTGCGTGTGTGAGAAATGATCTCTGAGAATAATACGAAAGTTTTCTCACTCACTGAAGGAAATAAGCTTATAAACTAAGCTGATATAACTTTGGAGTGTTCCCTCAACTGGGCGGTTGCTTCTTTGTAAGCTGATATGCGATATGTGTGCCCTCTCTATATTTTATTTTTCACTCGTCAACTCTCAACGTCGTCTTCACTGAGCTTCGGCTTCTATTTATAGGAGTTTGGCTGAACGTACAATGAGACTCAGTGAATAAATCCGTTACAGTTTGAATTTGTTCCCCCAAATAGATATCTGGAACATTTGGTTTTAAATGCTGTTGCAACGTCTCTTATTGTACCTTGAGAGTACAATAGCTTTTGTACATTTGTGCACAGCTAGATTAAGCTTGTCGTATCTGTAAACTGGTTTGCTCCTAATTTATGTTCTGAACTGGTCAGTTGAACTGGTCTTGAACTGGTGAGGTGAAATCAGTTGACTCGTCAGCTGAACTGATTTCACTGATTCAGTTGAATTGATCAGTTGGGCTCTTCATCAGTTGAACACTTCATCAGCTGGCCGGGCTTCTGAAGGTCTTCTGCTGAACCACCTGTCAACTGTACAATCAGTTGAACTGCTCTTGATAGTTTATTTATACTGGTTCAGTTCGATCAATCAGTTGTCACTTTCAGTTTGCGTCTCATCGTTGCACACGCTTACTTTCAATATTTGATCATCAAGATTCTTTCATTGCTACCTTACCAACTCCAGCCATTCAAAGTTATCAATTCAAGAGTTGTGTTTTGTATCAGTCTGAACCAATGGTTCAATAGACAACTTGGTTTGTATTGCAAGACTAAGACTTTCCATTTAGGCAACGATAAGTCCTATGTGAAGTGACTTTGTACGAGAATTGTATAAAACAATTTTTTTTATTGAATTCATTTCTAAGTGGAATAAAGAGATATATAAAAAAAAATATTGTCTTCAAACTTCCATAAAAAAAACATTTTGTCATTTACTCTAAGTTCTTTTCTTATTTGTTTTTATTTTTATCTAGTCATTGTGTTAAAGATTGTCAACTAAATATATAAATCATCACTAATCTAGTCGGACTTATTACAAACTTGAAAAAAAATATTTTATGTGGTCTAGCTATTTCTATCTCTTCAAGAAAAATATCTTTCCAATGTTCATTTGCTCCTTTAGCTATAATTGAGGTTATAAGAATATTTTATTGCATTTGCTACTTATAAGGACTTCAAAGTATAAAAAACAGCGTTGGTTTGAAAAAAACATCAATCTTGATTTTGATGATAACAAAACTTTTTATTGTGTGTCTAATATATTTACTCAAGTGCGTAGTTGATAGGTAAAGTTGGAGGTTGGGACTTGAATTTAACCAAGCTGAAAATCTGGAGAGTTTCAATGTTTTGATGATATCTCACAGCTCGGTAATGCAAATGAAAAACCAAATACTGTTGAAATCATAATTTCAGAGTTAGAAAAATTGAGCATGAAAAGATTGAACAACTTATCAAGATAACTTAAGGTAGCTAAAGTGAAGATTCAAAAACTAATAGTTGCTAAAACTGAAGATTAACGCATATATAATTCAAGCCAGCTGAACTAAGCAAAGCTAACTGAACTGTGTAGTTAACTGTACGATCAGTTGAGACTGATCAGTTACACAACGATCAGTTAAGACCGATCAATCACACAACAATCAGTTATTCCTATCAGCTATAAAGAGTCAAATGATCAATCAAGCTTTACACGTCATCAGTTAAAGACGTAGCCAACAACCGACAGTTAGTACAAGAACAGTGTGAACGACGAATTTCTGAAAAGCTATAGTGTACGATTGTCAGAATAATGTTGACATGAATATTCAACGGATATAAAGATTCAAATGTATTCAATGTTATTGTTAGAATCAAAGCCTATAAATAGTCGAGAAGATCAGCTGAGAAGCAGTAAAAAAAGGATAACTAAGCTACCCAATTATAGAGCTATACAGTCAGTTTCAAGAACTCTGCCCATATTCTTTCAAAGCTTAGTTTTACAAAAGCTCATCCTTATTATACATATACATAGCTTTCAGGCTATATTTTGAGCTTAAGCACAATAAAATTATCGTTGTAATATTCGATCTTTTATAGATCAGTTGTGCTGAAAAATTACATTAGTTGAGTACTGATAAAAATTGTATTGAAACTAAGAGTTTCAGTTTTGACAGTGTTAAGTCCAAATTGAAGTGGGCTTGTACAAAGCATTGTATAAATCAAATTCTTTTAGTAAATATCATATCCTCGAGATAGAAGTCGTGACGTAGGAGCGTTTGAAATCTCCGAACATCCACAAATATTGCATTCTTTCTTATCAGTTTTATTATATCTGTCTTTGAATTATTTCTGCACTTTTATTAACTTAACTGATTGACATTGACAACAAGATTCGCAAATTCAGTTTATCACTGAAATGATTCATCCTTCGAAAAGTTGTGAAAATTGTCAAGTGTTTATTCAACCCACCCTTCTAAGCACTTTATCACACCCAATCGATCCTAACAAGTGGTATCAGAGCGGTTGAATCTCGTTTCTGAATATTTCTATCTATAAATCTGATTACCATGTCTTCTTTCTATAAAATCCCAATGTTTTCTAGAGAAGAATTTGTGGAAGATTAGAATACAGGCTCACCTAGCTGCACAAGATGATGATATGTGGTACGTTATCACTGACGGACCCATGAAAATATTGAAAGAAAATATTGTTGTTTCCATAACTGATGGTGTACCATATCGCATTGAAAAGCCTAGAGAAGAATGGACAACATAAGACAAAAAAAAAGTCAATTTGGACAATGTGGCTAAAGATATACTGTACAAAACCTTGGATAATGTTACATTCAGTAAGATCAAGCTCAGCAAGACAACAAAAAAAATTTGGAGAAATTAATTCAGCTGTGCGGGGGCAATGAACAAACAAAAGAAAATAAATTCTCAGTTGCTGTTCAGAAGTTTGAATATTAAAATGAAGACTAAGGAGTATATGAATGAGTATGATGAAAGAGTCATTATAAATGAACTGAATGCACTTGAAAAAATGTATTCAAACAAATAAATTACGTTGAAGGTGGTTCGAGGTCTTCCCAAAGAATGGAATGTCAAGACCATGGCTATGAGAGAGTAAAAGGACCCGAATAAGGTCATATTACATGACTTATTTGTTGATCTCAAAGCTTATGAGTTCGAACTGCAAACAAGAGAAAGAAAACCTTCTACACCAACAGTTATAACTGCGCTTATTGCTCACAAACTGGAACCAACTGGTTCAGTTGAGAAAACTGCAGATCAGCTGAATAATGACGCCATGTCATTATTTGTGAAGAAATTTGGTAAATTCATGAGAAGAAACCAAGGTTCATCCAACAAAATTATCATAAGAACAATTCAAATGAAAAACCAAACTCTTGCTTCAACTGTGGAAAGCAAGGACACTTCATTGCTGCCTGTCCAAATCTAAAGAAGGACAGTAGACATTCAACTGAAAAGGGGAAGAAATCAGTTGAATACGAAAGCAGAGACAAGAATGATAAAAGATCATTCAGGAAGAAATATTAAGTCCTGCTATCTGAAGAGAGCGAATCAAAATGGGCAGAGACTGATAGTGAAGAGTCAGAGGCTGAAATCTCGAGCAGCTCCAGTGATGAACAAGAAGTGAAGTGTTTAATGAAAAATCATGCAGAACTGGAGTCAACAAGTGAAGAGGTATTTGACATCAGCTCTACTGATTTTACACGAGAAGAACTCATTACAACTTTGCATTGACATGATGAATGAGTATCACAAACTTGCTCGCTAATTTGAAAATGTCAAAGCTGAGCAAACTGATCCCAAAGACAACAAAACTGAAACTGATGAGTCAGTTGAATTGTTGAGTCTGAAAAGGAAGATTACAAAGAAAAAAGCTGAAATAATCGAGAGCCAGTCCTTGATTCATCAATTGAAAAATGAGATTTCAAAACAAACTGACTTGATTTAGGCTTGGAATAAGTCACCAGTCACTCTGACTGAAATGCAGAGATTGCAGAAATCAGTTGCTGATGAAACTGGTTTAGGATTCAATAGCATCGATGAAACCTCTGCCAGTGATACAATGCCAAAGTTGAAAGAACACAAAGGAAAATACATTAACTTAATGAAATCAAAAGTGGTACAAGAAATCTTTGAACCGAGTAAACCTACCGTCCAACCGATTGAAGATAAGAACAAAGCTAGGCGGTTTGGAATTGGATATAGCCCGAAGAGTTCAACTGATTCGAAAAGCTGGTCACCTAAAAGGTTCAGCTACAAAAATCATAACTATAAGTTTGGCTATTACAATTACTACAACTGTAAGCCAGTTAAAAAGAGATATCGAGTGAACAAGCAGTTGAAAAGGGTTAACAATCATACTGTTTCAACCACACACCACACATTAACACACACAAGTCAGGAAAAATAATTTGGAACACAACGACTGGAAAGTCAGTTAGACTGATCCAAGTGTGGGTTCCTAAATGACTAATCAATTTAGGACCCAAATAGATGTGGGTATCAAGATTATATATTGTGTGTGATTGCAGGTAACATGTACAACAAAAGAATCAATTTGGTATTTGGATAGCGGATGCTCGCGACACATGACAGGAGATGCTAACTTGCTATCCCAACTGATCAAATACATTGGTCCAAATATCAGTTTTGGAGACAACTCTGAAGGTAGAACTGTGGGTGAGGGTAAGCTTCTTCATGATAACATTATTATTAAAGATGTCTTACTGTTTGATAATTTGCAGTATAACTTGATTAGAATTAGTTAGTTATTTGACAATAATTTCTCAGTTCAGTTCAACAAACACGCGTGGATAGTTAAGAACTCAACTGATGAAATCATTGTAACTGGCATTTGTTGTGGCAATACTTTCAAAGTCAGTTGGGCTGATCAACCTAATGTACCAGTTTTTTTTATTGTTTCGAAATCTTCTAAAAACTGGTTGTGTCATAAAAGGTTGAACCACTTAAATTTTTAGTATGTTGCTCATCTAAGTAACCATGATCTTGTAACTGATCTGTTTAAAATAGATTTTTCAAAAGATAAAATTTGTTCAGCATATCAGTTTGGTAAAAAAGTAAGATCTTCATTTAAAAACAAGGGTAGTAAATCTTCCTCCAGATGCTTAGAACTGCTGCATATGGACCTTTTGGTCCTATACCAGTCATGAGTTTAGGGGGAATGAAATACACCTCGGTAATTGTTGATGATATTTCAAGATTTACTTGAGTTATCTTTCTTAAAACAAAATACCAAACACTGCACAACTGATTAATCTTTTCAAAAGATTATTAAATGAAAAATCAGTTGGAATTGACAGAATAAAGTCTGATCCAGGGACTGAATTTGTCAATCAGAACCTTTTCAATTTTTTAGAGAATACTGGAATTAAGCATGAGTTTTCAGCAGCTAGAATACCTCAGCAAAATTGTGTTCCTGAAAGAAGAAATCGAACTCTTAAATAAGATGCTAGAACAACGCTTGCTGATTCTGGTATTTCTCAAAGATTTTGGGCAGAAGCAGTAAACACTACATGTTACACTCAGAACATATCAATGATTAACAAAAATCATTTGAAAACTTCATATGAGATCTGGCACAGACATAAAAGTGTGGTATCCTATTTTAGAATATTTGGCTGCAGATGTTTTATTCATGATAATGGCAAAAATCATTTGAAAAAATTTGATGCAAAATCTTCAGAAGGAATATTTCTGGGTTGTTCATCAGTTAGTAAAGTTTATAGAGTTTTTAATAATGTACTTTGAATGTAGAAGAATCGATTCATGTTGTATTTGATGAATCAGGACCAACTAATAAGCCAACTCATCTAGTTGAGCGAGTTGATCGATTTACAGATATATGTTTGGAAGATGACAGCGAAGAAGAAGATCATATCAATCGAAATCTTCTTCAAACACCAGAACCAGAAGTAGTCGATCAATCAGTTGAACAAAAAATTGTTTCTGACAATCAGTTGGTGGAGCAAAACGATGATATTCATATACCAACTGAAGCAGAAACAACTGAAACTGAAGAAAACGTCCAGTTACCAACTAAAACAATTGCTGAAATTGATCCAACCAATGCTGAATACAGATGAAAGAAATCACATCCACAAGAATTGATGATAGGTAATCCATCTGATCTGGTAAGAACTCAGAATCAAATTATTAATTTTTTTATTTATTCAACTTTTATTTCCAACTGGAACCAAAGAAAACTGATGAAGCTCTTGCTGATCCTAACTGGATAAATGATACGCAAGAAGTGCTAAATCAGTTTAGCCATAACAATGTCTGAAACTTAGCTCCAAGACAAGTTTCTAAAACCATTATAGGTACAAAGTGGATCTATAGAAACAAACTGAACGAAGATGGTTCAGTTGTGCGCAATAAAGCAAGGTTTGTAGCACAAGGATATAGACAAGAAGAAAGAATTGATTACGACGAGAAATATGCACTAGTTGCACGACTGGAAGCAATCAGAATTTTCTTTGCTTATGCCTCATTCAAAGACTTCAAGGTCTACCAAATGGATGTTAAGAGTGCATTCCTGAATGGTCAGTTGTAGGAAGAAGTGTATGTTGAACAAGCACAAGGTTTTGTTATTCACTCCCTTCCAGATCATGTTTATCATTTGAACAAAGTTTTATATGGTCTTAAACAAGCTCCAAGAGCTTTGTATGAGACACTTTCAAAATTCCTAACTGATCAAGATTTTACTGTTGGATCAGTTGATAAGACTTTGTTCAAATTTTCAAAGAATAATCATATTTTACTTGTGCAAATATATGTTGATGATATTATTTTTGGGTCAACTAACCCCAAATTATGTGAGAAATTTTCGAAGTTAATGCATGAGAAATTTGAGACGAAGCAACTGGAACTGGTACTTTTATCAGTCAGGAAAAATACACAAAGGAACTGCATAAGAAATTTGGCATGGAGTCATGTTCAGCTGCAAATACTCCCATGAGCTCATCAATTAAATTAGATAAAGATGAAGAGGGAATATCAATTGAGACGGCACTCTACAGAGGTTTGTAGGTTCTTTATTTTATCTAACTTCTAGTCGTCTTGATATTTTATTTTTTGTTTGCATGTATGCTAGATTTCAGGCAGATCCTAAGCAATCGCATTTTTCAGCTGTCAAACGCATATTGAAATATCTTAAAGGCACACAAAATGTGGACCTATGGTATGCTAAAGACTCATCGTTCAATTTAGTTGGCTATTCAGATGCAGGATGTAAGCTTAATCGTAAAAACACCAGTGAATCATGTCAGTTTCTAGGAGACAGACTGATTTCATGGTTCAGTAAGAAATAAACGTTCATAGCAACTTCCACAACTGAATCATAATATCTAGCTGCTGGAAGCTGCTGCGCTCAACTGCTTTGGATTCAGGAACAATTGAAAGATTATGGAGTCATTGCAGAAGAATCACTGATCTTCTGTGACAATACAAGCACAATTGCGATCACATATAATCCAGTTCTTCACTCTAGGACCAAACACATTGATATCAGACATCACTTCATCAGAGATCATGCTCTAAAGAAGGCAATCAGGCTGGAGTATATAACAACTGAACAACAAGCATCTGACGTCTTCACGAAGCCATTACCCGAGACTAAGTTTTCTTATTTTCGTAATATTTTTGGTTTAATTGATCTGTCTTAATCTTAGTTGCATTATTTTATGTCACTTAATGTCAGTCAGTGGATTATTCAGTTGCTACTAATTTTTATTCAGTTAAGTATCAATTAGATTGCAGGAGAACAAAGTAGTAAAAGTAATAGACATCAATGAATCAAATAGAAATTTTATTGATAATAACTCTCTATTGTTACACGGTTTAGTTCTATCTTCTGCATTTATCCAATCAGATAACCATAGGGACATCTCCTCAGAAATTTTCCTAAAATCTTCTGTGAAAACAACTTTCTCCAGTATCTTATACTCCTTGCTGAGCATCAGATAGTAGAAACCTTCATCAGTTACATGGTTTGAAGTATGAATAACAGAGAGACGTCGCTTATACTTGATTTCAGTTGCTTTCTGTTCATTAGTGGCAACTAATTTATCTATCTGATTAGTCTACAAATCATGAATCTTTGTCCAGGTGGACATTACTTTATTGAAGACAAAGTCTTCGATATCCTTCTTCCAGATTTCCATGAATGAAAGCCTTTCTGCAGGATTGGGCTTATTGGAACTGCTTGCTTTGTCCATCTGTGCTTGATAAATATTATCTGTTAGAATATTTTGTATCTAATAAGTTTGATCTTATTTATAGACAAGTGCTAACTGGAGAAACAAAAAAAAGATGAAGAGACATCAGTCAAATGAATGCAATTAACTCATCGAGGTTGAGATTCTCTTATTTTTTTTATTTATATGCATTTATTTAGGGGAAATGTCGATTTTAAATTGGTTAACTGATAAGACAATTGTCAGTTGGTCTTCAACTGAACTGATTCAGTTCTCAACTGATCACTCAGTTATTGACTTAACTGATCTTATCGTATATGTTAACTGAATATCCATAAAAATTCCACAATAACTGATGTGACTGGTAAAATTACGTATTTATCTGTGCCTTTGTTTGAGTACTGATTGGTAATGTGGCCTCACGTAGTCCAACCAATTATCATTCACGCTTACATTACACGTTCACACATTTTTAACTCAATCGATCTTGGACTGACAAGTGTTCAAAAATTTGAATAGTCACCAACATATGAAATGAACCCACTTTATTTCAGTTCTTTACAAGCAATTCAACTTTCAAGAGCATATCAAACACAGAGCTTTTCTTCTTACGCAAATCTTCAAACTTTCATAAATGGAAAGATAAATTCCCGCTTACAATCTAAATGTTATGGCCATTGATTTCGACTCAGTGTTTTCTGTTAAGGATGAAACCATTCGAAGCGTTTTTCTGAAATTGGAAGCTGCTGGATTAAAGAAATTTCTTGGGTCATCATCATAGGAAATTTATTCAAAGGAGGTTCAAGACTTTTATGATAACAGCTTCATTTCCGTTGATTTGAAAATCACAACGACTGTCAACAACAAGTTGCCGATTATTGATGAAGAATCCTTCAGCACCATCTTCCAACTGCCTTCGGATGGTCTTTCTCATTTTTATGAAGTGATATAATATGATATTGAGGAGATGCTGACGCTTCTATCTGCTGATGGGAAGAAGATAAAAGTTTCTGATCCCAAAAAGAAGCTGAAGTATGAATATCAGTTATTGGCAGATATAGTGACCAAGGGGGTTCTAGCCAAGGCAGGTTCTTTTGCTGTCCTAACCCTTGAGAAATTTCAAATCATGGCTGCTATGGTGAATGGATGTAGACTGAACTGGTCAGTCATCTTGTTCAACATTCAGAAGAACACGGTTCAGTCGACCAAACAGTCCAAAAGCTATGTTGTGCCAATCAGCTTCATTCTGAAAGAAAAGGTTTGGTGGATGACTCAGTTTAGAAGTCATCCAAATACAAAGTCTTCACTGCCAAGATTGTTCAGCCGCCGAAGACAAAGATGGACATATCTCCTGAGCAGTTTTGGAAGTTAAAAATGAGATTGGGATGCAGACAACTCCCAAATCAATCAAGAAGACAAAGGACTTGGCTAATTCAAAGAAAACAATCAAAAGGAAATTGATTGTGAGTGAAACTGAAACTGAATCGAAGAAAACTCTATATCCGAAAATTCTGAAAAAAAGCCAAGAACACAGAAGACTAAACCGGTTGCTGCTATGAAAGTCATCCCAGCTGAGAGATTGAAGCCAACTGGACCTGAACAGCCTATCAGTGCAATACCAATCAGAGCAGTTCCAGTTGCTTCTTCAACTAAACATCAACAGCCTCCTCCAACTGCCCCATCAAAGAAGATTATCACTAAATCTGGTGATAAATTAAAACAATTTGGAGTGAGAGCACCACGCATCACTATCACCGGTCCAACTACACTGCCTTTTGTAAACTAAAGAGAGTGGTGACGTGAGAAAGTGGATTCATCTATTTCTGGGATGAGCCTTACTCATGCCCTCACTGACCCAAAAGGTAAGGGCAAGATGATTGAAGAGCCCAGACCAATCAACTATATTCAGACTCACATAGACTTGATATGGGAAGAAATAAATGATTTTTCTGAATCGCAGTTGAAAGTGTACAGTGAATGGGTCAGATTTAGAACTGAAGTGTTTGCCAATCGATTGCAGAAGACATCAGTTTTGAATAAATTCATCGCTTTGGAAACAACAGTTCTCAAGGTAGTTAAAGATGCCACAATTGCTCAAATGCTGGAAAGGAATAATTATTTCTTTGATATGATGCGTGTGAAAAAGCTAGCCCAAATCATAGCTCAGCTACGCTTAAACTATGATCCGACAAGTCCTACTGCCTACAATGACAAAGCAGTTTTCGACCATCTGGACATGGATCTCATATCATTGCAGATGAAGATTGAATACTGGGAATGGGTCAACATGTTGAGCCAAAATCAGTACACGTACAACCCATGCATTTATTTAAATTTTTAAATCATTTATTTAAATTAAAATGATTTTTTTAGTGATGCATGATTTATTAAATTGCATTATTTTAATGTTATGTGATGCACGTTAAAATATTTTCTCGAGTTTCATGTTTCAGGCAATCATTCGATGCGGGATCGAGGAAAAGAGACCGGTGACGATTTTGGCATGTTTTTATGTGATATTTTATTTTTTAGTTAAGGTTGGGGCATATTAATTAAATTAATAAGTTTCAACATTTTAAAGCCTAAAATTATGTAATTAGTGAGTTTAGAATTTTGAAACTTTTAAAGTTGTCTTTGTGCATTTTATTTGTTAAAAAGGGGAATTTTTATAAAATTAGTGTGTATTTATTTTTAATTGAGGAGTTGTTTAAAATTAGTGTGAGTTAACTTTTGTTAGCTTTTTAATTAGTTTAGTTAGCAATAATTTCTCCTTAATTAAACACACACACACGTTACACACACTCACACACACTTACGCGTTTTTAAACACACCAAAGCACACAACACACACCTACACATTTTATTTTCAGAATTTGAGAGCAAAAACCTAGGGTTCCTCCACCTAAGAGCAGCCGCCCCTCCCTCTATACTTTCCAGCAACTTTTCGTGGTTTGGTTTTTATTTCAAGAAAACCGTTCCACAAGCGTCCCGGAACGTCTCTCGCATCCTTCCCGCTTCGGAGTCGTCGTTTCGGTAAAGTGAAAGATTTAAAGGCATGTATATTCTGTTTTTCCCGCGTCAATCTAGTCATATTATGTGTTGCGTTGTTTTTATGCGTAAAATTACCTGTGTGATGTGTAAAGTTTGAGCAAAAATTTTTTAGATCGCAATTTGAACGTTTTTGGATCTGAAAATCACGTTTTTGCTGTTCTTTTAAATACTGCGATTTTTCGGTCGCTTTTCTGGAAAAACTTTCAACATATAACGTAGACTTTTCTATACCTTCGATTTGATATAAAATTCAAAATATTTGGATAAAAATTGATTGAGATATGATCATTTTCGTGGGACTGCCCAAACTGCGTTTTCTGAAAAATTATGTTATTGATGTGTTCTTGAAGTTTTATTGTTGCAGGCTTCATTGAGGATCGACGGGTGATCGTTGCAGCATTTAGGTATGTATAGTATGATGTTGGGTTGGTATTTGGCATGCCGGTTAGTGTCGATAGGCACTTGAACTCATTAGAAGTCGTAGGAAACGATTTGGTGTCAATTTCCGTGTTTTTGAGTTGTATTGTGTCGTAGGTTTGATGTCGTTGTTTGGGGGTGTTCGTATGGGTTTGGATTCAAGGTTATAGTATTCTAGGAGGGGTCTTGAGGTGTCGATTCATGGTGGGATGATCGAGTTAGGAGAAATAAGCCTTGAGTATATGAATTTTCATTGGTTCACGCGTACCGAGCCTACAAGGACCCTTCGACGGACCCTGACACGGGGTCCGTGCCTTTGTTTCCTTTGAAATGTCAAATTTGTGAGCCTACACGGACTCCTAGATGGACCCTAGCACGGGGTCCGTGTCCTTACTTCTTTCAGAGCATTTCTTTTGCGAACTTACACGGACACCCATACACGGACCCGGGCACGGGGTCTGTGTACTTCATATTTTGGGAAAAAAATTAAACTCCACATCAGGTTTTGTTTTGGGGTTCAAGATAATGGTTAGTACGATGATTAAAAGAGGTCAAGTCTCGAGGGAACTAGAATGTCATAAGCTACTTATTCACTTCGGTGGTGAGCCTGAGTACCTAACTCTAAGTTATGCAAGTTAAGTATTTCAAACTCATGTTAGTTTGTGCAGCAGCGGCCCCTTGCGAGATCCAACGAATCCCTCAACGCCAAGTAAGTATGTTTGACGTGCAAAGAAAATATTTCAAGTTTTTGAGGTATGCTAAATGTATTGTGACCAATTATGTATGGGATTGGAAAGTGGTAAAGCATGACCAGGAACCAATCCACCCCGTTAAAGAATGAACGGGTTTAGATCAGGATTGAAAATCGTTAAAGCATGAACGAGGACCAATCCACCCGTTAAAGCTTGAACGGGAATCTCATGTATGTGGCAGTGGATCTTCTCTGTCAGCCCAGTACTTTGGTTTAGTCTGATCAGGCGTATTTATGTATGGGTCACTTGCTTTGAAACATGCCTCTACGCAAAATGATGAAGTTTATGTATGTTCACGTATGTACAAGTATGCAAGCACGTTTAAGAAAAGTTTCATGTTATGGCACGTCTATGTATGTATGTAAGTTCAAGCTTTTATATGCACGTTCAAGTTCAAGTATATACGTTCTATTTTGAAGTTGCATGTGATTTTATTACGTATTACTCGCTACTTCTAGTTTATACGTTTTGAGTCTTTAGAC
Organism: Primulina tabacum; assembly: GCF_025594145.1. Taxonomy (NCBI): domain Eukaryota; kingdom Viridiplantae; phylum Streptophyta; class Magnoliopsida; order Lamiales; family Gesneriaceae; genus Primulina; species Primulina tabacum. The sequence goes on along the minus strand of NC_134553.1, from coordinate 39,083,256 downwards.
TCACTAGGCTTGATCGATGCAGGTGAGGATGCATTCGAGGAGATGGGAAGTCGGGACCAAGGAGCTGGCTTGGACTGAGCAGGAGGCTAGACCCGAGGACCGCTCAGTTTTTAAGAGTTTATGAACTGTCCAAAATACTCTGATTTCATGTTATCGATTATGAGTTTTAAACAAGTACTTTTACTAAACTTCATTTGAGATCTTTTGTTGCAAAAATATTTGGAGATGAACAGTTTATTTTATCGAATTTTGAAGGTTCGCCTTTTATTTAAAAAAATTTTAATTTTTCCGCAAATTTTAAGTAGTAAAAAGTACGGTACGTTACATTTGGTATCAGATCGGTGTTCTTGTAAAGGGTTATGCCTACTGCTAGTTGCAAGAAGCTCACGAAGTCACACCTCAAGTTTGTAAGTTTTAAAGTTTTGAGTTATGTTATGTACTAAAGATTAAGTCATGATTTCAGCGTGTCCATGTTTTAAATTCGATTTACGTGCATCTTATACTGTTGATATCATGTTCATGCATATGGGGTTTACGTGTTGGGTAAATTGTTGGAACAGTATGCCTCCTAGAAGCATAATTAACCGAGAAGCTAGGGATGAAGATAGAGAGGCTCGAGAGGAGGGGAGAGACGCTCCACCTCCTCCGCCGCCAAATATTGCAGGCACATATGCTTGCAGGAATGACTCAGTTCTTCGCACAGTTTGCGAGGGAACTAGGCGACGGTGGATGCAGGGGCTAGGCCCAGACCAGATGCGATATATGAGATGTTTAGGCGGATGAGCCCAAAGGAGTTTTTGGGGACCACTGACCCGACTGATAGCCGAAGGATAGATTAAATCCATTGAGGTAATTTTTGCCTTTATGGAGTTGCAAGATGCAGACAGGGTCAGGTGTGCCACATTTCTACTGACGGGGGACGCCAGACTGTGGTGGGAGAGCGTGTCCGTGGCAGCGAACTTGCAGAAGGGGGATGGCTTTAAGGAGGTATTCTCCTCCAAGTACTTCACTGTAGAAGTACGATCCAGACTGACAAGGGAATTCATGACACTGCGACAGGGAGACAGCAGTGTTGCAGAATTTGTAGGAAGTTTGAAAGTGGGTGTCAATTTGTGCCCCTGATAGCTAATGATGCCCAGGGAAAGTTGAGGCATTTCATGGATGGGTTGCGGCCGACCTTGCGCCGAGATGTCCGAGTAGCTGGTCCTACTACTTACGCAGTTTCCGTGTCTAGAGCTTTGGCGGCGGAGCAGGATCAGAGGGATATTGAGGCTGACAGGCAGGGCAAGAGGATCTATCAGGCTCCACAGCAGCAGCAGCAACCTCAGTTTAAGAGGCCGTTCCAGGGGCAACCAGGAATGAAGCCTTATCAGGGACCGCCAAAGGGCAAGGGTCCTATGCCACAGCAGAAGGCGCCACAGAGACCGGGAGAGCACCCGGTGTGCCTGAAGTGCAACCGTCAGCACTCGAGACAGTGTTTGTATGGGTCATGTAAATGTTTCAAGTGCGGAGCGAGTGATCCACATGCTGAAGGAGTGCCCACAGTGGAGGAAACCGACATAGGGAAGAGTGTTCGCCATGCATGCTCAAGAGGCGAACCCAGACACGACGTTATTGACCGGTAAACTATTTAATTAAGCATCGTATTACTTTGCTATGCATGTGTTGGAATTTCAATTGGGTTTATTAGTGTGCTAGTATTATTTTTGGGTGTCATGCGATATAAATTTCTTCTATGCCTGAGATTAAGGTTAGAATTTTGAGGAGATAAGTTTTGTGTTGTGCTTACGTCCCTCGGGATGTATATTCATAAAGAGACTAGCCACGAAGGCCCTGATAGACTTAGGAGACACCCACTCCTTTATCTCGGAGACGTTCGCTAGTCACCTGGACGTCAAGTCTATTGGGCTTGACGTGAGCTACTCAGTGACAGTCCCATCAGGGGAAGAATTGTCAGCTACTAGCGTGGTCAGAGACATCGATCTGGAACTGCAGGGCCACCTAGTGTACGCTGATTTGATTGTGTTGCCGATGCCAGAATTTGATATCATTCTGGAAATGGACTGGCTGACGAAGAACATAATTCTTATCGACTTCCAGAAAAGGTCGGTGTTAGTAAGACCTTTGGGTATGGAGCAGTTTCTCTTTGAGCCGGCAAGATGAAGGAGTTTTCCTCGCATGATCTCTTGCATGTAGGCGCGGAGACTCATTCACAAAGGGTGTCAGGCTTTCTTGGCCAGCGTTGTTTTCGCACCTGACGCACCCACTCCGTCATTAACAGATGTGCCAGTAGTCAGAGATATTCCTGACGTTTTTCCAGATGACGTCACAGACCTTCCACCAGAAAGAGAGGTGGAGTTTGCCATTGATCTTATGCCAGGCACAGTGCCAATCTCCAAAGCACCGTACCGTCTAGCTCCAGCTGAGATGTTAGAGCTCAAGCAGCAGATTCAGAAGCTTCTAGACAAAGAATTCACCCGCCCTAGTTTCTCACCATGGGGCGCACTAGTGCTCTTTGTGAAGAAGAAATACGGGAGCATGAGGCTGTGCATCGATTACCGAGAACTGAACAAGGTAACGATCAAGAACAAATACTCACTTCCTAGGATCGAGAACTTGTTTGATCAGTTGCAGGGAGCCACAGTGTTCTCTAAGATAGATCTTCGATCGGGGTACCACCAGCTAAAGGTGAAGGACGCCGATGTTCATAAGACAGCTTTCAGAACCAGGTATGAGTATTACGAGTTCTTAGTAATGCCATTTGGATTGACGAATGCTCCAGATATTTTCATGGACCTCATGAACCGAGTATTCCAGCCTTACCTTGATCAATTCATCATAGTATTCATCGACGATATTCTAATCTACTCGAAGAGCCATGAGGAGCACAGACAGCATTTGAGGACGTTTTTTTCAGGTCCTGCAGAGTCGCAAGTTACTTGCGAAGTTCAGTAAGTGTGAATTCTGGTTGGAGAAGGTAGCGTTTTTGGGTCACATAGTGTCTAGCAGGGGGATTGAGGTGGTTCCAGCAAAGGTGGCAGCTGTTAAGGAATAGGTTGAACCAAAGAATGCTTCAGATATCGGTAGTTTTCTGGATTTATCCGGTTACTATCGTAAGTTTATTCAGGGGTTTTCTTCGATATCAGTGCCACTCACTTCACTAACCAAGAAGAATGCTAAATTTGTGTGGAGTGATGAATGTCAGAAGAGCTTCGATACTTTGAAGCAAGCTCTTATTTCAGCGACAGTGTTAGCCATGCCATAAGGGCAAGGAGATTTTGTGTTATACACCGATGCCTCTAAGCTCGGGTTAGGCGCAGTATTGATGCAGCATGGTCGGGTGATAGCTTATGCTTCCAGACATTTGAAGGTGCATGAGAAAAATTATCCGACTCATGATTTAGAATTAGCCGCCGTTGTCTTTGCATTGAAGATTTGGAGACACTACTTGTACGATGAGAAATACCAGATATTCACTGATCACAAGAGTCTCAAGTACTTCTTCACGCAGAAAGAACTGAATATGAGACAGAGACAGTGGTTGGAGTTAGTAAAAGACTATGATTGTGCAATTAGCTACCATCCAGGGAAAGCTAATGTTGTGGCAGATGCCTTGAGCCGTAAAGTTGGAGTAATAGCACAACTGTCAGTACAGAGATCTCTTCAGTCAGAGATTCAGATATTTGGGTTAGAAGTTTATCATAAGGGCAGAACTCCTAAGCTGTCTAATCTGACAGTCCAGTCTTCTTTACTAAAGCGAATCCGTGCAGGTCAGTCTTCAGATGAGCAGTTACAAAAATGGAGACTGAAGGATGAGGCCAAGGGCAGTGTACTATACACAGTGTCTGATGGTATCGTGAGATACAGAGATAGAATGTGGGTGCCTAGTATTTATTCGGTCAGAGAGGATATTCTGACAGAGGCACACACATCTCCGTATTCTATTCATCCAGGAGGTACCAAGATGTACAAGGATCTGCAGATTTTGTATTGGTGGCCAGGTATGAAGAGAGACATCCGTCGGTTTGTGTCTAAATGTCTCACTTGTCAGCAGGTGAAGGCAGAGCATCAGAGGCCAGCAGAAATGCTTAAGCCACTCCCTATCCCTGAGTGGAAATGGGAGAATATCACAATGGACTTTGTAGTTGGTTTTCCGAGGTCAGTCAGAGGATTTAATGCTATTTGGGTTATAGTGGATCGACTCTCTAAGTCAGCGCACTTCTTGCCAGTGAAGACGACTTTCTCCATGACGCATTATCCGGAGCTCTATATCAGGGAGATAGTTCGGTTGCATGGAATTCCAGTTTTTATTGTGTCCGACAGGGACCCGAGGTTCACATCGTCCTTCTGGAAGAGCCTGCATGCAGCCATGGGGACGAAGTTGCTATTCAGTATAGCGTTTCACCCACAGACAGATGGCCAGTCTGAACGAGTGATTCAGATTTTGGAGGATTTATTGCGAGCCTGCATAATAGATTTCTATGGCACTTGGGAATCTAAGCTTCCTCTGGTGGAGTTTACTTACAACAACAGTTTCCAAGCATCTATAAGTATGGCTCCCTATGAGGCGTTGTTGGACGGAAGTGCAGATCACCGATTCATTGGGATGAAGTCGGTGTGAGGTTAGAGCTTGGTCTAGAGATAGTTCAGCAGACTGCAGATGTGGTGGTCAAGATTCGAGACAGAATGAAGACCGCCCAGAGTCGTCAGAAGAGCTATGCTGATAAGAGAAGAAGGGATGAAACGTCCTGCCCTTTTTATTGCTTTAAAAGTAATAGAATTTTTTTTTTTTAAACCTCACTTAGCATCGGCTGAACCATAAAATATTTTTGACATCATTTTAAAAATAAACTTCCAACTGCTATTTAAAAATCTAAAGGAAAATATTTTAAAGCATAAAATTGTCAAACATTTTACCAAACCTAAAAAGCAATAATTTGAAAAGAATAGCCCATACTAAACCTCTCAAAAATCTCTCAAATGCATAAATAAATAAACTTAAAAATCTTTAATCGTAAAGCATGAGTCAAAAGTCATAATGCGGAAAAAGTAGAAGCGCTGGTCCTCAGCCCAGTCAAATCACTCATCAAGTCCTCTCTCAATACCACCTGCATCCATCACACCTAGTGAGTCTAAAGACTCAACACACCATAATCTTTATAACGAGTAATACGTAATACAGTCAACATATAACGGTGAAAAATATTTTTACTTAAAATATCGTTTTCATGAAGATGCATAAACATAAACATTTTCGTAAATATTTTCATGATGCATAAAACTTTAAATAAAAATATCTTTATAATGATGCATCAACTTTAAACATAAACATTTTCATGACATGCATAAATAAACCTTAATCTTTTTCCTTTTTCCTCAACATGACATAAAACCTTTAACATGATCATAAACATTTTCCTTTTCCTTTTCCTTTGTTGAATTCAGATCATTAATTGTGAATTTCCTGACATGACATGACATGACGATGGATCCATCTACATAAAACCACAGTACTGGGCGACGGGGACATCAGCGACACTCTCACCGGTCAACTGAGCCTTGGCCTAACATGATCGAATAGAAATACGATCGTCGGGGCTCCCTCTGGGGCCTTCTCCCATAAATGGGCTCCCTCTGGGGCCTTCTCCCCTCACGATATTCCCATTCTTACCTCATAACCTCATAACCTCATATTCGTAATAATGGAAACACGATCGTCGGGCTCCCACTAGGACCATAACCCTCACGACGTCGCCATCATTAACGAATTAGTCACAATCACTTCACTTCCTTCAACATTTATATTCTCACCACTTTATAAAAATCATGCATAACATAACATTTTATTTTTGAAACCAAGAATGCAACATGTCTTTTAAATGTCTTCCTTACCTCATAGAAATCAAATAGACATTTTTTTAAAATCATAATTTAATCATAAGCTATTTCATAAACATTTAAAAATAATCATAATATCATAAAAACTGCATTTAGGGCACTGCCATGACGTTTACTAATTTCCCGGTGTAAAAGACCGTTTTACCCCTGGACTAAACATTTTACCTTTTCGATTTTTTTTTCTTGATTTCATGACTCTAACATGTCCCAAATAATTATTTAAGCTTACGTGAATTTTTCCATAATTTTATTTGGCTTAAATGTTAGACTTTTTCAATTATCTTTTCTTAATTGTTTTAACGGTGTTTTAATCCCGAAAAATACCAAACTTTAATATAAAATTCCTAAATTCTAAATTTAGTCTTTTTATATTATTTTAGCCCTTATGAACCACGACTCGACCCCCCGTGAGCCGTTTTCCAATTTTTCTTCTTTTTAAAACCCTATTTGACACATAAATTTCGACCCCGAGCCATCTCTTAATTTTTGCGAGTTACCCCCGAACCATGTCGAGCCAAAAGGTGCCCAACATGTTAATTTAGCCTACTGGACTCTAAGTTTACCAAGACTTCACACCAAAACCCGAAAACAAGCCGCCCCAAGTGACACCCAATCTAGCCGAGAGTTGCACCTAGACTAGGACTCTTGTTTTGCTTCTAGGACTCTTCCCCACGCACCCAACCGCTGAACCCACCTGTTGTACACCCTCTAAGGACCCTAAGGACTCCGTAGAACCCAAACCTCAAACCCAGGCTACGCCCCAAAGCCCCTTGCGCGACGCTGAACCCTGCGCGCCTCACATGCAACTTCTCGGGTAGGGTCCTAGCATGGCTAGGACTCTTTCCCAGCCCTTACAGTGAGTCCTAGCTTGGCTAGGACTCTCCCCCTGACCCGTGACAGACTCTAGCCGAGCCCTGGCCAAAGCCAAGACCAAGCCAACCCCTTGAACAAGCAACCCGATCACCCCAACCCTTGATAGCAAGTTTTCGCCTGTTCTTCTTTCTTGTTGCTTAGCCGTGTGTTCGGTGGTGTGTGTGTGGCCTTAATTCACATATTAACTTAGCTTGATCGTCCCTTAATGTCATGGCAGCCCCCTAAGTGAGAAAAACGTGAGTCATGGCATAAAACAAGTGGCATAAAAATCACAACTCCAATGCATGTACAAGATGGGTTTTGAAAATCTGAATATATACATATATGAACTTCAAGCTTTTCATGCACACATAATTTAAACAATATTATGATATAATGGATGAGAAAAGGGAGATTAAGGTGTGCCTTTGCGTAGTATACGCTCGAATAATCGTTGACGACGAAGAACGGAGGGACGACTACGGTTTGCTCTTGATAGACCTTCGAAAATCCCTTCCTAATTGCAAGTGTGTGCTGCCGTGTGTGTGTGGGTGTGGGGAGGGAAGAGTTTTCAGAATTTGAAAGTGAGTGGCCGATTTTTCCTTGGTGCAAAGTGTAGGGTTTTGATAAATTTACCCCTTTAAATATTAATTAATCAACCTCAAGGCTTTTAGGCCTATTAAGCCTCTAAATTAAGCCCATTAAAATAGTTAGGATTTAAATAAAATATCAACAAGCTTTTTGTTTAATTAAATATGTGAATTTATTAGCCGGGTTGCCACAAAGCTCGTATATTAGTTGAAAAACCAACACCGATAAAATTTACGCCCCGGCGTATAAAATCACCTCAAAACCCTTAATTTCACAAAATACTAAAAAGCATCGACCATATTTTAAATAATTAAAAATAATTATTTAATAAAAACATTTTCTATTTTTCAGCCATCGGTCTCCGTTCCTCGATCGCAACTCGAATAACCTTTAAAAATACATTTTAATGCAACCATGTATAAAATATAATTTAAACATACAAATATGCACAACATAATCAATTCATGCAATTAAAACATTTAATTAAAATACAAAAGAATTTAATAAATCGCATGCATGTGGTTCGCGTGGACTCTTAAATTTTCGGGGCGCTACAAGGGATCTAAAGTTTGCCGTGGATGATAATGTTTTCGTGAAGATAGCACCCATGAAGGGTGTTATGAGATTTGGGAAGAGAGGCAAGCTTACTCCGAGATTTATTGGACCGTTCGAGATTCTTGACAGAGTTTGGACACTAGTTTATCGTGTTGCCCTTCCGCCGAATCTGGCCGGGGTACACAATGTGTTCCACGTTTCGATGCTGAGGAAGTACTTAGCGAATCCTTAGCATGTTTTGAGCTATGAGCCGTTGCAGCTTGCTCCAGACTTGTCGTATGAGGAAAGACCTGTCCAAATCTTAGACAGACAGGAGCGTAGACTTCGGAACAAGGTGACCAAGTTGGTCAAAGTTCAGTGGCTGAATCAATCAATGGAGGAAGCCACTTGGAGACCGAGACAGATATGAGGAACCGCTACCTAGAACTGTTTGGTGAGATTTAATTTCGAGGACAAAATATATATAAGTGGGGGAGGAACTGTAGAGCCCAAAATCAGTACATGTAAAACCCATGCATTTATTTAAATTGTTAAATCATTTATTTAAATTAAAATGATTTTTTTAGTGATGCATGATTTATTAAAATGCATTATTTTAATGTTATGTGATGCACGTTAAAATGTTTTCTCGACTTTCATGTTTCAGGCGATCATTCGATGCGGGATCGAGGAAAAGAGACCGGTGACGATTTTGGCATGTTTTTATGTGATATTTTATTTTTAAGTTAAGGTTGAGGCATATTAATTAAATTAATAAGTTTCAGCATTTTAAAGCCTAAAATTATGTAATTAGTGAGTTTAGAATTTTGAAACTTTTAAAGTTGCTTTGTGCATTTTATTTGTTAAAAAGGGGAATTTTTATAAAATTAGTGTGTATTTATTTTTAATTAAGGAGTTGTTTAAAATTAGTGTGAGTTAATTTTTGTTAGCATTTTTTAATTAGTTAAGTTAGCAATAATTTCTCCTTAATTAAACACACACACGTTACACACACTCACATACACTTACATGTTTTTACACACAACACACACCTACACATTTTATTTTCAAAACTTGAGAGCAAAAACCTAGGGTTCCTCCACCTAAGAGCAGCCGCCCCTCCCTCTATACTTTCCAGCAACTTTTCGTGGTTTTTATTTCAAGAAAACCGTTCCACAAGCGTCCCGGATCGTCTCTCGCATCCTTCCCACTTTGGAGTCGTCGTTTCGGTAAAGTTAAAGATTTAAAGGCATGTATATTCTGTTTTTTCTATGTCGATCTAGTCATATTATGTGTTGCATTGTTTTTATGCGTAAAAATACATGTGTGATGTGTAAAGTTTGAGCAGAAATTGTTTAGATCGCATTTTGAACGTTTCTGGATCTGAAAATCACGTTTTTGTTGTTATTTTAAATACTATGATTTTTCGGTCGCTTTTCTGGAAAAACTTTCAACATATGAAACGTAGACTTTTTGATACCTTCGATTTGATATAAAATTCGAAATATTTGGATAAAAATTGAGTGAGATATGATCATTTTTGTGAGACTGCTCAAACTGCGTTTTCTGAAAAATTATGTTATTGATGTGTTCTTGAAGTTTTATTGTTGCAGGCTTCGTTGATGATCGACGGGTGATCGTTGCTGCATTTAGGTATATTTAGTATGATGTTGGGTTGGTATTTGGTATGCCGGTTAGTGTCGATAGGCACTTGAACTCATTAGAAGTTGTAGGAAACGATTTGGTGTCAATTTTCGTGTTTTTGAGTTGTATTGTGTCGTAGGTTGGATGTCGTTGTTTGGGGGTATTCGTATGGGTTTGGATTCAAGGTTATAGTATCCTAGGAGGGGTCTCGAGTTGTCGATTCATGGTCGGGATAATCGAGTTAGGAGAAATAAGCCTTGAGTATATGAATTTTCGTTGCTTCACGCGTACCGAGCCTACACGGACCCTTCGAAGGACCCTGACACGGGGTCCGTGCCTTTGTTTCCTTTGAAGTGTCAAATTTGCGAGCCTACACGGACCCTAGCACGGGGTCCGTGTCTTTACTTCTTTTCGAGCATTTCTTTTGCGAACCTACACGGACCTATACACAAACCCAGGCACGGGGTCCGTGTACTTCATATTTTGGGAAAAAAATTAGACTCCACATCAGGTTTTGTTTTGGGGTTTAAGATAATAGTTAGTACGATGATTAAAAGAGGTCAAGTCCCGAGGGAACTAGAATGTCATAAGCTACTTATTCACTTCGGTGGTGAGCTTGAGTACCTAACTCTAAGTTATGCAAGTTAAGTATTTCAAAATCATGTTAGTTTGTGCTGCAGCGGCCCCAAGCGAGATCCAACGAATCCCTCAATGCCAAGTAAGTATGTTTGACGTGCAAAGAAAATATTTCAAGTTTTTTAGGGATGCTAAATGCTTTGTGACCAATTATGTATGGGATTGGAAAGTGGTAAAGCATGATCAGGGACCAATCCACCCCGTTAAAGAATGAACGGGTTTAGATCAGGATTGGAAAGCGTTAAAACATGAACGGGGACCAATCCAACCCTTAAAGCATGAACATGGATCTCATGTATGTGGCAGTTGATCTTTCCTGTCAGCCCAGTACAGTGGTTTAGTCTGATCAGGCGTATTTATGTATGGGTCACTTGCTTTGAAACATGCCTCTATGCAAAATGATGAAGTTTATGTATGTTCACGTATGTACAAGTATGCAAGCACGTTTAAGAAAAGTTTCATGTTATGGCACGTCTATGTATGTATGTAAGTTCAAGCTTTAATATGCACGTTCAAGTTCAAGTATGTACGTTCTATTTTGAAGTTGCATATGATTTTATTACGTATTACTCGCTACTTCCAGTTTATACGTGTTGAGTCTTTAGACTCACTAGACTTGATCGATGCAGGTGAGGATGCATTCAAGGGGACAGGAGGTGAGGACCAAGGAGCTGGCTTGGACTGAGCAGGAGGCTAGACCCGAGGACCGCCCAGTTTTTAAGAGTTTATGAAGTGTCCAAAATACTCTGATTTCATGTTATCGATTATGAGTTTTAAACAATTACTTTTAGTAAACTTCATTTGAGATCTTTTGTTGCAACAATATTTGGGGACGAACAGTTTATTTTATCGAATTTTGAAGGTTCGCCTTTTATTTAAGAAAATTTTTAATTTTTCCGCAAATTTTAAGTAGTAAAAAGTACGGTACGTTACACAACAGTTGATTATTCCAACAAATTCCCAAAGTCCATCATCAGAAGAGCAGACTGAACTTTCAACTCATCAGCCAGAGCCATCCAAGGAAGCAGTTGTTGAACAATCTGAGCAAGAAACTGATTTTTCTTCCAAAGATGCCCAACCGTCACCTTTTGCTCCTAAATCTCCTCCAGCAGTTCTTCAACTATACTTTGAAGCTGAGTTGTCACTGGAAAATGTCGATGAAGTGATACAATCAGTTGCCACTGACATCTAGCTGAATGTTATAACTGATGAATTAGTTGAAGACCAGAGCAAAACTGAACAATCAGCCACGGAGGCAGTTTTACAAGAAGTTGAAGAACCAGTTCAGTTTTCTGCCACGACTGAACAAGTAGTTCAAGCTGAAACTGAAGTGGCTCAGTTGCATTCTGAACAAACTGAAGAAGTGCCAGTGTCAACTGAAGAGCCAGCTGAAGTGTCAGCTGAAAACCAACTGAAGTGGCTCAGTTGCACTCGGAACAAACTGAAGAAGTGCCAGTGACAACTGAAATGTCAGTTGATAAACCGACTGAAGAGCCAGCTGAAGTGTCAGCTGAAAAAGTAACTGAAGAGCCTACCAGCTCAACTGCTGCTCAACCTTCTACCTCTGCTGAAATGACCCTTCAGAAATCTGTTGAAGATACTGTTCCAGAAATGGTTACGGCTGACTGAATCAACAAATAGGGCCTTGGTAATTTTAATGAAGTAGACAAGGAGCAAGAACCAGAATCATCAGAAGCCCTGTCTCCTCAGATACCAATGGCTGCTAAAATCATGCTCGAAGGAATTCAGACCGGTTTGCACACTCTTATCTCAACGATTTCTAATATGAAGTCAACCCAGCTGCTGCAAACAGTAATGATTGATTCTACCAAGGATAGTACTTTGAAGAGCCTTAACCAAGTCACCAAAGACATCAATAATTTATTCATCTCAGAAGATCAATTAAAGAAGGACAGAGTGACAGTTCCAGCCCTTTTCCAGACTCAGGACATGCTGACCAATCGAATGGATTTTATACAAACCAGCATGACCAAGAGCTTTGATCAAATGCAGGAACAGATGATGAATGTTATATCTATGGTCAACTCAGAAGTCCGCACATTATCTAGCAAGGTTGATGGGTTTGACAAAAAAGGGGAAGAACAGCAGCAGCAGCTATCTAAGAAGAGATCATGTACAACCAACTGATCAAGGACCAGCTGAGAAAAGAGCCAATAAATGAAGAAGTCCAGATCAGTTAGAAGACAGTCTCTATATTCAGTTGAGAGTTTTGGCAGATTTTCAGTCAGCCAATAGAAGATTATATTATTCTTTTATTCTTTGTACGAATCTGTACATTGAAAGAGTCATAAATAAAAGATTATTTTATCTACAAGAGTTCAATTTGATCAGTTCATAAATTCTAAGTTTTGTCAAAAACTAAAAAGAGGGAAATTGTTGAAATCATAATTTCGGAGTTTGATAAATTGAGCGTGAAAAGATTGAACAACTGATCAAGATAACCAAAAATAGCTGAACTGAAGATTCGTAAACTGATAGTTGCCCAAACTGAAGATTAATGCGTAGATAATTCAAGGCAACTGAAGTAAGAAAAGCTAACTGAACTGTGTAGTCAACTGAACGATCAGTTGAGACTGATCAGTTACACAACGATCAGTTAAGACCGATCAATCACACAACAATCAGTTAATCCTATCAGCTATAAAGAGTCAACTGATCAATCAAGCTTTACACATCATCAATTAAAGACGCAGCCAACGACTGACAGTTTGTACAAGAGCAGCGGGAACGCCGCATTTCAGAAAAGCTACAATGTACGATTGTCAGAAGAATGTTGACATGACTATTCAACGGATATAAAGTTTCAAATGCATTCAATGTTACTGTTGGAAATCAAAGCCTATAATAGCATATAATATCAGCTGAGAAGCAGTCAAAAAAGATAACTAAGCTACCCAATTATCGAGCTATACAGTCAGTTTCAAGAACTCTACGCTTATTCTTTCAATGCTTTGTTTTACAAAAGCTCACGCTTATTATACATATCCATAGCTTTCAGGCTGTATCTTGAACTTAAGCAAAAACACTTATCATTGTAATATTCGATCTTTTAGAGATCTATTGTGCTGAAAAATTACATCAATTGATTACTGATAAAAATTGTATTGAAATTAAGAGTTTTAGTTTTGACAGTGTTAAGTCTAAACTGAAGTGGGTTTGTAGAAAGCATTGTATAAATCAAAGTCTTTTAGTGAATATATCTTCGAGATAGAAGAGGTGACGTAGGAGCGTTTGAAATCTCCGAACATCCACAAATCTTGCGTTCTTTCTTATAAGTTTTATTCTATCTGTCTTTCAGTTATTTTCACACTTTTATTAAGTTAACTGATTGACATTGATAACAAGATTCGCGAATTCAGTTTATCACTAAACTGATTGATCCTTCGAAAAGTTGTGAAAATTGTTAAGTGTTTATTCAACCTCTCTTTTAAACACTTTATCACACTCAACCTATCCTAAAAAATATTGAATAGAAAATACAATTTGGGACAAGTCTTATTTGACATCTGTTGGCCTAAATCGAATGTTATATAGGCCAACTCATGGTTGCAAAACCAAACTGAATGATTAGTCTAGGAGACGAGCCAAACTAAATGACCTATCTAGCTGACTAGAACAAACTAAATGACCATTGTAGCAGACGAGCCAAACTGAATGACCAGTTTATCAGACGAGCCAAAGTGAATGATCAATCTAGCAGACGAGCTAAATTGATAGTTGAAGAGCCCAACTGAATGATAAGTCTAGGCGAAGAGCCTAAATGAAATATTTGAGGGTATAAGAATATTTTATTGCATTTGCTCCTTTAGCTATAATTGAGGCTAAAAGAATATTTTATTGCAATTGCTATTTATAAGTACTTCAAAGTATTAAAAACGGCGTTGGTTTGAGAAACAAAATCAATCTTGATTTTGATGATAAAAAAAACTTGTTATTGTGTTTCTAATATATTTACTCAAGTGAGTAGTTGCCATCTCAAGTTGGAAGTTGGGACCCAAATTTAACCAAACTGAAAAGTGGATGTCTCACAGCTCGGTAATGCGAATGAAAAACCGTAAAAACTACTGAATAGAGAACACAATTTGGGACAAGTCTTAATTGACATCTGTTACCCATTCAGCTTGCATATCTTTTAAATAATTTACAAAATATTTAATCAGTTTCTACAAATGATTATTTTGAGTATCTTCCTCTTGGTATGAAAACCCAACTCAATTTAATTCAATGGTGTTCAATGTTTCAGAAACCGAGCTATTGTAGCTCAACGATTATCCCCCAATCGATCATATCAAGTGGTATCAAAGAAGGTTGTTCTTGAAAGAGTATTTGAAACTGATTTTTAGTTATAAATTCGTTTTTTATCACATATATGAAAAGTTTCAATTTTTTTGCAACTTGCAACAACCATGGGAAAAATGGCATAACTCCTTGACCGGGTGTCCAAATGACATACCACTTTTTTCATTGAAAACTAACCTCATAGATGATTGCAATGGTATAAAAGTTTCAGCCTTGTTGTGCGGGAGAAAAAGAAATTTATACAAGGGTTGTATAAATGACATTCTTTTAGTGAATTTCTTCTTTAGTGGAAGAAGGAAAGACATATAATGAATTTCTTCTTTAGTGGAAGAAGGAAAGACATATAAGGATTATTACCTTCAAACTTCCATAAAAAAACATTATGTCATTTACTTTAATCTCTTTTCTTATTTGTTTTGATTTGTTTATCTAGTCATTGTTTTAAAAGATTTTTCAACTGGATATAAAAATAATAACTTGTCTAGCCGCCGGACCATTTCCGCACTTGAAAAACATCTTCTGAGTGGTATAGCTATCTCTTGTCATTTAAGAAAAAAATTAACAAACCATCAGCTGTTAAGGTTAGCTCGAGTTTTTAAAGAAAATTTGAAGTGTTTATTTACCCTACTTTAAGCACATTTTTTATCATAACACAACTCGTTTAAGAAGCCACTAAGTTGTTCACTATAAATAAAAGGGAAAATTAGTTTTTGGTTCACTAACTTGTCCATTTTTTGGTTTTTGTTTATAAAATTTTCAAAGCTTCATCATGATATATTAACTTTTAATTTTTTCAGTCATTTGGTCTAAATATTGTTGTGACATTGAACATCTCAGTATTTTTCGAATTTGTGTCAACATTTTTCGATGTCGCATTAACAATAATTAAAAGAAATCATTTAAAATTTTGTAGAATACATGAAATTTTGTTTTAATTTATAATTTTTTTTTAAAAAAAGTAATATTTACTGATAAATATTGAAAAAATTTCAAAACAATAAATAAAAAAGAAATTTAGATTTCAGTTTGATTTTTTTAAAAACTACAATGATTATACCAAGACATTTGCTAACAGAATCTCCATCTTCCCTGTCATCCTCTCCCCAAAACCTCCTATTATTAGGCAATCTATGAAGTCATGTTTTCATATATATATATATACACACACACACACATATAATTATATATATGAGCTCTTCTTTATACTAATATCACACTCTCTTCTTCATCAAACAAATTCCATAGTATATCAATCCAAACTAAAATTAATATCCAACAAAAACCAGCAATGGAACAGTTCTCCATCAACAAGAACTGCTCTACATTGTACACAGGCGTCCCGTTGATAGATATCTCGAAACCCGATTCGAAGACGCTGCTCGTAAAGGCCTGCGAGGAGTTCGGATTCTTTAAAGTGATCAACCATGGAGTCCCGATCGAATACATGTCGAATTTGGAGGCCAAAGCTGTAAACTTCTTCTCTTTGCCTTTATCTGTCAAACAGAAAGCTGTGGCTCCTCACTTTTTCGAGTATGGAAACAAGGTGATTGGTTCCAGCGGCGATTTCGGTTGGGTGGAATACTTGATCCTAACGACCAATACCGAATCCAGCCGCCGAAATTTCTCATCCATTTTCGGCGAGGCTGCCGAAAACTTCAGGTGAGCAATTATGAAACATGATCAAGAAAGACTTGGTAACTTAGAATTCGATTTCGAAATACTTAACCTTTCGTTCCATCCCTGAAACTTGGATTAATCTGAATAAAAATCTGACATTCTAACACACTTAGTTTCTTTCATGTGTTTCTTTTTCAGTCGGGTTTTGAATGAATATGTGTCAGCTGTGAGGAAAATGGCTTGCGAGATTCTTGAAATGCTGGCTGATGGACTGAAGATCGAGCCAAGAAATGTGCTGAGCAAACTTCTAATGGATGACCAGAGCGACTCGATTTTCCGGCTGAATCACTACCCTCCTGTCCCGGAATCCAACGGCAAGAATAATTTGATTGGATTCGGA
This sequence comes from Primulina tabacum, assembly GCF_025594145.1. NCBI lineage: Eukaryota > Viridiplantae > Streptophyta > Magnoliopsida > Lamiales > Gesneriaceae > Primulina > Primulina tabacum. Next base: position 39,066,764 of record NC_134553.1, on the reverse strand, counting down.
GAACACACAGACCCGCAGATCCTTTCTGTGCTGAGATCCAATAACACTTCGGGCCTCCAAATCTCTCTCAAAGATGGGGATTGGATTTCCATTCCTCCTGATCAGAATTCTTTCTTCATTAATGTTGGTGATTCCTTGCAGGTAACCTCTTCAATTCTCTTTATTTCATACCAATTCTCACGTTTTTTTTATCATTGTTTCATCGATAGGAAAATTATTATGTGTTATTTTTTTTTTATCATCTATGTTGTTAATTTTAATACAAGTCATATACTTTTCAATTTTTTTTTTTACTTTAATCATTTCTCATCGGAAAGATAAACGTGGCACTGCATATGACAGTCATGTCGGTAGTGACACATCGTACCACATCAATAAAATGACTAAAATTATATATAAAAATATAGACTAATATTGAAATTTAATAATATAATAAACCAAAATAAAAAAAATATAATGACTGATCCCGTACTCTCTATTGTTCATCCTCCAATAACTAAAAAAAAAAATTATTTTTTACGCTTAAACCTTGAATGTGATGTTCCACCACAATCCATGCTTTGTACGAAGAAATATAATATTAATTTTCCCCATCACATATTATATGGTCAGCATCATTCATGACCTATTATTTTCAATCGCTTGTTTCAAAGACGTGTGATGTGAGTGTAATAAATTACGTATATATTTTGGGTTGCGATGATATAAAGTTGTTAGATTTGACTCCAATTATTTAGCATGTGTGTCCATTAAGTTTTCCATGCACGCATTTTTAGTGGAATTATAATTATTTAATGAAGAGCTACTAGATGAATCTTAATAAATTCTTCCAACAACTTGGTATTAATTGGCAAGTCACATTCACTTGAATATTTGTGCCCATTTATCCATATTCACTAAGGATATGTAAAAATGATCCTTGCATAAAACACATATATATATGAAACGTGTAATTTTGAATTGAAAATGTGTAGGTTGCATAGTTTATATCATCAGAATGATGATTAATACGAAAGTTGAGACGATCTTCTGCTTGATTATCATATATTGAGAATCTATGTAATTATTGAGAAATAGACTCGACAGAAACAATAACAGTCTACATGTATTAAAAACGCATTCAATTTTTTTTAACGGGCCTACGGTTTCAATTTCATTAAAATGATTATGACATCGTGATAGGATATCGCTAAAAAGAATATCTAACCGTCAATTTCATTATTTTAATGTTAAAATTATTTTTAAAAATATTTGAGTTATGTTGTTAACAAATAGGCAAACAAAGACATCTTGTTCTACAACTAATACTAGAACTAAACATAGGAATCCAACAACTAATATTAGAACTAATTATAAACTCACAATATAATATGAATTCATACAATTATTGGGAATGTGAAAGTGGCCCATACGCGTTGATCAATGACATGTTCAATTCGTTAATGGTCCTACAATTTCAATTTCGTTAAAAGTGTGTGGAAATCTTGATGTAGTAGTGCCAATTATGAAATGTTGGTATTTAATTTTTCATTCTCATTATTTTATGAAAATATATATAGTCAATTTTTTTGGATAGGTAAGTCATTGGGTGTGACTTATGTGTGAAAAACATCATATCTTGGCTGTCGGGAAATATTATCCATCTTATTCTAAAAATCCAGACTAAATTACCCATAGGTGATGACGAATGGAAGATTCAAGAGCGTGAGACATAGAGTCGTGGTGAACAACAAGAAGGAATCGAGAGTGTCGATGATTTACTTCGGAGGACCACCATTGAGTGAGAAGATAGCTCCATTGCCATCTTTGATGAAAGGAGAAGATAGCAGCTTGTACAAAGAGTTTACATGGTTTGAGTACAAAAGATATGCTTTTCAGTCGAGATTGGCTGATAATAGGTTGGGCCTTTTTGAAAAAATTGTTGCCTCTTAATTTACAATTTCTCATACATTTGTAGTATTTTACTCTTCGATTTAACGTTCCTTTTATGGAAAAAGCTGCCTCTATTTAATTACCACTTTTTTTCCCTTGTCTTAAATATTGTGATTTAAAGCTAATAACTGCTATCATGTCGTTGGTGGTAAGTGTCCTTGTATGTTATCATTCAAACCACCAAAATTAAATGGGAAAAAATAGTGTCATTGTCAAAGAAAGTTCTTCGTTCTCTCTCATTTTTAATTATTACCAACGGTGAAGTACAAGCTTATTGCGTCGCTTAGAAAAAATAATTTCCAAAATAATATCAGAGTCAGAATGTATATATGGTAAAAATCGTTGATACGTAAATATGTAATTTATACTTCATTTTGTTCGTTTACAGGGAGTGATATATAAAATTCAGGCACATGTTGCTTTTGTTGGAGTACTGTTTTCTTGCACCCAAGATTAAGTGGAAATTTAAAATTTTTGTTTTGACATTCAAAACATTCTTTGGGAGTCGTACGAAATAAAAACATTTATATGCTGTTTAGAATATTTATCTTAAATTCAAAACACTGGACACCAAACTATTCCGGATTTTAAGTCGAGATAGTCCTTCTTCTTCTTTCTTACAAATGTATCTTCTTCCTTCTTTGATCGTCAAATCAAGTCTTAATCATAAACTTTGTTCCTCGTATAGATTGTACTAGAGATCTAAACAAAGTCTGTGTCGAGATTAGATCGCCGGGATTATACAAATTGGCGGGGTTGTGGCGGCGTCGGGGTGGCGAACGGTGGAAGGTGTGGTGGCCGGAAACTCATTATGAAATAAAGGGGAGGCCGAAATCTCTTTGTGAGGGAGAAGATGATTTGTATGTATTTTTCTTGTCTGGTTATGTCACATCTTATCAACCTTTGATAACATATTAATAAAAATACGTTAATTTTAATCCCATTACGATTCCTTTTTTTCATTAATAAAAATTCTAATTTAGTATCTATCATGCAAAGTCCACTCTTGATAATGCACGATATATATGCTTATATCTGTATATATGTGTATATATATTTAATACATCTATACACATATATCTATATATATAAACATATAAGTAAAATTAAATAATCATTTTTTAATTTCTTAATTGATTTTTAATTAATAAAGCAAATCTTAAACAATTCTAGACATCTCTAGAATATTCAATGAGAACCATGAATATATAGTAGTCATCATTAGTAACATTATTATTTAAGTAGTATAGTCTAAATTCACTAATAAGTAATTATGAATTCATTATAACTCCGATCGATAATCAGATTGCGGCAATGTATCAAATGTACAAATCTTGTTATATAATTAAAACTGAAAATTTCGAAAGACAAAATTTTCATTGATCCATTTTTTGCAGCTGTAAATGCCACAATTGGATAAAATCGTAAAATATTATTAAACTAAATATTTTTTTTACATGAGAGTGAATAAAGCTCAAGCCATATTTTGTCTTGTTGGGCACCTACTCTAACAAAATCCCACTTGACCTATAACCAACTACCCATAGATTTCAGATCCATTAATTCACGATGCTTCCCAAACTATGGTCATGGCATGAACTTCGTAAGTTTATCAACAACGTTATATGTAGAGGAACTCTCTGTACTGATAAATCTCCTTTTTACCACAATTTCCCGGATTATGTGGAACTTCCTCAATGTATGCTTGAATCGGTGATGAGATCTTGGTTCATTTGGTTGCGCAACGGCACCAATATTGTCACAATAGACCTGTACTATATCAACTGTTTTAGAAATGACACCCAAATCTTGAGCGAAATTCAATATCCAAAAAACCTCATTTCCTGCAGCTAATGCAACTATATATTTGGCCTCAGTTGTTGAATCCACTGTGGTGTCTTTTTTGGAAGTCTTCCAAGAGATAACACCACCTTTGATCTTGACTACAAATCAGAGGTTGATTTCAAATCATCCACTTATGATTGAAAGCTAGAATCAATATAACTTTCCAATTTTAACTCTCAACTCCCATGAACCAAAAACAAATTCTTAATTCTTCTTAAATACTTAAGAATGTCCATGGATTTTCAATTCAGCGGTCCGAGATTCGATTGATATCTGCTTACAACACTAAGTGAAAATGCAATATCAGGTCGAGAAGATATCATACCATACATTATACTGCCTATAGTTGACGCATATGAGATGCGACTCATGGTTTCTATCTCATCATCAGTCTTAGGGACATAGATAGAATCTCATCATGACACAATGAGAGTTATCCTCTCTTGTACTCCTCCATAGAGTATCTCTTTAGTATGGTATCGATATAAATGGATTGGGTGAGCCCTAGCATTATTTTTGATCTATTTCTATATATTTGTATTCTTAATATATAGGATGTTTCACTCATATCTTTTATGGAGAATTAATTACTTGCTAACTATACTTTAATTGGCTGCAACATCCCTAAATCATTCTCAAGTAATAGTTTGTCATCAACATAAAATACTAGAAATGTCACTATTCTCCCACTAACCTTGTTGTATACACATGGTTCCTCAGGATTTTTAACAAAATCAAATTCTTTGATAGTGTTGTCAAATAAGAGGTTCCAGCTCCTTGATGCATGTTTGTGTCCATGAATAAATCTATGAAGTTTGCATATTTTATACTCACTTCCTATTTATGTGAATTTTTTATGTTGAGACATGTAAATCTCTTCCTTAGTGTCACTATTAAGTAACGTCATATTCACATCCATATGTCATATTTCATAATCATACCATGCTACTAGGACCAATATTATTTTAAAGGACTTCAACATTGCGACTTGAGAAAAATTTTCTTCGTAGTCAATACCTTGACTTTGAGTATATCATTTTGCTACCAATCTGACTTTGAAAGTTATTACATTCCCATCCGCCTCAAGTTTAATTTTATAAATTCATTTGATTCCCATGTGAAGGATTCATTTAGGTGGATCTACTAAGGACCATACTTGGTTCGAATACATAGAGTCCATGTCAGACTACATGCCATTTGGATGAATTAGCATCGGATAATGCTTCTTTGAATCTTCTTTTATCACATCCGAGAATGGGCTCATCTTGGCCTTCTTCAAGAAGCATGATCAACTTCTTAGTTGGCCTTGAGACCCTTTCAGATCTCCAAAGAGTTTGTGTTTCTTCAACTGGCAGTTCTGGTGCGAGTTCTACCTTTTCATAAGTGGGTGGTTCACGAATCTCTTCGAGTTCTCGTATTCCGTCTTTTCTATTTAATAGAAACTTCTTCTCCAAGGATGTGATATTCTTTGAAACAAACACATTTGCTTCTTTGGGATCATAAAAATAGTATCCAACAGAATTTTTTAGACATCCTACAAATTATCACAAATTAGCTCTATTATCCATTTTTTATCCTATTGTCTACATCACATAAGTTGGACATCCCCATATTCTTAAAAAATAATATTTGGGTGATTTTCTCATCCATATCTCATATGGAGTTTTATCAACTGTCTTTTTATGGAATTGGTTCAACAACATTGCCACAGTTTCAAGCGCAAATCCTCAAAGGGTTGATGACAATTCAGTGAATATATCATAGAACGAACCATGTCCATCAATCTTTGATTACGTCGTTCTGATACATTATTCAACCGGGGTCTGGAAAATGTGGTCCACTATGAGAGAATCACATTCTCTTTAAGATATTATTGAAATTTAGTACTTAAATATTCTACTCATCGATGAGATTGAAGTGTTCTAATATTATTTCTTAATTGTTTTTCTACTTCAGTTTTGAATTCTTTGAACTTTTCAAAGACTTCAGACTTGTAATTAATTAAACATATACTCATACCTGGATAAGTTATCAATAAAAGTAATAAAGTAGAATTGGCCATATTTCATGCTAACAGTTAGTAGGCTACACATATTTGTATAGATCAAATCCAATAGATTATGTGCACGTTCCACTTTCCCTATCAAAGAAACTTTATTCATCTTTTCTTTCAGAAAGGAGTCGCATGTTTCAAGAGAGTTTATCTCTGACATGTCAAGCATTTCATCTTCCACTAGCTTGTGCATTCTTCTTTGAGAAATATGTCATAGCCTAGAGTGCCAAAAGTGTGCATGATTTAGTCTATCTTGTTTTCTTTTGTTTGTTGTTGATATCGTGTTAACTTGGACGTCATTAATTGGAATATATTTTATTTTTAAGTTATAAAGATTGTTATGTATTTCTCATATTCCAATAAACATTAATTCTTATAAATATTGCAAAAACCTTTAGTAAATAAACAATAAAATCCATCTTTATCAAGTATAGAAATGGAAACAATGTTTTCAACTATGTTAGGAACAAATAAAACATCTCTTAGAAATAACTTAAAATTATTGTTTAGTACCAAGTAAATGCCTCCAACGACCCTCGTAGTAACTTTTGCTCCATTGTCCATCCTCAGAAATGTCTCACCATTCCTTAATCTTCTACTTCTTTCAACACCTGCAAATCATTGCATAGATGAGATCCACATCAAGTATCTAATACTCAAGAAATTGAATTAATAGACATTTACTTCAATATAAAACATAGCCTTGCCAGAAATCTTTTGTGCTAGATATTTCTTGCAATTGTGCTTTCAATGTCCAGATTTCTTACAATGGAAGGAAAAATATTCTACCTGACCGGGCTTTTTGGTCATTTTAGAACTGCTTGGAGTGTAATGATCTGAATCCTTATTTTGAATGAAGTATTAATTAAGAGATAATTAAAGAGTTGTTAATTAAATATTATTAAAGAATTGATAATTCAGGATCAAGCTGTTGGGATCCACCGAATTTAAAATGGACAACCCAATCTACTTCAGATTACATTATCCCGATAAATCCAACTATACAAATGAGATTCTGACACGAAGCAGATAAGATTTATTTGGATTTTCTGAACTAATTCGGATGCAACCTATAAATGGAAGCCAGTTTCTTTTGTTTCCTACTCCGCATCCTTCGGAGAGAGTTCTAGCCATATACCTTAGGTTTTCTAGCCAGTTTCTAGGGCACTTTGGTGTCGAGAAGTTTCGGAGCAAGTGTCAACTCGAGGAGAGGTCGGTGAACTGGGATCGAGACATCATCAGCGGGCTGACAACGGACGCAAGTATAATCCTAAAGCATTAAATAGTGATTTAAGGATTATTATGAATAATTTTGTAGCATGTTTGGTAATTTAGGATTTGGTTTGATAGTGATTTCATTATATTGGTATTGTCTAGGTTTAGACGAGTAAGCTTTTTGTCAGACTGTTTTAGTGAGGTACGTGATGTATTGACTGAGATATCCAAGCGTAGTATACACACTTATATGCTTCATATTTATCTGTTGCATGATACATGTTTTACTGCTTTGGCATATTATGTATAATATATCATGTTGAGACTGATATCTTTTGAGATATACCTCGTTTGTTAGGGTCGTACAGCCCTATTATGTATTGTGGACGATGGGTATCGAGCGCTACAATGTCCGACTGGAGCCGCAGGCTCTGATGACCTGGACATTGTAGGTCCACGTCTTGATGTTGAGTGTGGGAGCCAAAACATGCATAGGACAGATCAGAGACTACACACTTAGGAGCCTCTAGACTGAGCATGAGATTCTTGACTTGATCATTATATCCGAGCATATTCCACGCATCATATCAGTTTGTATACTCGTATATTCTCATTTTGAGCGATTTTTGCTCACGTCCTTGTTTTCATCTTGTGCACCCCATTCCATGGGGCAGGTCTTAGGTTGGACGGTTCGGACAGCCAGGACAGTGGCTAGAGCAGTTGGGTTTTCGGTGGCGATCCAGTAGAGGTTTTATATGGTTTATCATATCCTCATTCAATATTATGTTTTTGATATGGTTGTATTAATGTTTAAGACTGCTTTTATTGTTCTGTTTTTGTTTGAGTTGTAAGATGATTAAGTCATTTGGTTTCTGCTGTTTAATTGTTGTTATTAAGTTTTAATTTTGCATGCATATTAGCCTGTTTAGTAGTGGCTCGGGTAAGAGCACTACATGGAGCATGCTTCTTGCTTGGTTTGTTTTAATTGGAAGAAGTAGAACGTTTCTTTCCCTTCCCTTTTGGGCCTTTTTTCGTCCCAGATAAAGAGCCCACTTGAAAAACATGTTTTTCAATTTTGTTGGTAGCTTCATAGCTAGTAACCATATTGACTAACTCTTCAAGGTCGACCTCCATCTTGTTCATATTGAAGTTCACCTCAAACCCATCAAACGAAGGCGGTAGTGACAGCAGTAGAATTTCTGTGGATAATTGAAAGGGGGTCGGATACAGGTGCCTGGATGCGCAACAGAAGTTTAAAAAACATATTTTCAAGTAATAAAACCGAACACCCTACTAGATGTGTATAAAATAACAAGAACAAACACAAAATCATACATAGTGTGTTTAGAAGTTTTTACCTATCAATCACAATGATTGATTATTGGCTCCAACTAAGTTGTAAACAACTTATCTCTTGAAGGGTTGACCCAATCTACAAGCTTCCAAGAGCACACCTGTAATGCCTGGAAATTATGTTACGGTAATTTGAGATTAATTATCGATAAAGTGATTTGATTATAGCCGGATCACTATGAAAATGGAATTGGAATAGCATGAGTATGCTTGTTGCGTGACCAGTAGGTCTCGCACATATGCGCGGCATGAGGGCGCGCATATGCGTGAGCTACACAGAAAGCTTAAGTACGGAACAGAACCTTGCGCGCACATGCGCGGCAGAGCGCGTGCATATGCGCGATGAGTCCAGTGGCCATGATGCATTTCTAGAGAAGTAGGCGCACATGCGCGATGGGGAGCGCGCACATGCGCGAGATGTCCAATAGCCAAATTCGATTTCCAGAGCATGTCGAGCACATGCGCGGAGGTTGCACGCGCATATGCGCGAGCTGCCGAGGGGCTGAGATGCGAGAACCGAATTTTGCGCACATGCGAGGGATGAAGTCGCGCATATGCGCGAAAGGCTTGGACAAAATTCTAGATTGACACGTAGCAAGTTGCATGCAATATATATAAATCAAGTTCATTCTTTGGAGCATTCAGAAAAAGGAAGAAATGGAAGTCAGGAGAAAACTTTGATTCTTGATATTAGAATTCAAGTTACGAGGATCCGTCCGTCTGATTTTGAATCCGACTTCAGTACTGTATTCCTATCGACACAGGCTACAACTGGACGTAAGTTTTGTTATGTTTTGTGAAGATTTGAAATTATGATATTGCTGGAATCGAATATGATTTATATATGGTGTTTCTAATATGTTAGAAATCGTATACTCGCAGTCAGATCAAGAAACATATTGATAATGGAATTGTTATGATTTGTCAGAATATATCGATTGATATCAAACAGATTTGGATTATTGATTAATTACGGATTGTGTTGGATATCAATTATGGATTGTAATTATTATTTGTTGATATTGTATTGATGGGGATATTCAGATTGTTCCGTTATGCCATCGATTTTGAGTTAAATCCAGATTGATCAGATTGGTATTGATTTGAGCAGTATATTGATATGGTACTATTGATATTGTCATTGCCAGATTGAGTGTTGAGAGACTTTGAATTCCAGACAGGAACGTCGTCAGAACTACAATGAAAGAAAGGAATAAGTCAATGTGGTACCGGGAGAACGACTCGAGTAGGATATACTTGAGTTTTCCTAAATCACATACTTATTATTATTAGGTACATTGATTTGAATTGATATGCTTGTTCTATTGATTTATCGAAAGCATGTATTAGACGAGTATTAGACGAGTGATCTTGTGACATAAGTGCTGATAGTGATGGAATCGTCACTGGCACATTGCACATTGTCACAAGATAGTGAGTTGGCGATAGTGCCAAAGTTTGTGACGGATAGGTCAAGACACCGGATGTTCGGTTATATCGAAGTGGATAGAATTGGAGTTTCTTCTATTACTGATGTTCGATATGGAATACCAACGTCTGGAAACCGGGATCCCTAGACTAGGAAAGAGTCTAGTCTGAGATATGGAGTCATGAGTTGATTGACGATTTTATATTGATTATGTTTCAGATTTTGGTACATGTTACGGATATTTGTTACATGTTTTTACATTGTTTATATGATTGCATGTTTCGTTGATTTATACTTGGAAATATTTCTCACCGGAGTTATCATGCTGTTGTCGTGTTTGTATATATGCATGGCAACATGTGCGACAGGATCAGGGTCGAGGAGATGATGAGAGATCGTGATTAGAGTGGAGACTACGGACTTTGACATTGCTGTAGATAGGATTCAGCACTTGATATTTAGTTGTTGAACCTTAGTTTAAATTTGATGTTTGTTGTACAAGACTTGTACTTTTATACTGATATGTATATTAGATTGAATACCATTACGTTCCGCAATTTAAAAAAAAAATTTAGACCCTCCTTATTGTAATTGATTAAATTGTCCCAATGATGATTAAGTATATGATTAGCGTCCGGGTCCCCACAACAGGTGGTATCAGAGCGATAGATCATTTAGATTGAGATAAAAGCTAGTAAGCGGGGTAGATTGAGTTTTTCTTCCTTGCTTTTACATGCTAGCAATCTATTATGTTCTACTGCTTTATATTGCATGTTTATCTGTTTATCTGACTTGATTTGGAAACATGTGTTATTGAGACTGAATCAGAACCAATTCTTGATCAGAGGTAAGATGATCAGAAGGGAACTGATATATATTTGTCAGATTTGATTGCTAACCCTTTTGATAATCAGATACGCCTCCTCGAAGAATACCAGAACAGGGTAGCACTTCGAATTCTCCAATGGATGTAACAGCTACATCGATGGAGACATTATTGAAGAGATTTCAGTCATTTCATCCACCGACTCTGAAGGGTACTGAGACTTCAGTTGATTACGAGAGTTGGTTAGACGACATTGAGATGCTGTTTGAGTCCTTGGATTACACTGATGAGCGGAGAGTGAAACTGATTGGGCACCAGTTGCATGATGTTGCAAAGAACTGGTGGATTACAACAAAGCGGGCCTTGGAGCATCGAGGTACAGTTATCACCTGGAATGTATTTAAAACTGAGTTTTATCAGAGATTCTTTCCAGTGTCGTACAGGAAGGATAAGAGAGCAGAGTTTGCAAACTTGAGACAGGGTCAGCTGAACATCAAGGAATATGTGGCCAGTTCTCTACACTGCTACGATTTACTCCACATGTGGCCGAGAATGATGAAGCCGTTGCTGATCAGTTAATGGTCTGAATTCGGAAATCTTTTCCTTGGTGAATACCGGGAGACCGAATAATTTTACCGATGCTTTGAACAGAGCTAAGGGAGCCGAAGCCGGTCTGATGAGACAGAGAGGAGCTTCATTTGTACCTCCAGCACCGAGACCCCAGCAACGACCTCCCCGGTTTGAGAGTGGCAGCAGCAGTGGGGGAAAAAAAGACTTCTTGAAAGCTAGAGGGAAGCAATTTAAGAGATCTGGAAGCAGTTCATCCAGTTCTAGCGGCTCGAGACAAACCGGTCAGGGCCAGAGTTATACAGGACCTTATTGCAGCACTTGTGGAGGGAAGCATTCCACAGAGCAGTGCCGAGGAGTGTTCGGCAGTTGCCGTATTTGTAGGCAACAGGGACATTTTTCCAGAGTTTGCCCATAGAGAGATTCTCAGAGAGCACAGGGTGCCGAATCATCTGGATCAGCGGCATAGACTGACAGACGATCAGCCGCTGTTCATTCATTCCAGCCAACACCATCTCAGTCACAGCAGAGGCCAGGAGGTAGCCAGACGGTGAGCCAACCTCCTAGACAGCAGGCCAGAGTATTCGCTTTGATAGAGGAGCAGGATCAGGAGGCACCTGACGATGTTGTTGCAGGTAACTGTTTTATTTCTGGTTATCCTGCATATGTATTGATAGATACTGGTGCATCGCATACATTCATATCTGAGCGATTTGCATTGATGTTGTGCCTGGGTTGTCTGATTTTGATTGTATTATCGGTATCGATATGTTAACCAAGTACAGAGCTACTGTTGATTGTTTCCAAGAGATTGTGAGATTCAGACCGGATATGGCTGATAAGTGGAAATTCTACGGTAAGGGTTCTCGATCTAGAATTTCTTTGATATCCGTATTGTCTATGACTCGATTGTTACAGAAAGGAGCGGAGGGATTCCTTGTCTATTCAGTTGATTTACTGAAATCGAGTCCATCATTGGCGGATTTGCCAGTGGTGTGTGAGTTCGCTGATGTCTTCCCAGATGAGATTCCTGGTTTGCCTCCGATTCGAGAGATAGACTTCAGCATTGAGTTGATGCCAGGTACAGTTCCGATTTCGAGGGCTCCGTACAGAATGGCACCAATTGAGTTGAAAGAGTTGAAAGAACAGTTGGAGGATTTATTGGCCAAGGGGTATATCAGACCGAGTGTGTCTCCTTGGGGTGCTCCAGTACTGTTTGTTCGAAAGAAAGACGGTTCTATGAGACTATGTATCGATTATCGGCAACTGAACAAAGCAACGGTAAAGAATAAATATCCCTTGCCTCGCATTGATTATTTTTTTGATCAGTTGCAGGGTTCTTCAGTATATTCCAAGATCGATCTGAGATCTGGATATCATCAGCTGAGAGTCAGGGATTCTGATATCTTGAAGTCAGCATTCAGAACCAGGTATGGACATTATGAATTTATTGTCATGCCGTTCGGTTTGACTAATGCTCCAGCTGTGTTTATGGGTCTGATGAACCGCATATTCCAGAGGTATCTTGATGATTTCGTTATTATATTCATTGATGATAACTTGATTTATTCGAAGAATATGATTGAACATGCCGAGCATTTGAGAACTGTGTTGAAAATTCTGAGGGCTGAGAAACTATATGCTAAACTATCGAAATGCGAGTTTTGGTTGAGACAGGTTGTATTCTTGGGTCATATTATATCCGGAGACGGTATATCAGTTGATCCCAGTAAGGTTGAGGCAGTGATTTCTTGGCCGAGACCGACTTCAGTACCAGATATTCGCAGTTTTATGGGTTTGGCAGGATATTATCGTCGATTTATTAAAGATTTTTCTAGCATTGCCAAGCCAATTACTCACTTGACTCAGAAGAATGCTCCATTTGTTTGGTCTGAAGAATGTGAGACCAGCTTTCTTGAATTGAAGAAAAGACTGACCAGTGCACCGATCTTGACGATTCCATCAGGTACTGGTGATTTTGTGGTTTATTGTGATGCATCTCACCGAGGATTGGGTTGTGTTCTGATGCAGCGAGAACATGTTATTGCTTATGCCTCGAGACAGCTGAAGCCACATGAGACTCGTTACCCAATTCATGATCTTGAATTGGCTGCCATTGTATTTGCTTTGAAGATATGGCGACACTACCTTTATGGTGAGAAGTTTGAAATCTATTCTGATCACAAAAGCTTGAAATATCTCTTTTCACAGTTAGAGTTGAATATGAGACAGCGAAGATGGCTTGATTTACTGAAAGATTTTGATTGTGAAATCAAGTATTATCCAGGAAAATCCAATGCAGCAGCTGATGCACTGAGTAGGAAGGTATGTTCCTTATCCCTATCGACTATCGGTGTTTCGAATTTGATAGAAGATTGCTGTTTTTCTGGATTGGTATTTGAGACAGATTATAAATCGATGTGATTATGTGCCATTCGGGTCGAACCAGAACTGATATTGAGAATCAAAGAAGCACATAAAATTGATCAGAATGTACAGAATTCGATTGCTATGGTCAGAGCTGGACATCAATCGGAATATCAGGTTCATGACAGTGTTTTGTATGCGAATAACCGTATTGTTGTGTCGAATGTTTCAGATTTGAGATAGCAGATATTGACAGAAGCGCACAACAGTCGTTTTAGCATTCATCCTGGTGGCAGGAAAATGTACAATGATCTGAAGACACAATACTGGTGGAAACAGATGAAAGATGATATTGCTACATTTGTATCCAAATGTCTGAATTGCCAATAGGTGAAAGCCGAGAGAAAGAAACCAGGAGGTCTACTGCTCAGTTTATCTATTCCTGAATGGAAATGGGATCACATTTCCATGGATTTTGTGACACAGTTACCACGTTCCTCCAGAGGTTGTGATGCGATTTGGGTTGTGATTGACAGATTGACCAAATCCGCATGTTTTATTCCATACAAGATGACGTACAGATATGACTAGATGGCCGATATTTATATCAGAGAGGTGGTCAGATTGCACGGAGTGCCGAAGTCGATTGTTTCGGACCGTGATCCTCGGTTTACTTCGCAGTTCTGGCAGAGTTTACAGCAGGCTCTAGGTACGAAGTACCGCATATCATCCTCAAACCGACGGACAGTCAGAGCGGACTATTCAGACATTGGAGGATATGCTTAGAGCCATAGTGCTTGATTTTAGCACTAATTGGCAGGATGCATTGCCACTTTAAGAGTTTTCGTACAACAACAGCTATCAGACGAGTATTGAGATGGCACCATTTGAGGCGTTGTACGGAAAGAAGTGTCGATCCCCTTTGTATTGGGATGATATCTCTAAAGTTCCTGAGACTGGACCTGATATGATCAGAGATATGAGCGGAGAAAGTGAAGCTAATTCAGAAAAGAATGAAAGCATCTCAAGACAGACAAGCCAAATATGCCAAAATCAGACAACGACCATTGGTATTTGAGACATGAGATCGAGTATTCCTGAAAATTTCTCCTTTCAGGGGTGTTGTCAGATTTGGCAAGAAAGGGAAACTGTCTCCACGATATGTTGGTCCTTATGAGATTCTCGAGAAGATAGGAGATCGTGCCTATCGACTCGCCTTACCGCCTTCATTATCGAGGATACATGATGTCTTTCATGTATCTATGTTGCGGAAATATCTGCCTGATGATTCTCACATTATTCAGCCAGACGAGGTAGAACTTGATGAAAGTCTAAGTTATGTCAAAAAACCGATCCAGATTATCGATCGTAAGGAAAAGCAGCTCAGAACGAAGACAATTCCTCTTGTGAAAGTCCAATGGACTTGTCATGGCACTGAAGAGGCCACCTAGGAGACTGAATCGGACATGAGACAGGAATTCCCAGAGTTATTTCGATGATGTGAGTCTTCTATTTAGTTTTTGTTATACATTTTTTTTCTGATATGATTTGATTGCCTGTGATTTCGGGGACGAAATCATGTCTTAGAGGGGGAGAATTGAAATGCCTGAAAATTATGTTACGGTAATTTGAGATTAATTATCGATAAAGTGATTTGATTATAGCCGGATCACTATGAAAATGGAATTGGAATAGCATGAATATGCTTGTTACGTGACCAGTGGGTCTCGCGCATATGCGCGGCATGAGGGCGCGCATATGCGCGAGCTACACAGGAAGCTTAAGTGCGGAACAGAACCTTGCGCGCACATGCGCGGCAGGCGCACATATGCGCGATGAGTCCAGTGGCCATGATGCATTTCCAGAGAAGTAGGCGCACATGTGCGATGCGGAGCACGCACATGCGCGAGATGTCCAGTAGCCAAAATCAATTTCCAGAGCATGTCGCGCACATGCGCGGTGATTGCACGCGCATATGCGCGAGCGGCCAAGGGGCTGAGATGCGAGAACCGAACTTTGCGCGCACATGCGCGGGATGAAGTCGCGCATATGCACGAAAGGCTTTGGACAAAATTCGAGATTGACACGTAGCAAGTTGCATGCAATATATATAAATGAAGTTCATTCTTTGGAGCATTCAGAAAAAGGAAGAAACGGAAGTCAGGAGAAAACTTTGATTCTTGATATTAGAATTCAAGTTACGAGGAATCCGTCCGTCTGATTTTGAATCCGATTTCAGTACTGTATTCCTATCGACCCAAGCTACAACTGGACGTAAGTTTTGTTAGGTTTTGTTAAGATTTGAAATTATGATATTGCTGGAATCGAATATGATTCATATGTGGTGTTTCTGATATGTTAGACATCGCATAATCGCAGTCAGATCGAGAAACAGATTGATTATGGAATTGTTATGATTTGTCAGAATATATTGATTGATATCAGACAGATTTGGATTATTGATTAATTACGGATTGTGTTGGATATCAATTATGGATTGTAATTATTATCTGTTGATATTGTATTGATGGGGATATTCAGATTGTTCCGTTATGCCATTGATTTTGAGTTAAATCCAGATTGATCATATTGGTATTGATTTGAGCAGTATATTGATATGGTACTATTGATATTGTCAATGCCAGATTGAGTGTTGAGAGACTTTGAATTCCAGACAGGAACGTCGTCAGAACTACAATGAAAGAAAGGTATAAGTCAATGTGGTACCGGGAGAATGACTCGAGTAGGATATACTTGAGTTTCCCTAAATCACATACTTATTGTTATTAGGTACATTGATTTGAATTGATATGCTTGTTCTATTGATTTATAGAAAGCATCTATTAGACGAGTATTAGACGAGTGATCTTGTGACATAAGTGCTGATAGTGATGGAATCGTCACTGGAACATTGCACATTGTCACAAGATAGTGAATTGGCGATAGTGCCAAAGTCTGTGACGGATAGGTCAAGACACCAAATGTTCGGTTATATCGAAGTGGATAGAATTGGAGTTTCTTATATTATTGATGTTCGATATGGAATACCAACGTCTGGAAACCGGGATCCCTAGACTAGGAAAGAGTCTAGTATGAGATATGGAGTCATGAGTTGATTGACGATTTTATATTGATTATGTTTTAGATTTTGATACATGTTACTGATATCTGTTACACGCTTTTACATTGTTTATATGATTGCATGTTCCGTTGATTTATACTGGGATATATTTCTCACCGGAGTTATCCGGCTGTTGTC
Organism: Primulina tabacum; assembly: GCF_025594145.1. NCBI lineage: Eukaryota > Viridiplantae > Streptophyta > Magnoliopsida > Lamiales > Gesneriaceae > Primulina > Primulina tabacum. The sequence goes on along the minus strand of NC_134553.1, from coordinate 39,049,918 downwards.
GTGTTTGTATGTGTGCATGGCAACAGGTGGGACATGATCAGGATCGAGGAGATGATGAAAGATCGTGATTAGAGTGGAGAATACGGACTTTGACATTGCTGTAGATAGGATTCAGCACTTGATATTTAGTTGTTGAACCTTAGTTTAAATTTGATGTTTGTTGTACAAGACTTGTACTTTTATACTGATATGTATATTTGATTGAATATCATTACGCTCCGCAATTTAAAAAAAAAATTTAGACCCTCCTTATTGTAATTGATTAAATTGTCCCAATGATGATTAAGTATATGATTAGCGTCCGGGTCCCCACAACACCTTACTCATGAGGATTCTTTCCTTCAAATTAGGTCCACCACTAACTTCAAAGATCTACTTTGCCCCTGCACTAGAAAATTTAGAGTAGTTTTCTTTGAGAAGTTTATGCTCCTATCATCAATATGAAGGAGAAAATTTTTGAAGAAAGTATGAGGAAGTTTCGGCCATGGTGGGAGAGGAAAAAAGGAGAAAAATTTTCTTGGTGCTTGAAAAAGTTAAAAGTGCATGTGCATGACATGCCTTGTTTATTGAAAAGATTGTCTCCCAACTCTTCACCTCCCTTGCATACAATTTGGGCTTGTAACATGTACAGAGCCCATAGACTATTATTTAAATATATCAAACACATTCGAGATCAATTAAATCTTTACTTGAATTTACTCAAGGACACTAGTTGAATAATTATTTCCAATTGGGCTCTACAAGATCAAATATTATTTAATTAATTCAAAACTTGAATTAATTTAATTATTTGGACTCTATTAGGTCCACTATTGTTTAATTAATTCAACACTTGAATTAATTTAATTTAGTCCATAACAAAGTTTATGAAAATCACAATTTCCAAATACATTATTTATTTGAGTCAAATTTTAATTTATGAACACTTCGACAAATTAAAAGTTACATTCCCCATAATCCTCTTATAGAAGTCATACTTTTTTTTTTTGCGCTTATAAACTCCTTTATAAGCCTTTCAACACATTGAACTATTTTTCTTCTCAACGGGATATAGAAAGTTAACACTTGTATGACCCTCAATGGTTCAATGATACGACTAGCAGTGAGTTCACATCTCAATGTGATTTAGGACTAAACATGTCCTTATATGAGCATACCCCAATTGATCCATTCTTATTTATCAACTCCTTGATAATAAGAAAGTCATAACTCAAGTCTGATAGTACCGAACCAATCATGTTAAACACCTAGCAGCATCACTTACATGATTCCCTAGGTATCAAATGATAGTGCCTGTGTGAGGCCCAAGGCCGAAGAGGTCGAGGGGTGATCGCCGGTGCCATGAGGTTTCACTGACAATGAGCGGCTCCTAGCAGGCTTTTAGGCGAAAGAAACTTGGATGAACCAATCTTACACCAGAAGGAGAGGGATTCCAAAACTGTTCAGGTATGGGACTGTGTAGTTGAAGAGGGCTTAAAAGATTTGATATGTACTACTCATATCAAGAAGGTGCATCTTCTTTTCGGTAGCTCATGATATAAGAACTCCAAAGTTAGCGTGCTTGATTTGGGGTAATTTTGGGATAGGTGACCCCCTAGGGTGCGTGTGAGTGAGGATATAAGCACGCTGGAAAGACCCGTCTTGATACAGTGAGGATAGTCGTCGGATCTAGGGTGTTATAGTTGGTATCAGAGCCGACCTCTCCGATTAGAGTGTGGTTCGAGGGCAAACCAAGCGGAAGCTGGTGCGCACGTGAGGCCTGGGGCCGAAGAGGGCGGGGGGTGATCGTCGGTGCCATGAGGTTGCACGGACAATGAGCGGCTCCTGATAGGCTTCTAGGTAGAGCAAACATGGATGAACCGATCTTACCCCGGAAGGAGAGGGATTCCGAAACTGTTCAGGTATGGAACTGTGCAGTTGAAGAGGGTTTAAAAGATTTGATATTTACTACTCATATCGAGAAGGTGCATTTTTTTTCGTTAGCTCATCATATAAGAACTCCAAAGTTAAGCATGCTTGACTTGGGGTAATTTTGGGATGGGTGACCCCCTGGGAAACTTCCTAGGGTGCGTGTGAGTGAGGAAATAAGCACACTGGAAAGATCCGTCTTGATACAATGAGGACAGTTTTCGAATCTAGGACGTTACAGCCTGCAAGAACCACTCCATTATGGTTAGCGTACAGTACGGTCCCTTCATCTCATATAATCTGACCGATTCGACAACTATTGGTATATCGAGAGTTGTCAAAGAATCGATACAATGTGTCATGTCGTAGTTTCATCGATGGTGTAATATAAAAAATCCCTTTCTTAATTACCACCAATACTCTGATCAGAGATTTAAAACTACATACACATGAAATCACATAGGATATCAATACCCGAAGGTAAGCTGTGAATCCTTGACTACAATGCATCGACTCCTATATGTTTCCACAAAACACCCAACCTTACCACCTGATTGCCCCATATGAGTCGGTAAAAAAGTCAAAGTGCAATGCTAGCATATAGAGTCACAATTTTGTCCTGGGTCATATGGACTAATGATGTACAACCATAAACTAGGACATTTCCACTCAATAAGTAACAACCACTTGGAAAGTCCTTTATGAAGGGTTGTTCAGTGCACTCTACAAGACATCACAATGTCTCTTACCAATGAAACCTGGTACTCACATCGCAGATACTAGTCTCAAACTCGAGCGGCCTTTATCCTTCTTAACGGCGGCTGAATCGACCAGGAACTGTTTAGAATATACAATATTTCAAATATGAGTTTCATGATACTCATCATGAGTTTCATGATGCTCATCACATGAGCATCAAATATTATTTCTACTATTTTTATATTCAAAGACTTTATCTATGCAACTAGCATGAGTATACAGATAAAGATGTGCCAAAACAACAATTTTAAATATTATTAAAATAAAGATTGTTTATATATAGAGTTTCAATGTGAACTCTCGACCAACACTTGGCTCGACGGACACCTACTCTAACAACAATTCATTTGGAATAACAAGATCCAGGCCCATTAGTTTCTCAACGAGCCCAATCATCTTCACACAATGCTTTTGGACCGATGCCCCTTTTCCTAGGCATGAGGTCACGAGCCCCTTGATAGTAACATGCCTTAGAAGACGTGTTTATTCACCGTACAACTCTTGTAGGTGACCGTAAATGTTGCCAGCATTTACAGCTTCCTTAACCCTCTTTGTAACTTGTTTGACATAGAAGCCAGCATATAGATCTTAGTTTGCAAATCATGGTCCCATAGTTTCTCAAGCTTAGTCAATTCCTAACTATTTTAAAATATTTTTTAGGACATAAAATATGAACTTTTATTTTTATGAATTTTTGACCATTATTTTCATATTTTCACCACTTTTTGATGAAAACGGGAAATCAAATTTATGTAGTGAGTACGCAAGGTCCAATTACTAAATTATAATCCCAATTATCTTGGAAAATAATTATTTGCAAAAGGTAGAGCTCAATTGCAATGCTTTGGAACTCTTACATAGTTCTGTCTAAGGTCCTATTAATATTGTGCTGTTAATCTTTACGTGTCGAGCCCAACAGATCAACATTGAATCTAAGTGAACGATCGTCATGCGATCCCCAATTATCTAGGGCAAAATCATGGGAGTTCCTGTAATTTACATCAAGTATGTCAGTGGAAGTCACAACTTTTCGACGTCCATACCTCCTCAATTATCTATGCCAATGTCTGACTGCCAGTACTTTTCATCCTACAACCGTCGTTGATGGAAAGCAAGGAAATATTAAGATTTTTTAAATTTTCTTTTTAATGGACTTGATTTAAATTTTGAATCTTATCCAAAATAAGATATTTTAATTTTGAAAATTTTTCTCATCGTTAGTTTAAAATCTTGTGCCATATTTGTTTGTATACTTGTCAGATTCATGCAACTCTTTTTATCATATTAATAATCATGTGCATAATGACTATTATAATATATCACACTCATAATGAATAATAAAATATGATCAATAACCGATAGCTAATTGATCCATATGAGCTATATATGGATCCATGTCCAAAATCTAAGCAATACAGGGACGTAAATGCAATATTACATAAGCTTTTAATATTTTAAATGTTTTCGATATTCAAAATTCCTGAGGATCTGGGCCCACCATCTTCAAATCTCGATCTCCTACTAAATAAAATATTTACATTAAAATTTACATGGCACATTAAGATACAAATTTAGGGGGTGATAAGGGGCCATAAATGTAAAGTCCAAAATGCAATAACTTAATCTAACTGCATACAAATCTAAGAAAAAATAAAAAATATCTAAGTAAATTATTTTAATTGCAGTAGTTAAATGTGGTAGGCATGTTTACATGTTAAAAGTAGGGTTTCTATTAGAATGCATTAATCAGTGTTTCCAGGGGTTATTTGATATATGATATAATTAATGTGTAAATTTAAAAAATAGTGTTTTTTGAGATGTTTTTACATGTGGAGTCATATTTTAAATCGGTAATAAATTTTTTACTATAATCAGGACTTTTTTTTGGAGATTTTGTTATTATTTTCGAAAATTTTCCTAAAGAGATATTTTGTGTAAGTACTAATGGTCATAATGAGACTATTATAATAGGATTATTGGGCCCAATTGTCTACCTTAGTATTAATACCCAAACATTAACTCCCAATCCGACTTCTCCCCACACCTCACGCCTAAAAAAAAAAAAACCTTGGGTTTCTATTACCTAGCAGCCACCGCAGTCCCTAGGGCATTCACGCGTTGATTTTGAAGGCCAAAAATGCATCAAGATCTTCCCTGTCGCTCCAGAAACGTTCCTTCGTGTCTAAACTAGAATATTCATGCGTGAATCACGCAAAGGCACGTCTTATTCCTCTTTTTCTCATCATTCATACCATATTATGTGTGAATATGTATCCTTGTATGAAAAATCTAATAGCATCATAGTATTTTCGTTTTTTTGGTTTATACATTGAAAAACTTGCAATTTTTGAATTGAAACTCATGATATTGATGCTGCAAAAGGGGATGCTAGGTTATGTACAATATGGATATGATTTGAGGGCTATTTTGGAGTCATAGATGGGGTTGGAAAGGCCTGGAAAAGAAGGTAAATGGGGCTCCACGAAACCTAGGGTTTTTGAAGGGATAAGGCTCGACCATGGGGCGTGCGGGGGCTGCGGGTCGTGTGGGATGGTTGAGCTGCATCCAGATGACCTAAGAGGGTTGTGGCGTTGTCCTAGACGGGTCGAGTAGTGGCTGGTGCAAGGGCAACGGCTGGAGTCACGCGGCTTGGAGGCGTGACCATGTTGCGCGCACGTTAGGGGCTTCGCGTGCATGGCTTGTTAGGACTGGTCCAGAATCATCCTAAGGGTTCGGTCAAGGTCCTAAGGTGGTTGGCTAGGGTCTGGTATGGGGCTAGGATTGAAGAAACATGTGATTGGTTGGGGCTAGGGTTTGGTCAAATTGTGTAGAAAAATTCACTAGCTTTACAGGCGTTATTAAGGGTTCTAAATGGGTTGAATTGGGTTGTATAGGGGCTGGTAAGGTGTTATTAAGCTATGGTTAAATTTTGGTAAAGTTTGGTTAATTTTTGGGGTGATTTGGGTTAAAACTGTACTACGGTCCAAGTTTTAAAACGAATTATGAAAGTTAGTTAATGAGCTTAAGTTTACATCTAAGATATGATTATGGGTGTGTTATAAGGTGTTATAGTAAGTTTGGATGGATTCTAGTCGAAGTTTTAGGTCCAGGAGTAAAATGAGAAAATTATGGTTTTAGGGGCAAAACATTCGTTTTACACCTGAAAAATGTTAGGAGTCTTAGCAGTGTCCTGATAACTGTAATGAATGTTAAAATGTTTATTTTGAAAGTTTATGGAATTTTATGTTTAAAATTGAAAAATGCTAAAAGACATGTTGTATGATTGGTTTAAAAGAAAATGATACTTATTCATTATATTTTTATAAACTGATGGAAATGATGAAAATGTTTTGAATGAGGTTATTTGATTGTGACAGTAAGGAAATTGGGATTCGTGAGGGACAAAGCCCTAGTGGAACCCGTTTACGGGACAAAGGCCCGAGAGAACCCAAGACCGGATTTCCATATGCCAAGGCCCAGTAAAGAAAAGTGTTCGTTGGTGTCCCTACCAACTATAGGCCAAGGCAAAGAACGGAAAAGTGGTTAATGTTTCCCCGCTGCTTGGTACTATGTTTGCAGCAGAGATTGATCAATCGTCTGAAAGATGAAAGGATGGTCAAAATTAATGAACTGATTTCCCCCTAAAAGTAAATGTATACGTATAAGGATGAAAGGAAATGTTTAAGGTTATGCAAATATTCATGTTAAAGTTATTTTATTAAGGTAATTTTCACTGTTGCATGTGGATGTATACGTATTATTTGTTATAATGGTTAAGACTTGCTGAGTAATGACTCACTAGGTGTGAATGATGTAGGTGATGATAATTTTGTTGAGACAGGAGGACTTGATGATTGAAATGGCTAGGTTGATGGTGCACTGAAACCCAAGGACCTTGCTAGTTTCGACACAGTTAACGACTTAACAATACTCTAAATACATTTATGACTTTTGTGTGAAGGAGTGGTTTTTGAGAGGATTTAAGACGTTCATGTTATTTTTCAAAAATGCTAATTTTAGGTTTGGTTGGATTTTATGATTTTTACTGAAGTTATGAATTTTTAGTATTTAGTTGGTTGGGTTATTTTTAAATAGTGTAATTGATAAATATATATATATATATATGTACATACATTTATATGTATAGGCCGAAGCCTATTTGGTTTTTAAAAAAGGAAAAAAAATTATTCCAACCCAATTTAAAAGCAATGTATAAGTTAGGGAAGTTTCAATGAATCAGGACCACTTTAAATAATTATCAAATAATTAAAAGACATTATGTAAAATATCCAACCATATACCTAACAAATTGGTAATGATCCTTGATTATCCTTTTCCATATAATATCAAATATTATATTAAACCATAATATCTAATAGGATCGATTAACTGTTGAAAGAGTGTTTAGAAGGGGGGTTGAATAAACACTAACAATCTTCACAATCTTTTCGAATGTTGAGTTAGTTTAGTGACAAATTGAAACTCGGAATCTTGTCAGTCTATATCAATGAGTTAATAATAAAGTGCGGAAATAAACTGACTGATAGATATAATAAAAAACTGAAATAAGAACACATGAGATTTTATGGATGTTCGGAGATTTCAATCACTCCTATGTCACCCCTTTCTATCACAAGGATATCATATCCACTAAAAAACTTTGATCGATACAAACACTTGTACAGATCCACTTCAGTTTGAATTTAACAATGCCAAAACTGAAAATCTTAGTTTACAATATGTTTCACAGTACTTAACTGGACTTGGTGCAACCGATCTCTTTTAAGATTGAATTTACAACAAAATAATTTGTTCTAGTAAGCTCGAAAAGTAGCCTAGAATGCAACGAATATATCTGATAAGTGTGAGCTTCTAATTTTTTGAATATGAGCGAGAATTTTAGCAGAGTAACAGCAAGATTGATAGAATAGTGAATCGTTATTTTTTAACTGCTCTTCTATGCTATTTATAGGCTTCTCTTCAATGGTAATAATTAATGTAATTTGAATCTTTATATCCGTTGTTTGCCACATCAATATTTTTCTGACATTCGTACACTGCAGCTTTTCTGAAATACGGCGTTCCCACTATTAGTTGCGTTCTTCTTTGTATTGTTTGTCGGTTGAATGCCTTTTTCGTTAACTGATGACGTGTACAGCTGAAAGATCAGATGATAAGCAATAGCTGACAAGCTCACAACTGAATATAGCAACTGATCAGTTTCCAACTGATCAGTCATTTGTCTACGTAAGTTCAGGTCAGCTGGTTCAGTTGCCTTTGTTAATCTGCGTAATAATATTCAGTTATAGGAAACTGTCAGTTTGATTATTTGTTCAGTTACTTTCAAACTTTTTGATCAGTTAATCCAATCTTTTTAAGCACTTAGTTTGTCAAACAACCAAAATTTAGTTTCCATTTCCCCATTTTTGGTGTTTGACAAAACTTGGAATATAGGAACTGATCAACTGCAACTGAACAAAAAAATAATCTTCGAACTCTTTGTAGATAAAATAATTATTTCAATGTACAAATTCGTGCAAAGAATAAAAGAGTGAAATAATCTTCAAGAATATTCATAATTCTGTCATAATCTTCAACCTCTAGCTGAAATCAGTTGATTACTTCTGTTGATCTTCATCTTTTCCTTTTTTCTTTGTCTTCTCCTTTTTGAACTTTTCTTCTCCTTTTTCCCCCATTTTGTCAAACACATCAACTTTTCTGGAAAATATATGAACATCCGAGGCGATGTCTGACACAGCATTCATATCAATATCTTGTAGCAAATATATCCTTTTAGTGACAGCCTTTTTCCAGAAAATCAAAGTGTCTTCCGACTAAGGCTGGAGTTTGGAAGTGAACTTCAATCGACACTCTGTCCTTTTTAATTTCTTCCATCTGGAGAAATAGTGAAGTCACATTCTCTTGGATTTGCTGGAGTCTTCCCGTAGTAAACTCATTTTAAGAGTTGAGCTTCAAGGTATGCGCAAGCTGGGTTGACTGGATGTTTGAAATGGCATTCATCATACTGACGAGGTTGTTCTGAACAGATTGGATTTCTTCGAACAAGGATTCAATATCCATTGATATACCAGGTGTGGGGACCCGGACGCTAATTCATCTTCTTAATCAGTAATAGGATCAAATGTAACAATTAAGTAAACTGGGTCATAAATTTTTTTTTTTTAAATACATGATTGCACAACATATGAAATAAATCTTATTTCATTTACAAGATCAACATCAAGATCCAAAGTAAAAGTCTTGTACAAAAGTAAATCATAACAAATTAATGTTCAACCACTACATATCCAGTGATGAAAACAACTCTACTTCTGGGTCCGAATCTCCACGCTAATATCAATGTCTCATACTCTTCTCGACCCTGATCCTGTCCCACTTGTTGTCATGCACACATACAAACACAACAACAGCCGGATAACTCCGGTGAGAAATATATTCCCAGTATAAACAACGTATACATGCAATCATATAAACAGTTATAAAAGCATGGAACAATTATCAATAACATGTAACACAATCTGAAAGACATGAATCAATATAAAACTGTAAATCAAACTCTTGACTCATACTCTGACTCGACTCCTCTCTAATCTAGGAATCCCGGTCGAATAAGAACGTAACAGTCTCCCACCTACTCTACCAGCTAGATGGTGGTACGTTCTTATTCCCAGACTTTGGCATTCTATATAGAATCTCTACAATAGGAGTCGATCTACTCCTAAGCACATCGATACCGCCAAAAGTCCAGTGACTTGGCACCTTTGCCAATGACTAGGCACATCTGCCGAAGACTCTAACTCATGCTTTGCTATAAATCAATAGACTAAGCATATCAATCTCATGAATTGCAAACATCAAAGCAATACAATAAAGTATGTGGTTTTGGGAAACTCAAGTCGAATCTAACTCGAGTCGTATCTTTCCGGTTTCACATTTATTTATACCTTTCTTTTCGTAGATCAGTCTGATCAATGAAATCAATACCAGTCTAGCTCTGATCGTTCTTCGAAGTCGTCGATACCCAATCTGGAATGACATATTCGAGAAGTACAATATCAATATACAAATCAAAGCAATACTGGATATGATCAGAACTCAATCTAATTCTGTTTCGACGGCATAACAGCTCAATCTCGATATACCCAGCAATACAATATCAGCAGATACAAATCATAACTCATAATCAATAGATAAACACCATCTGATCTAAAATCTGTATATTCTCAATCAATTCAAATCTGAAAATGATAACAATTTCAAATGGAGTCTATTCTTCAATCTGATTTCGATTATACGATGTCTAATATCTCAAGAACACCAAATATCAATTATATCTGATTTCTCCCCTATCACAATTTCGAACCATGTAAGAAAAGGAAGAAAAATTACATCCTCTTAAAGTCGTTGACACGAGGAACATTAAACTAAAATCAGATTAAACTTCAGACGGACGGATCTTTCGCAAACCAAATTCTAGTATCAAAAGAATTGAAGCTTTCCCTGGGAACCTCGGCCTTTCCTTGCTGAATTCTGAATTGAATGAAAGAATATATATATATCTTGCATGGAAAAGAACAAGTGGCTTATTCTACACTCTGCACGTCTCGCGCATATGCACGACCTTCCTCGGCGCATATGCGCGAGACCTACTGGTCTCGGCATTCATGAGTTCTACTGCTCGCGCATATGCGCGCCCTAACCCCGCGCATATGCGCGAGACCTACTGTCTCGGCACTTGTATCTTTCACATGCTCGTGCATATGCGCGCCCTGTCTCGCACATATGCGCTAGGTTCTCTGCCCTGCTTTCGCATATGCGCGCCTCGTGTCGCGCATATGCGCGAGGTGTTCTGTTCTCGCACATCATAATATCACATGCTTTACCAAATCTGGTCTCGGAGTGGTCCGTCTATAATCACATCAATTCATAATCAATAATCTCAGATTAACAGAATAAAAATCTTGGGGAGATAATTAGATATTTTCGCAGCATAGATACATGAAAGACGTCATGTATACCAGATAAAGAAAGAGGTAACGCAATTCGATAGGCACGATCACCTATCTTCTCCAGAATCTCATAAGGACCGATGTAACGGGGAGATAATTTCCCTTTCTTGCCAAATCTGACAATGCCTCTAAAAGGAGAAATCTTCAAAAATACTATGTCTCTTGTCTCAAATACCAACGGTCGTCGTCGAACATTGGCATATTTGGCATGTCTATCCTGAGCTGTCTTCATTCTCTGCTGAATCAGCTTCACTTTCTCAGTCATATCTCGAATCATATCAGGCCCAATCTCAGGTACCTCAGATATCGCATCCCTATATAAAGAGGATCTGCACTTCCTGCCATACAACGCTTCAAACGGAGCCATCTGTATACTCCTCTGATAGCTTTTGTTGTATGAAAATTCACAAAGTGGCAAAGAATCTTGCTAGCTAGTGCCAAAATCTAGCACTACAGCTCTAAGCATATCCTCTAATGTCTGGATAGTTCGCTCTTACTGTCCGTCGCTCTGAGGATGATATGCGGTACTCAGATGCAATTTCGTGCCTAGAGGTTGTTGCAAACTGTGCCAAAAGTGCGAAGTAAATCGAGAATCACGATCTGATACGATAGACTTCGGCACACTATGCAATCTGACCACTTCTCTGACATAAATCTCTACCATCTGGTCGTGTCTGTACGTCATTCTGTACGGAATAAAACATGGTGATTTGGTCAATGTGTCAATAACGACCCAAATCGCATCGTAACTTCTGGAGGATCGTGGTAGCTTCGTAACAAAATCCTTGGAAATGTGATCCCATTTCCATTCTGGAATAGATAAGCTATGCAACAGACCTCCTGGTTTCTTTCTTTCAGCTTTCACCTGTTGGCAATTCAAACATTTGGATACAAATTCTGCAATGTCTGATTTCATCTGTTTCCTCCAAAACTGTTTCTTCAGATCATTGTACATTTTTCTGCCACCAAGATGAATACTGAAACGACTACAGTGCGCTCCTGACAAAATCTGCTGTTTCAAGTCTGAAACATCTAGCACAACAAGTCGATTATCCACATACAGTACATCATCACGTACCTGATATTCTGATTGATGCCCTGATCTGACAATCAATATCGAGTTCTGGACATTCTGATCAACTTTCTGTGCTTCTTTGATTCTCAAAATCAATTCTGGTTCAGCTTGAATGGCATACAATCTCAGAGATTGACAATCTGTCTCAAATACCAATCCAGAAAGACAGCAATCTTCAATCAAATTCGAAACACCAATCATCGATAAGGATAAAGAACACAACTTTCGACTTAGTGCATCAGCTGCTGCATTTGATTTTCCCGGATAATATTTGATTTCACAATCACGGATAATATTTGATTTAACAATCAAAATCTTTCAGTAAATCAAGCCATCTTCATTGACTCATATTCAATTCTGACTGTGAAAATAGATATTTCAAGCTCTTGTGATCAGAATAGATCTCAAACTTCTCATCGTATTGGTAGTGTCGCCAAATCTTCAATGCAAATACAATTGCTGCCAATTCAAGATCATTAATCGGGTAGCGAGTCTCATGTGGCTTCAATTGTCTCGAGGCATAAGCAATAACATGTCCTCGCTGCATCAAAACACAACTCAATCCTCTGTGAGAAGCATCACAATAAACAACAAAATCACCAGTACCTGATGGAATGGTCAATACAGGAGCACTAGTCAGTCTCTTCTTCAACTCTAGAAAACTAGATTCAGACTCCTCTGACCAAACAAATGGTGCATTCTTCTAAGTCAACTGAGTCATCGGCTTTGCAATACTGGAGAAATATTTAATAAATAGCCGATAGTATCCTGCTAAACGCATAAAACTCCGTATCTATGGCACTGATGTCGGTCTAGGCCAACTGATCACAGCTTCAACTTTGCTAGGATCAACAGAAATACCATCTCCAGATATAATATGTCCCAGAAATATCACTTGCTGCAGCCAAAACTCACATTTAGACAGCTTACCATATAATTTCTCATTTTTCAGAATCTTCAGTACAGTTCTCAAATGCTCAGCATGATCAATCATACTGTTCGAGTAAATCAGAATATTATCAATGAAAATAATCACAAAGTCATCTAGATACTTCTGAAATATACGGTTTCATCAAGCCCATAAATATAGCTGGAGCATTTGTTAAACCAAACGGTATGACTATAAACTCATAGTGGCCATACCTGGTTCTGAAAGCTGTCTTCGATATATCAGAATCTCTGACTCTCAGTTGATGATATCCAGATCTCAGATCGATTTTGGAATAAACAGAAGAACCCTGCAACTGATCAAATAAATCATCGATACTAGGCAAAGGGTATTTATTCTTTATCGTAGCTTTGTTCAGTTGCCGATAGTCAATGCAAAGTCTCGTTGAACCATCTTTCTTTCTAACAAACAGTACTGGAGTACCCCAAGGAGAAACACTCGGTCTGATGTAACCCTTGGCAAGTAAATATTCTAGCTACTCTTTCAATTCTTTCAATTCAATCGGTGCCATTCTGCATGGAGTATTAGATATAGGAATAGTTCCTGGTCAAATCAATACTGAAGTCTATCTCTCGGATTGGAGGCAAACCCGGAATCTCATCTGGAAAGACATCAACAAACTCACATACCACTGGCAAATCTGCCAATGATGGGCTCGATTTCAGTATATCTACTTAATACACAAGTAATCCCTCTACTCCGTTCTGTAATGGACAACACATATATCAAGAGAATTCTAGCTCTAGAACCCTTACCGTAAAATTTTCATTCATCAGCCATATCAGGTCTGAATCTCACAATCTTCTGGAAACAATCTAGGGTAGCTCCGTACTTGGTCCGCATATCAATACCGATAATGCAGTCAAAATCAGATAAACCGAGTACAATACAATCTAGCTCAATCTCATTGCCATCATACTGCAGTATACAATGTTTAACAGATTTCACTGATATAAGACCTCTCCCCAAAGGTGAAGAGACAGATACTACAGCAGATAATGACTCAACAGGCAAATCATGTATCAATGCAAATCACTCAGATATAAAAGTATGGGATGTACCCGTATCAATCAATACATAAGCAGAGTAACCACAAAGAAAACAGTTACCTGCAACAGCATCATCTGGTGCTTCCTGTGCCTGTTCTTCAGTCAAAGCAAATACTCTGGCTTGCTGTCTCGAAGGTTGGCTAACATTCTGGCTTCCTCCTGGCCTCTGCTGTGACTGAGTAGTAGTCGGTGGCTGGGAGGAGTGAACAGCAGATGATCGTCTATCGGTCTGAGCCACTGATCCAGATGATTCTGCTCCTTGGATCTTTGAGAACTTCGCTGTGGACAAACTCTGGCAAAATATCCCTGCTGTCTACAGATGTTGCAACTACCAGATACTCCTTGGCATTGCTCGGTAGGATGTCTTCCTCCACAAGTTCTACAATAGATCCCTGTATTACTCTGGCTCTATCGTGAACCATTGGAGCTAGTTGAAATACTACCAAACTTCTTAAACTGTCTTCCTCGGGCTTTCAAATGATCTTTCTTTCCACTGCTGCTGCTGCCACTCTCAAATCTGGGAGGGGGTTGGTGGAATTGAGTGGGAGGTTGTTGCTGTTTCGGTGCTGGGGCAACATACGAAGCTCCTTTCTGCTTGATCAGGCCGGCTTCGGCTCCTTTTGCTCTGTTCAAGGCATCAGCAAAGTTATTCGGTCCCCCAGCATTTACTAGTGTAAAGATTTCAGGATTCAGCCCATTAATGAACTGATCAGCAACAGCTTCATCATTCTCAACAACATGTGGAGCAAATTGTAGAAAGGTAGAGAACTTGGCCACATATTCTTCAATATTCAACTGACCCTGTCTCAGGTTGGCAAACTCTGCACCCTTGTCTTTCCTGTACGATACTGGGAAAAATCTTTGATAAAATTCAGTCTTAAAGATTTTTCAAGTAATAACTGTACTTCGATGCTCCAAAGCTCTCTTGGTCGTGAGCCACCAATTCGTCGCAACATCATGCAATTGATGCCCAATCAGTCTAACTCTTCGTTCATCTGTGTAGTCCTGAGAATAAAATAACATCTCAATGTTATCTAGCCAACTCTCACAGTCAACAGAATTCTCCGTGCCCTTCAAAATCGACGGTTTAAACGACTGAAACCTCTTCAGTAGTGTTTCCATGGGTGTCGCTGTAACATCCATCGGATTATTCGAGGTACTATCCTGTTATGGGATTCTTCGAGGAGGCATATCTGATTATCAAAAGGATTAGCAACCAAATATAACACATCTGTTTCGATCCTCCTCTGATCATCTTACTGCTGATCAAGAATCGGTTCTGATTCATTCTCAAGTCATACATGTTTCCAATCAAGTCAGATAATCATGTAAACATGTATTAAAGCAGTAAAACATGATGTCATCACAAAAGCAGGAAAGAAAACTCAATCTACCCCGCTCACTCTCTTCTAAGTCAGTCTAAGGAACCTACTGCTCTGATACCACCTGCTGTGGGGACCCGGATGCTAATTCATCTTCTTAATCAGTATTAGGATCAAATGTAACAATTAAGTAAACTGGGTCATAAATTTTTTTTAAAATACATGAGTGCGCAACATATGAAATAAATCTTATTTCATTTACAAGATCAACATCAAGATCCAAAGTACAAGTCTTGTACAAAAGTAAATCATAACAAATTAATGTTCAACCACTACATATCCAATGATGAAAACAACTCTACTTCTAGGTTCGAATCTCCACGCTAATCTCAATCTCTCATCCTCTTCTCGACCCTGATCATGTCCCACCTGTTATCACGCACTCATACAAACACAACAACAGCCGGACAACTCCGGTGAGAAATTTATTCCCAGTATAAACAACGTATACATGCAATCATATAAACAGATATAAAAGCATGGAACAGTTATCAATAACATTTATCACAATCTGAAAGACATGAATCGATATAAAACTGTAAATCTAACTCTTGACTCATACTCTGACTCGACTCTTCTCTAATCTAGGGATCCCGATCGAATAAGAACGCAACAGTCTCCTACCTACTCTCCCAGCTAGATGGTGGTACGTGAAAGGAGATCGATTAAGGTGCCACTTAGCGCAACGGAAGTTTCAAAAATTTGTTTTCCAACAAGAAAACCGATCACCCTAAGCCTATAGTGTGTAGCAATTACGAAAACACCAAAATGTCATACATAGGGTGTTTAGAATTTTTACTTATCAATCTCAAAAGATTAATGCTATGGCTCCAACTTAGGTGTAAACACCTTAGCTCTTGAAAGGATGACAAATCTACAAGCTCTCCTCCTTGCTCTTGGACTCATTTCTTCAAAATTAGGTCCACAAATAACAAAGTAGAACCACCCTAATTTTGCACTAGAAAAATTAGGGTATTTTTCATTGAGAAGTGTAGGATTTCCTCAACCAAAATGAAGAAGAAATTGGGAGAGAAAACTAAGGGAATTTTCGACCATGTGAGGGAGAATGAAGGGGAGGATGAGTTGTCTTGGTTGTGTAAAAAGCTAAAACCACTTTTAGCATGCCAAGCCTTGAACATTGAAAAAATTGTCTGCAATCCTTCACCTCCCATGCATGCAATTTGACTTGGGCTTGTAACAATTACAAGGCCCATGGATATTTGTTTAAATGTCCCAAACATATTTGAGTCCATTTAAAGTTTACTTAATTTTACTCAAGCCCACTAGTTTAATAGTTATTTCTAATTGGGCTCTACAAGGCCCAATGTTGTTTAATTAATCCAACACTTGAATTAATTTAATTATTTGGACTCTACTAGGTCCACTAGTGTTTAATTAATTCAACACTTGAATTAATTTAATTCAGTCCATAATAATATTTATGAAAATCACAATTTTCAAATACATTATTTGTTTGGCCAACTTTTAATTTAGGAACACTTCCTCAAATTGAAAGTTACATTCTCCTTATAGAAGTCATACTTCTATTTTATTTACGTTTATAAACTCTTTTATAAGCCGTTCAACACATTGAACTATTTTACTTCTCAACGTGATCTAAAAAGTTAGCACTTGTGTGACCCTCAATGGTTCAATGATACAACTAGCCGTGGGTTCACATCACAATGTGATTCGGGACTAAACATGTCCTTATATGAGCATACCTCAATTGCTCCATTCTTACTTATCAACTCCTTGATAACAAGAACGTCAGAACTCAAGTCTGATAGTACCCAACCAATCATGTTAAACGCCTAACAGCATCGCTTACATGATTCCTTAGGTATCAAATGATAGTGCCTGCAAGAACCATTCAATTATGGTTAGCGTACAGTACGGTCCCTTCAACTTATATATCCCGACCGATTCGACAACCATTGGTATATCGAGAGTTTCCAATGAATCGATGCTATGTTTCATGTTGTAGTTGCATCGATTGTGTAATCTATGAAACCCCTTTCATAATTACCACCATACTTTGATCAGAGATTTCATACTACATATACGTGTGATCACATAGGATATCCATACCCGAAGGTAAGCGGTGAATCCCCGACTACAATGCATCGACTCCTATATGTTTCGACAAAACACCCAACCTTGCAACCTGATGACCCCGTGAGAGTCGGTAAACAATTCAAAGTGCAATGCTAGCACATAGAGTCTCAATGTTTTCACGGGTCTTAAGGACTAATGGTGTACAACCATAAACTAGGACGTTTCCACTCGATAAGTGAGAACCACTTAGGAAAGTCCTTTATGGAGGGTTGTTCAGTGCACTTTACAAGGAGCACCTATCTATATGTTCCGACATCACAATGTCCCCTACCAATGAAACATGGTACTCACATTGCAGATACTAGTCTCGAACTCGAGCGGCCTATATCCTTCTTAGCGGCGGCTGAATCGACTAGGAACTGTTTAGAATATACAGTATTCCAAATATGAGTTTCATGATACTCATCATATGAGCATCTCATATTTTTTCTACTATTTGTATATTCAAGGACTTTATCTATGCAACTAGCATGTATATACAGATAAAGAAGTGGCAAAACAATAATTTCAAATATTATTAAAATAAAGATTGTTTATACATAGAGTTTAAACATGAACCCTCGGCCAACACTTGGCTCGACGGGCACCTACTCTAACAATCTCCCACTTGCACTAGAGCAAACTACCCATATGCTTCAAACCCATCGATTCGTGATGCTTCTCGAATAATGGTCCTGGTAAAGGCTTAGTTAGCGGATCAGCAACATTATCTATGGAGGCGACTTTGTCAATCGAGACTTCTCCTTTTTCCACAATCTCTCGGAGGATGTGGTACTTTCTCAATACACGTTTGGACTTCTGATGAGACCTTGGCTCCTTTGCTTGAGCAATGGCTCCCGTGTTGTCAAAAAACACCGGGACAGGAGCAACTCCATTAGGAATGACGCCCAACACTTGGACGAAATTCCTTATCCAAACAGGCTCCTTTGCTGCAGCTGATGCAGCAATGCATTCTGCCTTAGTTGTGGAATCCGTTGTACTGTCTTGCTTGGAACTCTTCCAAGAGACAGCAGCACCATTGAGCATGAATTTGAACCTAGAGGTTGACTTCGAGTCATCAATATCGCTTTAGAAGCTAGAGTCGGTATAACCTTCCAATTGCAGTTCTCCACCCCCATAGACCAAGAACAATTTATTGGTCCTTCTCAAATACTTGAGGATGTCTTTCACAGTTTTCCAATGTGGAAGTCCAGGGTTCGACTGGTATCTACTTACTACACTTAGTACAAAAGCCACGTCAGGATGTGTAGATATCATCCCATACATGATGCTACCAATCGCAGATGCATACGGAATGCGTGTCATCACCGCTATCTCTGCATCAGTCTTGGGAGACATAAACTTGGATAGGGACACGCCATGACACATTGGTAGATGTCCTCTCTTGGACTCATCGATCAAGAACCTCTTCACGATGGTATCAATGTATGTGGACTGGGTGAGACCAAGCAATCTTCTTGATCTATCTCTATAGATCTGTATTCCCAATACAAAAGATGTTTCACCCAAGTCCTGCATCGAGAACTTACTCGCTAACCATATCTTAGTTGATTGCAACATTCCTACATCATTCCCAATGAGTAGAATGTCATCAACATAAAGCACCAGGAATGTCACAGCACTCCCACTGACCTTCTTATACACACATGGTTCCTCAGGATTCTTAAAAACCACACTCTTTGATTGTACTATCGAATCTAAGGTTCCAACTCCTAGATGCCTGCTTTAGACCATAAATAGATCTCTGAAGTTTTCATACCATATGCTCACTTCCGACAGATGTAAACCCTTCAGGTTGAGACATGTAAATTTCTTCCTTAATATCCCCATTAAGAAAGGCTGTTTTGACATCCATCTGCCATATCTTATAGCCATACCATGCATCTATGGCTAGCAATATCCTTATAGACTTGAACATTGCAACTGAAGAAAAGGTTTCCTCAAAGTCAACTCCTTGTCTTTGAGTATATCATTTTGCTACCAATCGCGCCTTGAACGTCAATACCTACCCATCCACCCCAAGTTTTCTCTTGTAAATCCATTTACACCATATGGAAACAATTCCCTCAGGTGGATCCACGAGATTCCACACTTGGTTCGAATGCATGGAATTCATCTCAGATTCCATTACTTCAAGCCACTTGGATGAATCGGCATCAGATAACGCTTTTTTGAAGGTCCTTGGATCACATCCATTGTTAGGATCATCATGGCCCTCTTCAAGAAGCAGACCATAGCTCATAGGTGGTCTCAAGACTCTCTCGGATCTTCTAGAAGCTTGTATCTCCTCTCTTGGCTCTTCGGGTGTGGGTTCTATAATTGTGGGTATCTCTCGAACCTCTTCGAGTTCTATCATCTCCCCTTTTCTATCCAATAGAAATTTCTTTTCCAAAAAGTTTGCATTCCTAAAAACAAACACCTTTGTTTCTTGGGGATGATAAAAATAATATCAAACTGAATTCCTTGGATATCCCACAAAGTAACATAAAATGGATCGACTGTCCAATTTATCACCCACTTCCTGCTTCACATAAGCAGGGCATCCCCATATTCTAAGATTAGAATATTTGGGAGGCTTACCCATCCATATCTCATATGGTGTTTTGTCAACTGCCTTTGAATGAACATTGTTCAACAACAGCGCCGCTGTCTCAAGCGCATATCCCCAAAAGGATGGCAGCAACTCCGTGAACCCCATCATAGACCGAATCATGTCCATCAAAGTCCGGTTCGACGCTCCAAAACACCATTCAACTGTGGTGTAGCGAGCGGAGTCCACTGCGAGAGAATCTCATTCTCCCTAAGATTCTCTTGGAACTCGGCACTCAAGTACTCACCACCTCGATCCGATCGAAGTGTTTTGATGCTTCATCCCAACTGTTTCTCTACTTCACTTCTGAATTCTTTGAACCTTTCAAAGGCTTCAGACTTGTATTTCATCAAATACACATACCCATACCTCGAAAAGTCATCGGTAAAGGTGATGAAGTAGGCATGTCCATGCTTAGTGGTGATGCTAAGCGGACCGCACACATCGGTATGGATCAAATCCAATAACCCTTTGGCTCGCTCCACGTGGCCCTTAAAGAGAATTTTGGTCATCTTTCCTTTTAGACAGGATTCACAAGTCGTGAGAGCATTAATATCAGACATATCAAACATGCCCATTCCCACTAGCTTGTTCATGCTTCTTAGGGAAATATGTCCTAATCGAGCATGCCATAATTGTGCCAAATTTAGAGTATTTTGTTTTCGCTTGTTTGTTGTTGTTATTGCTTGGACATTGTTTAGTGGAATATTTTTCAATTTTAAGGTGTAGAGATCGTTTTCAAGTTCTCTAGTACCAATTAAACATTCATTCTTGTAAATGTTGCAAACACCTTTGCTAAACAAACAAGAATATCCATCTTTATCTAGCATAGAAATGGAAACAATATTTTTAACCAATTCAGGTACAAACAAAACATCTCTTAATTTTAACTTAAAATCATTGTTCAAAAGTAAGTAAACATCTCCTATGGCGTTGGCAGCAACTCTTGCTCCATTGCCCATCCTTAAGAAGGTCTCACCTTCCCTAAGCCTCCTACTTCTTCCCATCACCTGCAAATCATTACAGAGATTTGAGCCAAAGCCGGTATCCAATACCCAAGAAGTAGAGTTAATTGAAATGTTTACTTCAATATAGAACATACCATTTCAAGAACTCTTCTGGGCAAGATATTCCCTGCAGTTACACCTCCAATGTCCAGGCTTCTTGCAGTGATGACAAATATCAGCAGTCTTGTCAGCCTTGACTGGTGTGGCTGCCACAGCGGGACTCGGAGTCTGCCTCTTCAAGGGCACGTTCTTCTTGGGACGTTGGAAAAAACGCTTCATTCCCTTCCCACGTGGATCGGACTTCGTACCAGATGAAGAACCCACATAAAGAACCGGCTTCTCTTTCTTGATGGTGGATTCAAAGGTCATGGGCATGTTCACCAACTCCTCAAGGGTCGGCTCCATCTTGTTCATATTGAAATTCACCACAAAAGGATCAAACGAACATGGCAGTGACAAGAGCAACACGTCGGTGGTTAACTCCGAAGGCAACATCAGATCCATGCCAACGAGCTTATCCACGAGCCCAATCAACTTCAGGCCATGCTCATGGACCAAGGCCCCATCTCGCATGCGCAAAATGATCAGCTCCTTGACGGTAGCATGCCTAAGAGGTCGAGTCTGCTCACCAAAGAGATCCTTGAGATGCAAATCAATGTCAGCAGCACTCTTTGCATCCTCAAAACGCCTCTGCAGCTCATCGTTCATAGAAGCCTGCATCTAACACTTGGCTTTCAAGTCATGGTCACACCAATCCTTGTAAGTCTGCAATTCCTCAGAAGTGCAGCTAGTCGGAGCCTCAATAGAGGGCGACTCAGTCAGTGTATGTGCTATCCTTTCCGAATTCAAGACGATCATTAGGTTTCTTAGCCAAGTGAAAAAATTAGGTCCGGTTAATATGTGTTTTTCGAGTATTGCAGACAGCGGATTGCGAATCGAAGACATTGTCAAAAATTGTACTGAAAAGTAAAACAGATAAAAGTTAATGACTATTTTAAAATATTTTGTAAGATATAAAGTATGGACTTTTACTTTATAAATTTTCGCTCCCACTGTTTTGACATTTTTTACTACCCTCTAGTGAAAACGGGAAACTCCTTTCCTCAGTAGGTACGCAAGGTCCAATTAGCAAATTATGATCCCTAATAATATCAGCCAATCACAATTCCTAAAAGATAGATTCCAATTGCATCACTATGCAACCCTCTACGTATACTTTTGTCTCATGTTTGATTAGGACCCAATAATATGACGTCGTTCATCTTTACGTGTCAAGCCTTACCCATCGATGTTGAACCTTAATGGACGGTCGCCATGAGTTTCCTCAATAATATGAGCCGAAATCATGGGAGTTCCACGTAGTTCACATCACCATGTCAATGGATTTCACAGCTTTCAGGCACCCAGGGCTCCCCCAATAATATGAGCCGAGCCCCGAGCACGGGTAGCGTTCATCATGCACCAATTGTCGATGGAAGACATGAAAATTATAAAAAACTTTATAATTCCCCTTTTCGGGCTTGATATAAATTTTGAATCTTATTCAAAATGAGGGTTTTTAATTTTAAAAGGTCTCATCATTAATTTTATTTAAAAAGCTCGCCATGTTTGATCGTATGTTTGTCGGATTCATGCAACTTTGTTATTATCATAATAATAACGCACATACTCATTATTTATAACATATCATGCATATATTATAAACAGTAAACAAAACAAGGATGATCAATCACCCCAAAACTAATGGCCCGTGTGAGCTAAACACGGGCCTAGGTCCAATCCTAGGAAAATGCATGGGATGCAAAAGCAACTATTACACAAGCTTCAAATATTTACACGTCTTCGATCTTCATAATCATCAAGGCCACCATCTTCTAATCTTGATCTTCCACTATACTAATATTTACAAATAAATATCCATGGCAAATAGGGATACATCTCACGGGGTGGGAACGGGCCATAAACCAAGTTCACTTTAAATTTGATAATTATTACAATCATTCAACACAAAATATTATAGCATACACCTAGCAAATTGGGCTTGGGCATTTGATCATTCTTCATGCATAATATCACATATCATACACCATCAATTAATTATCACAATAATTAATTGATCCAATATTATATATCTTGATCCAATCACTAACCGCCACGATTATAAACTAAAATAACAAAGTGTACAAACTCCTTTGTCTACTTTCTAATTAATTTATTTATAACCGAATTTCTTGTAAATCACAATTTACTATAAATAATTAAAGTCCAACTTCAATTATTTATTTCGTGAGATAATATGTACAACTTTTGTGGATTTAAACTTAAGGGCCCAAAAAATCATTTTTCACCAAAACCATTTTGGCCCATTTAAATTCACAAATTGTATTAGCCATCTAATGGCCCACCAACTTCAAGGCCCGTGACACTTTGATATTCCAAAACACTTTTGAAAACCCTAGTCGTCATTGTCGTCGCCGGATTCCGGCCAACTTAGCAAAAACTTTTTTTTTAATTTTAAGGGGGATGTTCGGGCAGCCCGCTGCCCGAAATGGGCAGCCCCACGGGCAGCCCAAGCTGCCCAAAATGGACAGCAACTTGCTGCCCCGAAATCCCCAAAAAACCGGCCTTGATTTTGTTGCAAAAATTCATCTCATGCGGTTAGAAATCTACCTCAATATAATATTATGTATATGCTACACAAAATAGTATCCTTAGCTCTGATACCACTTTAAAGGAGATCGATTAAGGTGTCCTTTAGCGCAAAGTAAGTTTCAAAAATTTGTTTTTCAACAAGAAAACCGAGCACCCTAAGCCTATAGTGTGTAGCAATTACGAAAACACCAAAATTTCATACATAGGGTGTTTAGAATTTTTACTTATCAATCTCAAAAGATTGATGTTATGGATCCAACTAAGGTGTAAACACCTTAGCTCTTGAAAGGATGACAAATCTACAAGCTCTCCTCCTTGCTCTTGGACTCCTTTCTTCAAATATAGGTCCACAACTAACAAAGTAGAACCACCCTAATTTTGCACTAGAAAAATTAGGGTATTTTCCATTGAGAAGTGTAGGATTTCCTCAACCAAAATGAAGAAGAAATTGGGAGAGAAAACTACGGGAAGTTTCGGCCATGTGAGGGAGAATGAAGGGGAGGATGAGTTGTCTTGGTTGTGTAAAAAGCTAAAACCACTTTTAGCATGCCAAGCCTTGAACATTGAAAAAATTGTGTCCAACCCTTCACCTCTCATGCATGCAATTTGACTTGGGCTTGTAATAATTACAAGGCCCATGGACTTTTATTTAAATGTCCCAAACATATTTGAGTCCATTTAAAGTTTACTTGATTTTACTCAAGCCCACTAGTTTAATAGTTATTTCTAATTGGGCTCTACAAGGCCCAATGTTGTTTAATTAATCCAACACTTGAATTAATTTAATTATTTGGACTCTACTAGGTCCACAAGTGTTTAATTAATTCAACACTTGAATTAATTTAATTCAGTCCATAATAATGTTTATTAAAATCACAATTTTCAAATACATTATTTTAATTTAGGAACACTTCCTCAAATTAAAAGTTATATTCTCCTTATAGAAGTCATACTTCTATTTTATTTACGCGTATAAACTCTTTTATAAGCCGTTCAACACATTGAACTATTTTACTTCTCAACGGGATCTAAAAAGTTAGCACTTGTGTGATCCTCAATGGTTCAATAATACAACTAGCCGTGGGTTCACATCACAATGTGATTCGGGACTAAACATGTCCTTATATGATCATACCCCAATTGCTCCATTCTTACTTATCAACTCCTTGATAACAAGAACGTCAGAACTCAAGTCTGATAGTACCCAACCAATCATGTTAAATGCCTAGCAGCATCGCTTACATGATTCCCTAGGTATCAAATGATAGTTCCTGCAAGAACCATTCAATTATGGTTAGCGTACAGTACGATCCCTTCAACTCATATATCCCGACCGATTCAACAACCATTGGTATGTCGAGAGTTGTCAATGAATCGATTATATGTGTCATGTCGTAGTTGCATCGATGGTGTAATCTATGAAACCCCTTTCATAATTACCACCATACTCTGATCAGAGATTTCATACTACATATACATGTGATCACATAGGATATCCACACCCGAAGGTAAGCTGTGAATCCCCGACTACAATGCATCGACTCCTACATGTTTCGACAAAACACCCAACCTTGCCACCTGATGACCCCATGAGAGTCGGCAAACAAGTTAAAGTGCAATGCTATCATATAGAGTCTCAATGTTGTCCCGGGTCATAAGGACTAATGGTGTACAACCATAAACTAGGACGTTTCCACTCGATAAGTGAGAACCACTTGGAAAGTCCTTTATGGAGGGTTGTTCAGTGCACTCTACAAGGAGCACCTATCTGCATGTTCGGACATCACAATGTCCCCTATCAATGAAACATGGTACTCACATCGCAGATGCTAGTCTCGAAATCGAGTGACCTATATCCTTCTTAGCGGCGGCTGAATCGACTAAGAACTGTTTAGAATATACAGTATTGCAAATATGAGTTTAATGATACTCATCATATGAGCATCTGCTATTATTTCTACTATTTGTATATTCAAGGACTTTATCTATGCAACTAGCATGGGTATACAGTTAAAGAAGTGGCAAAACAATAATTTCAAATATTATTAAAATAAAGATTGTTTATACATAGAGTTTAAACATGAACCCTCGGCCAACACTTGGCTCGACAGGAACCTACTCTAATAGTACGTTCTTATTCCCAGACTTTGGCATTCTATATAGAATCTCTACAATAGGAGTCGATCTACTCCTAAGCACATCGATACCGCCAAAAGTCCAGTGACTTGGCACCTTTGCCAATGACTAGGCACATCTGCCGAAGACTCTAACTCATGCTTTGCTATAAATCAATAGACTAAGCATATCAATCTCATGAATTGCAAACATCAAAGCAATACAATAAAGTATGTGGTTTTGGGAAACTCAAGTCGAATCTAACTCGAGTCGTATCTTTCCGGTTTCACATTTATTTATACATTTCTTTTCGTAGATCAGTCTGATCAATGAAATCAATACCAGTCTAGCTCTGATCGTTCTTCGAAGTCGTCGATACCCAATCTGGAATGACATATTCGAGAAGTACAATATCAATATACAAATCAAAGCAATACTGGATATGATCAGAACTCAATCTAATTCTGTTTCGACGGCATAACAGCTCAATCTCGATATACCCAGCAATACAATATCAGCAGATACAAATCATAACTCATAATCAATCGATAAACACCATCTGATCTAAGATCTGTATATTCTCAATCAATTCAAATCTGAAAATGATAACAATTTCAAATGGTGTCTATTCTTCAATCTGATTTCGATTATACGATGTCTAATATCTCAAGAACACCAAATATCAATTATATCTGATTTCTCCCCTATCACAATTTCGAACCATGTAAGAAAAGGAAGAAAAATTACATCCTCTTAAAGTCGTTGACACGAGGAACATTAAACTAAAATCAGATTAAACTTCAGACGGACGGATCTTTCGCAAACCAAATTCTAGTATCAAAAGAATTGAAGCTTTCCCTGGGAACCTCGGCCTTTCCTTGCTGAATTCTGAATTGAATGAAAGAATACATATATATCTTGCATGGAAAAGAACAAGTGGCTTATTCTACACTCTGCACGTCTCGCGCATATGCGCGACCTTCCTCGGCGTATATGCGCGAGACCAACTGGTCTCGGCATTCTTGAGTTCTAATGCTCGCACATATGCGCGCCCTAACCCCGCGCATATGCGCGAGACCTACTGTCTCGGCACTTGTATCTTTCACATGCTCGCGCGCGAGGTTCTCTGCCCTGCTCGCGCATATGCGTGCCTCGTGTCGCGCATATGCGTGAGGTGTTCTGTCCTCGCACATCATAATATCACATGCTTTACAAAATCTGGTCTCGGAGTGGTCCGTCTATAATCACATCAATTATAATCAATAATCTCAGATTAACAGAATAAAAATCTCGGGCATTACACCAGGAGACATGGCTCCAAAGGTTTCTGGTATCTGCTCCATTTCTTCTTGATTAAGATTACCAAAGATCTGTCAGTTGTATAAGTTTCAAGCATCACCATTTTTGAAACATATTCATTGAAGACTTCCTGTTGAAGTTGTGGAGGAGGAGAAGGATTCGGATCAACAAAGGTACTTGACGGCTCTTCTGTTTGTTGATAAGCTGAAACAGTAGATGTTTGTTCAGTTTTTTGCGCAGCTGATTCACAAACTGGTTTTTCAGTTGGTTGAACGGCTGAAGCTTCGACTAGCTCTTCAGCTGGCACTTCTTCAGTTTCAACTGACTGCAGCTGAGCCTCTTCAGTTTCTTCAAGAACCTGCCTGTTCAGTCATGGCAGCTGACTGAACTGGCTCTACAGTCTCTTCAAAAACTGCATGTTCAGTCATGACAGCTGACTGGTCTGGCTCTTCAGTCTGAATGACTAGTTCTTCATTCGCAAAAATTTCTTCAACTGCTCTAGTTGTATCCAGATGAATATCTGTGGTTACTGATTTGATAACCTCATCAAGATTTTCCAGGAAATGATTTTCTACGAGAAAGAATGCTTTGAGTTTGGATTTGCTCTGTAAATCTAAATAAGCGTAAAGAAAAACTGAATAGGAGCGGGGTATAGTACATATGTATGTGACAGTTCAAATTTTGGACACGTGTCAGTCCAAGAAAATTTAAATAAAAGCGTGTGTACGTGTGTAGAACATAAATGGATCACGTGGGTCCACGTTTCAAAATGCTATTCATTGAAAGACAGCAATTAAATGCGTAATCAATCAGTCACATTACTTAATATAGAATTTATTCGATTAATCAGTTAAATTATTGGAGAAGATCATTTAGGTCAGCAACTGAGTGACCAGTTATGAGCTAAATCATTTCAGTTAAGGACCAACTGACTATTGTCTTCTCAGTTAACCATTTATATTCGATATTCCCCCTCAACAAATGCATAAAATTAAAAGAAGGGTAAGAGAAACTAGTCTGGATCAGTTAAGTCTATTTGGTAACCGATGACTCTTCGTCTTCCTCCTGTCTCTTTAAGGGTTGTCTATAAATAAGACAATTGTTATTCGATAATAACATCTAAAAACTGATGGATTTCTCAAGCAATTCCAACGTCCCTCATCCTTCATGGACACCTCATCGTTTTGAAAGACTCAAGAAGGCTCTTGAGAAGTACGTCTTTTCAAAAGTTATGTCCGTTTGGGCCACGGTTCATGATCTCCAATCAATTCACATTGGTGAATTTCCTGCTATTGCTGAGCAGAGATCAATTGCAAGGAAGTATATGAGACTTGCTGAAGTCGATCATATTTCCGAGCTTGTTAAAGATGATGTGTTGATTCATCTGATGCTCAAGGAGTGGTACTTGCTTGAAAGTATTTCTACTACAAAAGCCTTCAGGAGTATCAACAGTCATGATTTGACTAACTGGTTGACTGTTTGGCAAGATGCCGCTGGAGAACAAATGGATCGTGTAACTTGGTTTCGATTTTATCAGCAATAAAAATTTTGTTTTGATTCATTGTTCTTTTCTTTTCTGCAAATGAACTAATATCAGTTGACGAACAATTATCTGACAGTAACTAACTGAACAATTATTATAAAAAAATGACAACTGATAATAATTAAATGAACAATTATTATAAAAAAATGACAAATGATAATAACTTACTGAACAGTTATTAAAATGAAATCTGATAATTACTAACTGAACAATTATATAAAAGTAGATGACAACTGACATATCATCATCAAAGATTAAGATAAATCAACTAAACCAAGAATATTGCGAAAATGAGAAAACTTAGTCTCTGTTAATGGTTTGGTGAAGATGTTAGCTGCTTGTTGTTCAGTTGGCACATATTCCAGTCTGATTGCTTTCCTCAGAGCATGATCTCTGATGAAATGATGCCTGACATCAATGTGCTTGGTCCTTGAGTGAAGAACTGGATTGTATGTGATCGCAATTGTGCTTGTATTGTGACAAAATATTGGAGATTCTTTTGCATCGACTCCATAATCTTTCAGTTGTTGCTGAATCCAGAGCAGTTGGGCACAGCAGCTTCCAGCAGCAGGATATTCTGCTTCAGTTGTGGAAGTAGCTATGAAACGTCTGCTTATTCGTTTTCTAAAAAGTACTAGAAAAAAAATTTTTTTTTCTCCTTAATCTTCCTAATTAAAAATATATTTATATATAAATATTTTAAAATATCTTGTCGCCATTTTTAAAATAAAACATCCTACTAGTACTTGAAAATCTAAAGGGAGAAGTCAACCATGAAATCGTAAATCGTTTTACCAAACCTAAAAAAAGAACAATAAATATTTGAAAAGTTTAGCCCATACTACCTCTCAAAAACCTCTCAAAAGCATAAAGTAAAATGTCGTAAAAATCTCTTACTTAATAGTCATAAACTTAAATGCGGAAATAGAAGTGCTAGTCCTCGGGTTATGTGCACCGACAGTTCCAGCAAGTCACTCGTCAAGACCTCCAATATCATTGCTATTAATCTCACCTGCATCAACACACCTAGTGAGTATAAAGATTCAACACGTCCTATCTTTGATAACAAGTAATACGTAATACAGTTAATATATAACAGTGCAAAATAATTGTACACAAAATATCATTTTCATGAAGATGCAAAAACTTAAACTTAAACATTTTCATAAACATTTTCATGATGCATAAAAACATTTTCATAAAAACATAAACATATCACATAAACATATTCATATTCATGTCCATATTCGTGTCCATATTCATATTCATATTCGTGTTTGTTGAATTCAGATAGTTGATTGTGACTTTCATATACGTGTTAGGCGATGGATCCATCTACATGTAACCACAGTACTGGGCGGCGGGGGACACCAGCAACACTTTCACCGGTCAACTAGGCCCTGGCCTTACGTATTATCATATCATCGTATACATATACATATACATATCCATATCCAAGGAAATACGATCGTTGGGCTCCCACTGGGACAATAACCCTCACGATATCTCCAACATATCATCGTGTTAGTCACAATCCTTTCACATCCTTCAACATGTTATCATCACTTAAAAAAATCATGCATATAACATTTTTCATTTTAAACCAAGCATGCAACATGTCTTTTATTTGTCTAATTTAACCCTTAATAATTCATGACATTTAGAAATCATATTTCAACATGTAAAAATTCATAAGCATGATACATTAACATATTAGCATATAAAATAGCAAATAGGGCACTGCCATGACGTTTACTAATTTTCCGATGTAAAAAGACCATTTTACCCCTGGACGTGACATTTTTCGTTTTCGATGTTTTCTTAATTTTCTTGACTCTAACATGTCCCAAATAATTATTAAAGCCTAAATTAAAATTCCCATAATTTTATTTAGCTTAAAACTATGCTTTTTAATTAATTCGTAATTGGACGTTTTTGATAGCGTTTTAATTCCGAAAAATCCCAAACTTAAATATAAAATTCCTAAATTCTAAATTTAGTCTTTTATATTATTTTAGCCCTTATGGACCACGACTCGACCCCCGTGAGCCGTTTTCCAATTTTTTTCAAGTTTAGGAAACCCTAAAATGACACAAAATCTTCGCCCCCGAGCCATCTCCTAATTTTATCGAGTTACCCTCGGACCATAATGAACCAGAACTTGACCAACATACTGGAGTACGCTACTGGACCAACAAAACTCACGGAAAACACCCCAAACAAAATAACCCAAGTCCCCCAAGTCCTACCATGTGCTGGCCGAGAACTGCATAGGTATGACCCTCACGTTTTGGTGCCTAGGACCCTAACCCATGGCTTGGCTCTCTAACCAGCCACTCCAGCACTCGCCTAGGACCCTTAGGACACACCGTGACCCAGCCCTTGAACCCCAGGCCAAGCCCCATAGCCCCCACGCAAGCACTGAACCTGCGCGCCTCACATGCACTCTCGGGTAGGAGCCCATAGTGGGTAGGACTCCTCCCAGTCCCCTTAGTTCGAACCCTGGCATGATTAAGACCCTACCCTTGACTCCCTCGTGACCCTGGCCAACCCCTGAAATGAGCCAACCAAGCCCCGGCCTTCCAACATGAAACCCGAACTCCATGACAGTTTGCACAGGAAAGTGCTTCTCCTTTTTTCTCGATTCGGTGCAGCATGTGTGCGTATGGTTTGGTGTCCAAATTCACGTGAGAGCATGATGGTCTGATCCTATGTCATGGCAGTCCCTTATTCCATATAAATACATGTTATTGGCTAACAAAACTCATGTTTTAGAACCCATATACATGAAATTTCGAAAATAATGCAAAGTGCCACTTGAATTTCGTATTTTTCATGCACAAAATATAATATGGTGTGATGATGTTTTATAAGGGAAGAATAGGTGTGCCTTTGAGAGATTTACGCACGAAAAACCGTTGGCGATTACGAAGAACGGAGCAAGACCTTTGGCTTGAATCACCTTGGCAAATTCTCAAAAATTTCTTCAATTACTAAGCAAGTGTGTGTCGTGTAGTCTAGGTAGGATTTCAGAATTGTGGGCGTGAGTTTTCAATGGGAGTTGTGGGGTTTTGGGGTGCTAATCATATATTATATACTAATTAAACACTAACAAGGCTTTTAGGCCTATTAAGCCATCAATTAGGCCCATTAGTTTAATTAGGATTTAAATAGAATATTAAAATAGTTTTTGGTAAAATAGTTTGTAGATTAAATAGCCGGGTTGCCAAAGCGCTCGTATTTTTGTTAAAAATCCAACACCGATAAAAATTACGTCCTGGCGTATAAAATCACCTCAAAACCCCTTATTTTCAAAAAATAAGAAAAACACACAATCATATTTTAAATAATTAAAAACAATTATTTAATAAAATCATTTTCCATTTTTCAGCCCTCGGTCTCCGTTCCTCGATCGCAACTCGAATAACCTTTAAAAATACATTTTTATGCAACAATGTAGAAAATATATTTTAAACATGCAAATATGCCCAACATAATTAATTAATGCAATTAAAACAATTAATTAAAATATAAGAGAATTTAATAAATCGTATGCATGTGGTTCGCGTGGATCTTTAAATTTTCAGGGCGTTACAATCTCCCCCCCCTTAAATTGAATTTCGTCCTCGAAATTCGCATATCCTTAATAACCCAAAGTTTAGTCTTAGTTCTAGTATCCCAAAAATCCATGCTTCTGCTGCGCTACTCTGATAAAACTTAAATTCTAGAATGTCCTTACGTCTACTAAATCCCAATTAATTTTTCTTTCTAAATCCTCATTTTCAAATCGCAACTTAAAAAGACCCACATTACATAGTGCTAATATTATTGTAACATCGAATTTCAATTTTTCTTACAATTCCCAATATTAAAAGACGAATGATCATACTTATCGTATATTACTTTTCTTATTTTTTTACCCAAAATATTCATCAACTTATCAAATTTTAGTCTTAAAATCCCAAACGCAACCGCTAACGCTTAGATTTTTCAAGCTTAGTATCGATTCATCCTACAATACCTTGATTAAAATTTCTTATAACTTTATAACCCAAGATATCTCAAGGTTCCAAATATCCTTAAAAGTCTAAATTCTCGAAAACCCTAATCAATTAACCCATTCAATTCTCACTTATTGCTAAACTAGTCCCCAAATTTCGAAAAAATCCTACAATTAACTCATAAGTTCTTGGCATTCTTAATTTCCTTCTACAGGTTTTCCATAACGAATTTCGATAATTTAAACTTATTTACCCAAAATCAATTGCTATAACCAATTTTACCTTTAATAAAAACCTAAAATCCCAATTTATACATTTTCTTACCCCCAAGTCATTGCAAATCCTCGAATCATTATTTCTTATAAGTAATTCCCAAAAATTATTTCGACTAATAACCATAAATCAAAAATATTTTCTTAGAAAATCTACGTGTCCAAAAAGCATTCATAATATTCACGATTAACTTATAGCCCAAAAAAATAGAACGTCAATACTAAAACCCAAAAAAATCAACATAGTCCAATTCCACCACGAAACCAACATGCGTTGAAATCAAATAATTTCTTATTTCATAGCGTATCACATATAAAAAATTCTGAAGCATATAAAACATATATCCTCATAATGCCATTGACGTAAACATATAATTCATATAATTATGTAGGTAACATCACATAAATCATTTAAAACATGTAAACTTACGAATTTGAGGCTTGACGACTGATCTTTCCGGCGCTGATGGTGGAACAACCCTTTACAGTACCTTTGCTCTAATACCAACTGAAACGTCTGCTTATTCGTTTTCTAAAAAATATTAGAAAAAAAAATTTTTTCTCCTTAATCTTCGTAATTAAAATATATTTATATATAAATATTTTAAAATATCTTGTCACCATTTTTAAAATAAAACATCCTACTAGTACTTGAAAATCTAAAAGGAGAAGTCAACCATGAAATCGTAAATCGTTTTACCAAACCTAAAAAAAAAACAACAAATATTTGAAAAGTGTAGCGCATACTACCTCTCAAAAACCTCTCAAAAGCATAAAGTAAAATGTCGTAAAAATCTTTAACTTAATAGTCATAAACTTAAATGCGGAAATAGAAGCGCTAGTCCTCGGGTTATGTGCACCGACAGTCCAGCAAGTCACTCATCAAGACCTCCAATATCATTGCTATTAATCTCACCTGCATCAACACACCTAGTGAGTCTAAAGACTCAACACGTCCTATCTTTGATAACAAGTAATACGTAATACAGTTAACATATAACAGTGAAAAATATTTGTACTTAAAATATCGTTTTCATGAATATGCATAAACTTAAACTTAAACATTTTCATAAACATTTTCATGATGCATAAAAATATTTTCATAAAAACATAAACATATCACAGAAACATATTCATGTCCATATTCGTGTCCATATTCATATTCATATTCGTGTTTGTTGAATTCAGATCGTTGATTGTGACTTTCATATACGTGTTAGGCGATGGATCCATCTACATGTAACCACAGTACTGGGCGGCGGGGGACACCAGCAACACTTTCGCCGGTCAACTGGGTCCTGGCCTTACGTATTATCATATTATCGTATACTTATACATATACATATCCGTATCCAAGGAAATACGATCGTCGGGCTCTCACTGGGACAATAACCCTCACGATATCTCCAACATATCATCATGTTAGTCACAATCCTTTCACATCCTTCAACATGTTATCATCACTTAAAAAAAACATGCATATAACATTTTTCATTTCAAACCAAGCATGCAACATGTCATTTATTTGTCCAATTTAACCCTTAATAATTCATGACATTTAGAAATCATATTTCAACATGTAAAAATTCATAAGCATGATACATTAACATATTAGCATATAAAACAGCAAATAGGGCACTGCCATGACGTTTACTAATTTTCTGGTGTAAAAAGATCGTTTTACTCCTGGACGTGACATTTTTCGTTTTCGACGTTTTCTTAATTTTCTTGACTCTAACATGTCCCAAATAATTATTATAGTATAAATTAAAATTCCCATAATTTTATTTAGCTTAAAACTATGCTTTTTAATTAATTCGTAATTGGACGTTTTTGAAAGCGTTTTAAATCCGAAAACTCCGAAACTTAAATATAAAATTCCTAAATCTAAATTTAGTATTTTTATATTATTTTAGCCCTTATGGACCACGACTCGACCCCCGTGAGCCGTTTTCCAATTTTTTTCAAGTTTAGGAAACCCTAAAATGACACAAAATCTTCGCCCCCGAGCCATCTCCTAATTTTATCGAGTTACCCTCGGACCATAATGAACCAGAACTTGACCAACATACTGGAGTACGCTACTGGACCAACAAAACTCACGGAAAACACCCCAAACAAAATAACCCAAGTCCCCCAAGTCCCACCATGTGCTGGCCGAGAACTGCATAGGTATGACCCTCACGTTTTGGTGCCTAGGACCCTAACCCATGGCTTGGCTCTCTAACCAGCCACTCCAGCACTCGCCTAGGACCCTTAGGACGCACCGTGACCCAGCCCTTGAACCCCAGGCCAAGCCCCATAGCCCCCACGCAAGCACTGAACCTGCGCGCCTCACATGCACTCTCGGGTAGGAGCCCATAGTGGGTAGGACTCCTCCCAGTCCCCTTAGTTCGAACCCTGGCATGATTAAGACCCTACCCTTGACTCCCTCGTGACCCTGGCCAACCCCTGGAACGAGCCAACCAAGCCCTGGCCTTCCAACATGAAACCCGAACTCCATGACAGTTTGCACAGGAAAGTGCTTCTCCTTTTTTCTCGATTCGGTGCAGCGTGTGTGCGTATGGTTTGGTGTCCAAATTCACGTGAGAGCATGATGGTCTGATCTTATATCATGGCAGTCTCTTATTCCATAAAAATACATGTTATTGGCAAACAAAACTCATGTTTTAGAACCCATATACATGAAATTTCGAAAATAATGCAAAGTGCCACTTGAATTTCGTATTTTTCATGCACAAAAATATAATATGGTGTGATGATGTTTTAGAAGGGAAGAATAGGCGTGCCTTTGCGAGATTTACGCACGAAAAACCGTTGGCGATAACGAAGAACGGTGCAAGAACTTTGGCTTGAATCACCTTGGCAAATTCTCAAAAATTTCTTCAATTACTAAGCAAGTGTGTGCCGTGTAGTCTAGGTAGGATTTCAGAATTGTGGGCGTGAGTTTTCAATGGGAGTTGTAGGGTTTTGGGGTGCTAATCATATATTATATACTAATTAAACACTAACAAGGCTTTTAGGCCTATTAAGCCATCAATTAGGCCCATTAGTTTAATTAGGATTTAAATAGAATATTAAAATAGTTTTTGGTAAAATAGTTTGTAGATTAAATAGCCGGGTTGCCAAAGCGCTCGTATTTTTGTTAAAAATCCAACACCGATAAAAATTACGTCCCGGCGTATAAAATCACCTCAAAACCCCTTATTTTCAAAAAATAAGAAAAACACACAATCATATTTTAAATAATTAAAAACAATTATTTAATAACCTTTAAAAACAATTTCAGCCCTCGGTCTCCGTTCCTCGATCGCAACTCGAATAACCTTTAAAAATATATTTTTATGCAACAATGTAGAAAATATATTTTAAACATGCAAATATGCCCAACATAATTAATTAATGCAATTAAAACAATTAATTAAAATACAAGAGAATTTAATAAATCATATGCATGTGGTTCGCGTGGATCTTTAAATTTTCGGGGCGTTACAAGCTATGGATGTTTGCTTCTTGTTGAACCATGAGATCAGTCTGTCTCTTAGAAACTGACAAGATCCACTGGTGCTTTTACTATCTAGCTTACATCCTGCATAATCTGCATCTGAATATCAAACTAAATTTAAAGAAGAGTCTTTAGCATACCATAATCCCAAATTTTGTGTGCCTTTAAGATATTTTAAAATATGTTTGGCTGCTGAAAAATGCGATTGCTTTGGATTTTCCTGAAATCTAGCACACATGCAAACAGCAAATACAATATCAGGAAGACTAGCAGTTAGGTACAATAATGAACCTATTAAACTTCTGTAGAGTGTCGTCTCAACTAATATTCCTCCTTGATCATTGTCTAGTTTGACTGATGAACTCATGAGAGTACTTGCAGCCTGAATATGTTTCCATGCAAAATTTCTTGAGCAATTCCTTCGTATATTTGGTCCGACTGATAAAAATATTAGTTTCCAGTTGCTTCACTTGCAGACCGAGGAAAAATGTAAGTTCACCCATCATACTCATCTCAAATTTTTCCTGCATTAACTTGGCAAACTTCTCACATAATTTGGGGTTAGTTGACCCAAATATAATATAAACATAAATTTGCACATGTAAAATGTGATCATTCTTAGAGAATTTGAACAAAGTCTTATCAACTGATCGAACAGTAAAATCGTGATTAATTAGAAATTTTGAAAGTGTTTCATATCAAGCTCTTGGAGCTTGTTTAAGATCATATAAAGCTTTGTTCAGATGATAGACATGATCAAGAAAAGAATGATTGATAAAACCTGGTGGTTGTTCAACATAAACTTCTTCCTGTAACTGACCATTCAAAAAGGCACTCTTCACATCCATCTGCTAGACTTTAAAGTTCTTGAATGATGAATAGGCAAGGAACATTCTGATTGCTTCCAGTCTTGCAACTGGTGCATAAGTTTCATCGTAGTCAATTCCTTCTTCTTGGCTGTATCTTTGAGCTACAAGTCTTGCTTTGTTGCATACAACTGAACCATCTTCGTTCAGTTTGTTTCTGAATACCCATTTTGTACCTATAACAGTTTTAGAAAATGGTCTTGGAACTAAGTTCCAGACATTGTTATAGGTAAACTTATTTAGCTCTTCTTGCGTAACATTTATCCAGTTTGGATCAGCAAGAGTTTCATCAGTTTTCTTTGGTTCCAGTTGTGAAACGAAAGCTGAATGAATAAATAAATTAAGCATTTGATTTCTTGTTCTTACCGGGTCAGATGGATCACCTATCACTAATTCTGGAGGATGTGATTTCTTCCATCTGAGCTCAGTATTTGTTGCGTCCATATCAGCAATTGCTTTAGTTGGTAAATGAATGTTTTCTTCAGTTTTAATTGGAGCTGTATCATTTGGTAACTGAATATTATCAATATGCTCCACCAACTGATTATCAGGAACAACTTCCTGTTCAACTGATTGATCCAGTACTTCTGGTTCAGGTGTTTTAAGAATGTTTCGATTGATATGATTATCTTTTTCATTATCATCCACAAAACTGATATTTCTAAATCGATCAACTAGCTCAACTAGATCAGTTGGCTTATCAGTTAACACAGATTCATCAAATACAACATGTAATGATTCTTCAACATTTAAAGAGCTTTTATTAAAAACTCTATAAACTTTACTCACTGAACAATATCCAAGAAATATTCCCTCTGAAGATTTAGTATCAAAAGCTTTTAAATGATTTTTGCCATTATCGAGAATAAAACATCTGTAGCCGAATATTTTGGAGTAGGAAACCACACTTTTTCATCCATGTCAGATCTCATATGGTGTTTTCAAATGATTCTTATTAATCATTGATCTGTTATGAGTGTAACATGAAGCATTTACTGCTTCTGCTCAAAACCTTTGAGAAATACCAGAATCAGAAAGCATTGTTCTAGCAGCTTCTTTAAGGGTCTGCTTTTTTCTCTCAGCTACACCATTTTGCGGAGGAGTTCTAGCTGCTGAGAGCTCATGCTTAATTCCTATATTTTCTAAAAATGTTGAAAGATTTTGATTGATGAATTCAGTCCCTCTATCAGACCTTATTCGATCAATCCCAACTGATTTTTCATTTAATAATCTTTTGAAAAGCTTAATCAGTTGTGCAGCAGTTTGGTCTTTGGATTTGAGAAAGATAATGTAGAACCCGTAAATCAGTAGACGTATAAGCCATGCATAATTCTAGATTTTTAAATTTAATTGACTTCATTGCATGATTATTTTAAATGCATTTGTTTGAAGTTAATTATTTATTATTTCAGTTCAGCAGTTTGATTTTTAGCATTTCAGTTATTTCAGTGAGGCCGGACTGGAGTTGGAGTTTTGAGATAGAATTTAAGATTTGAGAAATATTTCCAGAAGTTAATTTAGCTAGCAAGTAAGTTCATTTAAGTTAAAAAAGAAGTTTAAGGAATTATTTAAGTTAGTTGAGGATTTTAATTTAATTATTTGAGGTGATTAAGAAATGAACTCATTTAAGTTATTAAATTAAAGGGTTAGCTCACTAAATTAATTAAAGGATTAGTAAGGCTTTCAAGGATTATTAGTTGACTAGATAACAATATTTCCCCTTCATTTTATTGCAATTTTCGGCCCCCATAGTTGCTAGACAATTTAATTGCCAACTCATCAACCTTTTGACCATTTCTTTGCATGTAAGTTGTAGGATAATTCTAGGATTTTTGGGAGCACAATTTAATTAATTAATGGACATATCCTAGACTAGAAAATAAGCAAAATTTCGGCCACCACCTCCTAGAAGCATCCACCAACTCATTTGATATCAATTCAAAATTCAAATTCAAAAGGGGAGTGGACTTGGTCTTGATATGATCCTATTTTTGTGCACCCTTCTCCTCACCTTCATAACCACTCAATCCCTCTCCCTCTCCACCGAAATACCTCACCATTCAGATCCATTTTCAGTGTAAAAATCGTGAGTCTTAGCTAGAGGGAAGGCAAGAAAAAAATCGAGAACTAGAAAGAGCAAGAGAAGCGCTCCACCTCCTCCGTGCCGCGTCGTCGTTGTTTCGTTCGTTTTCTTTCAAAACGAAACCAGGCATGTCTAGATTTCTTTTAAACCTCAATCAAGTCATATTATCATTTATTTTTCAGTACATGATCATGTTTTAGCAAGCAAAAACCGAGATACATGTCAAAATATTTTGGGAAAACACATGCAGAATTTTCGGCTCTTCATGGCAAGCTTCACGTTTTTCTGAGTTTTGATGGTTTCAGGTATTGGATCGACTCCAGGCTCCCAAGGCGGCTTGTATACATGTAGTAGGATGCATTAGGACCATGTTGGTCCATTCAAACCAGCCCCATACTTGCTGGAAAACCGAAATGACAGCAAGTTCCCCATAGGTGCAGAAATGTGATTCGAAATTTCAGTTTTGTGTCAAGGGTTGTGGATCTGGTCTTGGCTGCCCCAAGGGCCTTTAGCCATGGTTGGATCACTTCCCTAGCATGTCTAAGACGTGACTAAGTTGCCCTTTTGGTGGCTTGGTCCATGGTTCATCGGTTTTTAATAAAAACGTCGAAACAGCCCCTTTCCCCATTCGGCCCTTCCATTTTCAGCATATGGTTCGTTTCTTTTGTTGCTTGGTATGGATCTTGGTTGGCCTATGGCCCTTAGCCACGGTTCATATCATGCTCCTAGATGTCTAGATCGTGCCATGGTCAATCAAATGGCCACTGGAACGACGCAAGACATCGATCATAGCATAAACACCACACACGCATGCATGTTGCTCTCGGTTGGATCCTTCGGTTAAGATTTGGTGTGATGCGGATTGTGGCTGGCCTAGGGCCCTTAGCCATGGTTCAAATCATTCCTTGGGATGTTGGTAAGAGTCTCTGGTCGGTGGTTCACGCCCCAATGGCCGATAGCCTCGAAAACGACACAAGGAAAAACAAGTGCGCAGCTGCTGTATCTTTTGACAGCAAGTATGCTGCTGTTCAGAAGCGTCGTTTGAGTTCTTGGTTGGCTTTTAGCCCATGGCCTTGGACTGGACAGTGCCTCATTGAGTTGGGAAGGTCATGTTTTTGACCGTTCGTCATTTGGATCATTTTTGAGGTCGTACGAGAATTTACGGTGCAATGTGCCAAATTGACTCTCGAAAGAGCGTTTCGTGTTTTGGCCTCCATTTCACCTAGATTTCGACCCTATCATTTTAGGAACATTATTTTATGATTTTTCAGCGTATTTTAATCATGACTATACGTCGGTTCAGTGTCGGTTCAGGTTGGCTCGGAGTCATGATTAAATGCGAAGTCATTAGGCGTCATAGTCGCATCTTTTGAACGTAAATTGCATAGTTGGTCATGTTTAAGCTATTGCATATTTTTCATGGCACAGTTAGGTTGCAGCGAGCCTGGGAACGATCCAATCCAATCCAGTTGGTAAAATTACAGGAATTTTCATTACGCCAGTTAATTATTTTACGTGCATTAAATAGAAAATGATTATTTTTGAGATTTATGTGATATGGCTTGTGGTTCATTCACTATGTGGGAGTGTTATTTTATACGGTCGCCAGTGACCGATCAGTTCAGTATGGTACCACCCGGTCGCCAGTGACCGGCCAGCTCAGATCAGTTTCAGCCTCCCCGGTAGCCAGTTACCGATCAGTTCAGCTTAGTGCAGTGGCCACAGGCGTAAAACATAATCTCAACAGAAAATTTTACCAGATATTTCAGTACAGGCTCTAAGGAGCAAATATTTTTACAGTGACTTCCAGTTCAGTTATGCACGTATTATAATTGCTCAGTACAGATTATTTTCAGTATGCCTCAGGACAGGATATTTCATCTCATGCATATTTTAAATTCAGATTTTTACTCGTTACCTGCGATTTATGCATGCTGAGTCTTTAGGCTCACTAGACTTGATTGTTGTAGGTACTGATGAGGCCAGGGCCGAGGGCGGGGACCAGTGAGCCAGCTTGGGTCGGCAGTAGTGGCACCCGAGGACCTCAGTGCAGCAGTTGTTATGTTTTTCCGCAAACAATTTTTATCAGTTGTTGGATATTTTTAAATCGTTGTTGTTGGCAAAACTTTGATTTTCTTCCGCTGCAATATTTTGAAATATTGAACTTGATTCACCAGTGATTTTATGAATGAGGCCATTTAAGTTCTTTTAAAAAGAAAATTTTTAATTTTCCGCAAATTTCCAAGCAAGTAGTTCGAGGGCCTTCACAGTTGGTATCAGAGCGGTGGTTCTGTATAGGGTTTCACTACTACTGACCGCGAGAAGCTCATGAAGCCACGCCTTTGGTCTGTAAGTTTTTTTTTCAGTTCAGCATTTTGTTCAGCATTACAGTTATAGCATGAATTATTTTGTCAGCATGCTTCCAGATTTTCAGTATTTCAGAGTTCATTTAAAATAAATTATGGAATTATGCATGTTAGTTACGTATGGGTTATGTTGGAACAGTATGCCCCCTAGACGCATCTTAGAGCGCAACAGAGAGGAGGAGCCTCGCCGAGAGGACAGGGAGGAGCGTAGACCAGAGGGAGACCTACCACCTCCTCCACCGCCCCTACAGGACATGAGTGCCCAGATGTTAGCT
This sequence comes from Primulina tabacum, assembly GCF_025594145.1. Classification (NCBI taxonomy): domain Eukaryota; kingdom Viridiplantae; phylum Streptophyta; class Magnoliopsida; order Lamiales; family Gesneriaceae; genus Primulina; species Primulina tabacum. Next base: position 39,008,074 of record NC_134553.1, on the reverse strand, counting down.
GGGATGGCACAGTTCTTCGCACAGTTTGCGGGGGGCAATGCCGCAGCCGTAGCCGCAGCCGCAGCCAGGCCGACAGGGCCCGAGGCAGTGTATGAGCGATTCATGAAGATGCGCCCGAAGGAATTCTCTGGGGCATCTGACCCCATGGTTGCCGAGGGATGGATCAAATCCCTCGAGGTTATCTTCGATTTTATGGAGCTGGGGGACGCAGACCGAGTCCGATGTGCCACCTACTTGTTCACTGGAGACGCCCGCTTATGGTGGGAAGGAGCTTCGGTAGCCCTTACATTGGCTACACTTTCTTGGACCCGTTTTACGGAGGTTTTCTACTCCAAGTATTTTGCTGAGGAGGTTCGCACCAGGCTGACCACCGAGTTCATGAGCCTGAGACAGGGGGATATGTCGGTTACGGAGTTTATCCGTAAGTTCGAGAGGGGCTGTCACTTTGTGCCCCTGATAGCGAATGATGCCAAAGCCAAGCTGATGCACTTCCTGGTGGGTTTACGGCCGATCTTGCGCCGGGATGTTAGGGTATCTGACCCTACTACTTATGAGGTTGCCGTCTCCAAGGCCTTAGCCGCAGAACAGGATCTGCGGGATATCGAGAGGGATCGCCAGGGCAAGCGCCCAGTCCAGGCACCGCACCGCCCTCCTCCTCATCAGCATCAGCAGCAGAATAAGAGGCCTTTTCATGGACCGCCCAGGAACAGAGGCCAGCAGCAGCAGCAGCAGCAGCAGCGGGGACGCCTAGCCCCGAGGACTCAGGAGCACCCAGTCTGTCCCAGGTGCTCACGTCGCCATCCTGGAGCATGTATGGCTGGCTCAGGAAAGTGTTTTAAGTGTGGCAGTCCAGACCACATGTTGCTGCAGTGCCCTCAGAGGAATCTGCCTACCCAAGGCAGAGTTTTTGCTCTCCATGCCGCGGAAGCCAACCCGGAGACTATGTTGTTGACAGGTACCTTTAAACTTTAAGTTATTCTTCGAATTTCCGCGTTTTGGGAATCGGGATTTAGATTTTGAACTTAGAACTGTTATAGGATTGCATGCTCTACTCAGATTTATTTTCGGGGAAATTAAGCTAGAGGAACCTAGACCTTTGCATGTCTATAAGTTTAGATCTTGTAGTGGGATTCAACTTAGAGCTCCGCTCTTTCAGGGAGAATTTTTATATCTGGTTCCGCTACCAAGGCCTTGATAGATTCAGGGGCCACTCACTCATTTATTTCGGAGGTCTTTGCAAACTTTCTCAAGATCCAGACCATTGGGCTAGATACAGCCTTTTCAGTAGTGTTGCCGTCAGGAGAGGAGATGGCAGCTACCAATGTTATCCGAGATATAGACCTTGAGTTGCACGGTAATCTTGTTTATGCGGATCTGATTGTGCTACCGATGCCGGAATTTGACATCATCCTAGGGATGGACTGGCTATTGAGGAACAGAGTGTTGATAGACTTCCAGCGGAGATCCGTTCTTGTCCGACCGCCTGGAATGGAGCAGTTCTTATTTGAGCCGGACAGGTACTTTTCCTTACCGCGCATTATTCCTTATGTTCAGGCTAGGAAGCTCATGCATAGAGGGTGTCGGGCATTTCTAGCAACCTTTTTATCTGTCCCCGAGGAACCCAGCCAGTCAGCCTCAGATGTTCCGATTGTTAGAGATTTCTTAGACGTTTTTCCCGAAGACGTCTCTGGTATGCCACCAGAGAGAGAGGTGGAGTTTTCCATTGAGCTTATGCCAGGTACGACTCCGATATCCAAAGCGCCATACCGACTAGCACCGACAGAGATGGCAGAGCTTAAGAAGCAGATCCAAGAACTTCTCGACAAGGAGTTCATTCGCCCGAGCTTTTCTCCTTGGGGCGCGCCGGTCTTATTCGTGAAAAAGAAGGATGGCTCGATGAGGCTTTGCATTGACTACCGGGAGTTGAACAGGGTTACAGTGAAGAATAAATACCCACTGCCGAGGATTGAGGATCTGTTTGACCAGTTGCAGGGAGCTTCGATTTTCTCCAAGATAGATCTGCGTTCCGGTTATCACCAGTTGAGGGTGAGAGATGCTGATGTCTCGAAGACAGCTTTCAGGACTCGTTATGGTCACTACGAGTTCCTAGTGATGCCGTTCGGTCTGACGAATGCGCCAGCAATCTTCATGGATCTAATGAATCGCGTATTTCAGCCGTACCTCGACCAGTTTGTGATAGTGTTCATAGATGACATTCTCGTCTACTCCAAGAATCGGGAGGAGCACAGCAGGCATCTGACCATAGTGTTGCAGACATTGCAGAAACATAAACTATTCGCAAAGTTCAGTAAGTGCGAATTCTGGTTAGAGAAGGTGGCGTTCTTGGGCCACATTGTTTCTAGCAGTGGCATTGAGGTAGACCCGGCGAAAGTTGCAGCAGTCAGAGATTGGGTTGTGCCTCAGAATGCATCCGAGATCCGCAGTTTCCTTGGGCTAGCAGGGTATTACAGGAAATTCATCCAGGGATTCTCCTCCATTGCCGTTCCACTCACAGCACTGACCAAGAAAAATGTGAAGTTTGTGTGGAGCGAGGAGTGTCAGAAGAGCTTCGATACCTTGAAGCAAGCTCTTATCTCAGCACCCGTTTTGGCTGTACCGTCAGGATCCGGCGAGTTTGTCCTTTATACCGATGCTTCAAAGCTTGGTTTAGGTGCAGTTTTGATGCAGCATGGGAGAGTGATAGCGTATGCTTCTCGACAGCTGAAAATCCACGAGAAGAACTACCCCACCCATGATCTGGAGTTAGCGGCCGTAGTTTTTGCTTTGAAGATTTGGAGGCACTATCTGTATGGGGAGAAGTGCCAGATCTTTACCGACCATAAGAGCCTCAAGTATTTCTTTACGCAGAAGGAGCTGAACATGCGTCAGAGACGTTGGTTGGAGCTTGTGAAAGACTACGATTGTGACATTAGCTACCACCCGGGTAAAGCTAATGTAGTTGCGGATGCTTTGAGCAGGAAAGTCGCAGTGATGGCTCATTTGACGATGCAGAAACCTCTTCAGATCGAGATGCAGAGGTTTGATCTTGAGACTTACCCTCGAGGTAGAGTTCCTCGTTTATCTACCTTGACTATCCAGTCCTCTCTTATTGACCGTATTCGCAGCGGTCAGGCAGCAGATGAGCAGTTGGCACAGTGGAAGAAGAGAGATGAAGCTAAGGGCAGTGTTTTGTATACAGTCAGCGACGGTATTGTGAGATACCGAGATAGGATATGGGTTCCTAGCAGTGATTCTATCCGAGCAGACATCTTATCAGAGGCCCATACATCCCCGTACTCCATTCACCCTGGGAGTACGAAGATGTACAAAGATCTGCAGCTATTGTATTGGTGGCCAGGAATGAAGAAGGACATCAGGCGTTTTGTATCCGAGTGCCTGACTTGCCAGTTAGTGAAGGCCGAGCATCAGAGACCAGCAGGTTTGCTCAAGCCTCTTCCTATTCCCGAGTGGAAGTGGGAGAACATTACCATGGACTTTGTGACCGGATTGCCGAGGTCAGCCAGAGGATCGAATGCTATCTGGGTGATTGTAGATCGTCTTACCAAATCAGCGCACTTCTTGCCTATTAAGACGACTTTCACCATGGTTCAGTATGCAGAGCTGTATATCCGAGAGATAGTCCGACTCCACGGTATTCCAGTTTCTATCGTATCCGACAGAGATCCTAGATTCACTTCCTCGTTTTGGAAGAGTTTGCATTCGACTTTGGGTACGAAGTTGCTGTTTAGCACAGCTTTCCATCCGCAGACGGATGGGCAGTCGGAGCGAGTTATTCAGATCTTAGAGGATCTTCTCCGTGCTTGCGTCATTGATTTCTCTGGGAGTTGGGAGTCGAACTTACCATTGGTAGAGTTCACCTATAACAACAGTTTCCAGTCGTCTATAGGTATGGCTCCGTATGAAGCGCTGTATGGTCGCAAGTGTAGATCTCCTGTTCATTGGGATGAAGTAGGAGAGAGAGCAGAGTTGGGTCCAGAGATTGTTCAGCAGGCAGCAGATGTAGTAGTCAAGATCCGTGATAGGATGAGGACTGCCCAGAGCCGACAGAAGAGTTATGCCGATCAGCGGAGGAGAGAGTTAGAGTTTGCAGTGGGAGATCATGTCTTCGTGAAAGTGGCACCTATGAAGGGTGTCATGAGATTTGGCAAGAAAGGGAAGCTCAGTCCGAGATTCATTGGACCGTTTGAGATCCTCGACAGAGTTGGGACGCTAGCGTATCGTGTGGCTCTTCCGCCAAATCTGGCCGGAGTACACAATGTCTTTCACGTTTCCATGCTGAGGAAGTATATGGCAAATCCTTCGCATGTGCTGAATTTCGAGCCGTTGCAGCTTACTCCGAACTTATCTTATGAGGAGAGACCCGTGCAGATCCTAGACAGACAGGAGAAGAAACTTCGGAACAAGTTGGTTAAGCGAGTCAAAGTCAAATGGCTCAACCATTCAGAGGAGGAAGCTACGTGGGAGTCTGAGCCGGAGATGAGAAGTAGATACCCTGAGTTATTCGGTGAGTTCTAATTTCGAGGACGAAATTTATTTAAGGGGGAAGGATTGTAGAACCCGTAAATCAGTAGACGTATAAGCCATGCATAATTCTAGATTTTTAAATTTAATTGACTTCATTGCATGATTATTTTAAATGCATTTGTTTGAAGTTAATTATTTATTATTTCAGTTCAGCAGTTTGATTTTTAGCATTTCAGTTATTTCAGTGAGGCCGGACTGGAGTTGGAGTTTTGAGATAGAATTTAAGATTTGAGAAATATTTCCAGAAGTTAATTTAGCTAGCAAGTAAGTTCATTTAAGTTAAAAAGAAGTTTAAGGAATTATTTAAGTTAGTTGAGGATTTTAATTTAATTATTTGAGGTGATTAAGAAATGAACTCATTTAAGTTATTAAATTAAAGGGTTAGCTCACTAAATTAATTAAAGGATTAGTAAGGCTTTCAAGGATTATTAGTTGACTAGATAACAATATTTCCCCTTCATTTTATTGCAATTTTCGGCCCCCATAGTTGCTAGACAATTTAATTGCCAACTCATCAACCTTTTGACCATTTCTTTGCATGTAAGTTGTAGGATAATTCTAGGATTTTTGGGAGCACAATTTAATTAATTAATGGACATATCCTAGACTAGAAAATAAGCAAAATTTCGGCCACCACCTCCTAGAAGCATCCACCAACTCATTTGATATCAATTCAAAATTCAAATTCAAAAGGGGAGTGGACTTGGTCTTGATATGATCCTATTTTTGTGCACCCTTCTCCTCACCTTCATAACCACTCAATCCCTCTCCCTCTCCACCGAAATACCTCACCATTCAGATCCATTTTCAGTGTAAAAATCGTGAGTCTTAGCTAGAGGGAAGGCAAGAAAAAAATCGAGAACTAGAAAGAGCAAGAGAAGCGCTCCACCTCCTCCGTGCCGCGTCGTCGTTGTTTCGTTCGTTTTCTTTCAAAACGAAACCAGGCATGTCTAGATTTCTTTTAAACCTCAATCAAGTCATATTATCATTTATTTTTCAGTACATGATCATGTTTTAGCAAGCAAAAACCGAGATACATGTCAAAATATTTTGGGAAAACACATGCAGAATTTTCGGCTCTTCATGGCAAGCTTCACGTTTTTCTGAGTTTTGATGGTTTCAGGTATTGGATCGACTCCAGGCTCCCAAGGCGGCTTGTATACATGTAGTAGGATGCATTAGGACCATGTTGGTCCATTCAAACCAGCCCCATACTTGCTGGAAAACCGAAATGACAGCAAGTTCCCCATAGGTGCAGAAATGTGATTCGAAATTTCAGTTTTGTGTCAAGGGTTGTGGATCTGGTCTTGGCTGCCCCAAGGGCCTTTAGCCATGGTTGGATCACTTCCCTAGCATGTCTAAGACGTGACTAAGTTGCCCTTTTGGTGGCTTGGTCCATGGTTCATCGGTTTTTAATAAAAACGTCGAAACAGCCCCTTTCCCCATTCGGCCCTTCCATTTTCAGCATATGGTTCGTTTCTTTTGTTGCTTGGTATGGATCTTGGTTGGCCTATGGCCCTTAGCCACGGTTCATATCATGCTCCTAGATGTCTAGATCGTGCCATGGTCAATCAAATGGCCACTGGAACGACGCAAGACATCGATCATAGCATAAACACCACACACGCATGCATGTTGCTCTCGGTTGGATCCTTCGGTTAAGATTTGGTGTGATGCGGATTGTGGCTGGCCTAGGGCCCTTAGCCATGGTTCAAATCATTCCTTGGGATGTTGGTAAGAGTCTCTGGTCGGTGGTTCACGCCCCAATGGCCGATAGCCTCGAAAACGACACAAGGAAAAACAAGTGCGCAGCTGCTGTATCTTTTGACAGCAAGTATGCTGCTGTTCAGAAGCGTCGTTTGAGTTCTTGGTTGGCTTTTAGCCCATGGCCTTGGACTGGACAGTGCCTCATTGAGTTGGGAAGGTCATGTTTTTGACCGTTCGTCATTTGGATCATTTTTGAGGTCGTACGAGAATTTACGGTGCAATGTGCCAAATTGACTCTCGAAAGAGCGTTTCGTGTTTTGGCCTCCATTTCACCTAGATTTCGACCCTATCATTTTAGGAACATTATTTTATGATTTTTCAGCGTATTTTAATCATGACTATACGTCGGTTCAGTGTCGGTTCAGGTTGGCTCGGAGTCATGATTAAATGCGAAGTCATTAGGCGTCATAGTCGCATCTTTTGAACGTAAATTGCATAGTTGGTCATGTTTAAGCTATTGCATATTTTTCATGGCACAGTTAGGTTGCAGCGAGCCTGGGAACGATCCAATCCAATCCAGTTGGTAAAATTACAGGAATTTTCATTACGCCAGTTAATTATTTTACGTGCATTAAATAGAAAATGATTATTTTTGAGATTTATGTGATATGGCTTGTGGTTCATTCACTATGTGGGAGTGTTATTTTATACGGTCGCCAGTGACCGATCAGTTCAGTATGGTACCACCCGGTCGCCAGTGACCGGCCAGCTCAGATCAGTTTCAGCCTCCCCGGTAGCCAGTTACCGATCAGTTCAGCTTAGTGCAGTGGCCACAGGCGTAAAACATAATCTCAACAGAAAATTTTACCAGATATTTCAGTACAGGCTCTAAGGAGCAAATATTTTTACAGTGACTTCCAGTTCAGTTATGCACGTATTATAATTGCTCAGTACAGATTATTTTCAGTATGCCTCAGGACAGGATATTTCATCTCATGCATATTTTAAATTCAGATTTTTACTCGTTACCTGCGATTTATGCATGCTGAGTCTTTAGGCTCACTAGACTTGATTGTTGTAGGTACTGATGAGGCCAGGGCCGAGGGCGGGGACCAGTGAGCCAGCTTGGGTCGGCAGTAGTGGCACCCGAGGACCTCAGTGCAGCAGTTGTTATGTTTTTCCGCAAACAATTTTTATCAGTTGTTGGATATTTTTAAATCGTTGTTGTTGGCAAAACTTTGATTTTCTTCCGCTGCAATATTTTGAAATATTGAACTTGATTCACCAGTGATTTTATGAATGAGGCCATTTAAGTTCTTTTAAAAAGAAAATTTTTAATTTTCCGCAAATTTCCAAGCAAGTAGTTCGAGGGCCTTCACAGATAACCCAAGTAAATCTTGAAAAATCATCCACAACTACTAAGGTGTAATTCATTCTCCCTAAACTCGTGACTGGTATTTGACCAAAAAAATCCATATGTAATAGTTCTAAGCATCGAGATAATGATTTACAACCTCTGTTTTTGAAAGAAGATATTACTTGCTCACCATACTGACATGCTGAACAAATTTTATCTTTTGAGAAATCTATTTTGGGCAAACCAGTTGCAAGATCATGGTTACTCAGATAGGCAATAGATTTAAAGTTTAAGTGGTTCAACCTCTTATGCCACAACCAGTTTTTAGAAGATTTGAAAGCAATGAAACAAAGTGGTGCATAAGGTTGATCTGTCCAACTGACTTTGTAAGTATTTTCACAACGATTGCCAGTTAGGATGACCTCATCAGTTGATTCTCTAACTGAACAAGTGTGTTTGTCGAACTAAACTGAGAAATTATTATTGCATAACTGACTGATGCTAATCAGGTTATACTTCAAATTCTCAACTAGTAAAACATCTTTGACAGTAAAGTTACCATGGACAAGCTTACCCTTACCTACAGTTTTACCTTTGGAGTTGTCTCCAAAACTGATGTTTGGTATAGTATATTTGATTAGTTGAGATAGCAGACTTGCATCCCCTGTCATATGCCGTAAGCATCCAGTGTCTAGATACCAGGTGGATTCTTTGTTTGTACCTGTCACCTGCAATCATACACAGTATATGATCTTGATACCCATATTCATTTGGGTCCTAAACTGATTAGTCCTTTAGGAACCCAGACTTGGACAACTCTAACTGACTTTTCAGTTGCTGTGTTCCAAATAGTTTTTCTCGCCTTTTGGGTATTAATTGTGTTGTGTGAGGAAGAAACAGTATGATTTGTACCCTTTTTCAACTGACTATTCTTTTGATATCGTTTCTGAACTGGCTTACAGTTATAGTAATTGTAATAGCCATTCCTTGAGTGCTGATTTTTGTAACTGAATCGTTTAGGTGACCAGTTTCTTGAATCAGTTGAACTCTCAGAGCTATATCCAATTCCATACCATTTGGCTCTGTTCTTACTTTCAGTCGATTGAACAAGTTGGTTTACTTGGTCCTGAGAATTCATTTACCATAGTTGATTTTACAAAGGTGATGTACTGTTCTTTGTTTTCATTAAACCTTTGCTGTGTATCACTTGCAGAATTTTCAACATGATTGTTAAAGCCTAAACCAGTTTTATCGTCAACTGATTTTTGTGAATTCTGCATTTCAGTAAATGTAACCGAAGACTTGTTCCAAGCTTAAATCACTTCAGTATGTTTTGAAATTTCAGTTTTTAACTGATATATCAAAGCTTGGTTCTCAATCATTTCAGCTTTTTGCTTTGCAATCTCCCTTTTTAGACTCAACACTTCAGCTGACTCATCAGTTTCAGTTTTGTTATCATTGGGATCATTTTGCTTAGCTCTGACCTTCTCAAATGATCGAGCAAGTTTGTGATACTCGTTTACCATGTCATGCAATATGGTAATTGGTTCCTCACGAGTGAAATCAGTAGAGCTGAAGTCAAATACCTGTTCACTTGTTGACTTTAGTTCAGCATTATCTGCCATTAAGCACTTGACTTCTTTTTCATCATCACTTAAACTGATTGGGCTTTCAGGTTCTGACTCCTCACTGTCAATTTCTGCCCAGTTTGACTTACTCCCCTCAGCTAGAAGCACCTCATGTTTCTTTCTGAGAGATTTCTTGTCATCCTTGGTTCTTCTTCGGTGCTCATAGGGCTTCTTTTCCTTTTCAATTGATCGTCGACTGAATTTCTTTGGCTTGGGACAGTCAGCAATAAAATGGCCAGTCTTGCCACAGTTGTAGCAAGCATAGGGTTCTTCTTTGGAGTGATTTTTCTGATATTGTTTCTGGAAGTTTCCTTGATTTCTCCTCATAAACCTTCCCAACTTTTTGACAAACAATGACATTGCATCATTGTTCAGCTGATCAGCATATTTTTCAACTGAACCAATTGGTTCCAGCTTGACAGCAGTTAAAGCAGTTGTGACATTTGATGTAGAAGGTTCTCCTTCTCTGGTTTGTAATTCAAACTCGTATGCCTTTAGATCAGCAAACAAATCATGAAGTTCAACCTAGTTAAGGTCATTTGATTCACGCATAGCCATGGTCTTGATATCCCACTCTTTGGGAAGACCTCTGACCACCTTCAGTGCTATTTCTTTGTTAGAATACACATTTCCAAGTGCATTCAGCTCTATTATAATACCATTGAACACTCATCATATTCGTGCATGGATTCTCCAACCTTCATCTTGATATTTTCAAATTTCTGAACAGCAACTAATAGCTTGTTCTCCTTGGTTTGTTCGTTTCCTTCACAAAGCTGAATCAGTTTCTTCCATATCTCTTTAGAAATTTTTCACATTTTGATTTTGCTGAAATTGACTTTATCCAGCGTTTTATATAAGATGTTCTTAGCCACATTGTCAAGGTTGGCTTTCCTCTTATCTTCAGTTGTCCATTCCTCTCTGGGCTTCTCAATGCGATGAGGTGCCCCATCAGTTATTGCAACTGCTGTATTTTCTTTTAAGATTTTCATGGGTCCTTCAGTAATGACATACCACATGTCGTCGTCTTGTGCAGCTAAATGAGCCTGCATTCTGATTTTTCAGTCATCGAAATCTTCTCTGGAAAACATTGATATTTTATTGAATGAAGACATGGTGATCAGTTTTGTGGATAAGAATATTCTGGGACAAGATTCAACTACTCTGATATCACTTGATAGGATCGATTAACTGGTGAAAGAGTGTTTAGAAGGGGGGTTGAATAAACACTCACGATTTTCACAATCTTTTCGAATGTTGAGTCAGTTTAGTGACAAAATGAAATTCGAAATCTTGTCAGTCGATATCAGTCAGTTAACAATATAGTGCGGAAATAAACTGACTGATAGATAGAACAAAAAACAGAAATAAGAACACACGAGATTTTATGGACGTTTGGAGATTTCAATCACTCCTACGTCACCCCTTCTATCACAAAGATATGATATCCACTAAAAGACTTTGATCGATACAAACACTTGTATGTACCCACTTCAGTTTGGACTTAACAATGACAAAACTAAAACTCTTACTTTACAATATGTTTCACAGTATTCAACTGGACTTAGCACAACTGATCTCTTTTAAGATCGAATTTACAACAAAATAATTTTTTCTAGTAAGCTCGAAAAGTGTCATAGAATATTACGAATATATTTGATAAATGTGAGCTTCTAATTTTTTGAATATGAGCGAGAATTTCAGCAGAGTAACGACAAGATTGATATAATAGTGAATCGTTATTTTTCAATTGCTCTTCTCTGTTATTTATAGGCTTATCTTCAACGGTAATAATCAATGTAATATGAATCTTTTATATCCGTTGTTTGACACGCCAATATTTTTCTGACATTCGTACACTGCAGCTTTTCTGAAATGCGGCGTTCTCACTATTAGTTGCAGTATGCTTTTTACTGTTTGTCGATTGAATGTCCTTTTCGTTAACTGATGACATGTACAGCTGAAGGATCAGCTGATAAGCTCACAACTGAATATAGCAGCTGATCAGTTTTCAACTGATCAGTCAGTTGTCTGCGTAAATTCAGTTCAGCTGGTTCAGTTGCCTTTGTTAATCTGCGCATTAATCTTCAGTTATAGGCAACTGTCAGTTTGAGTATTTGTTCAGTTACTTTCAAACTTCTTGTTCAGTTAATCTAATCGATTTAAGTACTTAATTTGTCAAGCAATCGAAATTTAGTTTCCAACAATATCAAATATTATGAAATAATGTATTTTACAAATATGTCACTAAAAACCATAATTAAAAATTAAATTACAAATTAAATAAACACCTTTATTTAATTATCCAATTTATTAATAATTATATTTCTTGTAAAAATCTTTTTACAATAAACAATAAAAATAATAATTTTAATTTATTTATTTTATAAGAAAATCTAATGATTTTATTAAAATTATATTCAAAAACAAAATTATCCAGTTTTCATAAAATATAAAATTTGACCCATATTTTTCAACAATTTGTTCAACCTGATTTAAAAAACAAAAAAACATATGTTTGAGAAACTTTGTTCTGATACCACTGCTGGAGTACCGTTTTCTCACACCCAATATGCAACAGAATTTTAAAATTTTTTATTTGACATTCAAAATATTCTTTGGGCTTCATATAAGTAAAAACATTCAAAGGACGTTTTGAATATTTACCTTGTGTTATAAAAATTGGACACCAAACTATTCTAAATTTTAAGCGGAGATTGACCCTCTTGTAATTTCTTATGAACATATCTTCTTCCTTTTTATATCGTCAAATCAGTCCACGATCAGAAACTTTGTTAATCGTATAGATCGCAATAGATATCTAAATGAAGTTTGCGTCGAGATTAGATCGCCATAATTTTATAAGTCTAGCGAGGTTGTAGCGGCATCGGGGCGACGCACGGTGGAAGGGAAAGTGGCCGAAAACTCCTTGTAAAATAAAGTGGTGGCCGAAAACTCCTTGTGAGAGAGGAGTGGATTTTGCGTGTATTTTTATAACGAGATTATGTTACATATTATCAACATTTGATAAAATAATAATAAAAATACACTAACTCAATTCTAATCTCATTATATTCTTTTATTTTCATTAATTAAAATTTTCATGTAGTATATATCATGAAAAGTCAACTTTTGATAATAATGATATATATATATATATATACTTATATTTATATCTGCTTATATGTATATATATATATCCATCTATACATAAACAATTAATTAATATTAATTATCAATTCTAGACCCTCTAGAATATTTCATGATAACCATGTACATATAGTAGTCACTATTGCTAACATCATATTTAATTAGTAGATTTTAAATTCACTAAATAAATAATTATGAATTCATTATAAATCTGATCGACAATCATTTTGGGCCGATTTATCAGGGGTACAAATCTTGTTCATTTAATAAAAATTGAAATTTTCGCAATACAAAATTTTCATTGATTCATTTTTGATATTTGCCAATTTGTTAAAATCCTTAACTAAAATAGGCAGTTCCACTCTCCACTCTATATTTGTAACTGAGCTAACTTCTACTACTTCCATTACATGGAATGCACTTATAAACTAATTTATAAGCAATTTATTTGATCTCCATCAATCTACAATCGTCAAATTCAACTCCTTGAATTCGACTATCTCGACGGGAACACAAAATCCGATACTTGTGTGGCTCTTAAGGGTCCAGGGATGTAGCTAGCTGTGAGTTCACAACTACATTGTTATTCACATAACATTTTTTCTTCTCTGGGCTTACCCTAGTTAGCTTCATTTTTTTCATCAACTTCTTGATCAAGAATGTCGGAACTCAAGTCTAATCACCCCTATCGGATGATGGTAAGAGCGTCTAGTAGCATTATCCTTTGATACCCTAGATATAACTGGAAGTGCCTCCAAGAACCTTAAGTTATGGTTAACCTACAGTATGGTCCTTTCAACTCATATATCTCTATCGAGTCAACAACAATTAGTATATCGAGAGTTGCAAATGAATTCGATAACAATGTGATATATTTTTTTCAGTAAAAACAGTTATATTGTATGTGCAACAGAGGAAACACCTTTTCCAAAATACACTTCTTACTCTTACCAGAGATTTCTTGCATTATTAACTCATCATATCACATATGGTATTTTCACCGGTAGGAAAACGATGAATCCTTGACTACAATACATTGGCTCTTATGTATTTCAAAATTGCACCCAACCTCTCCATCTGATGCCTTCAATGGAGTCGTAAACGAGTCAAAGTGTAGTTGTTAGGATCAAGTGCTTACCACAATGCCAAAATCTATAGCTGTTACTCAAGGCACAATTTTATTTTCTTATACTTGTACTTGCACAGAGTGCACTAATTAGGGTCGAGCTCTTAGGCCTATGAGTCCGAGGAGGTGCGTGTCTGTCTGTTGGTACTATCATATCAATTAGAGATCAGTCTTATCATTTTTCTACCGTCGCCCTGTCCCCAGCAGAGACATTATTACCCGTTAAGATCTGCTGTCACTTTTTTACGACCTACTTAGCCAACCAGATCAAGAGGTGCAACGTCAGTAGCTTTACGCATGAGAACTTCGTAGGAGGTCACCCATCTCAGAACCACTCTCACTCATACACGCTTAACCAAACATTCCCCCCAAACAAGTATGGAAATATGCTTCTTGGGAGACTTGAACCCATGATCTAGCTTTGATATCAATTATTAGGATCAAGCGCTTATCCTTAGGCCAAAAGCTATAGCTGTTAGTCAAGGCGTAACTTTATTTTCTTATACTTGTTGCAGAACATAGTGCAACTACTTAGATGCAAATGGGTGGGGCTGTTACGCCTATGAGTCCGAGGAGGTGTGTGTATATCTGCTGGTGCTATCTCATATCCTTTAGAGATCAGTCTTACACTTTCCCAACTGTTGGCCCTATCCCCAGTAGAGACAGTATTACCCGTTAAGTCCTGGTGTCACTTTTTTACGGTCCACATAGCCAACCAGATCAAGTGGCGCAACGTCAGCAGCTTGACGCATGAGAAATTCCCAAGAGGTCACCCATCCCAGTACTACTCTCACTAATGCACACTTAACCCAATAGCAGTGCTAGTACGTAAAGCCTTCATGTTGTCCTGGATAAAAAAAACTAATGGTGTACCTCTATAACGGTGGACTATTCCACTCGATATTCGACAACCATTTGGAAAGCGTGAGGGAGGGTTGTTTAGTGCATCATCAAATTATCACTTATCTCTATGAACGAACATCTTCATGCTCTTACCAATGAAATATAACGTTAATCAATGAAATATGACGTTTACATCATAGATACTAGTCTCAAGCTTAAGCGACATTTATCCATATTTTAGGTGACCGATTAGAGTAGGAATATGTTTAGAATATACGGTACACTTCTTAATGAATTTCATGATCTTATGTTGTGAGGCAGACTTCATGGTACCTATTTTATATTCAAGGGATTTATCTATGGAGCTTGCATATTTATACAAATAAATTAAATGCCACAATTAGATAAAACCATAAAATATTGTTAAAATAAAGATTGTTTTTACATGAGAGTCAATAAAGCCCAAGCTACTAATAGGCTCGTAGGACACATACTCTAATAACCCTGCCCTCCATTTACACATGATATGTGGGGATGCTGAAATATAGAAATAATTTTAAGGTCACCTTTCGTAAGTTTAATCTTTCGAGATTAATGATGATTTAATTTGAAGGTTTAGAACATCAAGACAAAGTCGACGATTATTAGTTACATGATGAAAAACAAAAACAAACCATGATTGTAGATTTATAAAGTCGCAATCTTTTAGGGTTTATCATGAATGCTGGATTAGATGATTTATATCTTGTGTAGCGTAGACAAATCGAGAACCTTGAATCTCCAACGCGGTCCTGAGAAAATAGGGTAGTCCACCCTAAAATATGGAATACATGGTCCAAGGATATATATTGATGGCACAAACCGTCATTTTTTGTACACCATTTAATTACACAGCGAAGTATCTAGTGATCTCCAGCTCAAGATTTAACACATTTATGTGATCCATATCATGGCACATGCATGGTTTCCAGCTCTAAATGAAAGAAATATAAACTTTGATGTGCTTCTCTACAAGCGACAACTTCCTATGCAAACCTAAGCAACCACGTGATGAAACAAAAGGGTACAATCCTAGATTTAAAACTAGCCTTGATGAGTTGTTAACCGGTCCCGAGTTAAAAAAATAACTATCCAAATTCTGAGCTGCTACGTCCCTAGATAAACGTAGATTCTCATTCTACTCGTAAGTTTTTCGATAAATTTTACCAAAAGATTGGATCGAGGGGACTGTCACACACTCGCATGTAGTGTTAGTTTCTGCTTGGACAATTAGTTAATATTGGTTATATTCTCTTTACATATAAATAGCAAACACTTAGTTGGAATATTTCGATTCAGAAAATAATAATAAAATATCCAATTTTCTCAATGAATTAGCGATTGCCTCTACATTCATTTTCTCTCAATATCCATTCATGAATTGATCATTCATATTCCATGAAGGAGAAGTCACCAACGAAGCCAATTCATCCCATAGTTCTCGAGCTTCGAGAAATAAACCGAAATGGGGACTGATCCTTGGGATAGTCAAACAATATCTCGGTGAATGGCATAGATTCGCGTTTGTTGGAGGTCGGTAACGAATACAACTGTCAATAAATGTTACAAATTATTTAACAAATGTGGAAAGATTTTTTGAATGCTTTCGTATATGTGGTACAAATTAAGGGAGCTGTCGAAATAAATTTGGAAGAGGGGAATGCACAATGGCCATAGTGAATTACATACGACCTGTGGTCCCATTCGATATAATTAGCGACGTACGTATTTATGCAAATAATATAATATTGATTATTATATACTAGTTTCAATCATCTCACAGCTCCAAAAATATAATCTGCGTTTAAAAAAATATATAGTTGAAGAATTAATTGTGATCTTTATATATGTATATCTCTATGATACTCCATGACTAGGCCCATCAAGATTAGGCCAAATCCAGATTCTGGACCCACGGTCCATCCGGCCCAGTTACGCTCCAATAAATACCAGAGTTAGCGTTCAATTCAGGGATCATTCGCTATATTGAATTTCAACAGCACCCTTAGCTCCTCTATCATTATATACAAAGTTTCTGACTTGAGCGTCTGAGAGGCTATGCCGGGACATCCTCCCGGTCCCTTTCTAACGGTCACAAGAACTAACTCAGCATCGTCATGTCCTCAGACGAGACCCGAACAATCTCATCATGAGACGAGACATGAGCAATCTCGTCCTAAGACGAGAGCCGAACAACCTCGTCCTAAGACGAGAGCCGAACAACCTCGTCCTAATGAGAATATGGGGTACCTGACCCTGGAACAGTTAGGCCAATTTATTAACAAAACAGTAGACGAGGCCATGAAGAGGAATCAAGAGTCACTACAACAAAAACGGCATACGACAACGGATTTTATCCGTTGTAAAATCCATTGTTACTGATGGTGTTGTCACAACCGATAAAATCCGTTGCCGTTGCAATTATTTGCGACGTTTTAGCGACGGTTTATGATTACCGTCGCTAATTTTAACGACGAACATCACAACACATCGTCGCTAATTAGCGACGGTTTTCCATAAAGTCCGTCGCTAATTTTTAGCGACGGTTTTTCATGATGTCCATCGCTAAGTATTTTAAGTAAAATAAAAAAAAATTATTTTGAATAATTCAATAAATCTAAAAAAACTTACAATCTGGGTATGCTAACAATATTCATAATCTCTAACACTTAAATATTTACCAAAAATGGAAACAAAAAAATTTACCCTAAATCGAAACTAAAATCGTCTAAGAGAGAAAATTTTTAAGTGTTGTTAATTGGTATGGAAAAAAATGGACCAAAAACACGATATATATAGACAATTTGCGACGGTTAAGCAATAACCATCGCTATTAGTGATGGTTTTTTATTAAATCATCGCTAATTTAAAAATTGTGATGGTTTTGCTTACAACCGTCGCTAATTAAAAAATTGCAACGGTTTTGATTAAAACTGTCACTATATTTAGCGAAGGATTTAAAACCGTCGCTAAATGTAGCAACGATTTTAAGCAAAACCGTCGCAATTTTTAAATTAGCGACAATTTAAAAAACCGTTGTTTTTTGTCCAAAAAAACACGTTATTCGACGATGGTTTTCTAAAACAGTTGTCGATTGTCCAAAAAAACACGCTCAAAGACAACTGTTCATAACCCTAAAAAAACGCTCAAGAGACAACATTTTTAGAAAACCGTTGTCTTTGACCTCAAAAAAACACAAAAAGAAAACGGTTGTTAGAAAATCGTTGTATTTTTCTTTAAAAAATGCACATACGACAATGGTTTTCACTAAAGCCATTGTTAAAAAAAGCATACGACAACGGTTTTAGTGAAAAACCGTTGTCGTATGTGCGTTGTTGAATGTAAATTTTCTTGTAGTGAGTCTATGTTTGTCGAAGAACAGGCCACTTGCCAGGAACGAGAGGAGAATGCCGAGGGCCATCAGAGCATGGTTGAAGAGACGCGGCCCCTCCCCAAGTGGGGAGAATCCTGAGATGGAAGAGATATGGAAGGAGATTAGAATTTTGATGCAGAAATTGGGAAATAGAGCCCCCGCGTCTAAAAGAGAGAGTCATTTTTCCCCCACCATTTTGGAAGAAGGGCTTCCCCCAAGTTTTCGACATTACAAGCGTGAGAGAGTACGACGGGCATACTGACCCATAAGACACTTGGGGAGATTTGAGAATGCGACTATGTTGCATCAATACTCTCAGATAGAGTTAGGTACATGGTGTTCCTTGGCACGTTGGTGAGATCAGCCCAACAATGGTTTAATACGCTGTAACCCAACTCCATACGGTCTTTCGAGGATTTTTCTACGATTTTCTTACATCAATTTGCTAGCAGAAAGAGGTACCATAAAAATTATATAAGCATTTTCGTGATGAAGCAATAAGAAGCGAAAACTTTGCGAGAATTTATCTAGCGTTTCAACAATACAGCGCTGGAGATACCAGCGACGACCCCTGACATTATGATAAATGTCTTCACCCAAGGACTGAGAGGAGGAGAATTCTTCAAATCACTAGTCAAGAAATCTCCGTTGAGCCATGATGATCTTTTAGCTCGGGCGTAAAGGTACGTGAACCTAGAAGATGCACAACAGCACAAAAGGATGGAGCAGCGACCTGGAAGAAGTAGGGTTGAGGGGGCGGAGAGAGAGGGTAGGAAGAGAGGTTTGAGTGAGAGAGAAGATGATAAAGCTAGAGATAGAGGACAATTCTCATCTCATGTTCCTCTGAATAGGAATCGAGACAAGGTGAGGAATCAGAAGGGAAGTGGGAGAAATCGCAGAGGGTTAAGAGTGATGCTAGATTGCCTTCGCTTGATAGACAAGAGAAAAGAAGAGCAGAGAGAAAAGTCGGAGAATGCGCAGAGCAATGCTTTAACGAGGCCCTTGAATGCTTACCACCTTATAAAATATTACTTTTGACTTTATTGTTCATGTATTTCGTTTCTGAATTTGTCATGCATAATCGGTTGAAAATTAATAAAACCAAGTTCTTGTATTAAGTTCATGACTGTTGTTCTATTATTATGATGACATGAGCTGAAATTTACCTACTTAGGCTATGCTTAGTAGATGAGAAGAGTTCGGGATATTGAAAATTGAATTTTACTACTTGGGCTATGCCTAGTAGAGGAGAAGAGTTGATTAGATTGAAAATTAAAATTTTCCTACTTGGTTTATGCCTAGTAGAGGAGAAGAATTTGGGAGATTGAAAATTGAATATTTCTAGTTGGGCTATGCCTAGCAGAGAAGAAGAGGTGAGGAGATTGAAAATTAAATTTTCATACTTGGGCTATGCCTAGTAGAGGAGAAGAGTTTAAAGATTGAAAATTAAATTTTCCTACTTGGGCTATGCCTAGTAGAGGAGAAGAGATGAGGAAATTGAAAATTAAATTTTCCTACTTGGGTTATGCCTAGTAGAGGAGAAGAAGTGAGAATTTTGAAAATTAAAATTTTCATAAATTGGCTATGCCTAGTAGAGGATAAGAGTTTGAAAGATTAAAAATTGAATTTTCCTACTTGGGCTATGTCTAGTTCAATTGAAATTTCTTACTTGGGCTATGCCTAGTAGAAGAAAAGAGTTTGGGAGATTGAAATTGAATTTTCCTACTCTAGCTATGCCTAGTAGAGGAGAAAATGTGAGGAGATTGAAAATTAAAAATTTTCCTACTCTAGCTATGCCTAGTAGAGGAGAAAATGTGAGGAGATTGAAAATTAAAATTTTCTTACTTGGGCTATGCCTAGTAGAGGAGAAGAGGTGAGGGGACTGAAAATTAAATTTAACCTACTTGGGCTATGCCTAGTAGATGAGAAGAGGTGGGGAGATTGAAAATTAAATTTTCCTACTTGGGCAATGCTTAATAGAGGAGAAGAGGTGAGGATATTGAAAATTAAAATTTTCTTAGTAGAGGAGAAGAGGTGAGGAGATTGAAAATTAAAATTTTCTTACTTGTGCTCTGCCTAGTGGAGGAGAAGAGGTGAGGAGACTGAAAATTAAATTTTACCTACTTGGGCTATGCCTAGTAAAGGAGAAGAGGTGGGGAGATTGAAAATTAAATTTTACCTATTTAGGTTGCACCTAGTGAACGTTAAGAGTTTGGAAGAAGAAAAATTAAATTTTACCTACTTAGACTGGACCGAGTAAAGGAGAAGAGTTGAGGAGGAGAAAAATTAAATTTTACCTACTTTGGCTGCACCTAGTAGAGGAGAAGAATTGGTGATATGGAAAAATTTTATTTTCCTACTAAGACAACGCTTTGTAGAGGAGTCATGGGGTGAGAAGGTGAAATTTATTATTTTCTTGCTAAGGCATCGCCTAACGAAGGATTCAGGTGTGATGGTGGGAAAATTTTATTTTCCTGCTAAGGCATCGCCTAGCAGATGAGTCATGTGGTGAGGAGGTGGAATTTATTATTTTCCTGCTAAGACATCGTCTAGTGGAGGAGTCAGGGGTGGAAGGTGTGAAAGTTTTATTTTCCTGCTAAGGCAACGCCTAACAGATGAGTCAGGGGGTGACTATGTGGAAGTTTTATTTTCCTGCTAAGGCATCGCCTAACAGAGGAGTCAGGTGGTGAGAGCGTGGAGGTTTTATTTTCCTGCTTAGGCATCACCTAGCAGAGGAGTCAGATGGTGAGTCCGCGGGACGGGGGAAGGTGCGCGCTGGGGCGAGGGCGTGTTAGGGCGAGGGTAAGGCTGTGGCAGCGTGGCAAAAAGGAGCATGCTTGTGAGAGCATTGGGGCGAGGCTGAGCTAGGAGAGGAAGGGCGAGGATGAGTAGAGGCTGGCGGCGGGAAGAGGGGCGAGCATGCTGGTGGGCAAGGGCGATGGACGAAGGGGCGAGGCGAGAACATGGGGTAGGGGCGCAGGTGCTGGCGAGACATGGGGGCGAGGTTGAGGCTGCTGCTGGGGCGAGGGGAGGAGCACGTTGGAGAGGGCACTATGGGCTGGTGGGCGAGGAGGTGCGGGCGTGCAAGGGAGGTTGGTGAGGGCACCGTGGGCTAGTGGGCGAGAGCGAGCAAGAGAATGAGACGCTGTGGCGAGGCGCAAGCGAGAGGCTTTAGGGGCAAGGGCGAAGGCTGGCATGACACTTGAGTGTGGGCACGACTGTTGGAGAGGTGACGGGCAAGGGGAGGTTGATGAGGGTAAGGGTGAAGCTGCACTAGGACTAGCGTACGGGTGAGGCGTAGGAGGGGGAGAGATGGTGAATAAAGGGTAGAGAAAATTCTGTGTGGGAGAAATGAGAATGAAGTGAGGATGGGACATCTATTTACAAGGAAGGCCCATATCAAATCTGACCCTTCAGAGCAGGGAGGTGATTTAATTTTCTTCCAAATTTTCGGAGACTAATGAGTGGCATGAGGAGAATACACGACCCACCTATTGTAGCCCAACGACAATGAAAGTACTCGAACTTTAAACATGCGATTCAGTTTGATTTGAGATGAAGAGACTAGTTATACCCCATGAATGGGCCCATCAAGACTTTGGAACCCATGCCCATCCCTAACCTAGGTGTAGATGGCCCATAAAAACCCATGCACTCTCCTATAAATACCGAGTTTGAGCGTTCAATTCAGGGATCATTTGCTATATTGGCTTTCAACAGCCTTAGCTGCTCTCTCATTATATTCCTAGTCTCTGACTTGAGCGTTGGAGAGGGACTACGTCGGGACACCCTCCCGGCTCCTTTGTAATGGTCCTCTTTGTGATTTCGGGCCTAGAGTAAATTTGAGGTCTGCATTCAGACTACTATCACCTGTTGGAATCGAACCCTAAATTTTCAGTGAGAATCACTATATATTACGTATGCTATCAAAGTTTTATTTGATTAATTTAGTGATTTCTTGGCCAATACACTATGGGTTTGTATACAAGCTTTTGGGCCTAGCTTTATCATGGCTAATTGTTTGGGTTGCAAATGAATGAAAATGACGCGTTCAGCCCTTGTTCGACTATAAGAGTCGGTAGGGCCGAGAAACTGATGCATGTGAAGGGGAGATGAGATCGTTGGTCGAGGTGTGCGACTGTCTGTGTGCGGGTTTGGTCCAGGCGAACATGAGCTTAATGTTAGAGTAGATGCCCTACAAGCCAACTGTTGGCCAGAGATTTTATTGACTCAGTTGTAATAAACAATCTTTATTTTAATATAATTTAAATTTTTATGGCCTTGTTATACTTTATCTGTATACCCATGCAAACAGCATAGATAAAGTCCTTGATTATGCTTTAATACAAATGAATCGTAACTCGATGTTGAAACTCATTTGTAAACACTGCATATTCTAAATTCGTTCCTAGTCGATTCAGCCGCCTAAAACAGGGATAAAGGTCGCTTGAGCTCGAGACTAGTATCTGTGATGTTGTGTACTGCGTTTCTTGGTAAGAGCATGGAGATTTCCAAACATGCAGATGGGTAGTCATATGATGATTATACCGAACAACCCTCCATCGGACTTTCCAAGTGGTTATCATTCATCGAGAGGATAAGTCCGTGGTTATGATTGTACACCATTAGTCCTTACGACCCGGGACAACACTGAGGCTCTATATGCTAGGGCTGTGCTTTGACTCGTTTACCGGCTCCAGGAGAGTTATCAGGTAGGCGAGGTTGGGTACAGTTGCGACACATATAGGAGCAAGTGCATTGTAGTCGGAAATTCACCGCTTACCTACGGGTGTGGATATCCTGTGTGATATGATGTAATAATAGTGCATGGAATCTCTGGCCAGAGTATGAGATGTACGTTAGAGAAGGAGTTCTCAAATAGTACACGCGATGCCACTATTATAGTTATCACATAGTTATCGAATTATTATGCAACCATCGATGAACCAATGGTTGCAGATTCGATCGGGATATATGAGATGAAGGGACCGTACTGTACGTTAATCATAATCGTCTAGTTCTTGCAGGCACTATCAGTGATACCCAGGGGATCATGGGGCGATGCTATTAGACGCTCTTACCATGATCCGATGGGTGCATTCAGAAATGAGTTCAGATATTCTTGATCAAGGTGTTGATGAAAATAATGGGGCTAACTAGGGTAAGCCCAAATAAAGGACTATGTCCTGAATCACAAAGAGTTGTGAACCAACGGCTAGCTGTATCCGTGAATCATTGAGGGTCACACAATCACTGGATCGTTTGTTCCCGTTGAGAGAATAAATTCAAGAAGTTGAATTTATATCATATAGTAAATTCAAAGAGTTGAATTTATGATAATTAAATTTTGAGATAATAAATTCAAGTAGTTGAATTTATAAAATTTGAGAATTTAATTTATTAAACTCAAATGTTGGGTTTATTAAATATTAAATTTTGGAGGTGATGAAAATTCAAGTAGTTGAATTTATAATTTAAATAATAAATTCAAATGTTGAATTTATAATGTATTTAATTTATTAAACTCAAAAATTGAGTTGATTAATTAATAAATTAAATATGGTGGGTAATATGTTTAATGGGCTTGTAGGAATACAAGTCCAACATAACAATTAATTAAAGTTTTAATGGACATTGATTAAATTAATTGAATTAGTTGGACTAGCCCAATTAATTAAATCAAGCCCATTAATGTTAATTATGTAATTATGTTATGACTTAATTATAAATAGGGGATGCAAGTCAAAACCCTAGCCTACCAAGACAACCAATTTCGAAAATCACTCTCTCAAACCCTAAGAATTTCGGCCACCTCTTGTAGGGAAAGGGTTTGAGTCGTCTCTCAATTATTTTCTCTCCTACGCAAAATATCTTCCATATTTTCTAGTGCAAATTAGAAGAGGAATATATCATCCAGTCGTGGACCTGATTAAAAGAAAGAAAGGAGTCCCTTGAAGAAAGTTCGTTGGGATTCATCAAGAGCTAGATCTGTTATACCGGATCAGTTGGTGTCCAGTGATTTATTCACCAAAGGTATAATTTTTAAACTCCATTTGAATGTTTATGTTAAAATCATACGAGCGCCCAAAACACATCTTGAAT
This sequence comes from Primulina tabacum, assembly GCF_025594145.1. Classification (NCBI taxonomy): domain Eukaryota; kingdom Viridiplantae; phylum Streptophyta; class Magnoliopsida; order Lamiales; family Gesneriaceae; genus Primulina; species Primulina tabacum. The sequence continues at coordinate 38,984,204 of NC_134553.1, read as the reverse complement.
GTCAAGATCTAAAAATTTTTAAAACTTCCGCTACGTTTGGGCGTGTAGAAAACCCAGATCCAACACTTAATGGCAGTCTCTACTAAGTTAGGACCGATTTTCATTTCCTTTAGATAAGAAAGAAACAAAATTTTAAATGTGTAGTTTAAGTTTTTGGAATTTTGACTTTTCTATCGATAAAAAAAGAATATCAATCAAAGACAAGCTAAATTAATCTTCGGTCTGGGTTGACAATATGCTACATGTCAAATCGTGAGTAAATGAGGTCCATGTGATTGATATTGAAATTGATGTCATATTCTGAGTAAGGTCCATATGATTAAAATTGATATTGATGTCAAATTTTGAATATTGAGGTCCATATGATTAATATTTGTAGTTACAGATTGTGCTAATTGATGTTCCATCATGAAGGTCGTCTTGATGATCGGGGAGTATACCGTCGGGTGCTCCGACCCGAAATCGACCACGGATCATGTATTGTATGAGTCGATTTGAAGCATGATTCCGATCCCATGCATCGAGTATTGTTTTTGGATGGATCATAACATTAATTTGTCTTTAATCCACAAATTTTACATTACTGGCCGATAGTAAACATATAGCATGTTCCAGTAAGACCGTTTTGTTGATCCTTCGGTGGTATGTTCGATGAGTTGTGTGCAAGATTTTAAAAATGGTAAAGCAATGAAGCCAAATATTAAGGGTGACAATTTACAAGTTTAAGTGTGCTTGATTGTAGCTTAAAAAACGTATGTAGTTTTGAATGTAAATTTATTTATCATGAGCCAAATAATAGTTAAAATTCATGTACAACATAATAAATTTAACGCCAAATTCTTGAATTTTATGTTGAAGAAAATCAACGAGTCTAGGGTTTTTTTAGAATAGTTTTAGATTATTTAAAAAATAAATTAAGATTAAAACTTTGTAATAGTATTACTGAAACTAAAAAGTCAGCTGTTTAATTTGTTACACATTAAAAACAATCTACTCAACCGTGGCATCGATAGCGATTTTTTCAATTTTTATTTATTAGTTTTTGTTTCTTTCCGCTTAATCTCGCTTGTTAGAACATCGTTTAATTTCCGCCGAAGTCAGAACTTTGGTGGTATGGTATTCATGATTATGATATCTTAGATTGCATTTAGATTTATAGATTTCAAATATATTTTTGTTGTCTAGAAAAATAAGACTATAAATTTTTGTTCCATCACTTCCATGTTTATATAGTATTTTAATGTTAAAATGAATGATTTCAAGTTCACCCGAAAATGAGGTCATTTGAAATTAATTATACGCCGTATAATTAATAAGCAAATTGTTAACAATCAAATTAAAATCGAAATCTATGGATTTCTGAAATGTCCCACACTCTTACTTTAATTAAATAATATTAGAAATTTTTTTCCTACTAATCACGAAAATTAATATTCACTGAAAATAATTAATTAAAGCTTCAATTGGAAAAAAAATGCTAAACAAAAACTTAATTTGATACCGTATTCCAAATAAATTCTAAAGTTTTTAAAAATTACAGAAATCACTATCAAATCAAGTATTAAGAACTCTTCGAAATAAAAATCAACTTTCATTCAATCTTTAAAACAAAGCGGAAATGAATGCTCTTCGTGTGTGTACTGTCCAGCCCAATCTGTTCAAGAGATGAAGCCTCCAACCTCGTTATTTTGCTCATGCATTTAAAAAGAATATTTTTAATAAATACATCTGACTTAAAAAGAAATCTTAGCATACACATTTTCATAACTCGTTTAAAATACTTAACATTATATAGTGTTTTTTCATCATTCATCATAAATCATTTTTGGTGAAGTTTGATCATTGAAAGTGACTATCCTTTATCATATGTTCGATTGATCAATCTATAAACCATGGTACTCGGCGATGGGACATCAATAACTCTCGTCAGTGGGCCGTGGCAAAAAATAAAGTAAGTTCACCGCCTCTTTTTACAACGGATCCTTCACATATCCTATGTGTCACAGTCAAATCATATCCTTTAAAAATTTTCTTTTCTTATGTTTATATAATAAATATTATTTCCTCGAAATCCTAAAATAACACGCCTCGACATTTTAAATCATAATTAAAAAATTTCGCATCATAAACTTTTACTACGACGAAAATACGTTATAAAATCATAAACTTCACATAATATTCAAAAATATATTTTTCGAGTTATCGAATTTGACCAGAATGTTGCCCAAAACCTAGAAACTTTACATCCCTTGATTTTATACTTTCGACCTCTTCTTGAGTCCTCTCTAAGCCATCCCGTAAATTTATTTACAACCTATAACGTGACTACACTTACTGCAACAGCTCACGACTCGACGACGAACGACTCCACCAAAGCCTCGTTCCGACCCGTATGCGTATATCCTTCGCCCCAATTCCTCCCGACTCGAACCTGAACACAACCAGATCCTAAGCACCTTCCTAAGACACATACCAGCCCCTGGAACGAGGCCCTCAACCTCCTTTTATCTGCTAGAAGTCCCTAAAATCTAGTCCCCAGCCGCTGCCACTACCCGCAACCCGTGCGCCCCAAGCTTATTGCGCCGACCCTTGCACTCCACGTAACCCCTCCGGACTCTGGCCCATAATAACAACTTTAGGCACTCCTCAACCCTAAACTAAGCCCCCATGCATCCCATCTCCAGCCACAAGACGTTGGCCGAACCTGACTTGAAGAGGAGGATCGAAAGAACCGAAGTCGCGTAGCGCCTCGGCGACCGCATGCGTGCAACTGTTGTGGCCCCCTTCCAGCCCTTTGGCTCAACTTTCAGACGTTTAAGACCTTGTAAAACCATGCATATAACATCTAAACAGCCTTCACAAGAGTCCCCTATGGCAGCAACGTTTCTTTGCATCAATAATCGTCCAAAACATTTCTTAAATGTCGATATGATATATAATGCGCTACAACTTTATAAAACCAAAATCACAGACGTTATTCATGCAAAAAAACATTAAACATGCATAATATAGTTTGAATGATGCAAAAAAGAAAAGTTTAGAACATGCCTTCGCTTTTTCTAAACTTAATTAATGGGCTAAGTTACCCCTAGTTAAATAATTAATTAGGCCAATAAAATAAAAAAAATCAAAAAGCTTCGAATTACAAGATTTAAAATCATCTATTTCCAAAATCCCATAGAATTTACATAAATTCCTTGCTCCACTAATTTATTTAAATTTGACTCCAAAAATACTAAATTCTTAAATCATTTAAAATAAATTGTTTCTTAACTAAAAATAAAAAATTAACTTATAAATATTTAACATCTTAATTGTCTCTGGTACCCTGTCCCCATCTAACCACCGATATTTGCCTGAAAATCTTTAAATTATGAAATCAAGCAAAAATACACAATTAATAATTAAGTCATAATATATCATTCATGCATTCAAAATTATTTAATTAAAACAATTTAACAATTTAATATTTTTCATGCTTGGGATTTACGTAACCGGACTTTTGGGCGTTACAGCTCCTCTCCCTTCTTAGATAAAATTTCATCCTCGAAAATTTTACTAATCGAACAATTTCGGATAACGACTCCTCATATCAGCCTTAGTCTCCGAAGTGGCTTCTTCCTCCGAAAGATTCAGCCACTTGACTTTGACTTCTCCTCATAAGACATGTTCGGTGTAAGCTGCAGTGGCTCAAAATGCAGTACATGTGAAGTATTTGACATGTACTTGCAGAGCATAGATACGTGGAAAACATTGTGAACTCTAGCAAGATTAGGTGGTAACACTATTCGATAAGCCAATGCTCTCACTCTATCTAAGATCTCTAATGGTCCGATGAACCTCAGACTAAGTTTTCCTTTCTTGCCAAATCTTATAACTCCCTCGTAGGTGTTATTTTCACAAGCACATGGTCTCCAACTGCAAACTCGAGATCACTTATGCTTTTGTCAGCATAAATTTTCTGTCGACTCTGTGCAGTCTTCATCCTGTCCCGGATTCTGACTACTAAATCTGATGTATACTGGACAACTTCTGCTCCTATCGCAAGCTCTCTCTCCTACCTCATTCCAACGAATAGGCGATCTGCATTTACTTCCATAGAGTGCCTCATATGGAGGCATTCCTATAGATGACTGAAAACTGTTGTTATAGGTGAACTCTACTAGAGGTAGCTTCGGTTCCAAAATTCACTGGAAATCATCGATCACACAACTCGGAGTAAATATTCTAAAATCTGTATCATCCTCTCCGGGATGATAGCTAATATCACACTCGTAATCCTTCACAAGCTCTAACCATCTTCTCTGTCTCGTATTCAGCTCCTTCTGGGTGAAGAAATACTTGAGACTCTTGTAATCAGTAAAGATTTTGCACTTCTCGCCATACAAGTAATGTCTCCAAATCTTTAGAGCAAAAAAAAAAACTACTGTTAGTTTGAGGTCATGAGTCGAGTAATTCTTATCATGCACTTTCAATTGTCCTAGACGCATATGCAATAACTCGATCATGCCACATAAGAACTGCGCCCAAGCCTAGCTTCGAAGCATCTGTATACTGCACATTCTTCTTTTTCAGTGCTATCAAGATCACTGCAATGAAAGAAAAACCCTTGATGAATTTACGACAATAGCCGGCTAAGCCCAAGAAACTGCGTATCTGGGTTGCATTTCTAGGGAGCAACTGTTCCTTGACTACCTTGACTTTAGTTGGATCGACCTTTACTCCATCACTCGAGATAATGTGGCCTAAGAATGCCACTTTTCCCAACCAGAACTCACACTTGCTGAACTTTGCATACAATTTTCGGTCCTACAGTGTCTGTAATGCTAGTTTCAGGTGCTGACTATGCTCTTCTCTAATCCTCGAAATGATCAAAATATCATCTATGAATACAATAATGAACTAATCAAGGTACAACTGAAATATGCGATTCATGAGATCCATGAAAATCTTCGGGGCATTCGTCAATCTGAAGGGCATCACTAGGAATTCAAAATGTCCGTAACTAGTCCTGAAAGCCGTCTTATGCACATCTGCTTTTTTACCCTCAACTAATGGTATCCTGATCGAAGATCTATCTTGGAGAATTGAAACTCATTACAACTGATCGAATAGATCTTCAATTCTAGGCAAGGGATATTTGTTCTTCATTGTCACCATGTTCAGCTCTCAATAATCAATGCAGAGTCTCATACTCCCATCCTTCTTCTTCACAAAAAATACCCCGGTGCGCCCATGGGGAGAAAATAAGGGCGAATGAATCCCTTATCTAGCAGCTCATGAATCTGATCCTTCAGCTCCTTCATTTCTGCAGGTGATAAATGAAACGCTTCCTTAGAGGTTGGCTCTGTACCTGGCAACAACTCGATGGAGAATTCCACCTCTCTCTCAGGTGGGATGCCAGCAACACCATAAAGGAATACATCCGGAAACTCCCTGGCAACCTCTATGTTTTCAATCGACTGCCTGACAGTATCAGGTACGAAAATGATACTGGCAAGGAAACCCTGACAGCCTCTTCGCATAAGCTTCCTTAGTGGGGCCCTTAACTTCTAATCGTTCTTACAATGCAATTTGATTAGGGTTAATTAATTACAGCAGAAAACGATTTTAAATTTTCTTTACAATGAGCCAAAAACATCTTATTTGAATACTCAAAATAGTATTTCATCTCATATCATAAAACTTGCCCACACATAATCAAAACCAACCACATACAAACAACTCATATCCTCGGGACATGCCCCAGTATATAGATACATATATATATTGGGAACGACCACGAAACATCAAATCAACCATGACTCTCTCCAGAAGTACCATCTCCGGTCTTCTGATAATATGAAGTACCTGTCATTGTCCACATACAAAGACAACAACAGCCCCATGTGGGGTGAGCAAAGCTCAGTCTGAAGCAACCACAATATATACCACAGATATCTAAACAATTATATATGATATGCAATGCATATATGTCGTGGAGGTATTGGGTCAATTGCTCATCCACTAAGCACATGTCAGAATCAAACGATTTGCTATCAAATCAATGCCCGAGCTGGCACACCGGCCTCAATCAGGGATACTCATATGATAACGTCGACAAAGCGTCATCAAATCCCAAGTCTCAATGTTGCGTGTTTTCTTGATTGCTCGCAAACGCACGACGTCAAGTTATAGTAAAATGTACTTTTGAGTGCAAGTGTCGATCCCACGAGGAGTGTAAATGTAAAAATGTATCAATGCTTGTAATTAAAATAGTCACGATTTTATTCAAAATAAACAAAAGAGAATTGGTGTATTTAAAACAGTTCAATTGCGAATAAATAATAAATCGAATTACCGAATGGAAAGATATCAATGATAGAAAATATCTAGAGGAATGATTTCACTAAGTTTCCACGATAATTCTTCGCGGTTGGATGGATTTAAATTCATGAATTCCTATTATTTAATAGCCAAGAACACTTACTTGTTTTATTCCCCCTTTCCCAAGTGACGAATAAATTATATCAATCAACTGTCGATTCAATTATTCCTAATAAAAATCTAAATTTGATTAATAGATGCAAACCATGTTCTAACCTAAGCTTCGCTAAAGTTATACGCCTTCCGAACGATATAAACATTCAACGATGCGTCTCTAATGATCTAAAATCCTAGTCCCTCTCCCGAGTTGTAGAATTTATCAGACAACACACAATTTATGGCCAATAAATTGCAGTGAAATAAACATAGAGAACACAATTAAACCAAAAACGGAATTCAATCAATTAAACAACCACGTCAAATCATCGTATAGACAAAACTACGTCATCCTCTAGAATGAAAATTTAGTTCATCACGAAATCCAAGCGAAAACAAGACATATTCGTAGTTCTAGACATTGCTACACAATGAAATAAAGAAACGAAGGAAAAGATAACAAATCCGAAGTGTCGTCTCCGTCCCCAGATCCGTTGTTCTTCGTATTTGTGACTGTCCTTCGCACTCTGAATCTTCGTCTCGTATATGTGCTCCGATTTCTCGTCTCTTTTTTCCAATGACAGGCTGCCTCGTCCAATCTGACCTAGCTCGTGGCTTTTTATAAGTTTTCTGAAACGCCAGCGCGCGCCGTGGAGCGAGAAGTGGCGCGGCCGCGTGTACCTCTCTGCTCGCTGGCCCTTGTATTGCGTGCCCGCAGTTGCGCGTGATGTCGCGTGGCCGCGCGCGCACCTCTGTGTATCTTCTAGCATTTCAGCGCGTGCGGGTGCACGTGATGCGGTGCGGCCGCGCGCAACTCTCTGGTAGATATCTTATATGTATGCGCGCGGGGTTGCGCGTGAAGCGGCGCGGCCGCGCGCGCACCTCTGTCCGATGGTGTGCACTTCTCGGTGTGTTATCTTGCATCTTTGCACTATTATCCTCAACTCCTGTAGTGACAACAAAAACGAACAAAAACCGCATAATTCTGTTCGAAACAAGCATAATTCAAAATTGATTCTAATATAAATTAAGTGCAAATCTTTCACTAATCAAACCCCCCAAACTTGAACTTTTGCTAGTCCCGAGAAAAATAAAATAAAAGCAAATAATCAAGAAAAATTAACGCCAACGACTAAAGTCATGGATATGCAAAAAATGATATTGGTCCTCCGTCGTATCTAATTTCATGTGATTCACGATTTCCCAAGAGTCACGTGCATGTGTGATATGTCAATGTTCATTTACCTAATCGAATGCTCAAATAGAGTTGTAATACCCTTCGCCTTACAGAATCAAAAAATTCTCAGTTCAGTTCAACTCACACTTCATTAAAATATAAATTTGCATTCACAGATCACATAGGACTTTATCAGGTGATTATTTGGCTCGAAAGATAGTTAACTTAAGTACGCCACAGATGAAATCACACAATGAGATGCTTGCAAGCAAGTGATTAAAGTCTATACTTGATAACAATGTTTTTCAGGTATACATAGGCTTGACTTGAACAACTTTTCTCCACTAGTATATTGGATAACTGTGACAAGGTTAATAGGTCTTGTAGGCTTGTAACGTTAGGCTACGGCTCATGGCTACAATAAAGGTATGGAGATCAAAATTTGAGAGAAATAATTGAATTTTCATAATTCTCATCCTCATTTCATTCACCATCACTTTATTGTTTTTTTCTCATTCATATCCTTCATCTCCCATATATTTTCTTTTTCACCACTTTTGATTCACATTTTCTTTCCTTCTTTTTGTCTCTTTTCAACTCCTTTTAGCACATTTAACTTTTTCTTTTCTTTTCAAGGAGTATTTGAATCATTACAACACCCACTGAACTTATTTCTCTCAAAATTAGGTAGGACAATAAGTGTATAAGCTTCATTAGGTAGTCATTGTGGGATGTAGAATAGATACAAGTGGGGGCTAATTGTATGTCATTGACATACACCACTTGATTTTTAGTAGGCTCAAAATGGGACACAAGGGATATTTCATGTGCATTTGGTCGGCTCGAAGGCTCAAAACGGCTCCAAAGATCGCCTAAATCATTCCTATGTCACATATTATCCGTATTTCGTCCTCGAAAAGTGTTCATGCAAGTTCTAGATTTTCGTCAATCCATTAGTCAACTCATACAAACTAATCACATGCATTTGTTCAACCAAAAATGATATACGAGGTAGGTACAAAAGAAATTCTAAGCATCTCAATTAATTCGAAGCTCAAAGGGCAACAATTGATAGTAAACAAAGAACAAATGCCCAAAGATATTGTGAAAAAATTGCCTAGATCATTTCTATGTTTGCAAAAGTGTCAATCAATGTCATGCAAGAATTACCAAGAATCAAATCTCCCTCATCTATTTAGCATCACAGGCATGCAACTTGTCTCTAAGCAACGAGAGTGCAAAATAATTGTGATTCCTAAGTTATCATGAACACATATATATTTCAGGATCGCAATTTAATTTTCATCATCGGTCACACATTTTACTTATCCATGACTTTTCCTAACATCTAGCATGCAATAAATAAAAACTAAAGAAAGAAAAAATCAATTTAACTACTGAACAATAAAAAAAAAATTCTAACAAGCAAGCAAGCAATTTCACCCCCCCAAAATTAAAGTATGCATTGTCCTCAATGTATAGAAATAAAAAGAACGCGACAACACATACCTCGCGCACGAGTGTCAGAACTCGGGCGCTCGAGTTGTCATCCGCAGCATCTTCATCATCCTCGTCCATGGGCTGCGGCGGTGATAGATTTGATGGTGGGTAAAATTAACAACTAAGGGAGTAAAATAAAATAATAAAAACAAAATGAATGCTAAAAAATAAAAATTGTGGGTTGCCTCCCACACAGCGCTTGGTTTAACGTCGTAAGCCCGACTATACCAATCCTGTTCATGGTGGGTCGTATGATATCTTGGAAGCCTTGAGTTCTACGTTTTGACCATCAACCTCCATGGTCAGTTTTCCTTGTCTCAAATCAATGACGGCTCCAGCAGTAGCCAAAAATGGTCGTCCTAAAATAGCACGAACATTCTGACTGTTCCCCATGTCAAGCACCACAAAATCTGCTAGAAGCCTTATTTTATCAATCTTAAGTTCAACATCTTCCACAATACCCAGCGGTGTCCTGACCTGATTTATCTGCCATCTGCAAGCTTAGTCCTGTGGGCTTTATCCTGCTCAATCCAAGTTTCTCGTAAAGAGAACTTGGCATTATATTCACGCTCGCTCCTGAGTCACATATAGCTTTTTCCCCAAATTTACCCCTTATTTCACATGGTACTACAAATTCTCCGGGGTCTTGTAGCTTCTGGGGAATATTTACTTGCCTGCCCTTGTCATCTCCTCCAGTAAATGCCACCTCTTCCTGCTCTGCAGACTGAATATTAGAGTGTAGGGTCTTGAGATCTTCAAGACCTTTTTTCTTGTGAAATTAAGCTATAATTGTAAATATCTCTGGGGATAGGGAGCAAAGAAAGATCAATACATTGATCAAAATCATAACTCATACCTTTCTTACCTCGGTTTCCTTTGCTTGGAGTCGGCTTATCTTCCCGACTGGTTGTGCGATCAATTTTTTTCTCTTCTCCTTCTATCATCCCAATCTCCTCATGATGAATAAAGATAGCATTCACTTCTCTAAGATTTGGGTCTGCAGTTTTTTGTACTGCGCATGACGGTTGTGGGGATCCCGGGCTCTAACTCGAATTCTTTTTGGGATTAATTGGATCTTTACTAGAAAATGTGGTCATAAAAAAATTTCTTTTAAACATTATAAACTAATGTATATAAATCATACACCATACACAATGTTGTCATATTATTGAATTCCAAATAACATTCACATATTCAACTACAAGTATTCTACTAGAGTTTAGGATCTAATACATGTCTAGTATTGCATCACTAGTCCTTCTTCTTGGCCCGTAATCTCCACGCTATCTCGATCTCTCATCTCTGTCGCGACCCAGATCCTGTCCCACCTGTGGTTATGCACACATACAGACACAACAACAGCCGGAAACTCCGGTGAGAACAAATCCCAGTATAAAACATGGTATACATGCATATACACAATATAAATCATGAAACATACCATTGTGAATAAAATCAATAGTAATAGGTTCCATAATCTATGAAACCAAATCAATATAAGCATGCAACTGAAATCAATTCAGATCTTGGACTCGACTCGTATCTAACTCTAGGGATCCCGGTGTGAATAAGACGTCACAGTCTGCCACCTACCCTCCCAATCGAGGTGACGGTACGTCTTATTCCTAAACTTCGGTCATGTCTGTATCGAATTTCTACAATCGGAGTCAATCTGCACCTATGCGTCGATACCACCGAACATCTAGAAATTTGGCAAATCTGCCAATGATTCTCCTATCTTAATGCTTGAATATACATCTATAAACAAAGCATAAACATAACAAGATATAAACAACAATCTAGTATGTGATTTTGGGAAACTCAAATCAAATCTAATTCGAGTTGTATCTTCCCGAATTCACATGAATTATACATTTCGTTGCACAGTCTTTGTCATAATCGAAGTCTCGATGCCGAATCTGTCAGTATCAACTCTGAAATGGTACATTTAAGATGTATTCTATCAATCTCTAACTCAAATCAACACATATACAAATCAATAATCAATCTCGATACAATTCGACGGCATAACGGCATAAACTTGCAATACCGATCAACAATAATCAACTATCAACCTTGAATAATCAATATCATATCATCACAATAACTCCTAATTCTCAAGAACACAATCTATCATACTGAAATCTGCATATACCCAACTCAAGACATGCTGAAATTCACAATATTCACATACTATATCATTTCTTCGATCCGATTGTAAATATACATTCACCATAAACATAATAACACATCATAACCATGTTATCATAATTTTCCTAACATCTGAAATCTGAATCGTGCTGAAATCTAACAATACTTACATCTTTTGATATCACTTGATGAGAGGAGTAAGAATCTATGCTTGGATTGAAATTTGGATAGATAAATCTTGCACAATTCAAATTCTAAGCTAGAATGCACTTGAAGGAATTGTCTGAAGCTTCTCTCGGTTCTTTCTGCTGAGGAATTAAGAATGAAGGAAAACACATTAAATTGCATGGCAAGTGACACATGGTTAAATTTTCATCAAACACGTTGCACCGCGGGTGCGCCACCTTTGCACCGCGGGTGCGCTCAGCTCACGGCATCACAATCAAAAATTCAGAATAATCGACCGCGGGTGCGCTGCTTCTTGGACCGCGGGTGCGGTGACCTTACTGTACCAATATCCTACCATACTGCCTCCCCACTGCAGGTGTTATAGAACCAGAGGCGCGGGTGCGGTGTTCTCTCGAAATCGAACTCTTAACTTTCTGCCACCACACCGCGAGTGCGGTAAAAGATAGGGCGCGGGGGCGGTTCTCCTCAATGTCACACTTTCATAATTTCATGTTATCAACCTACAATTCTCGGGCATTACATTTCTCCCCCTCTTAGATATGAGTTCGTCCTCGAACTCGCAGGCAATCAATACAAAGTATATAACAGAAAGAATATCATCAAAACTGAATAATTACTCACATCATGAAAATAGCTCGGGATATCTCTGTCTCATCTCTGATTCTGTCTCCCAAGTCGCTTCTTCAGTGCCATGACGACTCCACTGGACTTTTCACTAGCGGAATAGTCTTCGTTCTGAGCTGTTTTTCTTTTTGATCCAGAATCTGTAATGGTTGCTCAAAATAACTCAGTGTATCGTCAAGCTCGGCCTCATCATGCTGAATGACATGAGAAGCATCAGGCATGTATCTACGCAGCATCGATACATGAAAGAAATCATGTATCCCATATAAAGAAGGAGGAAGAGCAAGTCGATATGCCCGATCGCCAATCTTCTCAAGAATCTCATACGGACCGATGTATCTAAGAGATAACTTCCCGCGTTTGCCAAATCTGACAACGCCTCTGAACTGAGAAATCTTCAAGAATACTTTGTCTCCCTGTTCAAATACTAACAGTCTACGTCTGATGTTCGCATACTTGGCTTGTCTATCCTGCGCCGTCTTCATTCTCTTCTGAATGATCTTCACCTTCTCAGTCATTTCACGAATCATATCAGGTCCAAGTTCTGGTACCTCAGATACATCATCCCAATACAGAGGAAGATCTGCACTTCTTGCCATATAACGCCTCAAACGGTGCCATCTCCATGCTCGTCTGAAAGCTGTTGTTGTACGAGAATTCACAAAGTGGTAGTGAATCTTGCCAACTAGTGCCAAAATCTAGCACTACAGCTCTCAGCATATCCTCTAATGTTTGGATAGTCCGCTCTGACTGTCCATCTGTCTGGGGATGATAAGCAGTGCTCAGATGCAATGTCGTACCTAAAGCCTGCTGCAGACTGTGCCAGAAATGAGAAGTGAATCGTGGATCACAATCTGATACTGATCGACTTCGGCATACCATGCAATCTGACCACCTCTCTGATATATATCTCGGCAATCTGATCATGTCGGTACGTAATTCTGTACGGAATAAAACAAGCTGATTTGGTCAATCTGTCAATAATGACCCAAATCGCATCACAGCCCCGGGATGATCGTGGTAACTTCATAACGAAATACATGGAAATGTGATCTCATTTCCATTCAGGAATAGATAAACTCTGAAGTAAACCTCCGGGCTTCTTTCTTTCGGCCTTCACCTGTTTGCAATTCAAGCACTTAGACACAAACTCTGCAATATCTGACTTCATCTGTTTCCACCAGAATTGTATCTTCAAATCGTTGTACATCTTCCTGCCACCAGGATGAATACAGAACCGACTACAGTGCGCTTCTGACACTATCTGTTGTTTCAAATCTGAAACATCTGGCACTACAAGACGGTTATTCACATACAAAACATGATCATGTACCTGATATTCTGACTGATGTCCTGATCTGACCATCTGAATCGACTTCTAAATATTCGGATCAGTTCTTTGTGCTGCTTTAATTCTCAAAATCAAATCTGGCTCAACTTGAATCGTAGCAAGTCGTAGTGGTCTACTATCTATATCAAACGCTAATCCAGACAAACAGCAATCTTCAATCATATTCGAAACACCTATCGTCGATAAGGATAGGGAACATACCTTTCGACTCAAGGCATCCGCTGCTGCATTCGACTTTCCTGGATAGTATTTGATCTCGCAGTCAAAGTCCTTTAACAAATCAAGCCATCTACGCTGTCTCATGTTTAACTTTGACTGAGAAAACAGATACTTCAGGCTTTTGTGATCAGAGTAGATTTCAAACTTCTCGCCATAGAGGTAGTGTCGCCATATCTTCAGAGCAAATACGATGGCCACCAATTCAAGATCATGATTTGGATAACGAATCTCGTGTGGTTTCAGCTGTCTCGAGGCATATGCAATCACATGTCCTCGTTGCATAAGAACACATCCTAACCCTCTGTGAGATGCATCACAATATACCACAAAATCACCAGTACCTGAAGATATCGTCAATACTGGAGCACTGGTCAGTCATCTCTTCAACTCCAAGAAGCTAGACTCACCAGCTTCAGACCACACAAATGGCGCATTCTTCTGTGTCAACTAGGTAATCGGTTTTGCAATACTGGAGAAATCTCTAATAAATCGTCGGTAGTATCCTGCTAGACCCATGAAACTGCGTATCTCTGGTACAGAAGTCGGTCTAGGCCAACTGATCACAGCTTCAACTTTACTCGGATCCACAGAAATACCGTCTCCAGATATGATATGACCCAAAAAGACAACATGTCTCAACCAAAACTCACACTTTGACAGTTTAGCATACAATTTCTCTGTTCTCAATGTCTGCAACACAATTCTTAAATGCTCGGCATGATCAATCTCCCTTTTGGAATATACCAAAATATCATCAATGAAAACAATAACAAACTCATCTAGATACTTCTGAAAGATACGGTTCATCAAACTCATAAACACCACTGGAGCATTCGTTAAACCAAAAGGCATGACAATAAATTTGTAATGTCCATACCTGGTTCGGAACGCTGTCTTCGGTATATCAACATCTCGGACTCTCAACTAGTTATATCCAGATCTCATATCGATCTTGAATAGACAGAGGATCCCTGCAACTGATCAAATAAGTCGTCGATATGAGGCAATGGATATTTGTTCTTCACTGTTGCCTTCTTCAGTTGTCGGTAATCAATACACAATCTCATCGAACCGTCTTTTTTTCGAACAAATAATACCGGAGCACCCCAAGGAGATACACTCGGTCTGATGTAACCCTTGGCCAATAAATCTTCGAGCTGTTCTTTCAATTCTTTCAATTCAATAGGCTGCCATTCTATAAGGAGCTCGAGATATAGGGACTGTACCTGGTATATGATCAATGCTGAAATCAACCTCTCGGGCTGGAGGTAACCCTGGAATCTCGTCTGGGAATACATCCGCAAACTCACGTACCACTGGCAGATCTGCCAATGACGAACTCGGTTTCAGTAGATCTACTGAATATATAAGGAACCCTTCTGCTCCTTTCTGCAATAATCTAGTCATCGTCAAAACAGATACTAAGGGAATCCGAGATTCCGAAACCCTTACCGTAGAATTTCCACTCATCAGCCATCTCTGGTCTGAACCTGACAATCTTCTGGAAACAGTCTACAGTGGCTCGGTACTTGGTTAACATATCAATCCCAACAATACAATCAAAATCAGCTAACCCAAGCACAATACAATCTAAATCAATCTCGTGACCCTCAAACTGTAGTATACAATGTCTAACTGAAGTCACAGATATAAGACCACTTCCCAACGGAGAAGAAATAGACACTACAGCAGATAATGACTCGACAGACAATGAATGCAACAATGCAAAACAGCTCAGATATGAAAGTATGAGATGCACCCATGTCTATCAATACATAGGCAGGATAACCGCAAAGAAAACAGTTACCTGCAATCACATCATCTGGTGCATCTTGGGCCTGTTCTTCAGTCAGTGCAAATACTCGAGCCTGCTGTCTGGGAGGTTGGCTCACAGTCTGGCTACCTCTGGCTCTGGGCTGTGTCTGTGTAGGAGTGGGCTGAAAGGAATGAACAGATGAAGCTTGCCTCTCAGGCTGAGCTACTGAACCAGATGCTCCTACACTCTGAGCCTGCTGTACACCTCTCTGGGTACAAACTCTGGCAAAGTGTCCCTACTATTTGCAGATGTTGCAGCGACCCATAACACCCTGACACTGCTCGGTGGCATGTCGGCCTCCACAGGAACTGCAATATACCCCTGTATACTCTGTACTCTGGCCAGGACCTCTCTGTCGAGACCCACTGGAGCTCGACGAACTGCTCCCTAATCTCTTAAACTGTTTGCCCTTTGCTTTCAACTGGTCTTTCCTTCCACTGCTGCTACCACCACACTCGAATCTGGGAGGGGGTTGAAATGAAGTTTGTGGCGGTCTCGGAGTAGGAGCGACATAGGAAGTGCTTCGTTGCCTAAGCAATCTAGCTTCTGCCCCCTTGGCACGGTTCAATGCTTCAGCAAAATTATTGGGCCTACCGGTATTCACCAAGGTAAAGATTTCTGGATTCAGGCCATTGATAAACTGATCCGCAATGGCTTCATCACTTTGTGCGACATGAGGAGCAAATCGGAGCAATGCAGAGAACTTAGAAACATACTCCTCAATGTTCAGCTGTCCTCTGTCTCAAATTGGCAAATTCAGCACCTTTGTCTTTTCCGTAGGACACGGGGAAAAATCGCTGATAAAACTCAGTCTTGAACACCTTCCAAGTAATATTCATGCCACGGTGCTCCAATGCTCTTTTCGTAGTCAACCACCAGTTCTTTGCTACTTCTTGCAGTTGATGTCCAACCAATTTCACTCGTCGCTCGTCGGGGTAGTCAAGAGATTCAAATAACATCTCTATATCATCGAGCCAACTTTCACACTCAACTGAATTTTTTGTACCCTTCAGTGTCGCTGGTCGAAACGACTGAAACCTTTTCAGCAAGGTCTCCATCGGTGTAGCGGTCACATCCATCGGATCATTGGATATACTGCCCTGTTCTAGTGCCCGACCTGCTACTGGTTGCGGTACTCGTCGAGGCGGAATATCTGATTATCAAACAGATTAGTACACAATCTATATAATCTGTCTCAGCCCTCCTCTGATCATATACCTCTGATCCAGAATCGGTTCTGATTCAGTCTTTGCGAATACATGCTGTAAATCAACTCAGATAACGAGACAACATGTAATAGGGAAACCAATAAATCATGCTAGCACCACAAAAGCAAGTAAGAAAATTCAATCTACCCCGCTCATTCTACTATATCTCAATCTAAAGGATCTATCGCTGTTATACCACCTGTTGTGGGGATCCGGGCTCTAACTCAATTCTTTTTGGGATTAATTGGATCTTTACTAGAAAATGTGGGTCATAAAAAAATTTCTTTTAAACATTATAAACTAATGTATATAAATCATACACCATACACAATGTTGTCATATTATTGAATTCCAAATAACATTCACATATTCAACTACAAGTATTCTACTAGAGTTTAGGATCTAATACATGTCTAGTATTCCATCACTAGTCCTTCTTCTTGGCCCGTAATCTCCACGCTATCTCGATCTCTTATCTCTGTCGCGACCCAGATCCTGTCCCACCTGTGGTTATGCACACATACAGACACAACAACAGCCGGAAACTCCGGTGAGAACAAATCCCAGTATAAAACATGGTATACATGCATATACACAATATAAATCATGAAACATACCATTATGAATAAAATCAATAGTAATAGGTTCCATAATGTATGAAACCAAATCAATATAAGCATGCAACTGAAATCAATTCAGATCTTGGACTCGACTCGTATCTAACTCTAGGGATCCCGGTGTGAATAAGACGTCACAGTCTGCCACCTACCCTCCCAATCGAGGTGACGGTACGTCTTATTCCTAAACTTCGGTCATGTCTGTATCGAATGTCTACAATCGAAGTCAATCTGCACCTATGCGTCGATACCACCGAACATCTAGAAATTTGGCAAATCTGCCAATGATTCTCCTATCTTAATGCTTGAATATACATCTATAAACAAAGCATAAACATAACAAGATATAAACAACAATCTAGTATGTGATTTTGGGAAACTCAAATCAAATCTAATTCGAGTTGTATCTTCCCGAATTCACATGAATTATACCTTTCGTTGCACAGTCTTTGTCATAATCGAAGTCTCGATGCCGAATCTGTCAGTATCAACTCTGAAATGGTACATTTAAGATGTATTCTATCAATCTCTAACTCAAATCAACACATATACAAATCAATAATCAATCTCGATACAATTCGACGGCATAACGGCATAAACTTGCAATACTGATCAACAATAATCAACTCTCAACCTTGAATAGTCAATATCATATCATCACAATAACTCCTAATTCTCAAGAACACAATCTATCATACTGAAATCTGCATATACCCAACTCAAGACATGCTGAAATTCACAATATTCACATACTATATCATTTCTTCGATCCGATTGTGAATATACATTCACCATAAACATAATAACACATCATAACCATGATATCATAATTTCCCTAACATCTGAAATCTGAATCGTGCTGAAATCTAACAATACTTACATCCTTTGATAGAACTTGATGAGAGGAGCAAGAATCTATGCTTGGATTGAAATTTGGATAGTTAAATCTTGCACAATTCAAATTCTAAGCTAGAATGCACTTGAAGGAATTGTTTGAAGCTTGTCTCGGTTCTTTCTGCTGAGGAATTAAGAATGAAGGACAACTCATTAAATTGCATGGCAAGTGACACATGGTTAAATTTTCATCTAACACGTCGCACCGTGGGTGCGCCACCTTTGCACCACGGGTGCGCTTAGCTCACGGCACCACAATCAGAAATTCAGAATAATCGACCGCGGGTGCGCTGCTTCTTGGACCGCAGGTGCGGTGACCTTACTGTACCAATATCCTACCCTACTGCCTCCCCACCGCAGGTGCAGTAGAACCAGAGGCGTGGGTGCGGTGTCCTCTCGAAATCAAACTCTTAACTTTCTGCCACCACACCGCGAGTGCGGTAAAAGATAGGGCGCGGGGGTGGTTCTCCTCAATGTCACACTTTCATAATTTCATGTTATCCACCTACAATTCTCGGGCATTACAACGTTTGAGACGTGAGTTTCTTCGTTATCTGCCCCACTTGCGATTCAAGGATTTTCAAAGTAGCACCAATACTTGCCATGTGGGTCTCTAGGTTGTCAAGCCTAGACTCAGTCCTAGCCATCCCTCTTACCAGATTTAGAAACGAATGTCCCAACTAAATCTTCAAATGATGGCTTCCCTTCCCCATTTGATGTATTGAACCCCGGTGGAGGATTCAACACATTCTTATTGTTTGCATAAGAAAAATTTTCATGGTTTCTCAACCCAGGGTGATAAGTATTAGGGGGAGGGTTACCTCGATATCCGCCGAATCCTCCAAAATTTTTGTTGTTGATATACTGATCTTCTTCAGGAAGAGATTGTTCTTCAGCACAAATCGATGGACCCTCAGTCTCTGCTGTGCTCACTTTGTTCATAGCTGCTAGTTGTGTGGTCAGTGCAGACACTTGGGCTGTGAGTGATGTAATCGGATCCACAGCATAAAATCCAACTGCCCTCTTCACTCCAGATCTCTCAGTCGACCACTAGTAGCTATTTATAGTCATCTGCTCAAGCAAGTCATAGGCTTGCTCAGGAGATTTGGCAAAGATTGTGCCACCAGCTGCTGCATCCACTGTTCCTCTTGTTTGCCAATTTAGACCGTTGTAAAATAATTCAATCTGTACCCAGTCTTCAAAGCCATGATTCAAGCACTTCCTCAATAACTCTTTATATCTTTCCCAAGCTTTGTACAATTGCTCAAAATCAGTCTGCCTAAAAGTACTTATCTCAATCTTCAACTGTGCAGACTTTGCAGGGGGAAAGTATTTCGCCAGAAATTTCGTCGCTAGCTCCTGCCATGTAGTGATACTTCCCAAGGGAAACGATTGGAGCCATCCTCTAGCTTGGTCCCTAAGAGAAAAAAGAAACAAGCGCAGTCGAATAATATCATCAGAAACACCATTTATTTCTACCGTGTCCGTTATCTCTAAGAATGTTCTGAGATGTAGATGAGGATCTGCAGTAGCGGCTCCCCCAAACTGGTTCTGTTGAACCATGTTGATAAGAGCAGGCTTCAGCTCGAAATTATTTGCGTTGATTGTCCCTCGGGCAATGCCAGAATAATGAATTTTGATCACTGGTCGGAAGTGATCTCTGATTGGTATAGCCTCAGGCGGCATCTGTCGGTCATTCTCTCTGTTGTCAGCCATCGCTTTGATTTCTTCCCTTCTCGCTTTTCTTAATCTTCTCGCAGTTCGTTCGATCTCCGGATAAAAAATAAGCGAGGCTGGGTTTTGCGATCTTAGCATGCACTGTCAAACAGAAAAAAAATGAACAACCCAATAAATATAAAAATAAAAATAAAATAAAGCTCTAAATTAAAATCTAGATCTAATTGGTAACAATACTAATATAAATTTAAATTTTGACACTCCCCGGCAACGGCGCCAAAAACTTGTTGCGTGTTTTCTTGATTGTTCGCAAGCGCACGACATCAAGTTATAGTAAAATGTACTTATGAGTGCATGTGTTGATCCCATGAGGAGTGTAAATGTAAAATTGTATCAATTCTTGTAATTAAAATAGTCACGATTTTATTCAGAAGAAACAAAAGAGAATTGGTGTATTTAAAACAGTTCAATTGCGAATAAATAATAAATCGAATTACCGAATGGAAAGATATCAATGATAGACAATATCTAGAGGAATGATTTCACTAAGTTTTCCACGATAATTCTTCGCGGTTGGATGGATTTAAATTCATGAATTCCTATTATTTAATAGCCAAGAACACTTACTTGTTTTATTCCCCCTTTCCCAAGTGACGAATAAATTATATCAATCAACTTTCGATTCAATTATTCCTAATAAAAATCTAAATTTGATTAATAGATGCAAACCATGTTCTAACCTAAGCTTCGCTAAAGTTATACGCCTTCCGAACGATATAAACATTCAACGATGCGTCTCTAATGATCTAAAATCCTAGTCCCTCTCCCGAGTTGTAGAATTTATCAGACAACACACAATTTATGGCCAATAAATTGCAGTGAAATAAACATAGAGAACACAATTAAACCAAAAACGGAATTCAATCAATTAAACAACCACGTCAAATCATCGTATAGACAAAACTACGTCATCCTCTAGAATGAAAATTTAGTTCATCACGAAATCCAAGCGAAAACAAGACATATTCGTAGTTCTAGACATCACTACACAATGAAATAAAGAAGCGAAGGAAAAGATAACAAATCCGAAGTGTCGTCTCCGTCCCCAGATCCGTTGTTCTTCGTATTTGTGACTGTCCTTCGCACTCTGAATTTTCGTCTCGTATATGTGCTCCGATTTCTCGTCTCTTTTTCCAATGACGGCTGCCTCATCCATCTGACCTAGCTCGCAGCTTTTTATAAGTTTTCCGAACGCCGCGCGGGAGGTGGTGGAGAAGTGGCGAGGCCGCGTGCACGTCTCTGCTCGCTGGCCCTTGTATGTGTGCGCGCGGTTGCGCGTGATGTTGCAGCGGCCGCGCGTGCACCTCTGTGTATCTTCTAGCATTTCAGCGCGCACGGGTGCACGTGATGCGGCACGGCCGCGCGCAACTCTCCGGTCGATATCATATATGTATGCGCGCGCGGTTGCGCGTGAAGTGGCGCGGCCGCGCCCGCACCTCTGTCTGATGGTGTGCACTTCTCGGTGTGTTATCTTGCATCTTTGCACTATTATCCTCATCTCCTGTAGTGACAACGAAAACAAACAAAAACCGCATAATTTTGTTCGAAACAAGCATAATTCAAAATGGATTCTAATATAAATTAAGTGCAAATCTTGCACTTATCACTCAATCAATCATCGGGGCCACAAATGACTATGCTTTAAGGGCCATGTAATACCAAACATAGCATCGTGTTCACAAACCTCAGAATCAAATCAAATCATATCAGGGTATCTAAGGATCATGGCTGAACGTGCATGTCATGTATGCCACATAAACTCAACAAATAAGGCATATAGACATGTATTCTCAATCCAATCATTCAAACATATATCATATGATACAGATACCTAGCGTATGTTACTCGATCGCAACATACCTCAATTCTTCGTTCCAGTTGATGTAATTTGAAGATATCGGTATAATAATCTATCTACATCAATAACATATTCATTTCAATCAATAACATAATTCAAAATCAACATATAAGTTTCAAATATCTTTTGATACTTCAAAAATTCATATCAAATCGAAATCATAACATAATTCAATTCCGACTTCAAAGCTAGTTTCTTGTCGGTTAGTCTACCACATATATAATCAGAATTAATAATAACTGAAAAATAATTCTTCAATCTCAATCCAAATATTAAAATTCTTTAATTATAATAAATTAGGGAATAATTCAAAATAACATCACTATAATCATCTATTCTTCGTTAAAATCATACACTAGTCAACAATCTTCAGTTTCTGTATGATTTAACAATTTATCGGATTTATTCCAAAAATCGACGAATTTCAAACATTACCAAAAATATAAAATTTATATCTCAAATCGAAGACCGCATGTCAACGATCTCAGAACTGAAGTCGGTTCAGTCGATTAGATAAACCGATAAGTCGCAAGATCGAAAAGAAAAATCAAAACCCTATATCTATTTTCACCTCTATCTCTGTTGTACGTACTTAAGAATGAATTGATTCATATTTATCTTTTTTTTATTTTTTTTGTTTTTTTAATATTATAATAATATAATATAATATAATATTTATCATTTTAACATCAGTACATGCCTTTGGACCAGTCAAACGATCAAATTTCTCAAAACTGAAAACATGAAACTTCTATATCTTTGAGTTTTCTAGCGATATATCCAAATTTCAAATCATTTGGACTTCATATGACTAAGATATGTCACTAATTATCATTTTGCCCTTAAAATTAATTCATTATTTTCAACTTATTTACAAAAATACTATCAAAATAAATTGAAAATTTTTCAACTTATTTACAAAAATGTCATCAATACTATTTTATTCTCGGGGTCTCACATCCTTGCACAATTACTAGAACTGATGTGAGGCATTTAACTTTTCTTCACTGCCTCGAAGATAAACTATTTCCCATTGGGCGGTTTTGTAGACGCTGACCTCTGCCGGAAATCAATCGAGTCTCTATTTAGTGTTAACAAGTCCATATCCAAAATAATATCGAACTCAGGCATCGTAAACATGATAAGATTTGCTCGTACAATATTTTTCTGCCACCTAAGCTCCACATCTTTCATCATGCTGGTAGATGACAAATGTTTTCCAGAGAGCACGGTAACTTTAACTCCCAATTGCATGTTCTCAGGTAAGATCCCCAATCGCTTCACAAAGGATTTAGATATAAACGAGTGTGTAGCTCTAGAATCTAGCAAAGCGTAGGTGGCTACACTCGATATAAATATCCTGCTTGTGTGAACAATATCATCATATCCAATCAAGGCCGAAAATTTCAAAAATGTCTTATGATTTAAGCCCTCCAACTTTTGAATTTTTGCAAAAACGGCCCTTTTCGTTTTTTGAAAATTTACAAAAATTGCCCCATATTTTTTGAAAATTGCGGTACCACCCTGCAATTCTCTAAAATTTTGAATTTAAGCCCTATTATTCCCAGATTATTCATATTAATCCCCAAAACCTCAATTTAATACCCTTAAGTTCTTAAAGTTTCCGAATTATGCACTTGAATGTTTAAAATGCTCTAATTAATTAAAATTCAGCCCCTAAGCTCCTGATTTAATATAATTCATGCCATAAGCTCTTGTTCGAAAATTCCTTCCTAAGTTGTGCAAAATTCAAGACATGCAATACTAAAGCATCAAGTCCAATACACATAAAATTAATCCTAGCATCCATACTTAGCAATTCAAGCAATAAAGCGACTTAAAATGCTAAATTAGCGGGGATAACTGTGATAAGCATAGTGTCTTTCAAGGACTGATATGCTCTGTAGGTTCTAGAGACAACATAATTATAATTAGGCAGGTTTGCTAATAGTACATCACGGTGGATGGAAGGCCTGAGACCATCCAAATATGTCTCAATTTCTCATCAGAATAATTGGCGATTAGGTGCACAAAATGACACCCTCTATCGAAATTATTGACGAACTTGGCCACATGAAAGTCGCCCTGTCGGAGACTCATAAACTCCCTCTTCAGCCTCGACCTGACATCTACAATGAAGTACTTATTATAGAAGATCCTCTTGAACTCTTACCAAGTCAGGGTATTTAGATTAACCCCTCTTTCAGCTCCTTCCCACCATAAGGAAGCATCATCTTTCAGCATATATATGGCATATCGAACCCCATCAGCATAATCCATATATATATATAAGAAGATTACCTCTAAGATCGGATCCATCCCTCTGCTACAAATCGATCTGTAGTACCAGTAAAGTCTTTAGAGTTCATCTTCCTAAACTGCACATAAACATTCTCTTGTCCACCCCTGTTAGCATTGCCAGTGTGCCGCTCCAATCATCGAGCCATCCCCTCTAGTGCACGAGTAGCAGCATCTGCGGGTGGTCAAGGTATCTCCTCACGTCTCTCCTCTTCACCATTCATGGGAACAACACATCTCGGAGGCATAATTGTACACACCGTCCAAATCACGTAACAAACATATATTTAAATTTGAAAACATCTGACCTCGAAATTTCTGTATCATAAAAGCATCTAAATTTAGCATGTAAAATTACATAGTAAAAATGACAGACTTGGGGCTTGATGTCTTGATCTTCTTGGAACTAGCAATAGACACATCCCTTACAAGATCTCTGCTCTGGTACGAATTGATACGTCTGTCACTCTTACTTTAATTAAATAATACTAGAAATTTTTTTCCTACTAATCACAAAAATTTCTATTCAACGAAAATAATTAATTAAAGTTCAATTTGAAAAAAAAGCAAAAAAAGTTAATTTAACAACATATCCAAATAAATCCCAAAATCCTTAAAAAATTACTCAAACCACCATCAAATCAAGTATTAAAAATCTCTTCAAACGAAAAATAAACTTTCATTCAATCCTTTAAAACAACACGGAAACGAGATGTCTTAGGATATGTACTGTCCAGCCTAGTCCGTTCAAGAGTCAAAGCCTCCAACCTCATCATTTTCCTCACCTGCAACCATTCAAACCAAGTGAGTCTAATGACTCAACACATCTTAACCGTGATAGCAAATAATACCTACACAAACACTTGCATTTAAAAAGAATACTTTTAATAAAATACATCTGACTTGAAAAAAATCGTTAGCAAACACATTTTCATTGACTCATTTAAAATACTTAACATTATATTGTGTTTTTCCACCATTTATCATAAATCATTTTTGGTGAATTTTTATCATTAAAAATAACTATCCTTTATCATTTATCTTTTATCATCTATTCGATTGCTCAATTTATAAACCCTGGTATCAGGTGATGGGGCGTCAACAATTTCATCACTGGGCCTCAGCCTAAAATAAAGTAAGTTCACTGCCTTTTTTACGATGGTTCCCTCACATATCATCTGTATCACAGTCAAATCAAATCCTTCAAAATATTTTCTTTTTCTTCTGTTTATATAATACATAACGTTTCATCGAAAGTCCTAAATAAGCATGCCTCGACATTTTAAAGCATAATTTAAAACATTTTCGCATCATAAACCTTTCATACGTCGAAATTACGTTATAAAATCATAAAATTTATATAAGACTCAAAAATATATTTTCGGGTTATCGGATTTATTCGGAACGTTGCCCAAAACTTATAAACTTTACATCCCTTGATTTTATACTCATCTATAACGCGACTACACTTGCTGCAACAGCCAACGACTCGACGAAGAACAATTCTACCCAAGCCTCGTTTCGACCCATACGCGTATATCCTTCCCTCTAACTCCTCCCGACTTGAATTCGGACACAAACAGGCCCTAAGAACCTTCCTAACACACATACCAGCCCCTGAAACGAGCCCCTAAACCTCTATTTATCTGCTAGAAGTCCCTGAAATCTAGTCCCAAGATGCTGCCGCTACCCGCAATCCATGCGCCCCAAGATTATTATGCCGACCCTTGCACTCCATGTAAATTCACTCGACTCAAGCCCTTAACCACAACCTTAGGCAATCCTCAACCCTAAACCAATCCCCCATGGAGCCCTTCTCCAACCTCAAGATGTTGGCCAACAGTGACTCGAAGAGGAGGCTCGAAGGAACCATAGTCGTACAGTCCCTCGACGACCTCATGCGTTCAGCTGTTGTGGCCCGCATACTAGACCTTTGGCTCGACTTTCAGATGACTAAGACCTTGTAAAACAATACATATAACATCTAAACAGTCTTCCCAAGAGTCCCCTATGGTAGCAACGCTCCTTTGCATCAATAATCATCCAAAACATTCGATAAAATGTTGATATGATATATAATGCGTTACAACTTTATAAAACCAAAACCATAGACATTATTTATGCAAAAAAAAATTAAACATTCATAATATAGTTTAAATGATGCAAAAAAAAAAGGTTTAGAACGTGACTTTGCATTTAAACCCTCGAAATATGAATATCTTTGTGGTGGAGCGTCGGTGTCGAACGGATGACGATTTCTACCCTTGTTTTCTCGACAAAACCGACAGGAAAACATACCTTAGGGTGCAAGAGAATCGAATGTTCATTGTTGGAAGGAAGAACAAGGAAGAAAAATCGAAGAACTCCTTTAGCATGGCCTTGTACGAGCGGCCGCTGTTGGTGCATGAATTTTGTGCGTGAGTGTGCTGGGTGTTTATGTGTGTGTGCATGTAGTTTAGGGTTTATTTTAGAAAATAGAAAGGCTTTTACGAACTTAATTAATGGGCTAAGTTAACCCTAGTTAAATAATTAACTAGACCCATAAAATAAGTAATATCAATAGGCCTCAAATTACAAGATTTAAAATCACATATTTCCAGAATCTCATAAAAATTACATAAATTCTTTGCTCTACTAATTAATTTAAGTTTGACTCCAAAATACTAAAATTATTAAATCATTTAAAACAAATAGTTTATTAACTAAAATTATTTAACTTTTTAATCTTTAACACCTTAATCGTCTACAATCCTCTTTCCCTAGCCACCACCGATATTCTCCTGAAAATATTTGAATTATGAAATAAAAAAAAACTACACAATCGACTAAAATCATTTAGTCATTCAAAATATATCATTCATTGCATCAAAAATCATTTAACTAAAATAATTTAGAAATTTAATATTTTCATGCATTCAGTTTACGTAAACGGATTTTTGGACGTAATAATTTCAAATTCATCTCCGTAAATGCAACAAGCTTGGTATGCTGGGTCGGTCCTCTCACCTATATCAAATAGACACGTTGAGTTGAAAATTTTCTTTATCTGCCAAAATGAATGGCCAACCCATCATCTAGCTTGTTTTGACATGTCTAATCGTGAGATTTATTTGCCTGAGATGATTAGGTGGCGTAAAGTAGGGAAATAGTTTTTAACATAGCATACACTAGTTTGGTACAAGAGAATCCAATCGATTCCAGGGCCATTTTTAGAATGTTTTAGACTTGGTAAATATAAATTATGCAAAATAAAATTGAGACAAACTTACTCTTAGAAGCTGCCTGAGAATTTTTCAAACATCAGAGGAGGTTCCTAAAAACGGCGCCCCAGTGCCCACGTGCGGCCTGGAATTTAAGGTGCCTAAGCGCCGCATGTTTGGGCTAAAAAGGGTGATTTTATATCACAATTAAAGTTGTCGATATGATCTTAGTTGAAAACTTAAACAGAAAAATTCAGAAGTGGTTTTTGGATAAGGCGTGACCACGCCTTGTGACTACTCCTCGGCTGCCTAGTGAGAGTTGAGGAATTTTCATATCAAGGAATAAATATAAGATAGAGTTTTTAATGGAAAAAACTCTATATTTTAGGAGAATATTTTTTAAGTATCTTTTAATTTTAGTGATTAGGTTTTTAAATTTGGATTAATGGGCTTTTCTAAAAAATAGACAACAAAAAAGACCCAAAAAAGCATACCTACCCCACGTAAAGAAGAGAGAGGCGGCACAAGAAGAATTCTCCTCCAATCCAAAAAAAGACTCACGTGAAGGAGAAAAAAAGAAAAAAGTTATACCCCTTCAACGTGAAGAACAAGAAGAAGACGGAAGAATTTTTAATCTCCTCTCCACACCTTTAGGCTAAGTTTTATTTCTGATTTAGGGGATATTTTTTCTATTTCAATTTTATCATTGTGAGGCTTTTTGTGCTTGAATTTAATATTCGTATTTGTTCAAGTATTTGTTGATTTATATTTAATTCTATGAAAGTTGTATCTCGGTTAATCTGACAATTTAATTTGATATATAATTTTCTACTGCTAACCTTGAATTCAGTGATCCGTAATTGTCATGAATGATTGGTACATAAGTAGCATAGATTAGATGTGTTGTGCTATCATAATATATTTAATATAAATAAATTAACGAAACTCGATCTATCAATTGCAGATATATCGGTTGTTAGATTTTAGGATTAACTGTTTTCACAAATCTAAATGTTATTTTAATTAATATGGAACGCTATCGTGCCCAGTTAATTATTGATAAGTTTTGACTGGATGCTGGGGTTGGTCAATTAAATTAGGAAAATACAAGGATTTTAGCGGTTATCCCTATAATTCTAAGGTTAATTACTTGTAACTACATGAATAAATAATATGTTAGCCGATGAACAATGAAACAATTGAATAGTGAAAATCCCCTTGAATCAGAGTTTGGTAATTTAATTCTCGTTTAGATTTATTATTTTTTATTGCTTTTAATTTTAGTTTTAATATTTTATTTTGTTCATATCCCAAAATCCCCCCATTTTTATTGCATTTTGCTCGAAAAAAATCACCCCCAGTTCCCTGTGGATTCGACCCTGCTCACCATTACACTAATTTTATTTAAAGAGCAGGAATTTAAGTTTGGTGGCACAACGACAGCACACCAAATTTCGGCGCCGTTGTCGGGGAACGATGCAAGGTTAGTTTTTTTCGAGATTTGTTTTTTTTTTATGCTTTGTTCTTCTCTTACAGGTGATTCATCAAGAGAAGAAGAATTTTAGAATTTTTTGTTGTGAAATATTTCGGGATGTTTCATCGCCAAGTATTCACAAGTTTTTCCCAACAAAACGGAGAGTCATTCTACGCAGCATGGGAGAGATTCAATAATTTAACAACAACATTCAGGAATCATGATTTTTCTAACTATGTTCTTATTCGACTTTTCCTTAAACGTTTGGATGCAGTTACAAGAAGATGGTTATTTAATGGAGCACGGACAACTGGTAGTCCACTACTTAGTCGACAAGAAAGTAGTGTGATATATTTGTTAAATGATATGGCCGACTTTGACTACCATCAGTATTGGGATCCTTCGCTGCAGAGTTGGAACCACCAATACTCTTCCGAAGTTAGCCACTCTGATTTTACAGACCAACCTTTCGAGCATCAAAAAGATGAGGGATATAGTCTTGAATTAATCATAAGTCGACTGAATGATATGGTAAACAAGTGTGTGGCATTGAATGAGGAAACTGCTGAGCCTCAAACTGAAGAAGTTTTGGAAGAAATATCAAACGAATATGAGGCACCGATGAAGTTGAGAGATGAACAAGCTCCTGAGACTATCGATTTGAGCTCGTCGATAATATTATCATACATACATCTAGGAGATCCTTGTCTTTCTCCATTGCCGATTTCAACAGATTTTGTTCTTCAAGAGCCAACGATGATACTCTCATCTCACGCCTATTATTTAAAGTCACGTTTTGTTGAGAAGACGAGCTTACATTGCATACATCAAGCCAAACTTGAGGGCACATGGAACCAAGACCCATATATGGTGTCATATGACACGTACTTTGGGCGTCAGCCACTTTTTGAATGAGTGCTTTTGAGGGTCAAGCTGACGACTAAAAATCAAGTGCTTTTGGGAGGCAACCCAAATTTCTTGTTCTTATTATTTTTAATTTCTTTTATATTTATTTTTTTCACATAGTATAATTTTTATTACCTTTGTGCAGAAGATGTCTTCTAACAATGTCTGATCACGCCTTATAAGAATATCACTTCTGCACCCCAAAAAAAAAATTTTCCCTAAACACAGTAGATGTTTTCTAACAAGGCGTGACCACGCCTTGTGAGAAAACATCTTCTGGAAAAAAAAATTACAATTTACATTTTTTTATCTAACCCCATTTGTTCTCACCCCTTTCACTATCTTCTCTCAGCAACTTCCATCATCAACACCGGTACCACTCCACCACAGCAATAGGAAGCCTTGCTCTACGATGCCTAACAATTTTTAGGGGAGTTCTCTAACATCTCTTGCTTGCTTTTACTGTCTGTGTTATGCATCTACTTTTTGTGTCATTTAGGACATTGCCACATACAGGTGTGGGAGGGATATATAGTCTTATTTCTCGTTTCAATTTCTATTTTTCTCATTTTTTGCATGTTTAATAAAAAAAACAAAAAAAAAAAACAACATGGTAGAGTGAATTTGTTTTATCCATAAAGCATCTAGTGTTTATTCGTTATCTCTCTCATTTGAATCTTGAATTTCTCTGATGCGAGTCTATGAAAAAAAACTGATGTTTTCTTTGTGTGTAACTGATTTTGCATTCTTAGCTACATTTATGGGAAATTGCTCTGAATAATGTGTTGAAATGACAAGTGTATGTGGTCTAACATACATACCATTTTTTTGTAAGCTTTGGGCCTATGAGCAATCATCATATCATGCTCCATTTATTTGATTGTGTGTTAGTCATGCATTGTTGATTTTCTAGAACTTGCATTGTTATACATGTCTTTGATGACACCTTTTGATGGATTAGAGGCATAAACAAGGTAAAGGGTATTAGGTTCAAACCGTTTTCTTTCGCATCATCGGTGCCGTTCTTTTGAGCTTACCCTGATTCATTTATCCATAGTGAGCCAAGTTCGAGCCTGAGCCTATTCGTTGAAAAACAACCACATTACAAGCTATGATAAATCCATTTTGTTGGTTATTCCTCTATTTGAACCTTGAATTGGAGAATCATACAAATTTTTCGCATTTAGCATCGCTCTAAGTCAAGAAAGTGCAAATTGTCGAGATCGAGTGATTAATGCTCGAAATCGTTGTCTCAAAAAAATTCTTATGCAAATATATATATATATATATATATATATATATAAACATATATATGATGAAAAAGGAAAATGAAAAAAAAAATGTGAGTGGGAAGGAAAATAAGAGCAACGAAGAAGGAAAAAAATGTTCTTGGATGTTATAATGAGATTGAAGATGTAATTGTTAGCTGGATGCAATTATCTTTGTGGAAAGTGTGTATGCGTTCTTCAGTTCAATAAACCGTTGTACTTTTTCCTACCTTACCTCTAGCCACAGTACAACCCATTTATAGCCCTTGTTTATGCATTTCAATCCATTCACTTGGTGGAGGATGTGATATATTTGCAAGCTTATGGTAAAAATTTTCAATGTTTTGACATGAGAGCTCTTTGATACATACCTAGACACTTACGGGTGAAATGAGTGAATCATGTGAGGAGTGTTTGGACCCTATGCATTTTTATTTCTACACATTCGGATGGAAGCAATTGCTCATGATGTTGGTAGTCAGATGCTCAACAATTAAATTCCTTTGGTGCATGAAAAAAATATTTTACGGACAAGTAAATGAAGCAGAAAGAGGATAATGAGTTGAGATAATGAATTGAATTCCTTTTATGCTTGAGGACAAGCATGGTTTAGGTGTGGGAGATTTGATAGGCTCTTAATAGTTTGTATTTTCATTATCATATCTCTCATTGTTACCATTGTCAATGTGTTTAATTGACACATTTTTGTGTGATTTTATTGTAGGATGAAGTTTTCTGTTCATGCGATAAATTTGGGCTAAAAAGGGTGATTTTATATCACAATTAAAGTTGTCGATATGATCTCAGTTGAAAACTTAAACAGAAAAATTCAAAAGTGGTTTTTGGATAAGGTGTGACCACGCCTTGTGACTACTCCTCGGCTGCCTAGTGAGAGTTGAGGAATTTTCATATCAAGGAATAAATATAAGATAGAGTTTTTAATGGAAAAAACTCTATATTTTAGGAGGATATTTTTTAAGTATCTTTTAATTTTAGTGATTAGGTTTTTAAATTTGGATTAATGGGGTTTTCTAAAAAATAGACAACAAAAAAGACCCAAAAAATGCATACATACCCCACGTAAAGAAGAGAGAGGCGGCACAAGAAGAATTCTCCTCCAATCCAAAAAGAGACTCACGTGAAGGAGAAAAAAAGAAAAAAAGTTATACCCCTTCAACGTGAAGAACAAGAAGAAGACGGAAGAATTTTTAATCTCATCTCCACATCTTTAGGCTAAGTTTTATTTATGATTTAGGGGATATTTTTATTATTTCAATTTTATCATTGTGAAGCTTTTTGTGCTTTAATTTAATACTCGTGTTTGTTCAAGTATTTGTTGATTTATATTTAATTCTATGAAAGTTGTATCTCGGTTAATCTGACAATTTAATTCGATATATAATTTTCTACTGCTAACCATGAATTCAGTGATCCGTAATTGTCATGAATGATTGGTACATAAGTAGCATAGATTAGATGTGTTGTGCTATCATAATATATTTAATATAAATAAATTAACGAAACTCGATCAATCAATTGCAGCTATCTCGGTTGTTAGATTTTAGGATTAACTGTTTTCACAAATCTAAATGCTATTTTTAATTAATATGTAACGCTATTGTGTCCAGTTAATTATTGATAAGTTTTGACTGGATGCTGGGTTTGGTCAATTAAATTAGGAAAACACAAGGATTTTAGCGGCTATCCCTATAATTCTAAGATTAATTACTTGTAACTGCATGAATAAATAATATGTTAGCCGATGAACAATGAAACAATTGAATAGTGAAAATCCCCTTGAATCAGAGTTTGGTAATTTAATTCTCGTTTAGATTTATTATTTTTTATTGCTTTCTAATTTTAGTTTTAATATTTTATTTTGTACATATCCCAAAATCCCACCATTTTTATTGCATTTTTCTCGAAAAAAATCATCTCCCGTTCCATGTGGATTCGACCATGCTCACCATTACACTAATTTTATTTAAAAAATAGGAATTTATGTTTGGTGGCACAACGACAGCACACCATTTATCTTCTGAATTGAAAGTTTTTATAATTTCGTGTTCGCCGATATCACGAGATTTGTTGTGCATTCTATTTATTATTGTTGTTTATCTTAGAAATGATTGATGTATAACCATAAGAACGTTGATATGTGGTAATTTTGTCTTGCAGAGAAATATTTATATTCTTGCCTCGACTATTGCTTATGTTCACTCAATTATGTCACCCACGTTCAATTGTATGGCCACAGCTCCCATTTGGTGAAAAATTCTTCCAGGGTCTACAAGTCAAATAATTGGAATCAGTAATATTTATTAATCAAACTAAATACACCAAGAAATTACTGAAAAAAGTTCGGTGTGGAAACATTCAGCAACAGCTTAGGTGATTGTATCAACGAACTTGATAAATTTGAAAAAGAAATTTTAGTGGAGGTAACTCAGTATCGAGGTCTCATTGAATCTTTACTTTATTTTTACTACCCCTAGACTAGATATAGTATTTTCAGTTTGTATTGGTGCTTGATTTCAATATGCTACTAAACAATCTAACTTTTTCGCTGGTAAACGAATACTGAAATATCTAATAGAAATACAAAATGTTTGCTTGATATCCCTAAGATTCCACATTTAATTTAATTAGATAGTCTGACTATGCATGATGAAAATTAGATAGGAAAAGTACATGTGGTTCATGTCATGATTGACTGAAATCATGGTCAGTAAGAAGCAAATTTCCATCCTCACATCGACTGCCAAAGCTGAATACTTGGCTGACTTAAGTTGTTGTGAATTCAGAAACAACTTCACGACTATGGAATCCGAGTTCTATGTTAATTTCTGTGACAATATTAGTGCGATTGTGATCACATATAACCAAGTATTGCATTCAAGAACCAAGTACATCAATATTAGACATCGCTTAATCAGGGACAAAATCATGGTGCTATCAGTATGAATTTTCCTCCTTTATTAACCTTCTAAGGGCAACCAATCAATTAATTATTTTCGAAATTTTAAATGCCTAAATCATTGAATTTCAAAATTCGATTTTTACTCCTTTTAATATTTTTGTTTGTATTCTAACTACACAAACATTGACACGTGAAAACGTGTTTCTCTTTTATGGATGCATATATCTTTTTCACTGAATTTCAAATTCTTACTTTACTTTCAGCAAACCTTTCATATTTCTCCATTTCAGGACTCTCTGCATTCTTTATATATTTTCGTTCAAGTTTACTTCAAGTCTCAATCTTTGATTTGCATAAATGGCCGCGTATAGAATGAACTCTTACTCAATCAACATTGATTCAGTTTATTGTTTCTAGGATGCAGCAACGGTAGTGATGTTTAAATCATTGGAAACCTCGTGGTCAAGGACAACCTTCTAGATTTCTATGCTCACTCATCTGTTACTTTTGACACGAATACATCTTACACCTTATGATACTCACGGGATATTTAGGGTCCGATCCCAACGAGCGTCACTAGTTCAGACGTGGGCTTTAAGATTACCATGAGCCTGAAATCAAGAAGAAGACTGTTAGGAGGGGGCCAGGAGGGTGTCCTGACATAGCCCCTCCGACGCTCTGAACTAGTGACGCTCGTTGGGATCGGACCCTAAATTTCCTGTGAGTATCACTTGGCGCCGTTTGTGGGAAGATTTGAGTTGAGACGTAGAGATGGTACGGAAGAGAGGGAGTAGAAGAGCTACCTCATCATCATCGCGTCCTCAGAGGGGACCTGAACAGTCTCATGCTGAGGCAAGGCAGGAACAACCCCATCAGGAGACGAGAACAGAACAACCTCGTCAAGAGAACAGGGTCGAGATACCCCGTCCTAATGAAAATGTGGGGAACTTGACCCTGGAGCAGTTGGGTCAATTTATCACTCGGACCGTGGATGAGGATATGAAGAGGAACCAAGAATCTACGTTCGTTGAAGAGCAAGGCCACTCGCCAGGAGCGAGAGGAAAATGCAGAGGGCCACCAGAGCAGGGTTGGAGAGACACAGCCCCACCAAAGTGGGGAGATTGGTGAAATGAGAGAAATGTGGAAGGAAATACAGATGTTAAGGCAGCAGTTGGGAAGCAGAGCGCCGGCACCCAAGAGAAGAAGTCCCTTTTCACTGGCCATTTTAGAGGAAGGACTTCCTCCAAATTTTCGACAGTCGAATGTGGGAGAGTACGATGGACATACTGACCCCGAGAAACACTTGGGGAGATTTGAGAATGCGGCCCTATTACATCAATATTCAGATGGGGTCAGGTGCAGGGTATTTCTGGGCACATTGGTGAGGTCAGCCCAGCAATGGTTTAACACCTTGCAGCCCAACTCCATACGATCTTTCGAGGATTTTTCCGCTGCTTTCTTGCACAGATTCGTTAGCAGCAAAAAACACCTAAAAAACTATTTGAGCCTATTCGTGGTGAAACAACAAGAAGCTGAAACTTTGCGAGAGTTTGTCCAGCGTTTCAACAACGTAGCGTTGGAGATACCAGCGGCCACTCCTGACATCATGATAAGTGCCTTTACCCAAGAACTTAGAGGAGGAGAGTTCTTTAAATCATTAGTGAAGAAACCTCCATCAAGTTATGATGATCTATTATCTCGGGCGGAAAAATATGTAAATCTTGAAGATGCCCAGCGGCATAAGAGGATGGAGCAGCGGCCTGGGAGAAACATAGATGAGAGAGCAGAAAGAGGAGGTAGGAAGAGAGGCGCGGGCGAGAAGGAGGATGATAAGGCTAGGGGCATAGGACAATTCTCATCCCATGTTCTTCTAGAGGGGAGTCGTGACAAGGTGATGGAAGTGAGGAAGCCCGAGGGGAGGTGGGAGAAGTCGCAAAGGGTTGAGTGAAGTGCTGAATTGCCTTCGCGGGATAGACAAGAAGGATCCTCATCCAGGAGTCGACAGAGGTCTCGCTCATCCCCTGAGTGTGGTCAAGGCCCTCCATGGATAACTCAGAGGATCGGGGAGCAGAGAAGGGAAGGTAGAGGTCAAGATGTCCCTCAGGAGCCCGTCGAGCCGAGAAGGGGAATGAACGAGGATAACCACCCTACGAGAGGAATGATTCATATGATCTCGGGGGGTGCTACTGATGGAGACTCTGGGCGAGCTCGGAAGGAACATGGGACAAGGTTGGAGAACTTTGAGATATCTAAGGGTGAAGACTTACCACAAGATCCCATCATCAGCTTTGGACCAGAAGACCTCCGAGGCGTTGTGACTCCACATAACGATGCATTGGTGGTGACTGGCCACCATTGCCCATTATGATGTGGTGAGGATATTTATTGATAATGGAAGCTCCGTAAACGTCTTGTTCAAGAGCACTTTGGATCAGATGAAGGTGGAAGGATTTGAGTTCGAACCGATCTTACTCCTCTATATGGGTTTGCAGGACATGCCATCCCGCCGCGGGGTCAGATTGTTCTCTCTCTATCTTTGGGACATCAACCTCGGCGAGTAACAAAGATGATAACATTTACCGTGGTGGACACCCCATCCGCTTATAATGGAACTCTAGGGCGGCCAGCCCTAAAGGATTTAAGAGCTGTAGCTTCCACCTATCATCAAAAATTGAAGTTTCGTGTCGGGAAGGGAGTTGGAGTCTTGTGCGGGGACCAAAAAGCCGCGCGTCGATGTTATGAGGGGATAGTGATGGAGGAGGGGAAAAGAGCGCGTGTGGAGCTTAACATGATTAGGAAAGGAAGAAGTGGGTAACTTCGTCCTGTGGAGGTACAAGAGGAGCAAAGATGAAAGTTGAAGAATGCGCCAGGGCAAGGCTCTAAAGAGGCTCGGGAACGCTTACCACCTTAGAGAATATTAATCTTGACTTGAATTTTGCTGTATCTCGTTTCTGAATTTGTCTTATGTTATCAGTTGAAATTTAATAAAGCCAAGTTCTATTTTTCAATTCATGAATGTTGGTGTATTATGAAAGCGAGAAAATTTTATTTCCTGCTAAGTCATCGCCTAGCAGAGAAGCAGAGTTGGGGAGGAGAAAAAATTTACTTTTCCTGCTAAGGCACCGCCTAGCAGAGGAACAGAGTTGGGGATGAGAAAAATTTTATTTTCCTGCTAAGGCATCGCCTAGTAGAGGAGCAGAGTTGGGGATAAGAAAAATTTTATTTTCCTGCTAAGGCGTCGCCTAGCAGAGGAGTTAGAGGGTGAGGGTGGAGAATCTTTATTTTACTGCTAAGTCATCGCTTAGCCGAGGAGTTAGAGGGTGACAAGGTAAAATCTTTATTTTCCTACTAAGGCGTCGCCTAGCAGAGGAGTTAGAGGGTGAAGATGGAGAATTTTTATTTTCCTGCTAAGGCGTCGCCTAGCAGAGGAGCTAGAGAGTGACGAGGTGAAATTTTTATTTTCCTGCTAAGGCGTCGCCTAACAGAAGAGTTAGAGGGTGAGGGTGGAGAATCTTTATTTTCCTTCTAAGGCATCGCCTAACAGAGGAGTTAGAGGGTGACGAGGTGAAATCTTTATTTTCCTGCTAAGGCGTCGCCTAGCAGAGGAGTTAGAAGGTGAGGGTGGAAAGTTTTTATTTTCCTGCTAAGGCGTCGCCTAGCAGAGGAGCTAGAGAGTGTCGAGGTAAAATTTTTATTTTTCTGCTAAGGCGTCGCCTAGCAGAGGAGTTAGAGGGTGAGGGTGGAGAATCTTTATTTTCCTGCTAAGGCAGAGTGACGAGGTGAAATTTTTATTTTCCTGCTAAGGCGTCGCCTAGCAGAGGAGCTAGAGAGTGACGAGGTGAAATTTTTATTTTCCTGCTAAGGCGTCGCTTAGCAGAGGAGTTAGAGGGTGACGAGGTGAAATCTTTATTTTCCTGCTAAGGCGTCGCCTAGCAGAGGAGTTAGAGGGTGAGGGTGGACAATCTTTATTTTCCTGCTAAGGCGTTGCCTAGCAGAGGAGTTAGAGGGTAAAGGCGGAGAATTTTTATTTTCCTACTAAGGCATCGCCTAGCAGAGGAGCAGAGTTTGGGAGAAATTAAATTTTTCCTGCTAAGGCATCGCCTAGCAGAGGAGTAGAGTGAAGGAGGAGAATTAAATAAAAATTTTCCTACTAAGGCATCGCCTAGTAGAGGAGCAGAGTTTGGGAGGAGAAAAGTTTATTTGGTTTGTCGATAA
This sequence comes from Primulina tabacum, assembly GCF_025594145.1. Classification (NCBI taxonomy): domain Eukaryota; kingdom Viridiplantae; phylum Streptophyta; class Magnoliopsida; order Lamiales; family Gesneriaceae; genus Primulina; species Primulina tabacum. The sequence goes on along the minus strand of NC_134553.1, from coordinate 38,946,120 downwards.
CGAAAAATGTTTGCAGCTGCGAAAATTACGGGGATCGACCTGCCCGGTCAGGTCGTGGGGTTTTGGGGTCGTTTAGGAACCAAGGGCTACGGGCGAAGGGAGAGTGCGAGGCGATGTGCTGGGCGAGCGTTGGGCAAGCGTGGCAAGGGCGAGGGGCGAGCTGGCATTGGGCGAGCGTGGAGCAGCGCTGGACGAGCGTCGGGCGAGCGTGGCAGGGGCGCTGGGGAGCGCTTGGCGAGCCTCGGGCGAGCGTGGCAGAGGAGCCGGCCGAGCCTCGGGCGAGCGTGACGTGCATGCTCGTGCGGGGCGAGGGTGACGTGAGTGCTCGTGCGGGGCGAGCTGACGGAGGTGAGGCGAGCGTACTCGGGCGAGGTACTAGGGCATACGCACGGTGGCAGGCGGTGCGCGGTCGAGCGTGAGATGGCAGGTGCGAGCTGACGCAGGCGGGGTGAGCGTACTCGGGCATGCGCACGGTGGCAGGCGCTGCGCGGTCGAGCGTGAGATGGCAGGAGCGAACAGGGAGGCGGAAGGCGAGGCTGCTGTGCGAGCGGGCTGGAAGTGGGGACGGGCGCTAGGGCTGCACGGTGGCAAGATGGCGCGCTGTGGGCTTAACGCTGTTGGCAAGGCGCGCGGTGAGGCGGGCGAGCATACGAGGGCGTGCGCGCGGTAGCAGACGGCGAGCAGGCAATGGCAGTGGCGAGCAGGGAGGCGGAAGGCTGGGCGCTACGCTCAGCGAGGACCTGCGTGAGGACGCGTGGGCCAGTAGGCGGTGCGAGTAGGGGCGGTGTGCGAGGCAGGGACGTGTGCCGAGCGTTCTAAGGGTGATGGCGCAGGTGCGAGAGGGCTAGGTCTTGAGGCGAGTGTATGTGGGAGCATGCGGTTGCTAGACGATGGAGAGCTGCAGAATTACGATTTTTGATTTGCTTCCTATTTTCGGAGACTGACGAGCGGCTGGAAGAAAATTCACAACTCGCACTGGTAAACCGAGAACGAACCAATTAATCGAACTTTGAACCTACGATTCAGTTCGACTCAGGAGGGGGAGACTGGTGATATCCCGCGGGCCCCTATGACCAGATTACATCTTGGGGGGCCCGGATTACATCTTGGAGGCGAGGGCCCAAATGGAAGACAAGTCCTTCAAGAGTCCAGGTATCTACCCTTGGTTCATCCCTAGCCCAAATGGAAGACAAGCCATCAAGGGCCCAGGTATTTTTCTATAAATACCAAGTTTGAGTGTTCTGTTGAAAAATTCAATATATTGTTTTCAATAGCACCCTTTGCTGCTCCCCCCATATATCCTCAGTCACTGACTTGAGCGTCGGAGGGGCTACGCCAGGACACCCTCCTGGCCCCCTCCTAACGGTCTTCTTCTTGATTTCAGGCTCAGGGTAATCTTAAAGCCCACGTCTGAACTAGTGACGCTCGTTGGGATCGGACCCTAAATTTTCCGTGAGTATCACCTTAAAAACCAGACCTATATGTTTGATGAAGCTCTGTTTGCTTCTACTTTTTTGTTTGCCCACCGAGGGGCTTTCTGACTTCTCTCAACTGTCTTATTCCATTGTATCTCAGATGAAGTGAAATTCTCCATTTCTGACTCTGCCATTTCAGTCTCTTGCATGGTTTCATTGTTCATATTAGCAAGATGCTTACCATTCTAAATGTTCCAGTCTTTTCTGCTCAAGACTGGACCAAGACAAAAGAATCTAGATTTAGCAAATGTTCTTCTCTTCGCCCCAAGCCTGATGATGCCAGAAAAGGGGAAGAAATGTCAGAGAGTTCAAATGCCAGTATCAGAGACATTCATCCGAACCCCAAAACTGTTTTAACTATTATAGAGAGTTTATGTATTTATGAAATCATTGATTTTTTCTAATTAATAAAGTAAATACTTTTGAATCATCTTCGCTACTGAATTTTGGCATCAACAAATGGGTGAAATAATTGGAAAATTTAACTTTTGTGATGTACTTATCTTAAATAATAAAATTGATTAGACAAAAATTTAGCACACTGATAATTTCAGTAGCATGAAACTTCATTAGGCCCAGTACATATTTCAGAAGTGATTCCAAGGTCTATCGAACCAAGCTTCACTGAGTACATGTAGACTACCGGAATTATGAACGGTCCTTATCATAATTTATTTTGACCTAGTTGTGCGAAATTTCATTAATAATGCACAATATAACTCACACCTCGCCGAGTATATGCAGACTACGGGAATTATTAACAGTCTGTATCACCAGATCAGTTTCAAATAATGTTTAGCAAGTTGTTTTGGGAAGATTTCGTTTTTGGAAGTTTGTATCATAAGAATTTAATGCGACCATATTTTTTCTTGACATCATTAATAGCACATGATATTTTATTAAGACCGAATTTATGGCCTTTGTAAGATCAGTTAATGCCGTTCAAATCCGAACGTTTTATCTCAATTATATACAGGCCATGATACATTTCAGCAACATAGTTCTAATAGTACTTTCTCATACGATCATATTTCGGAAACATTGCTGAAATTATATAAGGAGCATACACTTGAAATTTTTATCAAATCTTCTCATAGATTAATATGGTTGTCTTTCACTCATCTTAACATCAGCATCATACTTTCCAAGTGAATTATCGTAACCGACAGGAGGATTACTTCTTCTATATTCCTTAGTTTGGGTGATATCAAATAATAACTATGGCATTAGATCAAGCTGCCGTTGCATTGTATTGCATGTACTCAACCGCCCACTGAAGATTCAGAAGAAGTCATTCAACCGATCTCTAGTTGCAAAGCTATCCAATTTTTTTTTATCATCAACAGCATGTTTGATCTACCCAACCTTTCAATCGTACAAGTATGTGAATTAAGGTCTACTCATCGTTCGCCTTATCGAAGTACATTTATAAATAGTTGAGTAAATTCATCTTCAGATACAAAGCACATGTCTTACAAGTATCTCATCTACTTTATCAGTGATCATATGCTCTCGCATTTGGTAATTGTCAAATTGCTCATTAATTAAAGTGTATAATAAATCAGGAAAGGACGACGACAACATTACTATTCCATTAATGCCCATTTATTGAGCTACAATCGAACATGACGATACAAGAAGTACTATAAATAGAAATTTCAAAGAAGAGTTTCAAGGAATTAGAACTTTAACAACTACAAGACTTCACACACTTGAAGTGTTCTATGAAAAACTTTCTAAGCATTCATCACTCAAATATCTACTACTACACATCAGCCTTCGCATGAAAAATCATTTTTCAAATAATCAAGGATCGTCAAAGGCTTTTATCAAACTAATTGACCGTTCCTGTCTAGAACATTTAAAGAGTTGTTCGACGGTTTGAATATTAGGATTCACTTCTTTACTTCATTTGTGTCGTATGGGGTTGTTAAAATGTGTCTCAACCGTTCGAGTCAACTAGGAGTTTTGACTTAGGCATTTGAAAAGTCCTAAGATTGAATCAGATTGTTATAAAGAATTGTAAACCAAAGTATTCTAGTGAAATAATTCTTAAGTGGAAGAAGGGTGACACATGAGCTCGAGTCTATAACATCCATAAAATTCTTGTGTCATTTCCTTTAATACATTTACTTAACTAGTTTATTTACTAAATTTTAATATATAATATTTATAGAAATCATCAGACCGTTTTCTGCACTATTTTTGGTTCGATCGTTTCTTAAGATTTGAGAAAATTTGCTCTAGTATAACTAGTCCTATCAAGACATGTCACATTATTTGGCCATGTTTCAAAGAAAACTAGTGACATGTTTCTTGACCTGAAAGTCTACGAGTTCGAACTTGGGATTCAAATTAAAGAAGAGCCATCCATATCCCAACCTTGAAGAGACTTCTCAAGAGGTCTGTCGAGCAATTTAGCAATGAGACCATGTCTCTGTTCGTCAAATATTTTGATAAATTTTTGCATAAGAATCAATCTAAATTTGCTAAACCCTATCATAAATAGGACCATATAGAGGAAAATCAAGATTATTTTTACTATGGCAAAAAAGGTCACTTTATTCGAGCTTTTAACAAGCTCAGGAAAAATAAGAAGAAACCATTCTAGATGGGATGATCGAAAGATGAGAAAATATCCTTCAAGAAGAAGAAAGATCAGAACGTACTTTTTGTTGAGGAAAACAAGAGCAAGTGGGAATACTCAGAGAGTGAGTCTTCTAGGTCAGAAACCAACTCAAGTGATAGTGATGGTCTAGTGTCTGGTGGAAAATTTAGAAGCAAGAGAAGATGACGATGAAGTAATTGATTTCAGATCTAGTGAATTTACATGAGAATAACTTGTCACTGTACTTCATGATATGGCCAAAGAGTACAAGATTTTGCCTCAATTAATTGAGGAAGTGAAGGTAGAGAGAGTAAGTCTAAAAGATAGGTCAATTGAATCTAGCTGCTTGCAGCAAAAGGAACTCGATGATCTTAAGGTGAAACTAACTCTGCTGGCCACTGAAAATGATAATATGCGAGAAAGTACCAAGAACTTTGAATGAATGTCAAAAGTTTCCTAATTTTCAGTTTCATTAAGTAAGATGCATTAAAAACAAAAGTGAACTAGTGATAAAACTGGTCTAGGCTTTCGCCTTGATGACTGCAGCCCTATTGAAATAGGTACTCAGTCATATATGGACAAAGGCAAGTCTAAAATGCTAAACTTTGTCCAATCATGTACGATATATGAAGATGATAAGCTTAAAACCCAAACAGATCAGAAATTACTCTACGAGAATAAGGATAAATAGAGGACTGAGATATGTCGAACATCAGGATTCTATGTTTGGAAAGACGTGGCTAAAGCCAAGATAAAATGGAACTGACAGGGTAACAAGTTGAATTCCAACGGGTCTTGGAAGAAGTTATTTTAGTCCAAAAAAAGTGTTCAAAATGGGAGACCAAGATAGCAATTTAATTGCAGGCACGTTCAAAAGAGGTACCGATTGGATAGCAAGTACAAATGGTCTAACAACATCTGGTTAAATCTAAAAAATTTAATAGCACTGCACAAAACTTTACTCATTCGCTTGAATTTCTGGATACACAATGGTAAGCCTAAAAGGGTAATTCAAGCATGGATCTCCAAAGCATTAATCCGATCTGAGCCCATCTAGAGATGTCTGTATGAAAAGTGTTATGCATTGTTGACAGGTACAGAAAATAAAAACGGTCAAAGAGTCAATTAGGTACCTTGACAATGATTGCTCAGTGTACATGAACAGAAACCAAAATCTTATGTCTCAATTAATTAAATGCAATGGACCAAGAATCACATTTGTTGATAACTCAAAAGGTAGAACCATAGGTAAGGGTAAGATTATCCAAAACAATGTCATCATTAAAGATGTATTTTTGGCTGAAAACTTATACTCTAACTTGATTAGCATTAATCAGTTGTGTGATTTTCGTTATTCTGTTGAATTTCATCAACATACTTGCACTGTTAAATCCAGAAATGGTGATATCATGCTAATCGAACTAAGATAACTAAACACCTATAGAATTATTTGGAAAGATGATTAACTTCCCTCTCTTACAATTTTTATTGCTCAGAATAGTGATAAGCATTAGTTGTGGTAAAAGTGGTTAAATTACTTAAAATTTAAAAGTTGTGGCACAAGATTTGGTGAGCGGTTTGCCTAAAAATGTTTTCATAAAAAATAAGAGCTGCACCATATGCCAATTGGGTAAGAAAGTAAGATCTACTATAAAAAGTAAAGGGTGTAAATCTTCCACCAAATGTTTGGATTTATTGCATAAATAAGGACTTATTTGGCTCTAAACCAGTAAAGAGCGTAAGAGGAATGAGGTATACTTTTAGTGATAGTTGATGTTTACTCTTGATATACTTGCATAATCTTACTACCATCCAACCATCACACTGCTTTAAATTTGATCAAAGTTTTAAAACGGTTGCTAAATGAAAAATCTTTTGTGATAGATAGGATAAAGAGTTATATGAGCACTAAATTTACAAACAAAACCCTTGGATCCTACTTAGATGACCATGGAATCAAATATGAGTTCTCAACTTATTAGTCTCCTTAACGGAATGTTGTTGATGAGATAAGGAACCTGACTTTAAAATAAGCAACTAGAACAATTATTGTTGGTTCAAATGTTCCAAAAACTTTGCCGCAGAAGCAGTCAATACAGCTTGTTATACTAAAAAATGATATATGATTAACAAAAGACCTAGCGGAACTCCTTATGAGATCTAGAATAGCATGAAACTAGATATCTTCTATTTCTAAATCTTTGGCTGCAAGTGTTTCATTCATAACAATGGAAAACTCACTGATATGCCATCGATGCTAAAGTTGACGAAGGGACATTAGTTGCTTATTTATCGGTCAGTAGAGCTTACAGAGTTTTTAAAAACTAATATTTAGTCTATGACTGTTGAAGAAATCGTTCATGTTATCTTTGATGAATCTATTGTTTGAATAGCTCAAGAACAAGTGAATATAAATTAGCTAATTCAAAGATTGAAGAATACAAATATCGTCTATGAATGTGACAGTGAAATTAAGATAAGGAAAAACAATGAAGAAATTCCTAAAATCAGTCGATAATCACAGGAAAAATCCTACCGAACCAGATCAAGAGCTCGTGGAACCGGTCGTAGAGAATGATCTAAGAAGAGGATAAGAAGAGGTTATCATTGAAGAAGTAGATCAACCCCAACAAGATCCACATCATCTTTACCAAACTATAGTGAAGCATAAATCATCCACGTAATTTGGCCTTTGGTAACCTTTTTGCACCTCTTAGAATTACGAAACAAATTATTGATGAGTTTTTGCATGCAAATTTTATCTCTACGCTTGAGCCAAAAAGTTTGATTAAGAATTAACAAATGCTAGCTGGATAGAAGCCATGCAAGAGGAACTTAAATAATTTGAGACTAACAAAGTTTGGCATCTATTCCCCGGTCGAACATGCAAAATTTCATTGGGACTAGAAGAGTTCCTAGAAACTAGAACCATTGTAAGGAGCAAGGCTCGTCTTCTAGCCCAAGGGTATAGACAAGAAGAAGATATAGACTTTTATTAGTCATTTTCACCGGTTGCAAGACTTGAGGTTATTCGAATTTTCTGTGCATATGCTTCTTTCAAGGACTTCAAATTCTATCAAATAAAAGTAAAGTCGTCATTCCATATGGTCACCTGAAAGAGAGAGTTTATGTTGAACAACCTCAAGGTTTTATCAATCTTTCTTGTTCTAATTATGTTTTTAAACTAAATAAAGCTTTGTAGGAACTAAGTCAGACACCTAAATGTTGGTATGATAGCCTCCTTAAACTTTTAATTGATCACAATTTTGTGGTAGGAACAACGGTAGATAAGATCTCATTAAAATTTAACAAGGGAGATAATATTTTGCTAGTCCAAATATATATCGGTGATATAATATTTGGTTATACTAACCATAAACTTTGTGAGAAATCCTCTAAACCTATACAAGAAAAGTTTGATATGAGCAAGATGGGCGATCATACATTTTTCCTTGGATTTCAGATCAAACAACAAGACAAAGCCATTTTTATCAATCAATACAATTATACCAAAGAGCTCATCAAGAAGTTTGCAATAAGCAAATGCTCTATTGCATCTGAGCGCATCAATCAAGTTTTGTAAAGATGAAGGAGGAATTCTTGTCAAGGTAAAAATGTATCAAGATCTCATAGGTTCAGTATTATATCTAAGTTCTATTCGATTGGATATTATGTTTGCAGTCTATCTTTGTGCTAGATTCCAAGATGCTCCAAAGCATTCAAATTACACTATAACTATGCACATCCTTAAATATCTTAAAAGAACTATCAATGTAGGTCTTGGTATCCCAAAGACTCAAGTTTTAACTTTATTTGATATTCTGATACAGATTATGCAGGTTTCAAGATTGACAGGAAGAGCACCAACGGATCCTGTCAATTCCTTGGAGATATGCAAGAAGAAGATATAGACTTTGTTGGAAACTGAATTTCGAAAGTTTGACAAACTGAGCGTTTATTATATTGAACTAACTGATCAAGAAGAATGATAGAATCTGATCTAAAATACGCAAACTATCAGTTGCCCTTAACTGAAGGTAGTACGCATATTTTCAAAGGCAACTGGACTAGAAAACTGAACTACGCAGACAACTGACTGATCAGTTACTACAAACAGTTGTGAGCTTATCAGCTATATCCTATCAGTTGATCTTTCAGTTGTACACCACATCAGTTAAGGAAAAGGACGTTCAACCGACAACTATACAAAAGCTGACTGCAACAAGTAGTGGGATTACAAAAGCTGCAGTGTACGATTGTCAGAAGAATGTTAACGTGGCAAACAACGGATAGAAAGTTTCAAATCGCATTCAATATTACCGTTGGAGGCAAAGCCTATATATTGCAGAGAAAAGCAGCTGAGAAAAACACAACTCTGAATCAACCAGATCGATATACTATTCTTTCCACTGAGCTTTTACTCTGGTGAAATCATTGTTCACGCTTATTGTATACATTCTGAAGGATCGTTTTCTGAGCATCTTTCGGATGCTTCAAACAAAATATTCTCCAATGAGCTGCAATAGCTCGTGTTCTAAGAATATTAACATCGATGAATTAAATCGAGTTTGGTTAAAAACCATGCGGAAGAAACTCGAAGTAATCATTCGTGAAGAAAACTGTTATATTAAAAAATATTTTAACTTGTGTAAATTGAATAACTGAAAAAGGGTAGATTAGTTTTTGCATTCATCAGTTCAGTTATGGTTACAACTGAACTGACGGATAGTCTAACTGATCCAAACAGTTTGAAAACAATAATTAAACAGTTAAATACACAAGATATGTTTATGGATGTTGGAGACTTCAACTGCTCCTACGTCACCCTTTCTACCGCCTCGGGTGATCCACTAGAAGACTTTGATTTATACAACTCTTTGTACAAACCCACTCATCTAGGACTTACACTACTACCTAAACTAAACTCCTAGCTACGACTGAAGGCAGCACCTTCTAGGCAACACTTATTTAACGTCTATGTGTCAAAGACAACATACACAATTTTAACGTCGTTGTGCAAGACTGTATTTGAGTGGTTTAGAGAATTTGCGTGTAAGAACTGAATAAGGATGTTCTCACACACTGAGGGAAAATGGCTTCTAAACTAAGCAGATAACATGTTAAAGTGTCCCTCTGGGCTGAATGTTTCTAAAAGCAGATGTGCAATGTGCTGTGCCCTTTCTTTTCTCTTTTGAAGAAGCTTTGTGTATAGAATCTCGTTCTTTTTCTTTAGCTTCTTCTAGTGGTGTATATTTCTGTATTATTTGAGTCTTCACTGATCTTATCTTTATATAGTCGGGAAGACAACATACAGTGAGACTCATTTATTGTATCCGTTGCATCTTGAATTCGTTTATTGGACTTTATGTCTCGACTTTTCGACTGTCCTTTCTGAAACGCTTTGTCTTTAATGCTCTGATGCAACGTCCATTATTGTCATTGGATTGGACAAAGGCTTTGTACCTTCACATACAGCTGGACTCCACTGAAAGAGCTTGTCTTCATCCATAACTGAAAGATTCTAACTGATGCTTTGAACTGGTCAGTTGATCTGATCTTCAGTTAGGGCTGGTGAAATCAATTGAGTCGTCAGTTGAACTGATTTCACTCTTGTTCAGTTGAACTGATCACCTGGGTTTCTTCATCAGTTAAACACTCCTTTGGCTGACCAGGCTTCTGAAGTTCTCCTGCTGAACCACCTATCAACTGGACAATCAGCTGGACTGCTCAATTGGCGTAACAGTTAGACTGATTTATTTTTTGCGATCAGTTAGGTCTTCAGTTTGCGATCTAAACATCTCGTGAGTGATCCTAGATGTTGCACACTAAGGTAGATTATTAGTAACACAATTAACAAGTTTTGTTATCATCAAAATCAAGATTGCGAACTTGAAAAGTTCCAACACATTCATAGCATTCAAGGCTATACTTCGAGCTTACAAGCAAAAACTGTCATTATTGTAATACTTGATGTTGAAGAGATCAGTTGTGCTAAGTTATTTCAGTCCAATTGAGTACTGTTAACTAGTTTGTAACTAAGAGTTTCAGTTTTGCATTGTTAACTCCAAAACTGAAGTGGGTCTGTACAACTCTTTGTACCGATCAAAGATTTTTAGTGAATATCCTATCTTTGTGATAGAAGGGGTGACATATGAGTGTTTTAAATCTTCGAACATCCAAAAAATCTTGTGTCTTCTTATTTCAGTTTTATGCTATCTATCAGTCAATTTATTTCCGCACGTTTGTTGTTAACTGATTGATATTGACTTACCAGATTCCCGAGTATCAGTTTATCACTAAAATGACTCATAAATCGATAAAAAGTTGTGAAAATTGTTAGTGTTTATTCAACCCCCCTTCTAAACACTCTTTCACCTTTACCCGATCATATCAAGTGGTATCAGAGCAGTTGAATCTTGTTCCTGAATATTCCTATATACAAACTGATTATCATGTCTTCATTCAACAAAATTCCAATGTTCTCCAGAGAAGATTTTGATGATTGGAAAATCAAAATGCAAGCTCATCTAGCTGCACAAGACGATGACATGTGGTACGTTATTACAGACGGATCCATGAAAAAATTGAAGGCAAACACTGCTGGATAAAGTCACTTTCAGCAAAATAAAAATGTGCAAGACTGCTAAGAAAATCTGGGAGAAACAGATTCAGCTCTACGAAGAAAATTAGCAAACCACGGAGAATAAACTATCTGTTGCTCTTCAAATATTCGACAATATCAAGATGAAGATTGGAGAATCCATGCACGAATATGATGAAAGAATCAGTAGCATAGTAAACAAACTGAATGCACTCGGAAAGGTGTATTCAAATAAAGAGTATCACTGAAAGTAGTCAGAGGTCTTCCCAAGGAATGGGATGTTAAGACCATGGCAATGCGAGAATCAAAGGACCTGAACAAGGTGAAACTTCATGATTTATTTGCTGATTTAAAAGCACTACGAGTTTGAGTTGCAAACCAGAGAAAGGGAATCTTCTACACCAGTTGCTACAACTGCCCTAACTACTGTAAAACTGGAACCAACTGGTTCAGTTGACAAATCTGCTGATCACTTAAGTAATGACGCTATGTAATTATTTTTCAAAAAGTTTGAAAGATTTATGAAAAGAAATCAAGGAAACATTCAAAGACAATATCAGATAAGTAACTCCAAGGAAGAACATAATGCTTGATACAACTGTGGCAAAGCTAGTCACTTTATGGCTGACTGTCCTAAGCCAAAGAAGGACAGTCAAGGCTCAACTGAAAAGGGAAAGAAATCTTACGAGCACAAGAGAAGAACTAAGGACGATAAGAAATCATACAGAAAGAAACATGAGGTGCTTCTAGCAGAGGAAAGCAAGTCCAAATGGGCGGAATTATCTGACAGTGATGATTCAGAACCTGAGAGCTTGAGCTACTCCAATGATGATGATGATGAGAAGGTCAAGTGTCTGATGGCTGATAACACAGAACTAGAGTCAACCAGTCAATATGTATTCAACTTTAGTTCAACTGACTTCACACGATATGAACTTATTTCTACACTTCGACATGGTCAACGAGTATCACAAGCTTGCCTTATCTTTTGAGAAGGCCAGAGCAAAGCAAACTGATACCAAAGACGATTAAACTGAAACTGATGAATCAGTTGATCTGTTGAGTCTTAAACGAGAGATTGCTGAGCTAATGCTAAAAGAAGCAAGAATCAATCTATGATTCAGCAGTTAACGCTTGAGAATTCAAAGAAAACCGAGCTTATTAATTCATGGAATAAATCATCTGTTGCACTAGCTGAAATATAAGATAAGCAAAAATCAGTTACTGATAAAAATGGTTTAGGGTTTAGCAACCAAAATGAAACTTTCACCAATGATACTCAGCCAAACTGAATATTGACAAAGGGAAATATATTCACTTTGTAAAATAAGTTGTGGTACAAGAACAAACTGAGCCAAGTAAACCAGTTTTACAGCATATTGAAAATAAGAACAAGGCTACAAAGTATGATATTGGTTATAGCCCAAAAATTTCAACTGACCTACAAAGTCAGTAACCAAAAATGTTCAACAATAAATACATGAACTATTCAAATGACTACTCCAATTACTATAACAGTAAGCCAGTTCAGAAAATATATCGGCTGAACAACCAGTTGAACAAGGCTAAAGCTCATATTTCTTCATCTGCACACTACACATCAAGCACACACAAACTGAGAAAAACTATTTGGAACACAACAACTAGAAAGCCAGTTAGACCAGTCCAAGTCTGGGTTCATAAAAGACTAATCAGTTTAGGATCCAAATAGATGTGTGTGCCAAGATTATATATTGTGTGTTATTGCAGGTGACAGGTACAAAAAAAGAATCAACCTAGTATCTGGATAGTGGATGCTCGCGTCATATTACAGGGGATGCAAATTTGCTATCCCAACTGATCAAATATACTGGTCTGAACATCAGTTTTGGAGACAACTCTAAAGGTAAAACTGTGGGTAAGGGTAAGCTTATCCATGGTAATTTCACTATCAAATATGTTTTACTAGTTGAGAATTTGAAATATAACTTGATTAGCATCAGTCAGTTATGTGACAATGAATTCTCAGTTCAGTTCGACAGACACACTTGCCCAGTTAGAGACTCAATTGATGAGGTCATCCTAACTGACAATCGTTGTAGGAACACCTACAAAGTCAGTTGGACTGATCAACCTTATGCATCAGTTTGTTTTATAGCTTCCAAATCTTTTAAAAACTGGTTGTGGCAAAAGAGGTTGAACCACCTAAACTTTAAATCTATTTCTTATCTGAGTAACCATGATATTGTAACTGGTTTGTCCCAAAATAGCTTTTTCAAAAGATAAAATTTGTTCAGCATGTCAGTTTGGTAAGCAAATAAGATCTTCATTTAAAAACAAGGGTTGTAAATCATCTTCTCGATGCTTAGAACTGCTACAAATGGATCTTTTTGGTCCTATACCAGTCAGGAGCTCAGGGGGAATGAAATACACCTTAGTATTCGTGGATGATTTTTCAAGATTTACTTAGGTTATCTTTTTCAAAATCAAAGACTAAACTGCTGCACAACTGATTAAGCTTTTCAAAAGACTATTAATGAAAAATCAGTTGGGATTGATCGAATAAAGTATGATCGAGGGACAGAATTCATCAATCAAAATCTTTCACAATTTTGAGAAAATATTGGCATTAAGCATGAGCTGTCAGCAGCAAGAACTCCTCAGCAAAATGGTGTAGCTGAGAGGAAATCAGACCCTTAAAGAAGCCGCTAGAACAATGCTTGCTGATTCGGGTATTTCTCAGAGGTTTTGGGCAGAAGTAGTAAACACAGCATGTTACATTCAGAACAGATCAATGATTAATAAGAATCATTTGAAAACACCATATGAGATCTGGCATGGACACGAAAGTCACTTCAACAAAAATGACTTTCAGCAGCGCGCAAATGGGCTTTTCGGAGCGTGCATTGCATGTTGCACAGTTAAAAGCTGTTGAAAGTCATAGGTATTAACAGCGTACAATGCTAGCTGCGAATAGTGGTATTGACAGCGTGCACCGCACGTCGTTGATACAAGAATCGACGACATGCACCGCACGTCGTGGATAGTTGAATCGACAGGACGCCTCGCACGCTGCGAATATATGGAATCGACAGCACGCATCGCACGCTGCAAATATACGTCGTGGATAGTAGAATCGACAGCATGCATCGCACGTTGCGAATATATGGAATCGACAGCATGCATCGCACACTGCGAATATATGTGTCTATAGCTCGCATTATACGTCGTTGATACAAGAATCGACAGCGCGCATGTCACGTCGTGGATAGGAGAATCGACAGTACGCACGGCATGCTGCGAATAATTGTATCTATAGCGCCGCGGAGCTTGGAACACAGAGAACTCGATTTTTCACATAAATGAGAAATCGATTTTGTACAATAAATTTAGTGCAAATTTAAGTATAATCCACACACAAAATTAATAAAAGTCATTCTTTTTACATCATATTTACCAAAACAGAAAGTCTCAAGATACAAAATCTGTCAGAAAATAGCTAGAACATACCAATAATTAAATTTTCAATCCACAGAAATATGTAGAATCTATATCAATCACACAATACTACAAATTTAGATAACCATGCGATCGTGCTTCCTATTGCGTCATTGAGAAACTGCATTTCATCATTTGGTCGAATTAGATCCACCTTCTCTACCAAAACCTTATCAATCCAAACTTTCCAACAAGATCTACCAAGAACAACATGATGCACTTTTGTGTTTGGATCTGTAGATGCAATTCGACCTTCTGCAACAACTAATCCATCAATAGACCAATGAAGCAACTTACATTTAATATTAGCACATATATCTCCACAACTCACATTCTTCAAATTTGACTGCATATAAACAATACAAATTTGTTAATTTTACAATTCCTATTTTGTAAAAATCTTGTAGTTTAGAAACACATAATTTTAAGATAGTTACCTGAGCTGTAGCAAGATGTTTTTTAACATTATCAAAATTAAAAATTTTCTTTGCACCAATATTGATATCACTATTGCTACCAACTTTATTCCCAATACCGCTACCAATGCCACCACTAGCAACCTAAGTTTACAAACAAATTGTATCAAAGCATGTCTTCATGATAATCCAAAAGCATTTAAGTGTACAATATATCAAACTGATTTTGTATGTTATTTAATTACTAACCTGCTCTTGTTGATTTTGTTGTCTCATACTTTGTAAAAATATGGACTTCATTTCTTGCATCTCTTGTTGAAGGTTATGCACCATATCTTAAAGTTGTTTAACAGTGCCATTTTGCTGTACATAAGCTCCAACTTTTGATGATGTAACTTCAGAGCGCATCCCACGCACTCTATCCCGAGTTTCTTTGCCAAACACAAGGCTAATTGCATCATCAGCAATGTTAGTTGTGTTTTGAGATTCAGTTGGACTTTCTTGTATTTGTTTATGCAAATAACAAAGATAATTTTTGGGAAAATAATAAATTTATGTTGGTCATTTTTTTTTAGGATATAATGCAAATATAAAAGACATAATTCTATTACCATTTTCTCTCCAACAGCTTGAGTAATAGGTTCCCCATTTTTTTCTTGTGCCCTTCAATCCAAACTTGTGATCTTGTAATTTTTGTATCTCCCTGAGTTGTCTTCTCTTTAAATATAGAAATATATAAATTCAAAAGATGTATATATACCATTACTTATTAATTAAATTAGAAAATATTAAAATATAATATTTACCATAATATGAGTCAAACAAGCATAACCTCTCCGGCTCATTTTGTGAATGTGGTCTTTTTTTTCCCTCATTGCTCAAAATTTTGTACTCTTTTCCTGATATATAACATAACCAAGATATTAATTACAAGTATAATCAAGTGAATTGAAACAAAAAGAAGCAATGTAACCCCGAGCAAGAGTAAAAATCATGATAAATTTCTAACCTGTAATGGTGGAATCATTACAAAAGTAGATATTAAATATAGATATTGGGCTAGGGGAAAAAAAAAGAAAGAACAAATAAATACAGAGATGACGCAATAGGAAACACTGTTAAATTGTCGTATAAATGGCTGCAATGTCCAATAACACAATTTAACAAAATGCTGAACATATTTAAATATTATTAAATTATTTAAAAAAATAAAGCGAGTGTCACTGGTGGAGCGAAGGAGATGAATCTGCACGAATATAAAATAACACTATTGCTAGCTCATTAACAAATCAAATCCAATTATTATATTAAAATATTTCAGCAATTTCCCAAAGCATATTTCCAAAAACAGCAATCATTTGGTCATTTAAGGAAGTCGGTGTGCAGGAGCCACAAGAACATAATGTAACGTACCGTATTTTGAACTACTTGAAATTTGCGGAAAAATAATTCTTAAATATAAAATAAATTTTAAAATTGTGATCATAAATAAACTGTCCAACCAAAAATATTTGCAGAAAAATAATTCTTAAATATAAAATAAACTTTAAAATTGTGAGCATAAATAAACTGTCCAACCAAAAATATTTGCAATAAGATATATCACATATAAAGTTTGCTAAAGAAAAATACTTGTTTAAACATCATAAACCAAAACGTAAAATCAGAGTAGTTGAAGCATTGCATAAAAACTTAAAAACATGGGCGATCCTCGGGTTTATCCTCCCGCTCAGTCCAAGCCAGCTCATTGGTCCTCACCTCTCGTCTCCTCAAATTCATCCTCACCTGCATCGATCAAGTCTAGTGAGTCTAACGACTCAACATGCATAAACTGAAAATAACAAGTAATACGTAATAAAACCACATGCACCTTTAAAATAAGACGTACATACTTGAAACTTGAACGTAATAGCATAAACGTACTTGAAACATGAACGTAGTAGCATAAACGTAGACGTGCCATCATCATAAGAATTTTCTTAAACATACTTGCATCATACATACTTGAGCATACGTAACATCATTTTGCGTAGAGATATGTTTCAAAGCAAGTGACTCATACATAAATGTACGTGATCAGACTAAACCACAGTACTGTGATGGCAGAGAAAGTCCACTACCACATACATGAGATCCCCGTTCATAATTTATTGGGTGGATTGGTCCCTGGTCATACTTTACCGCTTTCCAGTCCTGATCTAAACCCGCTCATACTTTACCGGGGTGGAGAGGTCCTCGGCCATGTTCACCGACTTCCAAACCCGTTCATAATTTGGTCACAAGACATTTAGCATACCTAAAAAACTTAAAATATTTTCTTTTGCACGTCGAACATACTTACTTGGCGTTGAGGGATTCGTGGGATCTCGCTTGGGGCCACTGCTGCACACTAACATGAGTTCAAACACTTATCTTTCATAGCTTTGACGTATAACCATGCTCACACCCAAAAATGACAAATTTCCTTATGACATTCTAAATCTCTCGGGACTTGACCTTGTTTAATCATCGTACTAAATCATGACATCAAACCCCAAAACAACCAAAAAAAAAGAATTTTTTTTAAATATATATATATATATATATATTTTTAAAAGGACATGGACCCCATGTAAGGGTCCGTGTCGGGGTCCTTGTAGGTGCTGGAAATTTGCATTTTGAAGGAAAAAGTGCACGGACTTCGTGTCGGGGTCCGGGAAGGGGTCTGTGTAGATGCTGGAATTGTGAACAAACGAAATTCCCTACACTTGTGACTTAATCCTACTCACTCGATCATAAGGACCTTGACCCAACACCTCAAGACTCATCCTAAGATGCTAAGACACTTATTAAAACTCTAACAAACGCCCCAAAACAACTACGCATCACAAACAACGCAACCCAATCCGTGAACACTATATTTGACACCAAAAACCTTCCCAACATCATACTCAACATACTTAAATGCAGTAGCGATCAGCCGTCGATCTCCAACGAAGCCTGCAACAATAAAACTTCAAGAACACATCAAGAACGTATTTTCAGAAAATCGCGGTTTGAGCAGTCCCACGAAAACAATCATAACTCACTCTTTTCTTATCCAAATATTTCGAATTTAATGTCAAATTGAAGGTATCAAAAAGTTCTACAATTTATATGTATTTTTTCATAAAATCGACCGAGAATTCGCAGTTTTTAAAATGACAGCAAATTTCGAGTTTTCAGATCTAAAATCCTTTCAAAATCGATCCAACAAGTTTTTGCTCAAACTTTTCACAACATACATAGATTTTTACACATAATAAACATAAAAACAAATACTATGACGAGATCGATGCATAAATGAAAGAATATACATGCCTTTTGATATTTAACGTTACAGAAACGACGACACCGAAGCAGGGAAAGATGCGAGGGTTGATCCGGGACGAACGTGACACGATTTTCTTGAAGAAAACTCACCGAGAATTGCTGGAATAATTCAAAGGAGGGGGCGGCTGTTGGGAGGCTCAAGGAACACTAAGTTTGCTCTCAAAATTATGAAAATGAAATGTGTATGTGTGTGTTGTCTGTTTTCGTGTAAGTGTGTGTGTTAAAAAATGTGTGTGTGTGTGTGTTTATATTTAATTAGGGGTAATAAAATGTTTGATTAAAATAAAAGTGTTAATCAAAAAGTTGATCCTCCCTATTTTTACAAATTCCTCTAATTAACAAAATAAAACACACAAATGCTAACTTTAAAAGTTTTAAAATTCTAAAATCACTAAATAAATAATTAAAGCTTTAAAATGCTTAAAACTTAATAAATCATTTAAAATGCTCCAATCCTAACTAAAAATAAAATACCATATTTTAAAATTGCAAAAAATCGTCACCGGTCTCTTTTCCTCAATTCCCGCATCGAATAATCTCCTGATAAATGAAACACAAGAAAACAATTAACGTGCATCACATAAACATAAATAATTTTAAAAAATACATTTAAATAAATTATGCATCTCTAAAAAAATCATTTTAAACTTAAATAAATAATTTAACAATTTAAATAAATGCATGCGTTTTACGTGTACTAAATTTGGGCTCTACAGTTCCTCCCCCACTTATATAAATTTCGTCCTCGAAATTAAACTTACCAAACAGTTCTGGGTAGCGGTTCCTCATATCTGCCTCGGATCTCCTAAGTGGCCTCCTCTACTGATTGATTCAGCCATCGGACTTTGACCAACTTGGTCACCTTGTTCCGAAGTCTCCGCTCCTGTCTGTCTAGGATTTGGACAGGTCTTCTTCATATGACAGATCTGGAACAAGCTGCAACGGCTCATAACTCAAAACATGCGAGGGATTTGCTAGGTACTTCCTCAGCATCGAGACATGGAACACATTGTGTACCCCGGCCAGATTCGACTGGAGGGCAACACGATAAGCTAGTGTCCCAACTCGGTCAAGAATTTCAAACGGTCCAATAAACCTCGGACAGTGTTTGCCTCTCTTCCCAAATCTCGTAACACCTTTCATGGGTGCTATCTTTACAAAAACGTGATCACCTACGGCAAACTCTAGGTCCCTTCTCCTCTTGTCAGTGTAGCTCTTCTGACGACTTCTGGGCGGTTTTCATCCTTTCTTGGATCTTGACCACTACGTCTGCAGTCTGCTGAACAATCTCTGGACCAAGTTCTGATCTCTTACCGACTTCATCCCAATGAACCGGTGATCTGTACTTCCTTCCATACAATGCCTCGTAGGGAGCCATACCGATAGATGATTGGAAATTGTTGTTTTAAGTAAAATCCACTATAGGTAGCTTCGATTCCCAATTCCCATGGAAATCGATCACACAGGCTCGCAACAAATCCTCCAAAATCTGAATCACTCGTTCAGACTGGCCATCTGTCTGAGGGTGGAAAGCTGTACTGAATAGAAACTTCGTCCCCATGGCTGCTTGCAAACTCCTCTAGAAGGACGATGTAAATCTCGGGTCCCTGTCGGACAAAATAGAAACTGGGATCATGTGCAATCGAACTATCTCCCTGATATAGAGCTCCGCATAATGCGTCATGCAGAAAGTCGTTTATGCGTCATGGAGAAAGTCGTCTTCACCGGAAAGAAGTGTGCCGACTTAGTAAGTCGATCCAATATAACCCAAATAGTATTAAATCCTCTGACTGACCTTGGCAAACCAACAACGAAATCCATGGTGATATTCTCCCACTTCCACTCAGGGATAGGGAGTGGCTTATGCATTCCTGCTGGCCTCTGATGCTTTGCCTTCACTTGTTGACAAATGAGACATTCAGACACAAATCGGCGGATGTCTCGCTTCATACATGGCCACCAATACAAAATCTGCAAATCCTTGTACATCTTGGTACCTCCTGGGTGGATAGAATACAGAGATGCATGTGCATCTGTCAGAATATCCTCTCTGATCGAATCAACACTAGGCACCCACATCCTCCCTCTGTACTTCACAATACCATCTGACACAGTGTAAAGTAACTGCCCTTGGCTTCATCCTTCAGTCACCATTTCTGCAACTGCCCATCTGAAGACTGACATGCACGGATTCGGTCAAGCAACGAAGACTGAACTGTCAGATTAGACAGCTTAGGAGCTCTGCCCTTAGGATAAACCTCTAACCCAAATCTCTGAATCTCTGACTGAAGAGATCTCTGCACTGACAACTGAGCTACGACTGCAACTTTTCTACTTAAAACATCTGCCACGACATTAGCTTTCCACGGATGGTAGCTAATTTCACAATCGTAGTCTTTTACCAACTCCAATCACCGTCTTTGTCTCATGTTCAGCTCTTTCTGCTTGAAGAAATATTTGAGACTCTTGTGATCGGTAAATATTTGGCATTTCTCACCATACAAATAATGTCTCCATATCTTCAACGCAAAAATGACATCGCTTAACTCAAGATCATGGGTCGGCTAGTTGTTCTCATGCACCTTCAACTATCTAGAGGCATAAGCTATGACCCGAACATGCTGCATCAAAACTGCGCCTAAACCGAGCTTAGAGGCATCGGTGTATAGCACAAAATTGCCTTGCCTTGCTGGCATGGCTAACACTAGCGCTGAAATAAGAGCTAGATTCAAAGTATCAAAGCTCTTCTGACACTCGTCACTCCAAACTAATTTAGCATTCTTCTTAGTCAATGAAGTGAGTGGCACTGCTATCAAAGAAAATCCCTGAATAAATTTCCTGTAGTAGCCTGCTAGGCCTAGGAAACTGCGAATCTCTGACGCATTCTTCAGCTCAACCAATTCCTTAACTGCTGCTACCTTAGCTAGATCCACCTCGATACCACTGCTAGATATTATATGACCCAAAAATGCTACCTTCTCCAACCAGAATTCACACTTATTGAATTTTGCAAACAACTTGTGCCTCTGCAAAACCTGCATCACTGTACTCAAATGCTGAACATGCTCCCTATGGCTCTTCGAGTAAATGAGAATGTCGTCAATGAACACTATGACGAACTGATCTAGGTAGGGTTAGAATACTCGATTCATCAAGTCCATGAAAATCGCTGGAGCATTCGTCAGTCCAAACGGCATTACTAAGAACTCGTAGTGCCCATATCTAGTCCTGAAGGCTGTCTTATTAACATCGGCATCCTTTACCTTCAGCTGATGATACCCCGACCGAATATCTATCTTAGAGAACATTGTGGCTCCCTGCAATTGATCGAACAAGTCCTAGATTCTTGGAAGTGGGTATTTATTTTTGATCATTACCTTGTTCAGTTCTCGGTAATCGATACATAGCCTGATGCTCCCGTCTTTCTTCTTCACAAAGAGCACTGGTGCGCCTAATGGTGAAAAACTAGGGCGGATGAATTATTTGTCTAGGAGCTCCTGAATCTGCTGCTTGAGCTCTAACATCTCAACTTGAGCTAAACGGTACGGTGTCTTAGAGATTGGCACGGTGCCTGACACAAGGTTAATTGAAAACTCCACCTCTCTCTCTGGTGGGAGGCCTGTGACGTCATCCAGAAAGACGTCAGGAAAATCTCTGACCATTGGTACATCAGCTATTGACGGAGTGGGTATGTGGGGACCCGAACCTAATTCGTCTTCTTAATCATTATTAAGAATCAATATAACAATTAAGAAATGTGGGACATAAATTTTTTAAAAATGCAAATGCGGAAACGTAAAGTAATCACTCTGATATAAATATCAACATAAAGTACAGATCATGTACAACATATGTTTATCGCAACTAGAGTTCAGCCACTACATCAAGTACTGAAAATCACTCTACTCTAAGTCCGGATCTCCACGCTAATCGTAATCTCTCATCCTCTTCCTGATTCTGATCCTGCCCCACCTGTTGTCATGCACACATACAAACAAGACAACAGCCGGATAACTCCGGTGAGAAATACAATCCCAGTATAAACAATGTAAACATGCAGTCATATAAAAACATATATATAAAAGCATGAAACATATATCAATAGCATGTATCAAATCTGAAAGACATGTCTCGATATAAAACTGTAAATCAACTCTAGACTCGTCATCTCAGACTCGACTCATCTCTAATCTAGGGATCCCGATCTGAATAAAAACGCAATGTTCTCCCATCTACTTTACCCCAGCTAGATGGTGGTACGTTCTTAGTCCCAGACTTTGGCGGTCTATATCGAAGATCTGCAATAGGAGTCGGTCTTCTCCTCAGTATATCGATATATATCCAAAAGTCCAGTTCCTTGGCGGTTCTGCCATGGCGATTCTGCCAAAGACTAGGCGGATCTGCCCAACTCTAACTCATGCTTTGCTATAGATCAATAGACTAAGCATATCAATATCAAGAATTGCAAATATCAATGCAATAATCATTCAGTATGTGATTTTGGGAAACTCCAGTTAATCTAACTCGAGTTGTGCAATCCCGAATCAACATTGATTTATACCTTTCTTTCTTTCTTTCAGTCTGAATCTGTCGAAGTCTCGAACTCAAATCTGTCAATACTCAATCTGACAATGACAATAACGAGGAATACAATATCAATACCCCACTCAATCAATACTGGATATAATCAGAACTCAATCAAATTCTGTTTCAACGGCAAAACTGTACAATCTCAATATACCCAGCAATATAAATCAATCAGATATCCATTCCAACATCTCATAATTGATACAACACAAATATGATATCAACTCTCAATCAAATCAACTCAGAAAATCATAACAATTCTATACGGTATCCGTTCTTCAATCCGGTTTCGAGTATACGATGTTTAACACATCAAGAACATCATATATGAATCATATCTGATTCCTTCAATATCACAATTCCAAACGGTATCAAAACATAATAAAACTTACGTCCAGTTGAAGCTCTTGTCGGTAGGAACACGGTACTGAAGTCGGATTCAAAATCTAACGGACGGATTGAAATATAAAGGAGTAAGGATTTTCGCCAGCCTTTCTCGTTCCTTTTCTTTGTTTCTTTCTGAATTTGAAGGAATGATACATAATATATATCAGTTGCATGTTAATGATACGTGTCATCCTTTTTCACAACTTTCAGGCGGCGCTCGGGCGGTCGAGAATTAACGCCCGGGCGCGGAATGTTCTGTCCGCACAATTAATCATTGGCGCTCGGGCGGTCAAAAACTACCGCCCGAGCGCCACATCTTCTATCCGAAGCATATTTTTATTGAACACTAGCGCTCGGGCGGTCAAAAACTACCTCTCGGGCGCCAGACTCTCTGTCCAAGAACCATCCTTGCTGAACATAGGCGCTCGGGCGGTCATTTTCTACCGCTCGGGCGCTAATAGTTATGTCCAACAATTGCACCATTCATACTGCTTTGTCCAATCTGGTCTCGGAATGACCCGTCTTTAATCATATCAGTTCATAATCAATAATATTATATTAACAGAATCAAAATCCCGGGCATTACATTTCTCCCCCCTAAGATCTGATTTCGTCCCCGAAATCACAGGCAATCAAATCATATAAGAAAGAAATGTATAACAGAAGCTGAATCACAATACTTCACATCAGTGAAATAACTCGGGAAATCTCTGTCTCATGTCTGACTCTGTTTCCCAAGTAGCTTCTTCGATGCCATGACGACTCCCCTGAACTTTCACAAGCGGAATAGTCTTCGTTCTGAGTTGTTTTCCTTTCGATCGAGAATCTGGATCGGCTTCTCGAAATAACTCAGTGTCTCGTTCAGTTCGGCCTCGTCTGGCTGAATAACATGTGAAGCAATCGGAAAGATATTTTCGCAATAACGATACATGAAAGACATCATGTATCGCAGATAAAGAAGGCGGTAAGGCGAGTCGATAGGCACGATCTCCTATCTTCTCGAGAATCTCATACGGCCCAATATATCGTGGAGACAGCTTTCCTTTCTTGCCAAATCTGACAACTCCTCTGAAAGGTGAAATCTTCAAGAATACTCGGTCTTCCTGCCTCAAATACCAATGGTCTACGTCGAACATTGGCATATTTGGCATGTCTGTCTTGAGCTGCCTTCATTCTTTTCTGTATTAGCTTCACTTTCTCAGTCATATTTCTGATCATGTCAGGTCCAATCTCAGGAACCTCAGAGGTATCATCCCAATACAGAGGGGATCTGCACTTCTTTCCAGTACAACGCCTCAAAAGGAGCCATCTCAATACTCGTCTGATAGCTGTTGTTGTACGAGAACTCACTAAGTGGCAATGCATCTTGCCAAGTAGTGCTAAAATCAAGCACTACAGCTCTCAGCATATCTTCCAGTGTCTGGATAGTCCGCTCTGACTGTCCGTCGGTCTGTGGATGATATGTGGTACTCAGATGTAACTTCGTACCTAGAGCCTGCTGCAAACTCTGCCAAAAGTGCGAAGTAAACCGAGGATCACGGTCTGAAACAATCGACTTCGGCACTCCGTGCAATCTGACCACCTCTCTGACATATATCTCTGCCATTTGGTCATGTCGGTACGTCATCTTGTACGGAATGAAACATGCTGATTTGGTCAATCTGTCAATCACGACCCAAATTGCATCATTACCTCGGGAGGATCTCGGTAACTTCGTCACAAAATACATGGAAATGTGATCTCATTTCCATTCAGGAATAGATAAACTCTGTAATAATCCTCCTGGTTTCTTTCTCTCGGGCTTCACCTGCTGGCAATTCAGACATTTTGATAAAAACTCGGCAATATCAGCTTTCATCTGTTTCCACCAAAACTGTCTTTTCAAATCATTATACATCTTTCTGCCACAAGGATGAATACTAAATCGACTGCTATGCGCTTCTGACAATATCTGTCGTTTCAAATCTGAAACATTCAACACAACAAGACGATTATTCACATACAGTACACTATCCCGTACCTGATACTCTGATCGATGCCCTACTCTGACCATCGATACCGAATTCTGCACATTCTGATCACCTTTCTGAGCCGCTTTAATTCTCAAAATCAGCTCTGGTTCGACTTGGACAACATAAAGTCTCGGTGGTCTACTATCTGTCTTAAATACCAATCCAGACAAACAGCAATCTTCTATCAAATTCGAAACACCAATCGTCGATAAGGATAAAGAGCATACCTTTCGACTTAGTGCATCTGCTGCTGCATTGGATTTCCCTGGATAGTACTTGATTTCACAATCAAAGTCTTTCAATAAATCAAGCCATCTTTGCTGTCTCATATTCAACTCTGACTGTGAAAAGAGATATTTCAAGCTTTTATGATCAGAATAAATCTCGAACTTTTCACCGTAAAGATAGTGTCGCCATATCTTCAATGCAAAGATGATGGCTGCCAATTCAAGATCATGAATTGGATAGCGAGTCTCGTGTGGCTTCAGTTGTCTTGAAGCATAAGCGATGACATGGCCTCGCTGCATCAGAACACATCCCAACCCTCTGTGAGAAGCGTCACAATATACAACAAAATCACCAGTACCTGATGGAATAGTCAAGATCGGAGCACTGGTCAGTCTCTTCTTCAACTCAAGAAAACTGGACTCACAGTCTTCAGACCATATAAATGGAGCATTCTTCTGAGTCAACTGAGTAATAGGTTTAGCTATACTCGAGAAATATTTAATAAATCGATGATAATAACCTGCCAAACCCATAAAACTACGTATCTCTGGCACAGATATTGGTCTCGGACCAACTAATCACAGCCTCAACCTTGCTGGGATCAACTGATATACCATCTCGGATATGATGTGACCCAGAAATACAACTTGTCTCAACCAAAACTCGCATTTCGAGAGTTTAGCATACAGTTTCTCAGCCCTCAGAATTTTCAATACAGTTCTCAAATGCTCAGCATGCTCAATCATATTCTTTGAATAAATCAAGATATCATCAATGAATATAATAACAAAATCATCAAGGTATCTCTGGAATATGCGGTTCATCAGACCCATAAACACAGCTGGAGCATTAGTCAAACCGAACGGCATGACAATAAATTCATAATGTCCATACCTGATTCTGAATGCTGTCTTCGAGATATCAGAATCTCTGACTCTCAGCTGATAATATCCAGATCTCAGATCCTGCAACTGATCAAATAAATCATCAATACGAGGCAAAGGGTATTTGTTCTTTACCGTAGCTTTGTTCAGTTGCCGATAATCAATACAGAGTCTCATAGAACCGTCTTTCTTCCTCACAAATAATACTGGAGCACCCCAAGGCGAGACACTCGATCTAATGTATCCCTTGGCCAGTAAATCTTCCAATTGCTCTTTCAATTCTTTCAACTCAATCGGTGCCATTCTGTACGAAGCCCTCGAAATCGGAACTGTATCTGACATCAACTCAATACTCAAGTCTATCTCTCTAATCGGAGGCAAACCCGGAATCTCATCTAGGGAAGACATCAACAAACTCGCAAACCACTGGCAATTCAGCCAAGGATGGACTCGATTTCAGTAAATCAACTTAATAGACAAGGAATCCCTCTGCTCCTTCCTGTAACAATCGAGTCATAGACAATACGGATATCAAAGGAATTCTAGATCTAGAACTCTTACCGTAGAATTTCCACTCATAGCCATATCTGGTCTGAATCTCACAATCTTGTGGAAACAATCAACTGTAGCTCTGTACTTGGTAAGCATATCAATACCGATAATACAGTCGGTCAAAATCAGACAACCCAAGTACGATGCAATCTAGCTCAATCTCATGCCCGTCATACTGTAGTAAACAATATTTAACAGAATTCACTGAAATCAAACATGTCCCCAACGGAGAAGAGACAGACACTACAGATGATAACGACTCAATAGGCAATGCATGACTCAATGCAAATCTCTCAGAAATAAATGTATGAGAAGCACCGGTATCTATCAATACATAAGCAGGATAACCACATAAAGAACAGTTACCTGCAACAACATCATCTGGTGCTTCCTGGGCCTGCTCCTCTGTCAAAGCTAATACTCTGGCCTGCTGTCTAGGAGGCTGGCTCACGGTCTGGCTACCTCCTGGCCTCTGCTGTGACGGAGTAGTCGGTGGTGGCTGAAAGGAATGAACATCTGATGATCGCCCACCTGTCTGAGCCACTGATCCAGATGACTCCGCTCCCTGTGATCTCTGGGAACCTCTCTGGGGACACACCCTAGCAAAGTGTCCCTACTGTCTGCAGATGTTGCAAGTACCAGTCACTCCCTGGCATTGCTCAGTCGGGTGTCTCCCTCTGCAAGTCCTGCAATACACTTCAGTATAGCTCTGGCTCTGTCGGGCACCACCGGAGCTAGAAGAGCTGCTCTCTGACTTCTTGAATTGCTTTCCTCTAGCTTTCAAGAAGTCCTTCTTTCGACCACTGCTGCTACCACCCTCAAATCTGGGAGGAGGTTGCTGTGGCCTCGTTGGTGGAGGAACAAACGAAGCTCCTTTTTGTCTCATCAGACCGGCCTCAGCTCCCTTGGCTCTATTCAGGGCATCAGTAAAATTATTCGATCGCCCTGTGTTCACCAATGTAAATATCTCGGGGTTCAAGCCATTGATGAACTGATCAGCAGTAGCTTCCTCGCTTTCAGCAACATGTGGAGCAAATCTCAACAAAGTAGAGAACTTGGTCACATATTCCTCGATGTTCAACTGACCCTGCCTCAGATTGACAAACTCTGCCCCCTTGTCTTTCCTGTACGACACTGGGAAAAATTTCTGATAAAACTCAGCTTTAAAAACATTCCAGGTAATAGTCGTACCTCGATACTCCAATGCTCTCTTCGTCGTAATCCACCAGTTCTTTGCAACATCATGCAACTAGGTGCCCAATCAGTCGAACTCGTCGCTCATCTGTGTAATCCAGAGAATCAAACAGCATCTCTATATCATCTAACCAGCTCTCACAGTCAACAGAAGTCTCTGTTCCTTTCAGGGTTGGCGGTTTAAATGACTGAAACCTTTTCAACAGTGTTTCCATCGGTGTTGTTGTCACATCCATCGGATTTGCAGATGTACTACCCTGTTCAGGTATTCTTCGAGTAGGCATATCTGATTACCAAAAGGGTTAGTAACCAAATACGACAAACCTGTTTCAGTCCTCCTCTGATCATCTTACTGCTGATCAAGAATCGGTTCTGATTCATTCTCAATAATACACGTTACCAAATTAAATCAGATAAACAAGTAAGCATGTATTATATAAAGCAGTAAGTCATAATAGATTGCTAGCATGTAAAAGCAAGGAAGAAAACTCATTCTACCCCGCTCACCAGCTCCTATTTAAGTCTAAAGGTACCTACTGCTCTGATACCACCTGCTGTGGGGACCCGAACCTAATTCGTCTTCTTAATCATTATTAAGAATCAACATAACAATTAAGAAATGTGAGACATAAATTTTTTTTTTTAAATGCAAATGCGGAAACGTAAAGTAATCACTCTGATATAAATATCAACATAAAGTACAGATCATGTACAACATATGTTTATCGCAACTAGAGTTCAGCCACTACATCAAGTACTGAAAATCACTCTACTCTAAGTCCGGATCTCCACGCTAATCGTAATCTCTCATCCTCTTCCTGATCCTGATCCTGCCCCACCTGTTGTCATGCACACATACAAACAAGACAACAGCCGGATAACTCAGGTGAGAAATACAATCCCAGTATAAACAATGTAAACATGCAGTCATATAAAAAAATATATATGAAAGCATGAAACACATATCAATAGCATGTATCAAATCTGAAAGACACGTCTCGATATAAAACTGTAAATCAACTCTAGACTCGTCATCTCAGACTCGACTCATCTCTAATCTAGGGATCCCGATCTGAATAAAAACGCAATGTTCTCCCATCTACTTTACCTCAGCTAGCTGGTGGTACGTTCTTAGTCCCAGACTTTGGCGGTCTATATCGAAGATCTGCAATAGGAGTCGGTCTTCTCCTCAGTATATCGATATATATCCAAAAGTCCAGTTCCTTGGCGGTTCTGCCATGGCGATTCTGCCAAAGACTAGGCGGATCTGCCCAACTCTAACTCATGCTTTGCTATAGATCAATAGACTAAGCATATCAATATCAAGAATTGCAAATATCAATGCAATAATCATTTAGTATGTGATTTTGGGAAACTCCAGTTAATCTAACTCGAGTTGTGCAATCCCGAATCAACATTGATTTATACCTTTCCTTCTTTCTTTCAGTCTGAATCTGTCGAAGTCTCGAACTCAAATCTGTCAATACTCAATCTGACAATGACAATAACGAGGAATACAATATCAATACCCCACTCAATCAATACTGGATATAATCAGAACTCAATCAAATTCTGTTTCAGCAGTATAATTGTACAATCTCAATATACCCAGCAATATAAATCAATCAGATATCCATTCCAACATCTCATAATCGATACAACACAAATCCGATATCAACTCTCAATCAAATCAACTCAGAAAATCATAACAATTCTATACGGTATCCGTTCTTCAATCCGGTTTCGATTATACGATGTCTAACACATCAAAAACATCATATAAGAATCATATCTGATTCCTTCAATATCACAATTCCAAACGGTATCAAAACATAATAAAACTTACGGCCAGTTGAAGCTCTTGTCGGTAGGAACACGGTACTGAAGTCGGATTCAAAATCTAACGGACGGATTGAAATATAAAGGCGTAAGGATTTTCGCCAGCCTTTCTCGTTCCTTTTCTTTGTAAAGGATTTTCGCCAGCCTTTCTCGTTCCTTTTCTTTGTTTCTTTCTGAATTTGAAGGAATGATACATATATATATATCAGTTGCATGTTAATGATACGTGTCATCCTTTTTCACAACTTTCAGGCGGCGCTCGGGCGGTCGAGAATTACCGCCCGAGCGCGGAATGTTCTGTCCGCACAATTAATCATTGGCGCTCTGGCGGTCAAAAGTACTGCCCGGGCGCCACATCTTCTCTCCGAAGCATATTTCTATTGAACACTGGCGCTCGGGCGGTCAAAAAATACCGCTCGTGCGCCAGACTCTCTGTCCAAGAACCATCCTTGCTGAACATTGGCCCTCGGGCGGTCATTTTCTACTGCTCGGGCGCCAATAGTTCTGTCCAACAATTGCACCACTCATATGCTTTGTCCAATCTGGTCTCGGAATGACCCGTCTTTAATCATATCAGTTCATAATCAATAATATTAGATTAACAGAATCAAAATCTCGGGCATTACAGGATACGTCAGGTGCAGACACAATGCTGGCCAAGAAAGCCTGACAACCCTCGTGCATAAGTCTCCGCGCCTGCATGTAAGAGATCATGCGAGGGAAACTCCTCCATCCAGCTAGCTCAAAGAGAAACTGTTCCATGCCTAAAAGTCTTACCAATACTGACCTTTTCTGGAAATCGATAAGAACTCTGTTCTTCGTCAGCCAGTCCATTCCAAAAATATTTATGAAAATATTTCCTGAGAGACGTTAGTACAACACAAAAACTTATATCCCAAAAATTCTAATCTTAATCCTCAAACATAGTAGAAAAATCTTTACCCAAGTCACCAAAATTCTGCTAGCACATTAATTATCCCAAATAAAATTCGAAACATGCATAGCAAAAATAATGCGGTGCTGAATTAAATTGGTTGCCAGTCAGCAGGGTCGTGTCTGGGTTCGCCTCCTCTGCCTGCATGGCGAACACTCTACCCTGGGTCGGCTACCTCCACTGTGGGCAGTCCTTCAGCATATGATCGCTGGCTCCGCACTTGAAGCACTTGCCCGATCCATATAAACACTGTCTCGGATGCTGGCGGTTGCACTTCGGGCACACTGGGTACTCAACGGGCCTCTGAGGAGCCATCTGTTGAGGAATAGGACCCTTGTTCTTCGACGGTCCCTGAAATGGCCTCTTCCCCTACTGCCACTGGAAAGGCCTCTTAAAATGGGTTCTCTGCTGCTGCTGCTCCTGAGGTGCCTGATAGGGCCTCTTTCCCTGCCTATCACCCTCGATATCCCTTTGGTCCTGCTCTGCCGCCAAGGCTCTAGATACGGCAACGACATAGGTAATAGGACCAGCAACCCTGACTTCACGGCGCAAGATCGGTCGTAACCCATCCATAAAATGCCTCAGCTTCTCCCGGGCATTATTCGCAACCAGGGGTACAAAGTGACACCCCTTTCGAACTTCCTGACGAAGTCTGCCACGCTGCTGTCTCCCTGTCGCACCGTCATGAACTCCCTAGTCAATCTGGAGCGTACTTCCTCAGTGAAGTACTTGGAGTAAAAGACCTCCTTGCAATCGTTCCAAGTCAAAGTCTGCAAATTAACCGACACAGACGCACTTTCTCACCACAGTCTGCCGTCCCCTGTCAGAAGGAATGTGGCACACCTGACCCTATCTCCATCTTGCAGTTCCATAAATGCAAAAATCACTTCGATGGATTTAATCCATCCCTCGGCTATCATCGGGTCAGTGGTCTCCAAAAAATCCTTTGGCTTCATCCTCCTGAACCTCTCATACACTGCCTTTGGTCTGGGCCTCGCCCCCGTGTCCACTACAGCCTAGTTCCCTGCAAACTGTGCGAAGAACTGAGTCTTACCTGCAAGCATCTGTGCCTGCATATCTGGCGGTGGAGGAGGAAGAGCGTCTCTCTCCTCCTCTCGAGCCTCTCTGTCCTCCTCCCTTGCTTCCCGGTTAATCATGCGTCTAGGAGACATACTAATCCAACAATTTACCCAACACGTAAACCCAACATGCATGAACATAATATCAATAGCATAAGATGCACGTAATTTGAACTTGAAACATGGACATGGCGAAAACATGACTTAATGCTTAATACATGGAATAATTCAAAACTTAAAACTTACAGACTTGAGGTGTGGCTTCGTGAGCTTCTCGAAACTGGCAGTAGGCATAACCCTTTGCGAAAACACCGCTCTGATATCAACTGTAACGTACCGTATTTTGAACTACTTGAAATTTGCGGAAAAATAAAAATTTTCTTAAATATAAAATTAACTTTCAAATTGTGATCATAAATAAACTGTTCACCAAAAGTATTTGCAATAAGATAAATCACATATAAAGTATGCTAAAGAAAAATACTTGTTTAAACATCAAAAACCAAAACGTAAAATCAGATTAGTTGATGCATTGCATAAAAACTTTAAAACATGGGTGATCCTCAAGTTTAGCCTCCTGCTCAGTCCAAGCCAGCTCACTGGTCCTCACCTCTCGTCTCCTCAAATTCATCCTCACCTGCATCGATCAAGTATAGTGAGTCTAACGACTCAACATGCATAAACATGAAATAACAAGTAATACGTAATAAAACCACATGCACCTTTAAAATAAGACATACATACTTGAAACTTGAACGTAATAGCATAAACATACTTGAAACATGAACGTAGTAGCATAAACGTAGACGTGCCATCATCATAAGAATTTTCTTAAACATACTTGCATCAGTACATACTTGAGCATACATAACATCATTTTGCGTAGAGATATGTTTCAAAGCAAGTGACTCATACATAAATGTACGTGATCAGACTAAACCACAGTACTGTGCTGGCAGGGAAAGTCCACTACCACATACATGAGATCCCCATTCATAATTTAACGGGTGGATTGGTCCCTGATCATACTTTACCGCTTCCCAATCCTTATCTAAACCTGGTCATACTTTACCGGGGTGGAGAGGTCCTCGGCCACGTTCACTGACTTCCAAACCTGTTCATAATTTGGTCACAAGACATTTAGCATACCTCAAAAACATAAAATATTTTCTTTTGCACGTCGAACATACTTACTTGGCGTTGATAGATTCGTTCTCGCTTGGAGCCACTGTTGCACTTACTAACATGATTTCAAACACTTATCTTTCATAGCTTAGATGTATAGCCATGCTCACACCCAAAAATGAAAAATTTCCTTATGACATTGTAAATCTCTCGGGACTTGACCTCGTTTAATCATCGTACTATATCATGACATCAAACCCCAAAACAATCCAAAAAAAAAAAAGAAATTTAATTTTTTTAAAAATATATATATATATTTTTAAAAGGACACGGACCCCCCCGTGTAAGGTTCCGTGTTGGGGTCCGTGTAGGTGCTGGAAATTCGTATTTTGAAGGAAAAAGTGCACGGACTCCGTGTCGGGGTCCGGGAAGGTTTCCGTGTAGGTGCAGTAATTGTGAACAAACGAAATTCCCTACACTTGTGACTTAATCCTACTCACTCGATTATAAGGACCTTGACCCAACACCTCAAGACTCATCTTAGGATGCTAAGACACTTATTAAAACTCAAACAAACGCCCCAAAACAACTACGCATCACAAACAACGCAACCCAATCGGTGAACACGAAATTTGACACCAAAACGCATCCTACGATTTCTAATGCAAACAAATGCCTATCGATGCAAACCAACACACCAAAAACCATCCCAATATCATACTCAACATTCTTAAATGCAGTAGCGTTCACCCGTCGATCCCCAACGAATCCTGCAACAATAAAACTTCAAGAACACATCAAGAACGCATTTTTAAAAAATCGCAGTTTGAGCAGTCCTACGAAAACAATCATAACTCACTCATTTATTATCCAAATATTTCGAATTTACTGTCAAATCGAAGATATCAAAAAATTCTACAATTTATATGTTGAAAGTTTATCCATAAAATGGACCGAAAAGTCGCAGTATTTAAAATGACAGCAAATTTCGAGTTTTCGGATCTAAAATCGTTTCAAAACAGATCCAACAAGTTTTTGCTCAAACTTTTCACAACATACATAGATTTTTACACATAATAAACATAAAAACAAATACTATGACGAGATCGATGCATAAACGAAAGAATATACATGTCTTTTGATATCTAACGTTACCGAACGACGACACCGAAGCGGGAAAGATGCGAAGGTTGATCCAGGACGAACGTGGCACGATTTTCTTGAAGAAAACTCAACGAGAATTGCTGGAAAAATTCAAAGGAAGGAGGGGACGGCTGCTGGGAGGCTCAAGGAACCCTAAGTTTGCTCTCAAAATTATGAAAATGAAATGTGTATGTGTGTTGTGTGTTTTCGTGTAAGTGTGTGTGTGTTAGTGTGTGTGTGTGTTTAGATTTAATTAGGGGTAGTAAAATGCTTGATTAAAATAAAAGTGTTAATCAAAAAGTTAATCCTCCCTATTTTTACAAACTCCCCTAATTAACAAAATAAAACACACAAATGCTAACTTTAAAAATTTTAAAATTCTAAAATCACTAAATAAATAATTTAGGCTTTAAAATACTTAAAACTTAATAAATCATTTAAAATGCCCCAATCTTAACTAAAAATAAAATACCATATTTTAAAATTTCCAAAAATCGTCGCGGTCTCTTTTCCTCCACACGCATCGAATAATCGCCTGAAACATGAAACTCAAGAAAACAATTAATGTACATCACATAAACATAAATAATTTAAAAAAATACATTTAAATAAATTATGCATCTCTAAAAAAATTATTTTAACCTTAAATAAATAATTTAACAATTTAAATAAATGCATGAATTTTATGTGTACTGAATTTGGGTTCTACAGATAAACAGGGTCCATACTAAGAGGCTTGGTGCACGTGAAGTTTTAATATTGATTCCTTTAAAATTTTATTGTTGGATGAATAAATTAAGGATTAAACTTGCAATAAACTAAGGTATCAGAGAATCTTTGATTGAAATTGTCATACCATGACAATACAGGAAACGAACTCAATCAGAAATATTTTCAAGTATTAGACTTTAAGCCTAGGCCATGGAGATTCAGGGCATCCTACCAAATGTTAAGGACAGTTCATGAGATTGTGTGAATCTCACAACAAAAATTGATTCAGGGAATCCTACCAGGGTTGAAGAATGCTTTTCTTGGCATTCCCCTCTAAGAAAAATGATAAATACGGAAATAAATGTCGAACTAAAACTTCACCAGAGACGAGTAAGTACCTATTTTCTAAAATTGTGGAAACGATGAAATATGACAACCAACTCACGCAGGAAGACAAGTACCCCAATCGATACAGTGACCCTCAACTTTCCTCGAAATTCTATTTAAACTGAAGAGCATAAATAAGCAACAGAAAATCAGTAAAATTGATGCTCAAATTAACATTTAGACACACTCCGCAGAAGAAAGAACAACAAAACATGGTGATGTGGGGGTACTTTAAAGCATGTGAAGATGTTACAACATGCCAAATAACCAACTGCCAATAGACAAAGAGTGGTTCATCAGAAATAATCAGGCATCATGCATTATCATGCAGTTTTCTGTAAGCCCGCCATCAAATCTCAACTCCAAATAGAGGAAACTCTTGCTCGTTTAATTTGAAAAGCAATCACAGCGAGATCAAAGTATCAAAAAGATAGCCTTGTCTATGACATCTAAACACATTCAAGAAACTGATCGTTTTTTTTGTCATGTAACAAAAATTTCACAAAATGGAACCAAATAAGCACATGAACAACAAGCACACAACATCGCCCCCTCTAAGATAATTTCAGAAGAAATTCCTAAGCAAAAGTGAATTCCATTATAAATTACATCTAGATCATGATATGCTAATAACTATAATTAGACACCTATAAGAAAAGTGAATTACTACTTACTTGAAAGGTAGGTATTCTTGCATAAAAGAGGATTACCACAATCGAATATTGTTTCATACCTATAAGAAAAGTGAATTAATACTTACTTGAAAGGTAGGTGATAGTGTCCTCTTTACAAACAAGTCCCAATGATTTGGTCCTTAAATTCGGGCTTCAAAAGACTAAGATTTCGTGAAGCCACTCGACTTGTATTAGCTTCTCGTACAAGTATTTAAAGTTTGGATTTTCTATCGCGCCACAATTTAGCTAACTTTAGAAAAATTGATTTTTTTTCCCAATCCTCAACTTTGTAATTCATCTTTGCATAGAAACACGAAAACATTTCTACAATTTATAATAAAAATTGAAATGAAAAATGAAGTGACTGAAGATATTACCTGAAGACAACTCCACATCCTATCCTTCACTTCTTCATCTATGTCATTCCATCCATCCAATGTATATGGCACAAATTCCTTTATCATGCAACCTAGAAAAGAAGCGTATGTAACTGAATTATCTCCAATCGGCTGTCCAAACTCATTACGCTCCACCTTTTTGCGCTTGTCTTGACCACTAATCATTTTCAACTTTGATGCTCCCCGATCTTTTTTCTTATCATGTTTGTTGTCATCAATCGGTTCTTGATCATGCAAATCTTGGGATGAATTAGCTGAATTGTTAGAGTTCATTCCTGATAACCTACTAGCTACGTGTTCCTGTAAAATAACAAAAAGAACTATTGAAATATACAAATATACTTTATTAAAATAAACAACTATGTAAAATATAAGATAATATCACCTGAATTTCATCTGCAGATGCTTTGCTACGTTTTTTGCCCATTTTACTCATCTTTTCAATGCTAAGTAATGACCTGATCAAACATGTTGTATGACATGATACATAGCTGAAAATAAACAAGCAAACAAATTTATTGCAACAGTAAATAAAGAATAACTGGCAAAGAACATTTATCAATCAAAATAAATAACTATAAAATCTACAACTGAAAATTTCAGTCATGTCTCAGTCACATCAATTCCATCACACTCATTCCTTGCATATGGTTCTTTCTCAGTAATGTTAATTTCAAGTTGGGACACATCAAGAGGTGTTGATGACGTATAGGCGTCCTCTTCAACCACATTCATGTTATGAATACCCCGAGACGGCGCCTTTAGCAACACATACCAATTTGACTCATCATCGTCCCTAGAATAGAATACTTGCTAAGCTTGTGATGCGAAAATGAAAGGATCACTTTCAAAAGTTTTTAGTCCTTGGTGTAAGTTGATGAGTGTAAAACCATCTTCAATTTTGATACCAGTTCCATGATTGGCCTAATCACACCTAAAAACAGGAACTTTGAAAGAATAGTAGTCTAGCAAAACAATATCTCGTATAACCCCATAGTATGATAGTCTTCCTACTGTATGTGAATAATCATTAGCATTAGATTGACAAATAGTATCGGCTTCAATTGAGACACCACTATCTTGTGTCGACCTTCCAACATCAATTGTATGGAACCGATGTCCATTTATAATATAACACGTATAACTTTTAACTTGCTTTCTTGGACCATGAGCTAGCCATTGAATTCGGCCTGAAGAAATATCAAGAACCTGTTTTGATAACCATTCAGCAAATGTTTCCATATGTAGCTTTTGTAACAACGTCTCATTACTTAAGAAGCAACGATCTATTAGTTTAAGCTCCTCAATGTGCACCCTATTTAAAATCATTGAAGGGAGATGTTAGAATATACGAGGTATGTAATAGATTTAAGATAATATAATCTTAAAAATTAACTATACTCACTGTAAGTAAGGTTCAACTTCTGCAGTATTGCAACACGTGGTCTTCTAAAATCTTTTCTTTCCTTTAGAAATGGAGCGACCTTCCACTAATCCATTTTCCAAATCATCATTCCGATTATAACGAACACCAATAATAGAAGCCTTTTTTATGTAAGCACTACAAAATATCATTCGTTCTTCTGCGAGGTAGCACTCAGCTATGCAACCTTCCGGTCTTGCTCGGTTCTTCACAAACCCTTTCAGTGTTTTCATAAATCTAAAGCACAAAGCAAAATTCACATCAAAAAATGGTTGATAGCAAAATTTATACCATTTTATATATAAAATTTGTCAAAAAGATAAATCACTATTTATTACCTTTCGAATGGATACATCCAGCGGAATTGGACTGGCCCACACACAAGCGAGCCTCTTTTGCTAAATGAATTGTCAAATGAACCGAGATGGTAAAGAAAGTGAGTGGAAAATATCTTTCCAACATGCATAGAATTTCAGCAATATTCTCCTCGAGTTGTTTTAAACGGTTCCTATCTAGCACTCTTTGACATAATTCATTGTAAAATGCAACCAACAGATATATAGCATTACGTGGACCTTTTGGTAGAAGATTTCTCAATGCTACCGATAGCAATTGTTGCATTAGAACATGACAGTCATGAGATTTCAGCCCAATAATTTTACGCTCTTCTAAAGAAACACAGTTACCAATATTTGAGCTGTAGCCATCGGGTAACTTTATTTTCTTCGAACCTAGAGCAAAATACATCCATTTCTTTTTTAGACAATTTGTAGGGTGCAGCTGGCAAGTGATATTTATTTTCTCCCTTTTATTTGAAGATGCAATTCTTCTCTAATTTTTAAATACATCAAATCTTTTCGAACATTCACACCATCTTTGGATTTTTTCTTCAAGTTTAACAGTGTGCCTATGACATTCTCACAGACATTCTTTTCAACATGCATCTAAGTTATGACGTAGTAGGAGCCTCTAAAAGTATCCATCAACACGTTTCATAGTGTTAGTTTATAATATTTCTAACAATTTGGGATAAAAAAACAAATTTATATAAAAAATAATTAATAACGTACAAATAACTTACACTCCAATATGGCAAATCGAAAAAGATTTGACTTTTTCTTCCACATTTGAACTGGTTTTCGTAACTCTTTTGAATTATCATGCTTCTTCCTTTTTTTACTTGAAGTATTGACAGTGTCACTCTTTTTCTTTTTACCCCAATCATTTTCAATATCTTTCATTGCATTGAGAATTTCTAACCCATTCAAAGGTCTCGCTTTTTTTTCCCTCTCTTTTTTCCCATTAAACCACTTCTTTTTCTCATGAAATGGATGATTAGGGGAAAGAAATCTCATGTGGCCCAAGTATGCAAACTTTCTACTATACTTAAGCCACATTGAACATATGTCTTCACCACGTATTGGGCAACCGAGTTTCTCTATTGTGGCACATCCAGCTAAGTTTCCATAAGCTGGAAAATCATTGATTGTCCACATCAAAATAACCTTCAGATTGAACATTGAATTATTAAATGCATCATAAACCTCCACACTTGTGTCCCACAACTCCTTCAAATCCTCCACAAGGGGTTCCAAGTATACATCTATATCATTTCCCGGTTGCTTCGGACCTGGAATCAGTAATGTCAGCATAAGATTTTCCTTTGTCATGCACATCAATGGTGGAAGGTTATAATTGACCAAAATAACGGGCCAACAACTATATCTGGAACTAAGGTCACCAAAAGGGTTGAATCCATCTGTTGCAAGACTAAGGCGGAGATTTCTAGGATCTGATGCAAAATTTGGCCACTTATGATTTATTGTATCCCAAGCTACTGAATCAACTGGATGACACATCATATGATCTTGACTTTTGTGGTTGGAGTGCCAAATAATCTCTTCGGCCTTTTTTTTTATTTAAACATCCTTTTCAATCTTGGTATCACAGGAAAATACCGTAGCACCTTCTCAGGAACTCCTTTACGAACTTTGGTGGTGACTTTGTCTACTTTCTATCTTGAGGAACCACACTTTGGACAACAGTCAAGGTCTTTAAGATCCTTTCTAAACAGACAACAATTGTTTGGGCAAGCATGAATCTTCTCATATCCTAAGTCAAATGGTTTCAACAATTTTCTCGTCAAGTAAACAGTTTCTGGAAGTGTATTTTTTTCTGGAAGCATGTCAAATAAGATCTTCAGTAGCTCATTGAAACTATTGTCAGTGTGACCATTAGTAGACTTATAATTATATAACGTGACAACTGCCGACAACTTTGTATAAGTTGTACAACCAGGGAATAGAGGAGTTTCTGCATCTTCTAATAAATTAGCAAACTCATAATCTTTTGCTTCAGACATATTGTGTTCAACCTCTTCTTCAGGTACAAAGACATCCGTATATAAATTATATGCCTGTCTACTTTAATCCTCTTTATGAATTCCTGAAGTACATTCGACTTGAGATTGTGAGTTATAACTTTCACCATGGAAGACCCAAATAGTATAAGAAGGATCAAATCCCTTAATGATTAAGTGGTCGTACACTTGGTCAAATTTCATATACTTCTTATTTTTACAACGCTTGCAAGGACATAAGATAACTTCACGTGTTTTGGCATAGTTCCTAGCTTATGTAATAAATTTTTGTACCCCTTCTTCATACTCAGGTACAAGCCTTGATGGTAGATGAATCCATTCCTTATCCATTTCGTAAATCACCCAAACCCTAAGATAAAAACATATAACTTCACCATTCCTTGCATAGTTTTACTACCAGCAGAAAAATTAATGAAATGTATAAAATATTATTGTTGTTATTATCATCATAATACAACAATATTTACTTTTGGGAAAGAAAATCTCAAATGAAATGCTAGTACAAAGAACATGTTTACGGGAAATGTCAGTTAATAAGATGTTCATTCTTTTTTTGTATGTTATCCAACTATACATAAAACGTTTTTAAAAATTAATAGCTGGTTAACTAAAATGGATTATGGGACAAGAACACAGCTTCCATTAATTTTCTTTTTTATTTTTCAGTTTTGCCTTCCTCTACACATCCGGTTTCAAAAAATGTCATAAATTTAACAAAAGACAAGTCTACAAGAGAATATTAAATAATGGCTTACCAATAAATAGTCCAGAATGGCAGCAACGAGGAATAATGACATGAATTTACAATCTTTTAAAAAACACGATGATCGGCAGAAGAAAAAAAATGGGCAATAGGAAACATTTCTTGATTTGTCAAAGACAAATATGAAGAAACAAGAATAGACGAGCAAAAACGGGACAGATTTGAAATGGTTAATTAAAAAATGAAAAAAAAAGAAGAAGAAGCTACTGGTTATTGACGAATAAGTAATAAAGAAGTGAAAAGAAATTATGAAGGGTAAGTCACGAAATTTTATTGAATGCTCATTTTCAAACTCATGAAGCCAGCAAAGTCAAACTAAAACACATTTTCAAGAAAGAGAGCAGAAAGGCAAAACACCTTATTTCAGGACACAAGAACATAGTTAAATCTTAAAATGTTTTGAGTTCAATATCTCAGATAATTTCAGCAAAAGTTTTATTCCAATTTAGAAAAAAATGCGATATCTGCAAGTCCTGTATAATATTGCACAAGCTGGGTATATTGACAAATCCAAAATCCCCTAGAAAACAGCTTATTCCAATTTAAAACAAAAAGCACATATCAATCTGACCGAGTGCATGCCTTGTCTTTCAGGTCTTTTTAATCAGTCTCTTACCGAAGGTGGTTTTACATATGAAGGGCCAACATTCAGATATGGACCAAGCAGCATTATACAGTTTATGGCTATTGTTCCAACAGCATCCTCTAACCCACTTTCAACATAAAAATGATCACTGCCTTAAGGCATTAAATGATAAATGTCAAACCCAAGCCTATATTTTAACTCCTAAATGGTTATCAAAGCACTCACATCAAGCACCAAGACTCAAGGTGAAAATACAATTTTCTGTAAAATTATGAATAAAAGGACTTTTCTGTTATTTATCACATGACGTCTAATGACTTATAACTCATCTGATGCCGCAAACGAGATTCTCTCATGACTGAAGAATCCAGAATCAAATTTTCACTGTTTTTTATTTATTCTATGACACATCTTTCTCCCTCAACCATATCTATTTCTCTCTATACATTTGTATGCCAAATTTAATGTTGAGCGAAAGGAAACTATGTTTATTTGTTGATATTCATTTTTGTGCTGTCGAATAAGACCCGAAACACTCTTTAAGTTTATATACAATCCGCCTATTACTGTGATGGATAATTAAGTTGATAATCATCATTTGAAAGTACAACAAACAAAGCAGGGATGTACTAGTCTAGAGCATGCGGGCAATCCTAGAATAATGAAATCAGGGTTGTTAGAGCACTTTCAGCACAAAATTGTATTGTGACGGGATATTTATAGATTAACAAGTTGAAAAGATATATTTAATCATATATTAAGGACTATCTCAATAAATTTATGAAAAATAACTTCATCTTTTTTAAAAACCTTAACCCAAAACCTCACTTTTTACTCCAAAGATTTTGCTAAATTAATCTCGACTTGTTTGATAAATAATTATTGAATTGTACTTAATTGAAAAGTACTAAAATAAAATTAAATTCTTTATTTTATTATTCTTATTTATAATTCTGAGGAGAACGTTAATCTCCCACAGCCCTACCGATGAATACATATAATCGAAAAGCATGCGCAACAATCAAACATCAAAGAAAAAGTAACCTCGTCTTTGAGCATATGAAGGAGAGTAGTTTTTCTAGCGTTGTCAAGGCCTAAGAAGAGGATTTTCGTTTCCTTATGCCACAGCCCTAGCGATGCCAACACTCCATAGAACAAATCTCCCAAATAAATATAACGAAATTAAATACACAAAATATAAATCAACAAACCGTGACCCAAATCTCCAACAATATCAATGAAATCTGAACCGTGACACAAATTTAGAACTTACCTTCACAATTCTGACTGGAAAAAAAAAATAAGGAAGGAGATGGAAAGAAATTTATCGCCGACTGAAGGAGAGAAAATGGAGGAAATTGAGCGCGAAAGATTTGGGAATGGCGCTTATAATTATTAACAAGGTGGGTTTTGTGATGTAAATAAAAAAATTTATTTTAAGATTATTAACAGGCACGTGGTGCACGCTGTAAATATTAACTTTTAGCAGCATATATATAGTCCGCCGTTGAAATTAATATTTACGGCGTATATTTTTTTGCACGCCGTTGTTTGTATGAGTTATAATAATATTAAATAAAAAATTTATTATAAGATCATTAACATCGTGTGGCGCACCCCGTAAATATTAAATTTTATGTTTCTAATGCCAAATCCATAAAAAGTTCAATGCCTAAAAAATTAAATATATGTTTCTAATGCCAAAAATTAAATATATATCGATCAGACAACAAATTAAAATACAAGATTATCAATTTACTAAATCTTGAATCTCTCTGTAAATGCCTCACTCTCGTTTCTATTCTGTGACTCCTAATTAAATCCCATTAATTCCTCTCAATCGATCCCTTCACACAGATATATGTTGAGTGAAAGCCTAAAAACTTTACGTAAACAATAAAAAATCAAGAAATTGTTAAGAAGAATAATAGTTACCGTGAAGAAGAGAAACACTGCAAGCCCTCAAATCTTTACATACACATCGGTTGCAATTTCTTTTTGTTCAGATGAGAGGATTTTTGTCCAGATTAAAATTTAATTTCGTCCCGTAAAGAAGAAAAATATGTCTGTAAAGAGTGAGGGAAATGGGTGGATGGCAGGGAAGAAGAAATGAATTTTGGGCGAAATGAAATTTGGGTTTGTTATAAACTATTAACAGCACGCAATGAGCTCGCCGTCGAAAATACATTCCACAGCGTTCTACGTACACGCCGTTAATTGTATAGTTCTTGCGTTATTAGCAGCATGCAGTGTTAGCACGCCGTTAATAGTACAACTCGTGCTTTATTAACAGCGTTCGAAGAATGCATGCTGTTGTTTATATAATTTATTAACAGCACACATAAATGCACGCTGCAAATATTACTATCCGTATTGTGCTTTTAATGCATGCCGTTATTTCTGTCAAGTGCAACAATATTAACAGCGCACATATGGGTGCTCGCCGTTAAAAGTAATATTCGCAGTGTGCTGTTAATGCACGTTGTTGATGACGTGCTGCGGAAAATCATTTTTCTTGTAGTGAGTGTGATTTCTTATTTCAAAATATTCGGATGCAGATGTTTTATTCTTGATAATGTCAAAAATCATTTAAAAGCTTTTGATGCTAAATCTGCAGAGGGAATATTTCTTCGTTATTCATCAGTTAGTAAAGCTTACAGAGTTTTTAACAAATGCACTTTGAATGTAGAAGAGTCTATTCATGTTGTATTTGATGAATCTGTGCTAACTGATTAGCCAACTGATCCAGTTGAGCTAGTTGATCGCTTTACAGATATTAGTTTGGAGGATGATAATGAAGAAGAGAATCACATTAATCGAAAATCCTTCAAACACAAGAACCAGAAGTGCTGGATCAATAAGATGAACAAGAAATTGTTACTAATAATCAGTTGGTGGAGCAAAATGATAATACTC
The DNA here is from genome assembly GCF_025594145.1 of Primulina tabacum. NCBI lineage: Eukaryota > Viridiplantae > Streptophyta > Magnoliopsida > Lamiales > Gesneriaceae > Primulina > Primulina tabacum. Next base: position 38,901,990 of record NC_134553.1, on the reverse strand, counting down.
AGTTACAAACTTGATACAGCAACATTTGAAACTGAAGAAAATATTCAGTTTTCAATCGAAACAGTTGCTGAGATGGATGCAACAAATGCTGTGTACAAATGGAAGAAATCACATCCACCAAAATTGGTAATATGTAATCCATCTGATCCGATAAGAACTCGGAATCAAATATTTAATTTATTTATTCATTCAGCTTTCATTTCCCAACTGAACCTAAGAAAACTGATGAAGATCTTGCTGATCCTAACTGGATAAATGTCATGCAAGAAGAATTAAATCAGTTTACCCATAACAATGTCTGGAACTTAGTTCCAAGACTAGTTTCTAAAACCATTATAGGTACAAAGTAGGTATACAGAAACAAACTTTACGAAGATGGTTCAGTTGTGCGCAACAAAGAGAGGCTTGCAGCACAAGGTTATAGGCAAGAAGAAAGAATAGATTACGATGAAACTTATGCATCAGTTGCAAGACTAGAAGCAACAAGAATGTTCCTTGCTTATGCTTCATTCAAGAAGTTTAAAGTCTACCAGATGTACATGAAGAGTGCATTTCTGAATGGTCAGTTGAAGGAAGAATTATATGTTGAACAACCACCATGTTTTGTTAATTATTCTCTTATTGATCATGTTTATCATTTGAACAAAGCCTTATATGGTCTTAAACAAGCTCCAAGAGCTTGGTACTAAACTTTTTCAAAATTCCTAATTGATCGCGATTTTACTGTTGGATCAGTTGATGAGACTATGTTCAAATTTTCAAAGAATGATCACATTTTACTTGTGCAAATATATGATGCTGATATTATTTTTGTGTCAACTAATCCCAAATTATGTGAGAAATTTGTCAAGTTAATGCAGGAAAAATTCGAGATGAGTATGATGGGTGAACTGTAATGCCCGAGATTTTGATTCTGTTAATCTGAAATTATTGATTTTGAATTGATATGATTATAGCCGGGTCATTCCGAGATCAGATTGGACAAAGTATAGGAATTAAAAAGAAGAAGAGAAGAGTTGGGCCGAAAGTTCTGCGCCCGGACGGAAGTTTTTGTCCGCCCGAGCGCCACATGATAAAAGAAGAGGGCCGAAGGTTTTGCGCCCGGGCGGAAGTTTTTGTCCGCCCGAGCGCGATTGTCTATTATGCGAGGGCCGAACGTTTCGCACCCGGGCGGAAATTTATGTCCACCCGAGCGCCAACCAAGATTGAAGAAAGGTTTGACACGTTGCCTTAACATGAATTATGATATATATATATATATAAGTTCCTTCTTCATATTTGGAAGGAAACGAAGAAAGAAGGAATCGAGAATATTTCAGAAATCCTTACGCCTTTATATTTCAATCCGCCCGTTAGATTTTGAATCCGACTTCACTACTGTGTTCTATCGACGCAGGCTTCAACTGGACGTAAGTTTTCTTAAGTTTTGTTATGTCTTGAAACTATGATATTGTCAGAATCAGATATGATTCATATATGGTGTTCTAGACATGTTAGACATCGTATAATCGAAACCGGATTGAAGAACGGATACCGTATGGAATTGTTATGATTTTCTGAGTTGATTTGATTGAGATTGATATCAGATTTGTGTTGTTATTGATTATGAGTTGTGGTAATTGATATCTGTTGATATTGTATTGACGGGAGATATTCAGATTGTGCCGTTATGCCGATGATTTTGAGTTAAATTCAGATTGATCAGATTCTGTATTGATTTGAGTAGTATATTGATATTGTACTTTTTGATATTGTCCTTGTTAGATTGAGTGTTGACAGACTTTGAATTCCAGACTTGAACGTTGTCAGAACTGCGATTAAAGAAAGGTATAAGTCAATGTGGTACCGGGAGAACGACTCGAGTAGGATATACTTGAGTTTCCCTAAATCACATACTTATTGTTATTATGTGTATTGATTTGAATTGGTATGCTTGCTCTATTGATTTATAGAAAGCATGTATTAGACGAGTATTAGATGAGTGATCTTGTGACATAGGTGCCGGATAGTGATGGAATCGTCACTGGCACATTGCGCATTGTCACAGGATAGTGTTGTGGCGAGAGTGCCAAAGTCTGTGACGGATAGGTCAAGACACCGGATGTTTGGTTATATCGAAGTGGATAGAATTGGAGTTTCTTCTATTACTGATATTCGATATGGAATACCAACGTCTGGAAACCGGGATCCCTAGACTAGGAATGAGTCTAGTCTGAGACGTAGAGTCACGAGTCTGATTGACAGTTTTATATTGATTATGTTTTCAGATTTGATACATATTACTGATATTTGTAACATGCTTTTACATTGTTTATATGATTGCATGTTTCATTGATTTATACTGGGATTTTATTCTCACCGGAGTTATCCGGCTGTTGTCGTGTTTGTATGTGTGCATGGCAACAGGTGGGACTAGGATCAGGGTCGAGGAGATGATGAGTGATCGTGATTAGAGTGGAGACTACGGACTTTGACTTTGCTATAGATAGGATTCAACACTTGACATTTAGTTGTTGAACCTTTAGTTTGAGTTTGATGCTTGTTGTACAAGACTTGTACCTTTATACTGATATGTATATTAGATTGAATTCCATTACATTCCACATTTAAAAAAAAAATTAGACCCTGTTTATTATAATGAATTGAATTGTCCCAATGATGATTAAGAATATGATTAGCGTCTGGGTCTCCACATGAACTGTCATTTTCCTCGGTCTCCAAGTAAAGCAACAGGAAATTGGTACTTTTATCAGTCAGACCAAATATACGAAGGAAGTGCTTAAGAAATTTGGCATGAAAACATGTTCAGCTGCAAGTACTCCCATGTGTTAATCAATCAAACTAGACAATGATCAAGGGGAAATATCAGTTGAGACGACACTTTACAGAGGTTTAATAGGTTAATTATTGAACCTAACTGCTAGTCGTCCTGATATTGTATTTGCTGTTTTATGTTTGCTAGATTTCAGGCAGATCCTAAGAAATCGCATTTTTCAGCTGTCAAACGCATTTTAAAATATCTTAAAGGCACACAAAATGTGGTTTATGGTATGCTAAGGACTCTTCTTTCAATTTAGTTGGATATTCAGATGCAGATTATGCATGATGTAAGCTTGATCATAAAAACACCAGTGGATCATGTCAGTTTCTAGGAGACATACTGATTTCATTGTTCAGCAAGAAGCAAACATCCATAGCAACTTCGACAACTGAAGCAAATATCTTGCTGCTGGAAGCTGCTGTTCCCAACTGCTTTGGATTCAGCAACAACTAAATGACTATGGAGTCATTGCAAAACAATCACCAATATTTTGTGATAATACAAGCACGATTGCAATTACATACAATCTCGTTCTTCACTCTAGGACCAATCATATCGATGTCAGGCATCACTTCATCAGAGATCATGCTCTGAAGAAAGTAATAAGGCTGAATACATATCAACTGAACAACAAGAAGCTGACATCTTCACCAAACCTCTATCGGAGACTAAGTTTTCTTCATTTTCGCAATATTCTTGGTTTAATTGATCTGCCTTAATTATATCAATGTTAATGTTGTTATGTCAGTTGTTGTTAATTTTTATTCAATTAGTCAAAAAATCAGTTAGTAACTATTCTGTTAGCCATTATCATGTAGTTAATTGTTAGTCAACTGATATCAGTTCATATTCAGATAAGGAAACAACAATGAATCGAATCTACAATTTTATTGATAAAATCTCATCCAATTACACTATTCAGTTCCCTTTCAGTGGATCTTGCCAAAGGGACAACAAATTAGATAATTCATGACAGTTAACTCTTCTGAAGCCTTCTGAAGAAGCAATCTTTTCCAGCACCTTCCACTTCTTCATAAGCATCAGCTGAATAAGACCTTCATCAGTACCAAGATCTGAAGTATGCATGACTTCAAGACGACTCTTATACTTTCTTGCAGTTGCCCTCTGCTTATCAGTAGCAACTAATCCATCAATTTGAATGGTCTGGAGCTCGTGTATCTTGGTCCAAGTGGACATGACCTTTAACAAGACGAGTTCTTCAATAACTTCCTACAAACTCTCCAAACGGCAAAGTGTTAATGCAGAAATAGGGATGTTGGAACGGCTTGAACTATCAATCAGTGTTTAACTGTTATTATCTAATGACTTTGCTCTTATTTATAGACAGACTAATATTGAAGAAATAAAAGAAGACGAAGAGATAGTAGTCAACTGCAAGCCCTTGACTTATTCAGACTGGTTTCTCTTACCATTTCTTTTATTTATATGCATTTATTGAGGGGGAATATCGAATCTAAAAGGTTAACTGAAAAGACAATAGTCATTTGGTCTTCAACTGAAATGACTAAGCTTTCATTTGATCACCCAGTTGCTGACCTAACTGATCTTCTCCAATAATTTAACTAATAAATCGATAAATATTCCATAATAAGTGATGTGGCTGATAATTACGCATTTAATGGACGTCTTTCAATGAATAGTGTTTTAAAATGTGGCCACACGAAGTCCATTTAAATTCTACACACATTTTCATCATACATACACACGATTTTATTCAAATTATCTTGAACTGACACACTGTTCAAAGATTTGAACAATCACATACATATATACTTGTCCCCGCCTCATTTCACTTTTTCTTTACGCGCATTTTAGTTTACAGAGAAAATCAATACACATAATTCTCTCTCGCAGATAACCAATCTTTCAGCAATGGCAAATCAAATTTCGGCATACATGCTAAACACAATGGCAATTGATTTTGATTCAGTCCTCTCTGTCCAGGACGAGAATATCAAGAATGTATTTCTCAAACTAGAGGCTGCTGGACTGAAGACATTTCTGGGACTATCTTCCCAATAAATTTATCCAAAAGAGATTCTGGATCTCTATACCAATGAATTTATCTCAACTGACGACAACATCACTACCACCGTCAACAATCAATTGCTGATAATTGAAGAAGACTCCTTCATCAACATCTTTTAGCTGCCTACTGATGGACTGGCAAATATCTCTGAGGTGAAATCATCTGATGTCTAGGAGATGCAAACTCTCCTATCTGCTGATGGACGGAAAATCAAGGTTTTCGATTCCAAGAAAGATGCAGAAGCCAGAAATCCAGTTACTGGCTGACATCGTGGCCAAAGGTCTACTTGCCAAAGCAGAATCTTTTGCTGCTCTCACACTGGAAAAATTTCAAGTCATGACTGCTATCATGGCTGGAAAAAGACTGCAATGGAAAGGTATCATCTTCAACCCTCTCAAAAACATGTTTCAGTCCTCAAAACAATCGAAGGGATTTGCAATGCTGCTCAGCTATTTGCTGAAAAACAAGGGTTTAGTGGATGAATCCTCTGAAAGGTCATCCAAGTTCAATATTTTCAACGTCAAGAATGTTCAGCTGCCGAAGCTCAGGCTTGAAATCTCTTCTGAAATGTTCATTAATTTGAAAAGGGAGATTGGGACGCAGGAGGCTCCCAAATTAGTTAAGAAATCCAAGAAGATGATTCAGAATAAGACAATCAAACACAAACTGATTGTCAGTGAAGCTAATTCTGAGAAGACCCCCTCTCCTAAAATTGCCAAGAAGCCTTGAACTCTGAAGACAAAACAAGCAATTGTTCCGAGAACCATCCCAACTGACAGGCTGATACAATCTGGAGCTGAACAGTCGATCAAGGCTACTCCTTTGAGAGTAATACCAGTTGAATCTTCAACTGGAGTTCAGTTGCCTCCTCCTGCTACTCAACTCAAAAAGACTATCACCAAGTCTGGTGATAAGAAGAAACTTGCTGGAGTTAAATCTCCACTGATCACTATCTCTGGCCCAACTTCTTTGCTATTTGCCAGACACAAAGGGGTAGTGATTAGAGAAAATATTGATGCAACTGAATCAGGACTGTGGATTCCTCGGATTCCTCATGTTCTGACTGACTCAAAGGGAAATGACAAGATGACCGAAGAGCCCAAACCTACAAACGCAATTCAAACTCATATTGACCTAATCTGGAAAGAGGTCAATGAGTTTTCTGAGAATAAGCTAAAGACTTATGATGAATGGGTCAGATTTAGGACTGAAGTGTTTGCCAGGAAACTCCAGAAGAAATCAGTTTTGAAGAAATTCATTACCCTGGAAACTATAGTCCTAAAAATGATCAAAGCAACCTCAGTTGTTCAAGCGTTGTAGAGGAAGAAGTACTTCTTTGATCAAGTACGTGCAAAAAAGTTAGGACAAATGATTGTTTAGCTACGCCAAAATTATGATCCCACCAGTCCAACTGTCTTTAATGACAAAGCAGTTCAATCAACTGGACTCGAATCTAATATCACTGCAGATGGAGATTAAGCATTGGGAACTAGATCAAGAACTGACTATTCCAGAAGATTCCCACAATCTTTCATCAGATGAGAAAGCTGAACATTCAGTTCAACCGCAAAAGCCATCCCAGGAACCAGTTGCTGAATCTTCTGAGCAAGTAACTGCTTCTTCTTCAAAGGATGCGCAATTGTCAATTTCTGCTCCTCAGTCCTCAACTGCAGAACTTCAACTATATACTAATGCTGAATTATCATTGGCAACCAAACATCAACAAAGTTATTAAATCAATTTCCATTGATATTCAGCTTATCACTACAAAAGCAGTTGAACAAATAGCAACTGAAGAACCAGCCTCACATGCTATTTCTCAACCAACTGAAGAGCCAGTTCATTCGACTGCCATGACTGAACAGGCAGTTGTCACAGTAACTAAAGAGCCAGTTCAGTCATCTGCCATGATTGAACAAGTAGTTCTAACAATAACTGAAGAGGCTCATTTGCACTTGATACAATCTGAAGAGGTGCCAGCTGAAAAGCCAACCACAGGTTCAGTTGTTCAACCAACTGAAGACCCAACTGCTGATTTAGCAGGACCAACCAATTGAAGAACCAATTGCTGATTTAGCTGATCAACCAACTGCAGAGCCTTCAAGTTCCACTATTGTACCGAATATCTCTTCTCCTCCAAAGCTTCATCAGGAAGGTATACCAGAAGATGTTTCAGAAATGGTTAGTCGTGAAACTGAAAAAACTGACATGGCCTTGGTGATCTTTAATCAAGGAAATCGGGAGCAGGAATCAGAAACCTATGGAGCCATGTCTCCTAGTATATCAATTGAAACTGAATCAATGTTCGAAGAATTTCAGGCTATTCAGACCAACCTTGTCAGTGTAATGACTTATATTTCTGATATCAAGTCAACCCAATTTATGCATACTATGAAGCTCGAATTTGTAAAGGAAAACACTGGGAAGACTACATCAAATCACAAAGAATGTAACTTCTCTATTTTTCCAAATGGAAGAACTCAGAAAAGACAGAGCGTCAGTTGAAGCACACTTCCAAACTCAAGCCTTGTTCACAAGACGCCTTGATTTTTTGGAAAACACTGTCTCAAAAAGAATGGATTTGCTGCAAGAAATTCTGATGAATGCAGTATCAAACCCCTCCTCGTATGTTAGTTTGTTATCCAAAAAGGTTGATGTGTTTGACAAGAAGGGGGAAAAAGAAGAAAGATCAGCAGGAAAAACCTACAAAGAGACCCTGCTAGAAGATATATGGCAGATTTTGAAGATTATTTTAGTCAGTTAGAAGATTCTCTTATTCTTTCATTCTTTGTACGAATCTGTACATTCAAAGATGTTGTCAATAAAAGATTATTTTATTTACAATGAGTTCAGTTGATTAGTTCATACTTTCTAAGTTTTGTCAAACACCAAAAAGAGGGAAATTGTTGGAAACTGAATTTCGGAAGTTTTATAAACTGAGCGTTTAATATATTGAAAACTGAACAAGAAGACTGATAGAATCTGATCTAAAATAAAACTATCGGTTGCCCTTAACTGAAAGTTAGTACGCAGATTTTCAAAGGCAATTGGACTAGAAAACTGAACTACGCAGACAACTAGCTGATCAGTTGGAACTGATTAGTTACTACAAACATTTGTGAGCTTATCAGCTACATCCCATCAGTTGATCTTTTAGCTGTACACGTCATCAGTTAAGGAAAAGGACGTTCAACCGACAACTATATAAAAGCTGACTGCAACAAGTAGTGGGATTGTAAAAGCTGCAGTGTACGATTGTCAAAAGAATGTTGACATGGCAAACAACGGATAGAAAGTTTCAAATCACATTCAACATTACCGTTGGACGCAAAGCTTGTAAATAGCAGAGAAGAGCAGCTGAGAAAAACTCAAATCTGAATCAACCCGATCGATATACTATTCTTTCAACTGAGCTATTATTCTGCTGAAATCTTTGCTCACACTTATTGTATACATTCATAGCATTCAAGGCTATACTTCGAGTTTACAAGCACAAACTGTCATTATTGTAATACCTGATCTTGAAGAGATCAGTTGTGCTAAGTTATTTCAGTCCAATTGAGTACTGTTAACAAGTTTGTAACTAAGAGTTTCAGTTTGACATTGTTAAATCCAAAACTGAAGTCGGTCTGTATAACTCTTTGTATTGATCAAAGTTTTTTAGTGAATATCCTATCTTTGTAATAGAAGGGGTGACGCAGGAGTTTTTGAAATCTCCGAACAACCATAAAATCTTGTGTCTTCTTATTTCAGTTTTATTCTATCTATCAGTCAGTTTATTTCCGTATTTTTATAGTTAACTGATTGATAATCTTGTATCAGTTAATCACTAAATTGACTCATAAATCTAGAAAAGGTTGTGAAAATTGTTAGTTTTTATTCAACCCCTCTTCTAAACACTCTTTCACCTTTACCCGATCCTATCAGACTTTTACTAGTCATTTTTCACCGGTTGCAAGACTTGAGGTCATTCGAATTTTCTGTGCATATGCTCTTTCAAGGACTTCAAAGTCTAGCAAATAAATGTAAAGTCGTCATTCCAAACGGTCACCTGAAAGAGAAAGTTTATGTTGAACAACCTCAAGGTTTTATCAATCTTGGTTGTTCTAATTATGTTTTTAAACTAGATAAAGCTTTGTGTGAACTAAAGCAGACACCTAAAGCTTGGTATGATAGCCTCCTTTAACTTTTAATTGATCACAATTTTGTGGTAGGAACAACGGTAGATAAGACCTCGTTCAAATTTAACAAGGGAGATAATATTTTGCTAGTCCAAATATATATCGGTGATATAATATTTGGTTATACTAACCCCAAACTTTGTGAGAAATCCTCTAAACTTATAAAAGAAAAATTTTAGATGAGCAAGATGGGCGATCATACATTTTTCCTTGGATTTCAGATCAAACAACTAGACAAAGCCATTTTTATCAATCAATACAATTATACCAAAGAGCTCATCAAGAAGTTTGCAATAAACAAATGTTCTATTACATTCACCCCATGAGCGCATCAATCAAGTTTGATAAAGATGAAGGAGGAATTCTGGTCAAGGTAAAAATGTATCAAGATCTCATAGGATCAGTATTATATCTAAGTTCTATTCGATTGGATATTATGTTTGCAGTCTATCTTTGTGCTAGATTCCAAGATTCTCCAAAGCAATCAAATTACACTGTAACTAAGCATATCCTTAAATATCTTAAAAGAACTATCAATGTAGGTCTTAGTATCCCAAAGACTAAAGTTTTAACTTTATTGGATATTCTGATACAGATTATGCGGGTTTCAAGATTGACAAGAAGAGCACCAACAGATCCTATCAATTCCTTGGATGATAGATTATCTTCTGGTTCAAAAGAATCAGACATTCATAGAAACTTCAACTATAGAAGTAGAATATCTTGCAATTAGAAGTTGTTGTGCACATATCCTATGGATTCAACAAAAACTCAAAGACTGTGGGATCCGATCGAATAAGTCTCCCATCTTCTGTGACAACACAAGTGCTATTTCCATAACATGCAATCTTGTGAGGCATTTTAGAACAAAACACATTGATATTAGACAGAATTCATAAGGAATCATGTAATGAAAAAGTAGATTCGACTGGAATACATTTCATCCGATCAACAGACGTCAGATATTCTTACCATACCACTATCGGACGTTAGGTTTTCTTATTTTAGAAAATTCTTAGTCTGATAGATCTGTATTAGTACATATGTTTAGGAAGAACACTCCTTGACATTTCATTGAATTATAATGAAGTATGAATGTGTCAAACTTGATAAATAATTTTCCTGCCGGTACATAAGCTTTCAATCAAAACAGTTAATTAAATGACTTTTGGAAAGTGTGATTTGATCCGACCGTTGACACTTAATTCTTCATTATTATATTTAAATATGTATTTATGGGAAAAACTGGTTCATATTTATCTTAATTACCAACAATTGCTTTTATGCATTTATCATGTGATTAAAGTCATTAATCACACGCGTTTATTTTAAAACATTTTGGCGCCATCTCATATGTTCTCAATTTCAAATTTCAAATCTTAAATTGTACTGGCAGGATAATATTTGGAGCACTGGATTCTCTCTTGCCGATAGCCTTATTCCGATAGAGAAACGTGACCTCAAGGTAGAATTACGATTCCTTGCCAACATTGTGGCCAAATCTCTATTAGACAAAGTAGGGGCATACAACAAGATCAATCAGAAGAAGTTTCAGTACATGGGGGTGATCGCATCGAAGATCGTTGACACGAGATCTGATATTCTATTTGGGACTCTTTGCAAAATGACCAAGGGAAATGGTCTGTCTGAAGGATTCACACCACAAATTTGTTATCTTCTAGAGTTGTTGAAGGTGACATTTGGCATTATTGAGCCACTACATCCAAAGAAGTGGCAGAAAGATATTACTGTCACTGAATTTATGAAGAAGAACACCTCTACCACCGCTACTAAACGATTGCTGATAAAGGCAGGTGTTGTGCAAAAGGCTCAGAAAAATAAGAAGTCACCGACTAGGGCACCAGTAAAAAAAAGTTGGTTTACTTTGAGACCGATGAAGAGGACAACTAGGAGAACATCATTAGGCCCAAGACGCCAACTGTTGCATCCAAATGGTTGAATGCTGATGACTCCAAGCGATCGAAGGACGATAAGCAACCCCATTAGAAGAAGATCAAGTTAATGTATAAAGTGACTCAACAACTGACTGTTTCATCCAAGACTCCTACTTCTCTTGAGTCAAATTTTGCTCTGACACTCTTTCAACTATTGAAGGTGGTGGCAAAGAAAATGAATATGTTCAATAGATGGTTTGAACATCACACCTCAGTAATTTTCAAGACCATCTTAGAGGAGAATCTCCTAGAGAAGTTGGCCTCTCTGGAAGGCCAGATGTTAGATTAGGATGAGACTGATGAAATTGAAGTAGATCTTAGCCGACAGACGTTTAATGACTTCCAACTAAGGGAAAGCCTTCCACGGCTGATACTCATCTAGTGACAGCAAATTTTGATACCACTAGTCGCACATCTCCTGATGATGCTGTCGTATTCTAATAGCTAGAGTTGGATGTTTTGTCCATTGGCTCCAAGATTCAAAATAAGCAGAGGGAGTTTGAAATGCCTCTTCAACCCCTCCCCAAGGGAATCAAAATATACGCTAATGAAGATCTTGCCATGCTAAATGCTATGGGCATAGAAAAAGAAGAGGTCGGAAAGAAATGAAAGAAAAAAGGGAAAAAAAGATTGTCCCAGACATCAACAAGTCATATATTGACGATGGCCCTTCCATTGTTTATGATGGCGAACAAGCAGCTGTTGAAGAACCCTCATCAACCTCTATAGATCATTCAAACATTGATCTTGCTTCAAGTGTTGGGGAAACCCAACCAAAGGTATCTTTCTCTTTCTCTACTTTTACGAACCCTGAAACAGGTCCTTCCATAATTTTTAAAAGGGATGCACCACTACCTGAGGTCCCTCTATCTTCAATGAATGAAATGATGAAGTCTATGATGGACTTTGACCTCTTCGATGACCGGTCCACTCGCATGGACATTCATCAAGAGATCGGTCCCAAGAGTACATCTCTTGAGACTATAACTGAAGGAAGCTCCAAAGTCCCTATCTTCTCAGAAGATAATTCATCAAGCTGAATCTTCTGTTCTTTCTCTTCCATTGTTGAGTCTGACATACCAAAAAATGCATCCACCATTCTTCCTAATAGTGAAGGCAAATCTGGAGCCGATAATATGGAGAATTTTGAGATGGACACAGATAATGAAGACAACTTGTCGGAACCTAGTGATTGTGAGGCTGACCCTTGACACACAACTGATCAGATTGTGGCCGATGTACACTATGTAGAGGTCAATTTCAATCTCGAATAGGTCTGACGTCTCATGGTCAAATTTTATGCTAGTTGCTCGATGTCGATAACCCCAATCTCACCAAGATGTTATGAGAAATTTTTTTGAACTCAAATCAGATATAAAAAATTTCATGAAAAAGTTAAAAGAAAAACTCCAACGATATCATAGCTATCTTGTCTTGACAGTTAGCCCAAAATGAATAAAGATTTGGGGCTCCTATTGGCGATTTTAAGGGTAGCCACCTACAAGAAATGCTGGATCATTTTCAAAAATGTGATGCCAAAATGGGGGAAGAAGAATAGCAAGAAGAACAACAGAGGTAAGAAAATGCCAAGCAGAGACGAGATGAAGCAAGGAAAAGAGCAGGTGAATAGGAAAAGAGATTGAGAAAACAACATAAGAGAGGTGGTGGAGCAGGAGATGTAGAAGTTCTAGGTTTAAGAAGTAGTATAGGTGTTTATATTTTTATGCACGTAGATGTATTAGGATGTACTGCTTTAACTCTACATTGTTTTAATGAAATTAATTATCTCAATTAAATTCATTTTTCTTGTAGCTTAGGTTCCTGTGACTAGGTTTTTTCATCATCAAAAGGAAGAAAATTGTTAGATCTTTTAGTTTTCGTGATAACAAACAATAACTTAGTGAATTAGATCAAGACTCATTTGCAATAATTGCAGGTACTTGACTGCCCACTGAAGATTTAGAAGAAGTAATTCAATCGGTCTCAAGATGCAAAACTATCTAACTATTTTATCATCTGCAGCGTGTTTGATCTACCCAACTGCTCAAGCATACAAGTTTGTGGTTTAAGAGCTACTCAACCGTTCACCTTATTGAAGTACATTTATAAACGGTTGAGTAAAGTCACCTTCATATACAAGCCATATATTTTATCTAATCTATCGGAAAAGTTGGCAGATAATCATGCACGACATACACGATATCAGAAGATAAGATAGTTTTCCTAAAAAAATCTATGCGCAGACTAGTTAATTTTTGTTGTCAGTGGTCGTTTCCTCTCACATTTGGTAAATGCAAAATTGCTCATTAATTAAAGTCTACTATAAATCATATAAGGATGTCAACAACAGTACTATTTCATTAATTCCCATATATTGAGCTACATTCGAACGAACAACATGAAGATGTAAGAAATACTATAAATAGAGAATGTCAAGACTAGTTTAAGGACTTAGAACTTTAACAACTACGAGACTTTACATACTTGAAATGTTATCTGAAAAAATTTCTAATAACTCATAACTCAGATATCAACTACTGCTCAACAACCTTCACATAAAATATCATTTATCAGATCACAAAGGATCATCAATGGCCTATGTCAAACTACTCAACCATTTCTGTCTGAAAAGTTTAAAGAGTTATTCAACATATTGAATATGAGGATTCACTTCTTTACTCCATTTGTGTTGTATTGGTTGTTATACTATGTGTCTCAGCCGTTAGTGTTAACTAGGGATTTTCGACTTAGACAGTAGATAAGTCTTATGGTTGAATCAGGTTGTTATAAAGAGTTGTAATACCAAAGTCTTCTAATGAAATCCTTCTTCAGTGGAATAATGGATGACGTATGAGCTTAAGTCACCGAACAACCATAGAATTCTTGTGTCATTTCTTTACTGCATTTACTTATCTTGTTTATTTGCTATATTTGATTATATCATATTCAAAAGAATAATCGGATCATTTTCTGCACTGTGTGTGGTCCAATCATTTCTTATGAATTGAGAAAATCCGGTCTTCTATAGTTAACTCTATCAAAACCGGTCGCATTAATTTGAAGTGTTTTTTTAAACAAGTAAAGTGTTTATTCACCCCCTTTAAAACATTTCAAATCCTAACACTTTCTAATCATAAGCTGGAAACAATCTCGTTGTAATTGATACCAAGAGTTTCAGTAGGCTATGTTTAAGTCCTACTGATGTGGATAGTTACAAAGTGTGTAATACCAATGTATTTTAGTGATACTTTCTGAAAACAGAAGAATGAGAGATCTAGATAGGTTCCACCTTCGAAATTCCAGAAATAACCCATCATGTTTATTCACTGCGTTACTAAATTTCTTGTTTCACATAGTTTCGGTCGACTTTTCCCGCATCATATAACAATTGTCTACTAAACTTTGCTGGATGATAATAAGAATTCTGCGGTTAACAACTGTAACGTCCGAAAAACCAACTTATGTAAACTACATGTATGCAAAATTATTTTAATTGCTTAATTGTTTTATTGATTTTAAATGCTTGCATGATATTTAATTTATGATTAAAAATATGATTGCATGATTAAATGATAATATGCATGATTTCATGAAATTGAAGGATCTTGCAAGAATATTCAATAATAGGTCGGGGAAAAAAGACCGGAGACAACTAAGACAAGAATAATTATTTTTAATTAAATATGTGCAAGACTTCCTAATATGATTAAAAATGATTTAATTTTTCTAAAAATATTAGAGTTCAAATTATTTTACGAGTCGAACTCGATTTTTCTCAGGAAGCCAGTTTTGGGCAAACAATGAGTTTTTAAAAGATTAAAAATATTATTTTTGGAGAACTAATTTTATAAACTTTTATGTTTTAATTAAATAAGTGTTATTGAGCCCAATTAAATTATTTATAGTAGGTCCAATTACCCTTAAGCTTGCAACCTAGAACCAAAGCCCATTAACGTGTTGACTAAACATCATAAAAATCATAATATGCATGATTTAATTTTTTATGCATGAAAAATATAGGAGTTAGATCACTTTTACGGTAGAACTTATATTTTCAAAAATATGATGTTATTACGCTCGTTTTAAAAACGTTATGAATCCAACGAGTACGCTACGAACGTAAGATGTTATATGAATGAAATATGGTTAAAACATGATAAAAGTAAAGGGGAAACAAGCTGGAAAACCGAGGGAAACAAAAAGAGTGGAACCATGGGTTTTGCAAGGTTCAAGGTCACGGCTAGTTGTGCAGAGGGGTTAGGGCTCGATCAGATTTTGAGGAGGGATCTTAAGGGTCGAGGTCAGGTACTAGGTAGAGTCCTAGCATGGCTAGGACTCGTGTATCAGGGCTGGGGAGGATTCCACAAAAGTTAGGACTCTCCCATAGAAAATCCTCGATCGGCTGCTGCACAGGGGGCTGCGCTCAGTAGGTGCATGGGCTAAATGGTCTAGGTGTTGGCTAAGGGTGGTTCAAAGAGGGTAAAGGGGGTTCGGCCTTGTGGGTGGCTCAAGCATAGATCCCTAGTCGAAGTAGGAGATGCATAGGCGCAAGGGAGTTACGCGCAGGTTGCTATCTTAGTTTCAGGTGGCTCGTTTTTTGAGTTCAGGGGTCTGGGCTAGGCTTGGTTAGGTCTGAGCATGGTCCAGGGTAGGTTAGGGTCAGATGGGCTCGGTGGTGGTTCGGCTGGAAGTGTCCTAGGTTGGCTAGGAGTCTATTAGCATGAGTTGTAGTAGAGTGCAGTTTCGGGTCTTGTTCCAGGAGGCTTGAGCATGGGTTAGGGTCAGGTTCTATGGGTCAGGGTAGGTCAAGAGGGTGCCTAGGTGGGTCGGCTCGGGTTTGGCTCGAGGTGGCTCGAGCGTGGCTCGACTAAATAAGGAGTTGGCTCGGTGGTCTTGTTAAAGGGTCAAAAACGAGAATATAAATGAATAATTTCGAACCATGGGTCCACGGGTGTGGTTCATGGCTCACAAGGTTATTTTTGGTAATAAAAAGTCTATTTTTAAGATTTGGGAAGAAAAGTAACGAGTTTTAAACTTATTCAGGATTTGAACGCCTCACGAATTATTAATTAAATAATTAATTGAAAAACATATATTTAAGCCGAATAAAATAATGAAAAATTAGATTTAAGCTTAAATAATTATTTGGGATATGCCCTTGTCATTAGAAGTAAAAAAAAGATAAAATAGAGAAATTTTACGTTTAGGGGCAAAACGGTCATTTTACACTTGAAAATAGTAAACGACATGCATTTCCCCGAATGCTGTAATATATGATAAAATGCTTATTTTGGATATTTAAGGAATTTTATGATAAAATGTTAAAGCTAAAAGAGGTGTTACATGCTTGGTTTAAAAGAAAAATGATATTTAAATGCATGATTTTTATAAGTGATGAAAATATGGAACGTTGGAGGAGGTGAAGTAATTGTGAATATTATGATGATATGAATGGAGATATCGTGAGGGAGAAGGCCCCAGAGGGAGCCCATTTATGGGAGAAGGCCCAGAGAGAGCCCGATGATCGTATTTCCATATGATGCTGTAGGCCAAAGCTCAGTTGACGGGTGAGAGTGTCGCTGATGTCCCCGCCGCCCAGTACTGTGGTTACATGTAGATGGATTCGTCGACCTTATGATGAAACGAAAGACACAATTAACGATCCGAATTCAATAAAAAGAAAATGTTTATGATGAAAGAAAATATGATATGTTATGAAATGATGAAAGAGAAAATGTTAGTTTTAGCTTTATTGCTAAGTTAGGATTTGAAAACGTTTGACGATTTTATGTTTTGAATTCTTGCTTTTGAATTTTCAAATATAGTTGATCGTTTTATTTTAAAAATGGTACAAAATATTTTAAGTATATGTATACTTATTGTTGGATATCGGTTTTCTCGTGCCCAAACGTAGCGGAAGATTTTAAAAAAAATTTAGATCTTGACATTGAAGATATTTTCAGCACTCGTATGGTTTTAATAAATTAAACATACATATGAGGTTTAAAACTTTTACCTTAGTGAACAATTTTCACTTGGCTCCAGCTACGCCGGTATAAGCGAACGTAGCTCTTGTTGTAAATCCTACGTACGTTCGTCGAGGCTCCTTTCTTCAATCTTCGGACCTGATTACTTGTTCCTCTTCTAACTTGCACTAGAAAGTATAGAAGGATTTTTCGTTTGAGATAAAAATGAGAGGCGGCACAAAACCAAATTGGTGAAGGCCGAAAATTGAGAGAATGAAGGAGGATTTTCAAAAACCTTCGCTTGGAGGCTAGGGTTTCGAAAATTGCATGTGTTAATTGTCTTTAACCTTAAGCCTAATACATATATATATAATCTTATGGTCCATTAATTAAATTAAATACTTAATGGGCTTAATCAATTAAGTATTCTAGTCTAACTAGTTTAATTAATTAATTATTCTTTTAAAGTCCAATTAAGAATCATTATATATGTATGTTGGTCTTGTACTCCTACAAGCTCGTTATACATATGCATATTACATTTAATTAAAATCTTTTTTAAATTCAACATCAGAATTTGATATTTAAATTATAAATAAAACTAATTGAATTTATCACCTCCAAAAATTAAATATCAAAAATTTAACTCCTTGAATTTATTCTGCTCAAAATTTAATTATCATAAATTCAACTACTTGAATTTACTATATCATAATTTTATACATATATTCAACTATTTGAATTTATTATCTCAGTGTTTTCTATAAATTCAACTCCTTGAATTTATTATCTCAACGAGGGAAAAAATAATACAGTACTTGTGTGACCCTCAATGGTTCACAGATATATCTAGTCGTGGGTTCACAACCCTTTGTGATTCATGACATAATCTTTTATTCGGGCTTATCCTAATTTGCCCCCATTGTATGTATCAACAATTGATTATATTTCTGATTAAACTCATCGAATCATGGTAAGAGCATCTAGTAGCATCGCCCCATGATTCCCTAGGTATCACTGATAGTGCCTGCAAGAATCAGTCGATTATGATTAACGTACAGTACGGTCCCTTCATCTCATATATCCTGATCGAATTTGAAACCATTGGTTTATCGAGGGTTGCATAATAATTCGATAACTATGTGACACATTTTTTAGAATAAATAGTGGTATCGCATGTACAATTGGAAAACTCATTCTCTAACGTACATCTTATACTTTGGCCAGAGATCTCATGCACTATTATTTCATCAAATCACATATGATATCCACACCCGTAGGTAAGCGGTGAATTCCCGACTATAATGCACTAGCTTCTACATGTGTCACAATTGTACCCAATCTCGCCACCTGATGTCCCTCCTAGAGTCGTTAAACGAGTCAAAGCATAGCCCTAGCATATAGAGCCTTATTGTTGTCCTAGGTCGTAAGGACTAACGGTGTACAATCATAACCACAGACTTATCCTTTCGATGAATGATAACCACTTGGAAAGTCCGAGTGAGGGTAGTTCGGTATAATTATCATATGACTACCCATCTGCATGTTTGGCCATCTCTATGCCCTTATCAAGAAACGCCGGTACACAACATCACAAATACTAGTCTCGAGCTCAAGCGACCTTTATCTACGTTTTAGGCGGCTGAATCGACTAGGAACAAATTTAAATTCATACAATGTTTACAAATGAGTTTCAACATCGAATTACGATTCATTTATATTAAAGTATAATCAAGATCTTTATCTATATTGTTCACATGGGCATACAGATAAAGAAATAACAAACTATGAAATAATGAATTATATTAAAATAAAGATTGTTTATTACAATTGAATCAATAAATTTCCTAGCCAACAGTTGACTTACAGAGCATCTACTCTAACACTTATATCGGCCGAATCATGAGGGTTTAAAAAAAATAAATTTTTATTGTACTTTAAAGAAAACGAGTAGTGAAAATTTCAGAAGAAGTCATCTCAAGTACGAAAAGAAAAAAAATTTAGGAGGTGTTTGTTCACCCCCTCTAAACCTTCTCCACCAATCCTAACAGATTTATCCCTGAAAATCTAATTGTTAATGAAGTTATTAGCATATATTATTTTGTATTTTGTTAAGAAATTTTTTGGCTTGTATGATATCAAATTTCAGGCTTCACTACTACTAGTGTGAGCAAAAAACCCACGTTGAGCCAAAGAAAGCTACGCCCGTTGTTCTATATGTAAAATGTTATATATATATATAATTATTTTAAAATAGTTCGGATATTATATAAAGGAAACCAAAATATTTAGTAATATAATTTTTAATAATAATGAAATGAATAAAATATTCAATCGTTTATTGTAACAAAGATAATATGCATATATCTTAGAATATGACACTGGTAATCGTTTTACTATATGAGAAGTTTTTTTT
The DNA here is from genome assembly GCF_025594145.1 of Primulina tabacum. NCBI lineage: Eukaryota > Viridiplantae > Streptophyta > Magnoliopsida > Lamiales > Gesneriaceae > Primulina > Primulina tabacum. The sequence continues at coordinate 38,882,601 of NC_134553.1, read as the reverse complement.
TTAATGACGTGAAACACACATTTAATATCCTTTAGTGTGTATTGAATAAACTGTCGAGTTAAAACAGTCGACTAATAATATGTTTTTGATCCTATAATGTTTGAAGCATAATGAAAATATATTCCCTATATATATTAGTGCATTTACAAACTCTTACAAGGTAACAAAGATTTCAAGGTGCTCTGGCTCGCGAATCTTCACCCATTCTTTAATACTAATACAGGCGGTTCTTTTTATTTTATTTATTGGTGCTGCGATTCATACATTTTTTGGGGATTCTTTTTCTATTCGATTGAGGAATATATGGCCTGCATCGATCTTTTGTACGATCTTCGGTTAGGAAACTTATGATTCAAGATTTTCTTTTTTGTGTGGTATGTAATAATTGGCGTGGTCATCCAAGACTCCAAGTTAAGCAATCTGTAATAAATGGGATGATCAAATATATATTATTACTTGTTACTCATATATATTACATTGTTTTGGTTAATGTCCCATTCCAATCATATTTTTTCAAACCATGGAAATAAATTGCATCACTTTGTGCTTGCCAAAGACAAAAGTCGTCGCCACATTCTCCACTGATTTTTGAGTTAAATACCTCGAATGCACTGTCCTTGGATCCCCACCATAGATGACAAAAGAAAACAGTATTTGAGAAAAATGCGTCGCAAAACTTCCAAGTAAATTCTCCATCCACTTGAAGTGTACGATATCCTAATTCATCGTCCTTAGACGCACAGTGCAACTTTAACACAGATCCCGGAGGAAGATTATTAGCCACTTGGACATGATACAATTTTGTCAGGCAAATTTTAAATGCAAATGAAGTGTGGACATGAAGGTTAAATACAAGCGCACACAACATTAACAGGGCTTTCATTTTAATGTTTGTATATATATAAATATTGTTTATTCAAGATCATGCATGTTTGGTTCAAGGACTCGATTTCTTTAATTTATAGTGTTGAAAAAGAAGATCAAAGAAAAGGAAATTATATATCTCGAGAATCTTTTTCTTTATCTTTATCTTTTTTTTTTTTTTTGTAATTTGACAAAAGTCTATGGAAATTTTAAGTGAAATTTCAAATATGTATGCATGTGAAAAAGTGTAATAAATGGCTCGAATGTAAAAAATGAAAATATTAAAAGTGAAATTAATTCACTCTTTCTTGTAATATTGTAGGAATACATTTATACGCCCAAATTAAATGTAACAAAGAAAAGATGTGAAGTTAATTTTCTATATGGGAAAATTGCAATTTTAGTCTCTCAAGTTGGTTTATATTTTGCTTTAGTGTCGTAACTTATCGAAATTTGGTTATCATTAATAAATTTGATTTTTTTTTGTCTTTTTATTCCATCAAAACTACTAAATCTTATGAATATTATTTATTTGGCGATCCTATATAGCTTATGTGACAAGAATAAAAGCGATATTATATATATAAATTAAAATCTAAATAAGCAAAACTATAGGAAAATGAAAATTTAATGTATTACTTTATTTTTCCTTTTATTGTTTAAATTGATTTTAATGTATGTAACATATGTTTTATTCTAGAGTCATATATAAGAGGATCAATGCCAAATAATCAATATTCTGTGGATTTATTGACTTCAAGTGAAAAAACCGAAACCCAAGAAACTCCACGTTAGATGAAAAACAATTTTTGAAAAATTAATAATTAATATTTAAAACAAATCAAATCACTGTATTAAAATCCAATTTTACGTTCTATATGTATAATTATGTTTTCAATAATCGTGATAATTTTTCCCCTTAATTTTAGTCATAAACTTACTTGGTGATCAGAATCTTGATTCATTATCATTTGTAACATCAAACGTTATAAAAAGTGAAGGAAAAACATATAATGAAATATTAGGATGTAAAAATTTATCGTGTTTAAACTTAATAACATGATATTGAATATGAAAAAATAGATCTAATGACGTTACCTACAACCATTGAATGTGAAGAAAGCTTATAACACCTCATTTGAATTTCTTCAAGTTAATAGTTTAATAGTTTCGTTCTAAGCAATCCAAATCACACAATTGATGGTGTTAAATATATTTGTTGTGTGTGCTTAGGGACCCCAGACTACACTGTTTACAAAAACACTCGTACTATCATCGAGTATATTTAAATATATATTGTGGCTTATCATGACCAGATATTTTGAATTTCAAAATATGATAAAATTCTCACGATATAATTTTGCACATCTAAACCTTCACAAATCTATTGCCAGTAGATAACATAATTTTTTGCATGATTAAATCACTTAATTATCATCATATGGGCCACTTAATAGGATAAAAATTTATAATTTAATAAATATTTTCCAACATTATCCTACTTGGCTATATATCTCCTTATTACAAAATGTGCAAACAAAATACATGAATAATAAATCCCCTAAATATGAGTATTATCTTTCATGTATCACAATATATCATGTTTCTCGAACTAAAATAATTTAATGAATAAACCATAGGTTTACTCAGGTCCAACTTTAGTGATATTTCTCAAATCAATAAATGTGTACACAAAACAAATATAAAAAAAATATCATAACAAAGTTTCATTAATAAATGAATTTCTTCTTATAACAAAATTACATAGAGAAACCAAGTCCTTTATTTTCTACATGATCCATAAATTTATGTGGTGGCATGTTTTTAGTCAAAGGATCAATCGTCAATTCAGTGCTAATGTTTTCGAAAAACAATGTCCTATCTTAACACATTCTCTTATGACTATATAGTTAATATCGGTGTGCTTGCTTCGACTTCCACTTTTGTTATTCTCAACCATAAAAACAACAGCTGAATTGTAACAAAACAGTTTCAATGGCCTAGAAAAGAATCCACGATTCTAAGCCCTTAAATGAAACTCTTTTTCAAACACCATGTGAAGTGTTGGATAATCATTTCAATTTTTGAATAATTATATGACTTTATTTTATAAATCAACCTCGTTGGAAATGGTACAATGATTGATGGTCTTTTTTCAATTTTCCTTGCAAAATGATATCAAAGCTTCTATGCATGTTCAAGCAGGTATTAAAATATATGTTATAAATAAAGATTCCTTTATATTGTGGCACTGGAGATTGAGACACGTCCCCATAGAGAGGAATAAGAGATTAGTAAATGATGGAGTACTCAATTTTGGAATTTACTGATTTTGAGACGTGTGTGAACTTCATTAAAGGTAAGCAGACAAACAAATCCAAAAGGGGTGCCAAGAGGAGTACCAAATTGTTTCCAGACATGCATATGCAAAGTCTAAAATATTTCATCACTTTCATTGATGATTAATCACGATACATCTATATATATCTACTTGCTTCATAACAAGAACAAAGCGTTGTATGCCTTTAAAGTATTTACGGATGAAGTAGGAAAAGCATTGTGATAAAAAAAATTAAGACCCGATGTCTGATAGAGGTAGTGAATATTATCGTAGATACACTAAAGATGAACGAGCTCTTGGGTTATTTGCAAAGTTTCTTCATGAAAATGGGATCGTTGCGCAATCTACCATGCATGGTTTGTTGGAGTAGCGTTTTCTCGCATCCAATGCGCAACGGAAGTTTAAAAATTTTAACGTTCGAAACTTTCCTTGGGATCGTATGAATTTAAACATCCATAAGGTGTTTAGAATTTTTATCTTTGTATTTTTAATACTGACTTCAAACTATTCCGATTTTCAAGCGGATGTATTCCTTCTTGTATATTCCTTCGAACGGATCTCCCTCATTTGATTGTCAAATTAGGTCCACAATCGGAGAATTTGTTCATTGTTTGGATCACACTAAAGATCTCGAACAATTTCTGCGTTGATACTATGACACATGAATTTGATAAATCCAAAGTCGATGAGGCGGCGACGGGGCGGCGGCGGCGGCGACGGAAATTGACGGACGAATTTTTTTCTTCAAAATTTTGTGTTGGCCTAGAGGTTTTGTATGGAGAAAAGAAATTTTGTTGTGTATTTTGTTAGGTCTTGTTTTGTGTGTTATGTGTTATAAACATTTGACGACATTTATTAAAATACATAAGTCCTATTTTACAAGGATTTTTAATCCTAATATCTTTAGAACTTTTAATTATTATTAATTAAATTATCATATTATAATATCATGTATGAATCAACTTTTAATAATGCATAATTTATTTTATATACACATATTTATATCTCTATATAAAGTACATATATATATATATATATACATATATATTTGCACATTTAATATATGCAAAGACATATTAATTAAAATTAAATAACCATTATTTAATTTTCTTAATTAATTTATTAGTTGATTAATTCTAGACATCTCTGAAATATTTTATGAGAATTTTGAATATATTAGTAGCACAACTACTAATACTATTATTTAATTAGTAAATTTCAAATTCACTAAATAAAATAATTGTGAAATCATTATAACTCTGGTTGACGATCTGACAACGCCGGTTTATCAATGATATAAATCTTGTTCATATAATAAAAATTAAAAATTTTGAAGATCAAAATTTCTACTATCCATTTTCGACAACTGCCAGTTTTGTGAACTTCTTCAACCAAATAGACAGTTTCACTCTCCTTACTTAATTATCAATTAAGTCAACTTCCATTTCTTTCATCCTATGGAATCAACTTATAAATTCCTTTATAAGCATTATGTTTGATCTTCATTAAACTATGGTCGCCAAATTCAACTCTTTGAACTTTGACTATCTCAACGAGAACACAAAATCCGATACTTGGGTGATTCTCAATGCTTTAGGTATACATCTACCTTTGTGAATTCACATCTCTAAGTGATTCAAAATAACATTTATTCTTATTCGAGGTTACCCTAATTAGCCTCATTTTTTCATCAACCCCTTGATCAAGATTATCAGAACTCATTTCTGATTGAACTCATCTGATCATGGCAAGACCGTCTACTAGTATCGCACCATGATCCCCTAGGTATCTATAATAGTTTCTGCAAGAACCTTAAGTTATTTTTAGCATACAGTATGGCTCTTTTAACTCATAAATCCCGATTGAATCTGCAAACATTATGTAATGCTCGAGATTTTGACAATTGCAATATGATATGATTTGTTGATAATTGAGATGTGATTATAGACGGAATGAATCAGACCGGGAAAGACAAAAGAAGATTGTACTTATGTGCGAGGATGAGCCCTCGCGCATATGCGCGACCCCGCCGGCGCATATGCGCGAGGCAGGCAGAGAACTTCGCGCATATACGCGACATGGACCCGCGCATGTGCGCGAGGATGGCAGAGAGTTGTGAAGAACCACGCGCATATGCGCGCACGCGCATATGCGCCGAGCGAGGGTGCGCATATGCGCGAGATGCCGCGATAAGGACGCGCCGAGGATGGTCGCGCATATGCGCGAGACGTGCTGCTCAAACATGAAGCCACCTAGCCTTGGACATGCAATATATTTGTGTATTCTTTCATTCCTCAACCAGAAAACGAGAAAGGGAATTCCAGAGAAAGCTTCATATTCCTTCGAAGAGTTTAATTGTGAATTGCGAGAAATCGGTCCGTCAGAATTTCAATCCGACTTCGATACCGTGTTCCTGGCGACAACGACTTCAACTGGACGTAAGTTTCTTATGTTTTTGATATGATTTTAAATTATGATATTGGAGGAATTGGATATGATTCATATATGATGTTCTTGACATGTTAGACATCGTATAATCGAAACCGGATCGAAGAACAGATACCGTATGAAATTGTTATGAATTTTTAGAGTTGATTTGATTGTGATTAGAAGGGTTTGATATCAGAATTGTGTTGTTATCGATTGTGAGATGTTGGGATTGATATATGATTGATACTGTATTGCTGGGTATATTGAGATGGTGCAGTTATGCCGTTGAAACATAATTTGATTGAGTTCCGATTGTATCCAGTATTGATTTGAGTGGTGTATTGATATTATACTCCTCGACCTTTGTCATTACCAGATTGAGTATGGACAGATTTGAATTTGAGGCTTCGACTTCATCTGACCGAGAATAGAAATGTATAAATTAATGTTGATCCGGGATTGCACAACTCGAGTTTGATTTAACTTGAGTTTCCCAAAATCACATACTTAATTGTCATTGCCTCGATATGTTGCAATGTTTGAGACTGATATGCTTATTCTATTGATTTATAGTTAAGCATAGGTTATGTGTAGAGTTATGGGCGGATGTACCTAGTTTTGGGCGGACATGCCTAGTCTTTGGTGGAGATGCCAAATTGGCGGAGAGGCCAAGTCTTTGGCAGAAGTGCCAAGACAGCGAACGTTTGGTCATATCGATGTGGCCTAGGAGTAGAGCAACTTCTATCGTCGAGATTCGTTATGGACAGGACCAAAGTCCATAAATAAGAACGTACCGTCACCGCGATTGGGAAAGTAGGTGAGAGATTGTTACGTTCTTATTCCGATCGGGATCCCTAGATTAGGAAAGAGTCGAGTCAGAGATTATGAGTCAGAGTTTGATTTACAGTCTTATATCGACTCATGTCTTTCAGAATTGATACAAGTTATTGATACTTGTTTCATGCTTTTATATCTGTTTATATGATTGCATGTATACATGATTTATACTAGGAATTGATATTTGTTTCATGCTTTCTCACCGGAGTTATCCGGCTGTTGTCTTGTTTATATGTGTGCATGACAATAGGTGGGACATGATCAAGGTCAAGACGAGGATGAGAGAGGACAGTTAGCGTGGAGATCCGGCCCAGAAGTAGATTAGGATTCAGCACTTGATATATAGTAGTTGAACCCTAGCTCGACATGAATGTATTTAATACAAGACATGTACTTTACTTTGATATGTATATCTAGATGGATTACATTACGTTTCCGCATTTGTATTTAAAAATAAATTAGACCGAGATTAATTAAATGATCCTAATAATGATTAAGAAGATGGATTAGGTTCAGGTCCCCACAGCAAATGGTATCAGAGCAGTAGGTTCCTTAGACTGAGATAGGAGCTAGTGAGCGGGGTAGAATGAGTTTTCTTTCTTTGCTTTTGATTGCTAGCATGCCTTACTGCTTTGAAATGCATGTTTACCTGTTTATTTGATTTGATTGTAAACATGTGTTATTGAGAATGAATTAGAACCGAGTCTTGATCAGCAGTAAGATGATCAGAGGAGGACTGAAACAAGTTTGTTGTATTTGGTTTCTAGTTCTTTTGGTAATCAGATATACCTCCTCGAAGAATTTCAGAACAAGGTAGTACATAGATTAATCAGATGGATGTGCCAGAAACTCCGATGGAAACAATGTTGAAGAGGTTTCAGTCATTTCAACCGCCGATTCTGAAGGGTACTGAGACGTCTGATGATTTTGAGAGTTGGCTAGATGATATATAAATGCTATTTGATTCACTTGATTACCCAGATGAACGTAGAGTTAAACTGATTGGGCACCAGTTACACGAGGTCGCGAAAAGTTGGTGGATCGCAACCAAGGAAGCCTTAGAACAGCATGGTACAGTGATTACGTGGAAAATCTTCAAAGCGGAATTCTATCAAAGGTTTTTCCCAGTATCATACCGAAAGGACAAGAGTACAGAGTTTGCTAACTTGAAACAGGGCCAGCTGAATATTGAAGAATATGTAGCAAAATTTTCTACCTTACTACGTTTTGCTCCTTATGTGGCTGGGAATGATGAAGCCGTAACTAATCAGTTCATCAATTGATTGAATCCTGAGATATTTGCAGTGGTAAATGTGGAGCGACCCCATAATTTTGCTGACGCCTTGAACAGAGGAAAGGGAGCTGAGGCAAGTTAGATCCAACAACGAGGAATGTCGTATGTTGCTCAACCACAGAAACAACAACAACCTCCAGCTCAATTCTTGCAATTCCCGTCAAGATTTGATAGTGGCAGTAGTAGTGGGGGAAAGACAGATTTTCTGAAAGCTCGAAGGAAACAGTTTAAGAAGTTAAGGAATAGTTTATCTAGCTCCAGTAGTTCTAGCCAGAGTTATACATGGGTTTATTCTAGAACTTGTGGAGGAAGACATTCCACAGAGCAATGCCGAGGGGTGTTTGGTAGTTGCCGTATCTGTCGACAGCCAGGACACTTTGCCAGAGTTTATCCACAGCAAGGTTCCCAGGGATCCCAAGGAGCAGAATCATTGGGATCAGTGGCACAGCCTGATAGACAATCATCGGTTGTTCACTCTTTTCAGCCATCCCCTACTCAATCACAGCCAAGGCCAGGACGCACCTGACGATGTAGTTGCAGGTAATGGTTTCCTGTGTGGTTATTTTTCATATGTATTGATAGATACTAATGCATTCCCTACAATTATCTTTGAATGAGTTGCATTGATATATGCTTTGTCTATTGAGTCATTATCTGCGGTAGTATTTATCTCTTTTCCGTTGGGGAGAGATTTTGTATCAGTGACGTCTGTTAGACATTGTATGCTGCAGTATTACGGACAGTGAGATTGAGTTAGATGGTATAGTACTTGGGTTGTCTGATTTTGATTACGTTATCGGTATTGATATGTTGACCAAGTACAGAGCTACCGTTGATTTTTTTCCAGAAGATTGTGAGATTCAGACCAGATATGGCTGATGAATTGAAATTTTACGGTAAGGATTCTAGATCTAGAATTCCTTTGATATCTGTGATGTTTATGATTCGATTATTACAGAAATGAGCAAAGGGATTCCTTGTGTATTCAGTTAACGTACTGAAATCGAACCTATCATTGGCTGATTTGCCAGTGGTATATGAATTTGCTGATGCTTTCTCAGATGGGATTTCAGAATTGCTTCCAATCAGAGAGAGAGACTTCAGCATTGAATGCGTACCAGGTAAAGTTTCTATCTTTAAAATACTGGACAGGATGGTACTGATTGAATTGAAAAAGTTGAAAGAGCAGCCTGAATATTTACTGGCCAATGATTACATTAGACCAAGTGTTTTCCTTGGGATAATTCAGTTATGTTTAGAGGCTAATGAATCGTATATTCAGAAGTATTTTGATGTTTTTGTGATTATATTCATCGATGACATTCCGATATATTCGAAGAGTATGATCGATTATACCGAACATTTGAGACTTGTGTTGAGTACTTCGAAAACAGAGAAATTGCATGAAAAACTGTTAAAATGTGAGTTTTAGCTGAGACAGATTGTATGTTTGGGGCACAGTATATCCGAAGATGGTATAACGGTTAATCTGAACAATGTTGAAGACGTGATCAGTTAGCCAAGACGACACTAGTGTCAGAAATTCGCAGTTTTATGAGTTTAGCAGATCAGTATCGATGATTGATGTTTCGAATCTGATTGAATATTGTTGTTGTTTTGAATCCGTGTTTGAAACAGATAGTAGACCGTGGAGAATGTATATTGTGCAGGCCGAATCAGAGCTGATTTTGAAAATTAAAGCAGTTCAGAAAGTTGATCAGAATGTTCAAAATTCGATTTCGATGGTCAGAGCAGGGCATCGAGCAGAGTATCAGGTACGTGATCATGTACTGTATGTGAATAATCGTCTTGTTGTGCCAGATGTTTCGGATTTGAAACGACGGATATTGTCAGAAGCGCATAGCAGTCTATTCAGTATTCATTCTGGTAGCAGAAAGATGTAGAATGATTTGAAAAGAAAGTTCTAGAGGAAACAGATGAAAGCTGATATTGCTGAATTTGTATCCAAATGTCTGAATTTCCAGCAGGTAAAAACAGAAAGACAGAAACCAGGAGGATTATTACAGAGCTTGTTTATTCCTGAATGGAAATGGGATCACATTTCCATGGATTTTGTAACTGAAGATACCGAGATCCTCCCGAGGTTGTGATGCGATTTGGGTCGTGATTGACAGATTGGCCGAATCAGCATGTTTTATTCCGTACAAGATGACGTACAGACAGTACCTGAGGGCAGAGATCTATGTCAGAGAGGTGGTCAGATTACATGAAGTGCCGAAGTCGATTGTATCGGACCGTGATCCTCGGTTTACTTCTCACTTTTGGCAGAGTTACAACAGGCTCCAGGTACTAGATTACATCTAAGTACCGCATATCATCCACGGACTGACGGACAGTCAGAGTGGACTATCCAGATCTTAGAGGATATGCTTAGAGCTATAGTGCTTGATTTTAGCACTAATTGGCAGGATACATTGCCACGTTGTGAGTTGTCGTACAACAATAGAACTATCAGACGAGTATTGAGATGGCACCGCTTGAAGCGTTGTACGGTAAGAAATGCAGATCCCCTCGTTATTGGGACGATATCTATGAGGTTCCTGAGATTGGACCTGATATGATCAGAGATATGACTGAAAAAGTGAAGCTGATTCAGAAGAGAATTAAGACAGCTCAAGACGGACAGGCCAAATATGCCAATGTTCAGCGTAGACCGTTGGTATTTGAGGCAGGAGACTGAGTATTCCTGAAGATTTTACCTTTCAGCGGAGTTGTCAAATTTGGCAAGAAAGGGAAACTGTCTCCACGTTATATTGGGCATTAGTATAAGATTCTGGAGAAGATAGGAGATCGTGCCTATCGACTCGCATTACCGCCTTCTCTATTTAGAATACATGATGTCTTTCATGTTTCTTTATTAAGAAAATATCTTCCCGATGCTTCACATGTCATTTAGCCAGACGAGGCTGAACTTGACAAGACACTGAATTATTTTGAGAAGCCGATCTAGATTCTCAATCGTAAGAAAAAGCAGCTCCGAACGAAGACTATTCCGCTTGTAAAAGTTCAATGGAGTCGACATGACATTGAAAAAGTTATCAGGGAAATTGAATCAGATATAGGACAGAGATTTCCAGAGTTGTTTCATTGATGAGAGTTTTCTATTCAGCTTCTATTATACATTTCTTTCTGATATGATTTGATTCCCTGCGATTTTGGGGACGAAATCGTATTTTAGGGGGGGAGAAATGTAATGCCCGAGATTTTGACTATTGTAATCTGATATGATTTGTTGATAATTAAGATGTGATTATAGACGGAACCAATCGGATCGGGAAAGACGAAAAAAGATTGGACTTATGTGCGAGGATGAGCCCTCGCGCATAAGCGCGACCCTGCTGGGCGCATATGCGCAAGGCAGGTAGAGAACCTCGCGCATATGCGCGACATGGACCCCGCATGTGCGCGAGGATGGCAGAGAGTTTTGAAGAACCTCGCGCATATGCGCCGAGCGAGGGCGCGCATATGCGCGAGATGCCGTGATGAGGACGCGCCGAGACATAATGTCTCGCGCATATACGCCGAGGATGGTCCCGCATATGCGCGAGACGTGCTGCTCAAACATGAATCCACCTAGCCTTGGACATGCAATATATATGTGTATTCTTTCATTCTTCAACCAGAAAACGAGAAAGGGAATTCCAGAGAAAGCTTCATATTCCTTCGAAGAGTTTAATTGTGAATTGCGAGAAATCGGTCCGTCAGAATTTCAATCCGACTTCGATACCGTGTTCCTAGCTACAAAGAATTCAAGTTGATGTAAGTTTCTTATTTTTTTGATATGATTTGAAATTATGATATTGGAGAAATCGGATATGATTCATATATGATGTTCTTGACATGTTAGACATCGTATAATCGAAATCGGATCGAAGAACAGATACCGTATGAAATTGTTACGAATTTTCAGAGTTGATTTGATTGTGATTAGACCTATTTGGTATCATAATTGTGTTGTTATCAATTATGAGATGTTGGGATTGATATATGATTGATACTGTATTGCTGGGTATATTGAGATTGTGCAGTTATGCCGTTGAAACAGAATTTGATTGAGTTCCGATTGTATCCAGTATTGATTTGAGTGGTGTATTGATATTATACTCCTCGACCTTTGTCATTACCAGATTGATTATGGACATATTTGAATTTGAGGGTTCGACTTCATTAGACCGAGAAGAGAAAGGTATAAATTAATGTTGATCCAGGATTGCACAATTCGAGTTTGATTTAACTTGAGTTTCCCAAAATCACATACTTAATTGCCATTGCCTCGATATGTTGCAATGTTTGAGACTGGTATGCTTATTCTATTGATTTATAATTAAGCATATGTTATGTGTAGAGTTATGGGCGGATGTACCTAGTTTTGGGCGGACATGCCTAGTCTTTGGCGGAAATGCCAAATTGGCGGAGAGGCCAAGTCTTTGGCGGAAGTGCCAAGACACATGACGTTTGGTCATATCGATGTGGCCTAGGAGTAGAGCGACTTCTATCATCGAGATTCGATATGGACAGGACCAAAGTCCGTAAATAAGAACGTACCGTCACCGCGATCGAGAGAGTAGGTGAGAGATTGTTACGTTCTTATTCAGATCGGGATCCCTAGATTAGGAAAGAGTCGAGTCAGAGATTATGAGTCAGAGTTTGATTTACAATCTTATATCAATTCATGTCTTTCAGAATGGATACATGTTATTGATACTTGTTTTATGCTTTTATATCTGTTTATATGATTGCATGTATACATGATTTATACTAGGAATGTATTTCTCACCGGAGTTATCTGGCTGTTGTCTTGTTTGTATATGTGCATGACAATAGGTGGAAAGGATCAGGGTCAAGACGAGGATGAGAGAGGACAGTTAGCATGGAGATTCGGCCCAGAAGTAGATTAGGATTCAGCACTTGATATATAGTAGTTGAACCCTAGCTCAACAGGAATGTATTTAATACAAGACATGTACTTTACTTTGATATGTATATCAGATGGATTACATTACGTTTCCTCATTTGTATTTTAAAAAAAATTTAGTACCCAGATTAATCAAATGATCCTAATAATGATTAAGAAGATGGATTAGGTTCGGGTCCCAACACATTAGTATATCGAGAGTTGCATATGAATTCAACAATGATGTGATGTATCTTTGAGTAATAATAGTGACATGGTGTGTGCATTAGAGGAAACAACTTTCCAAAATATACATGTCTTTCTCTGGCCAGAGATTTCTCGGACTAAAAACTCATCAGATCATATGTGATATATTCACCTGTAGGCAAATGAATTCCCAATTACAATGTATTTTCTCCTACGTATTTCAAAACTACATCCAACCTCGCCACTTGATGACCCCCAATGGAGACATTAAACATATTAACGTGCATGCTAGTATGTAGAACCTCTTCGTTGTCTCGGGTCAAATGACTAATGGTTTACGACCATAACCATAGACTATTCTACTCGATAAGTGATAACCACTTGGACAGTCTGAGGGAGGGTTGTTTAGTGAATCATCAAATGATCACACATCTGTATGAATGGACATCTCCATGCTCTTACCAATGAAATATGATGTTGCATCACATATACTAGTTTCAAGCTCAAGAGGCCTTTATCCTAATTTTAGGTGGTTGATTCGACTAATTGTTTAAAATATATGGTACACTTTCTAAATAGTTTCATGATCTTACGTTGAGAGGCATATCTCATGGAACTTATTATATATTGAAAGAGGTAGACTTCATGGTACCCATTATATAAAAGAATCTTCATGTATACCTGCTTGAACATGCATAGTGGTTTTAATATCATTTTGCAAGGAAATTTAAAAAAGACCATCAATCATTGTACCATTCCAAACAAGATTTGATTTATAAAAAAAATTCATAGAATTATTCAAAAATTGAAATGTTTATCCAAACGGTACAAGACTTGAAATTGAAATTAAATTTCTAGAAAAACTTGGAATAAAATAGTTTTTCCAAAATAAAAATAAAACAACTAACCAAAATTAAATTGCAAGTCCCTATAGCCTCCACATAAGAATGTATCTTGTTTCTCTAATAGAAGCTCTACTCACTTCCCACTGGATTCCTTAGGTTTTTCATACATGTAAGGTATTTATGACATAGATTGTAAAATTAGAGTCAATCCACCATATGTCATAAATCATATTAACCTTATTGGATTCATAACAAACAAATGAAATAGGAATACCTTTTTTCTCAAGATAATCTTTGAATTTGCTGCCATCCTTCTTCATGTGCCCCGTCTTTTTACAGAAAAAAGCACTTGGATTCTACCTTGATGTCAGGTTGATGTGGAATTTTTTCTTTTCTCTTTTTCCTTGACTTGGGCTTGGGTTTTAGACTTTCCTTGTACAGTCAGAAAAACATTATCACTCTTCTCCATCAACAACCTTCATTCTTCTTTAACTTAATTTGTTCGTAAAAATTATGGACCCAAATATAATTTAATTTGAACAAGTTCTTCATTTGCATAAAAATTTAACTTAATTTTTAATTGCATGCAAGATAAGGAAATAAATCACAATATTAGACATATCTTATCCAAATAATTTAAACATACAAAATATTCATGATTTTAAACATAAAAAATTTCAATAATTTTGGAGATATGTGAAGGATCTATTGTTCGGCATCTTTGAGATGCTTCAAACAAAATATTCTCCAATGAGCTGCAATAGCTCGTGTTCTAAGAATATTAACACCGATGAATTAAATCGAATTTGGTTTTAGAACCAAGCGGAAGAAACTCGAAGTAATTCTTCGTGAAGAATACTGATATATTTAGAAAACATTTTTGACTTATGTAAACTGACTAACTGAGATAAGACAGATCAGTTTTTGCATTCTTGTATTTCAGTTACGGTGACAACTGAACACAAGAACACTTCAACTTATCGAAACAGTTTGAAAACAATAGTTAATCACTTAGCTACACAAGATATGTTTATCGATGTTTGGAGACTTCAATTGTTCCTACGTCACCCCTTCTACCTCCTCGGGTAGGATCTACTAAAAGATTTTGATTTATACAACTACTATTACAAACCTACTCAACTAGGACTTACACTACTGCCTAAACTGAACTTTTAGCTACGACTGAAGGCAGCACCTTCCAGCCAACACTTCTTTAACGTCTATGTGTCAAAGACTACATACACAACTTTAACGTCTTTGTGCGAGACGGTTTTTGAGTAGTTTTGAGAGTGAGTGTGTGTGAGAACTGAACAACGAATGTTCTCACACACTGAGGGACAATGACTTCTAAACTAAGCTGATAAAACGATAAAATCCCTCTGGGCTATAATGCTTCTATAAGCTGATGTGCAACTGAGCGTGCCCTTATTTCTTTTTTTCCTCACTCTTCCTTGTTTTCGAGTGTTGTATGTTGATCTTTTCTTTTTAGTCTTCACTGATATCATCTTTATATAGACAGGAGAGAATTGATCGTACAGTGAGACTCAATTATTGTATCAGTTGCATTTTGAATTGACTTCTTGGACTTTGTGTCTCGATTTTTGTCTGTCCTTCTGAAGCGTTTTGTCGTTAATGCTCTGATGCAACGGTCATTATTGTCCTTTGACTGAACAAAGGTTTGTACCTTTACGCATAGCTGGAATCCATTAGCTGTAAGTTTGTCTTGATCCACAACTGAAAGATTCTGACTGATGCTTCATTTTGATCAGCTTGACTGATTTTAAGTTGGGCTAGCTAAATCAGTTGACTCGTTAGTTGAACTTATTTAGCTTCTTCAGTTGAACTGGCTAGCTGGGTTCATTGCAGTTGGACACGTCATCGGCTGTCAAGATTTTGAGGTCTTCTTGTTGAATCACCTATCAGCTGGACTATCAACTGAACTGCTTGCTTAAAGAATCAGTTGGACTGATTTGGTTTCGGCGATCAGTTGGTTCGATCAGTTGGTATCTCCGATAACTTCAATTATGACTTCGTAAACTTGATTAGATCAGTTTAAGCTATATGCGCACTAAGGTAGATTATTAGTAACAATAATAATGAGTTTTTTTTATCATCAAAATCAAGATTGCGAATCAGAAAAGTTCCAACAATCTTCCCCTTTTTGATAATTACAAAACTCGAACAGTTAAGCACAATGTATTCAGTTTAAGGGTTAGTACATTCAAACTCTGTTAAAAAGCTCCCCCTTAACAACTGAATTAAAGAAATTTTGAATGCAAAAGAAAAATGCCCTTTTAAAACTGAGTAGAAAAATAAGAGGAATTTAGAACAATATTTATTAGTTGACTGAGAGAGTAACTAAATTTTAATACAAATTTTCAGTTTAAAATGAGACGCTCCACCTCAGGATTGAATATAAGCCCGTATTTGAAAAATATTTAATTAGTCAGTTTAATCATTCAAGCATCATAGGCAAGACAACTGAGAATATCTTTTCAACCACAACGAAACATAACTGAATAATCATGATGTTTTATTCAAATAAATTTCCCTGTATTTACATTTGAGTACATACATCAGTTGAAAAAGGAAATATTGCTACAACAATAACATATTTTAAACAACATCAGATATCAGTTGGCTTCTGTGACAGAGCTGGATATACCATCAGCTGGTTGTCTTGACTACCTGAACTGCTGCATCAGTTGTGAGTTCAATTTGGTAGAGAAGCGCGTAAAACAGCTTTGAACTTGTCCTCTGTGCTCTCCTAACTGGTCGAGCAGAGTTTGACTAGGCTTATGTAAAGTTCAACTAGTGATTAAATCAACTAACATCCCAACATAGATGAGTTTCATCTGAAAAACAACTGACTCGGTAGGTTTGCAACTGAGCTATTGTTCAGTGAGCAATTTACCTGTGCATCTTTGCAGATGATTCTCAGTCCCCTGCAGGCTAATTAAAAATCTTTAGTAACGAGTCTAAAGAAGTGGCTGCAATATTAGTCGCAGAACCAATCCTCTCAACTCTTTACCAAAGAGCGACAGATAAATATTTTCAAATAGTTTTGAAAATCGTATGACATACTTTTAAATATCTTTTAACACTATTAAAAAGTTAGATTTTTTTAAAACATAGTTTTCTTCAAATGTTCTTCTTAGAACAACCTGCTCTGATACCACTTGAAGGATCTATTGTTCGGCATCTTTGAGATGCTTAAAACAAAATATTCTCCAATGAGCTGCAATAGCTCGTGTTCTAAGAATATTAACACCGATTAATTAAATCGAGTTTGGTTTTAGAACCAAGCGGAAGAAACTCGAAGTAATTCTTCGTGAAGAATAATGATATATTTAGAAAACATTTTTGACTTATGTAAACTGACTAACTGAGATAAGACAGATCAGTTTTTGCATTCTTGTATTTCAGTTACGGTGACAACTGAACACAAGAACACTTCAACTGATCGAAACAGTTTGAAAACAATAGTTAATCAGTTAGCTACACAAGATATGTTTATCGATGTTCGGAGACTTCAATTGCTCCTACGTCACCCCTTCTACCTCCTCGGGTAGGATCTACTAGAAGATTTTGATTTATACAACTACTTGTACAAACCTACTCAGCTAGGACTTACACTATTGCCTAAACTGAACTCTTAGCTACGACTGAAGGCAGCACCTTCCAGCCAACACTTCTTTAACGTCTATGTGTCAAAGACTACATACACAAATATAACGTCTTTGTGCGAGACGGTTTTTGAGTAGTTTTGAGAGTGAGTGTGTGTGAGAACTGAACAACGAATGTTCTCACACACTGAGGGACAATGGCTTCTAAACTAAGCTGATAAAACGATAAAATCCCTCTGGGCTATAATGCTTCTATAAGCTGATGTGCAACTGAGCGTGCCCTTATTTCTTTTTTTCCTTACTCTTCCTTGTTGTCGAGTGTTGTATGTTGATCTTTTCTTTTTAGTCTTCACTGATATCATCTTTATATAGACAGGAGAGAATTGATCGTACAGTGAGACTCAATTATTGTATCAGTTGCATTTTGAATTGACTTCTTGGACTTTGTGTCTCGATTTTTGTCTGTCCTTCTGAAGCGTTTTGTCGTTAATGCTCTGATGTAACGATCATTATTGTCCTTTGACTGAACAAAGGTTTGTACCTTTACGCATAGCTGGAATCCATTAGCTGTAAGTTTGTATTGATCCACAACTGAAAGATTCTGACTGATGCTTCATTTTGATCAGCTTGACTGATTTTAAGTTGGGCTAGCTAAATCAATTGATTCGTCAGTTGAACTTATTTAGCTCCTTCAGTTGAACTGGCTAGCTGGGTTCATCGTCAGTTGGACACGTCATCGGCTGCCAAGATTTTGAGGTCTTCTTGTTGAATCACCTATCAGCTGGACTATCAACTGAACCTGCTTGCTTAAAGAATCAGTTGGACTGATTTGGTTTCGGCGATCAGTTGGTTCGATCAGTTGGTATCTCCGATAACTTCAATTATGACTTCGTAAACTTGATTAGATCAGTTTAAGCTATATGCGCACTAAGGTAGATTATTTGTAACAATAATAATGAGTTTTTTTATCATCAAAATCAAGATTGCGAATCAGAAAAGTTCCAACAATCTTCCCCTTTTTGATAATTACAAAACTCGAACAGTTAAGCACAATGTATTCAGTTTAAGGGTTAGTACATTCAAACTATGTTAAAAAGCTCCCCCTTAACAACTGAATTAAAGAAATTTTGAATGCAAAAGAAAAATGCCCTTTTAAAACTGAGTAGAAAAATAAGAGGAATTTAGAACAATATTTATTAGTTGACTGAGAGAGTAACTAAATTTTAATACAAATTTTCAGTTTAAAATGAGACGCTCCACCTCAGGATTGAATATAAGCCCGTATTTGAAAAATATTTAATTAGTCAGTTTAATCATTCAAGCATCATAGGCAAGACAACTGAGAATATCTTTTCAACCACAACGAAACATAACTGAATAATCATGATGTTTTATTCAAATAAATTTCCCTGTATTTACATTTGAGTACATACATCAGTTGAAAAAGGAAATATTGCTACAACAATAACATATTTTAAACAACATCAGATATCAGTTGGCTTCTGTGACAGAGCTGGATATACCATCAGCTGGTTGTCTTGACTACCTGAACTGCTGCATCAGTTGTGAGTTCAATTTGCTAGAGAAGCGAGTAAAACAGCTTTGAACTTGTCCTCTGTGCTCTCCTAACTGGTCGAGCAGACTCTGACTAGGCTTATGTAAAGTTCAACTAGTGATTAAATCAACTAACATCCCAACATAGATGAGTTTCATCTGAAAAACAACTGACTCGGTAGGTTTGCAACTGAGCTATTGTTCAGTGAGCAATTTACCTGTGCATCTTTGCAGATGATTCTCAGTCCCCTGCAGGCTAATTAAAAATCTTTAGTAACGAGTCTAAAGAAGTGGCTGCAATATTAGTCGCAGAACCAATCCTCTCAACTCTTTACCAAAGAGCGACAGATAAATATTTTCAAATAGTTTTGAAAATCGTATGAGATACTTTTAAATATCTTTTAACACTATTAAAAAGTTAGATTTTTTTAAAACATAGTTTTCTTCAAATGTTCTTCTTAGAACAACCTGCTCAGATACCACTTGAAGGATCTATTGTTCGGCATCTTTGAGATGCTTAAAACAAAATATTCTCCAATGAGCTGCAATAGCTCGTGTTCTAAGAATATTAACACCGATGAATTAAATCGAGTTTGGTTTTAGAACCAAGCGGAAGAAACTCGAAGTAATTCTTCGTGAAGAATACTGATATATTTAGAAAACATTTTTGACTTATGTAAACTGACTAACTGAGATAAGACAGATCAGTTTTTGCATTCTTGTATTTCAGTTACGGTGACAACTGAACACAAGAACACTTCAACTGATCGAAACAGTTTGAAAACAATAGTTAATCAGTTAGCTACACAAGATATGCTTATGGATGTTCGGAGACTTCAATTGCTCCTACGTCACCCTCTTCTACCTCCTCGGATAGGATCTACTAGAAGATTTTGATTTATACAACTACTTGTACAATCCTACTCAGCTAGGACTTACACTACTGCCTAAACTAAACTCCTAGCTACGACTGAAGGCAGAACCTTCCAGCCAACACTTCTTTAACGTCTATGTGTCAAAGACTACATACACAAGTTTAACAGTCTTCGTGCGAGACGGTTTTCGAGTAGTTTTGAGAGTGAGTGTGTGTGAGAACTGAACAACGAATGTTCTCACACACTGAGGGACAATGGCTTCTAAACTAAGCTGATACAACGATAAAATCCCTCTGGGCTATAATGCTTCTATAAGCTGATGTGCAATATTTTTCCCTCACTCTTCCTTGTTGTCGAGTATTGTATGTTGATCTCTTCTTTTTAGTCTTCACTGATATCTTCTTTATATAGACAGGAAAGAATTGATCGTACAGTGAGACTCAATTATTGTATCCGTTGCATTTCGAATTGGCTTCTTGGACTTTGTGTCTCGACTTTTGTCTGTCCTTCTGAAACGTTTTGTCGTTAATGCTCTGATGCAACGGCCATTATTGTCCTTTGACTGAAACAAAGGTTTGTACCTTTACGCATAGCTGGAATCCATTAGCTGTAAGTTTGTCTTGATCCACAACTGAAACGTTCTGACTGATGCTTCATTTTGATCAGCTTGACTGATTTTAAGTTGGACTAGCTAAATCAGTTGACTCGTCAGTGGAACTGATTTAGCTCCTTCAGTTGAACTGGCTAGCTGGGTTCATCGTCAGTTGGACACATCATCGGCTGGCCAAGCTTTTGAGGTCTTCCTGCTGAATCACCTATCAGCTGGACTATCAACTGAACTGCTTGCTTAAAGAATCAGTTGGACTGATTTGGTTTCGACGATCAGTTGGTTCGATCCGTTGGTATCTTCGATAACTTCAGCTATGAATTAGTAAACTTGATTAGATCAGTTTAAGCTATCTGCGCACTAAAGTAGATTATTAGTAACAATAATAATGAGTTTTGTTATCATCAAAATCAAGATTGCGAATCAGAAAAGTTCCAACAATATGATATCTCAGATCATTAAAATTTTTAAAAATTTCAAAATTTAAAATATTATAGCAGTCAAACAGTCCCCAAAATTTGTTAATAAAAACATAAATTTGCAAAAGCTCCAATTTTTGTACCCTAATTTCAAATTCAAGCCGTAAATTCAAAATTGAACTCTATGTTTAATAAATCATCACCTTGCAACATCATCCGACCAAATTTTCGTCGACCGATTGGAGCCCATGCACTACCGACCACCACCAGCCCTTCTTCGCACCTTTCACCATTGTAAATCGACTGACACAAACAATTGTTTTTTAAATCATGAATCGCGATCAGAAAAAGGTAAATCCGAACAATCAATGGCATGTTAGGGTCAATTGTCATTTTCAATATGTTGGGCTCTCCAATTCAACTTTCATCTATCGTCATCGCCTTTCGAATGGCCTAAATCGATCGAGAAATTGGTCAGAAACTCAAAAAAAGCGCGAGGAATATAGGCAGGATTTTCCGGCTAGTATCTCGATGTCATGCTTTGGTCAATGATGTTTGGAAGTCATCCCTCCACCAGACATGAATGCCCAGATGCTAGCTGGGATGACTCAGTTATTCGCACAGTTTGCGGGGAATAATGCAGTGGGAGCCAGACAGACGGGGCCAGAGGCTATCTATGAGCGGTTCATGAAGATGCGACCAAAGGAGTTCTTAGGGACGTCCGATCCTATGGCTGCCGAGGGCTGGATTAAGTCCCTTGAGGTTATTTTCGAGTTTATGGGGCTTGAAGATGGAGATAGGGTTCGATGTACGACCTATCTGTTCGGAGGAGACGCTCGCCTATGGTGGGAAAGAGCATCAGTGGCTTTGGATTTGACTACTTTGAGCTGGGCGCGCTTCACCGAGGTATTCTACTCTAAATATTTTACTGAAGAGGTGCGTTCGAGGTTGACCACGGAGTTCATGACCCTGAGACAGAGAGACTTGACTGTTACGGAGTTCATCCGTAAGTTCGAGAGGGGATGTCATTTTGTACCCCTAATTGCTAATGATGCTGGAGCTAAATTGAGGCATTTTCTGAATGGTCTGCGGCTGATCTTACGCCGTGATGTTAGGGTGGCTGGCCCTACTACCTATGATGTTGCTGTTTCCAGAGCTCTAGCGGCAGAGCAAGACCAGCATGATATTGAGCATGATCGTCAGGGTAAACGACCATTTCATGCACCACACCGCCCTCCTCAGCAGCAGCATCAGAATAAGAGACCTTTCCACGGTCCACCATGGAACAGAGGACCACAACAGCAATAGCAGGGACGAGCTGTCCCGAGGACAGTGGAGTATCCAGTCTGTGCCAAGTGCTCACGTCGTCATGCTGGGACTTGTATGTATGGTTCGGGAAAGTGTTACAAATGTGGTAGTACTGACCACATATTGAAGAATTGCCCTCAGAAGAATCTGCCCACCCAAGGCAGAGTTTTTGCTCTCCATGCTGCGGAGACTAACCCGGAGACGATGCTCATGACAGGTATCCTAAATCCTTAAGTTGTATTTGAAGTTTAATGTTTTGGGTTAAGATTTTGAACTTAGAAGTTACGATAGGATTGCATGATCTAATCAGTGTTAGCTACGGGAATTTAGGTTAGAAGAACTTTGACCTTTGCATGTCTATAAGCATAGTTCTTGTAAAACTATTGGGTTTAGCATAATATTCCAATCTTTCAGGGAGAATCTTTATAGCCGGTTCAGCTACGAAAGCCTTGATAGATTCAGGGGCTACTCATTCGTTCATTTCAGAAACTTTTGCAAATTCTCTCAAGATCAAATCAATTGGGATAGACATAGCGTATTCCGTAGCATTGCCTTCTGGAGAGGAGATGACAGCTACTAATTTGATCCGAGATATAGACCTTGAACTTCATGGTAATCTTGTGTATGCGGATCTTATCGTTCTGCCGATGCCAGAATTTGATATCATTCTAGGGATGGACTGGCTATTGAGGAACAGAGTTTTGATTGACTTCCAGCGGAGATCTGTTCTAGTCCGACCGCCTGGGATGGAACAATTCTTATTCGAGCCAGACAGGTATTTTAATTTACCGCGTATGATATCTTGTGTCCAGGCTAGGAAGCTCATTCATAGAGGGTGCCGAGCATTTTTAGCTACTCTAGTATCTGTTCCCAAGACGCCCAAACAGTCAGCATCCGATGTTCCTATTGTCCGGGACTTTCTAGACGTTTTTCCTGATGACGTCTCTGGTTTACCACCTGTGAGAGAGGTGGAATTTTCTATTGAGCTTATGCCAGATACCACACCGATATCAAAAGCACCATACAGATTAGCACCGACAGAGATGGCATAACTCAATAAACAGATTCAGGAACTTCTTGACAAGGAGTTCATTCGCCCGAGCTTTTTGCCATGGGGCGCACCGGTCTTGTTTGTGAAGAAAAAGGATGGTTCGATGAGACTCTGCATTGATTACCGGGAGTTGAACAGAGTTACAGTGAAGAACAAATACCCACTCCCGAGGATTGAAGATTTATTTGACTAGTTGCAGGGAGCTTCAGTATTCTCCAAGATTGATCTGCGTTCTGGTTATCATCAGCTGAGAATGAAAGACGCCAATGTTCTCAAGACTGCTTTTAGGACTTGTTATGGCCACTTCGAGTTCCTTGTGATGCCGTTCGGTTTGACGAATGCGCCAGCGATCTTCATGGATCTCATGAATCCCGTATTTCTGCCATATCTTGATCAGTTCGTGATAGTATTCATAGATGATATTCTCATCTACTCAAAGAATCAAGAGGATCACAACAGACATCTAACCAAAGTACTGCAGACCTTGCAAAAGCATAAGCTATTCGCGAAGTTCAGCAAATGCAAGTTCTGGTTAGAGAAAGTGGCGTTCTTAGGCCACATCGTTTCTAGGAGTGGGATCGAGGTAGACCCGGCGAAAGTTGCAGCAGTCAGAGATTGGGTTGTGCCGCAAAATGCATCAGAGATTCGTAGATTCCTTGGGCTAGCAGGATACTATCGGAAGTTTATTCTGGGATTCTCCTCCATCGCAGTTCCACTCATATCATTGACGAAGAAGAATGTTAAGTATGTGTGGAGCGAGGAATGTCAGAAGAGCTTCGATACATTGAAACAAGCTCTTATTTCAGCACCAGTGTTGGCCATGCCTTCAGGACCCGGAGATTTCGTTCTATATACCGATGCTTCGAAACTCGGGTTAGGCGCAGTATTGATGCAGCATGGGAAGGTGATAGCATATGCTTCTCTTCAGTTTAAGATTCATGAGAAGAATTATCCTACCCATGATCTAGAGTTGGCAGCCGTACTATTTGCATTGAAGATTTGGAGGCATTATTTGTACGGAGAGAAGTGTCAGATCTTCACCGACCACAAAAGTCTCAAATACTTCTTCACACAGAAAGAGTTGAATATGCGGCAGAGGCGTTGGTTGGAGCTAGTGAAGGACTATGAATGTGACATTAGCTATCATCCTGGCAAAGCTAATGTAGTTGCGGATGCGTTGAACAGGAAAGTCGCAAGGATGGCTCATTTGGTGGTTTCGAGACCTCTTCAGTTTGAGATGCAGAGGTTTGATCTAGAGACATATCCTCGAGATAGAGTTCATCGTCTATCTACTTTGATGATTCAGTCTTCTCTTCTAGACCGTATTCGCAGTAGGCAGTTAGCAGACTGAGCAATTGGCTAAGTGGAGACAGAGAGATGAAGCCAAGGGCAGTAGCTTGTACACAGTTAGAGACGGTATTGTCAGATATCGAGACAGAATGTGGGTTTCTAGCGGCGATTCTATTTGAGAGGATATCTTATCTGAGGCCCATATGTCGTTGTACTCTATTCATCCTGGGAGTACGAAGATGTACAAAGACCTGTAGTTATTATATTGGTGGCCAGGGATGAAGAGGGATATCAGATGATTTGTGTCCGAGTGTCTGACGTGTCAGCTAGTGAAAGCGGAACATCAGAGACCAGCAGGTATGCTCAAGCCTCTACCTATTCCCGAATGGAAGTGGGAGAATGTCATCATGGACTTCGTTGTCGGTCTGCCGAATTCAGTCAGAGGGTCGAATGCTATATGGGTGATTGTTGATCGTCTTACGAAGTCAGCTCATTTCTTGCCTATTAAGACGACTTTCTCCATGATCCAGTATGCAGAGTTATATATCCGAGAGATCGTCAGACTTCATGGTATTCTCGTTTCTATAGTGTATGACCGAGATCCTAGATTCAATTCATCATTTTGGAAGAGTCTACATTCAGCCAGGGGTACGAAGTTGTTGTTTAGCACAGCTTTTCACCCACAGACAGATGGTCAGTCCGAGAGAGTTATCTAGATTTTGGAGGATCTTCTTCGTGCATGTGTTCTTGATTTCTCCGGGAGTTGGGAATCAAAGCAACCATTGGTGGAGTTTACCTATAACAACAGTTTTTAGTCGTCTATAGGTATGGCTTCATATGAAACACTGTACGGTCGTAAGTGAAGATCGCCTATTCATTGGGATGAAGTAGGGGAAAGAGCAGAATTGGGTCCGTAGATTGTGCAGCAGGCTGCTGATGTAGTAGTCAAGATCCGTGATAGAATGAGGACTGCTCAGAGTAGACAAAAGAGTTATGCGGATCAGAGAAGGAGAGATTTAGAGTTTGCTGTTGATGACCATGTTTTCGTGAAGATTGCACCGATGAAAGGTGTCATGCGGTTCGGGAAGAAAGGAAAGCTCAGTCCGAGATTCATTGGACCATTTGAGATCCTCGACAGAGTTGGTACATTAGCTTATCGTGTTGCTCTTCCGCCGAATCTGGCCGGGGTACATAACGTCTTTCACGTCTCCATGTTGAGGAAGTATATGGCGAATCCATCGCATGTCTTGAATTTTGAACCGTTGCAGCTCACTCCGAACTTGTCTTATGAGGAAAGACCAGTGCAAATCTTAGACAGACAAGAGAAAAGGCTTCGGAACAAAATGGTCAAGCTAGTGAAAGTCAAGTGGCTCAATCATTCGGAGGAGGAAGCTACCTGGGAATCTGAGCCAGAGATGAGGAATCGTTATCCCGAGTTATTCGGTAAGTTTTAATTTCGGGGACAAAATTTCTTTTAAGGGGGTAGAGTTGTAGAACCCGAAAATCAGATTACGTATAAGCCATGCATAATTGCTACTATTTAAATTAAAAATGAATATTTTATACAAATATGAAGTGTTTACTTTATTTTAATAATTTTAAGTCATGATTATTTATTTTAAAGGTAGTGTTTAGTTTTATCTTTTCAGGATAAATACGCGAGGTCGGACCGGAGTTTGGAGATTAGAAATAAGATTAATAATAAGAAAATATTCCTAAATTTAATTTAAGTCAAAGAATAATTTAATTTAAAGAAAAAAAATGTCCATGGGATTTAATAAATTAATTAGAGCTAAGTTGGTAAATAAGTTCTTTAGGTTAATATTTAATTAAAGATTAAATTAAAATATGTAAACATATGGGGATGAATTAATCTAGGTATAAAATATTCAAGAAATTAATCATAGCATTTGAATATTTAAATTTGAGGTCATGCAATGCCATGTAAGAGTTTATCCTAAATAAATGTGTTAATTCACTAAAATGTTCAATGGGTGTTAAAACATTAAGAAGCTAAAATACAAGGTGTAATCAATAATATATTATGCAAATTAGTAATAATTTTGGTCCAACATTTAAAATATTTCAAAGGTTTGGTAACTCTCAATTCAAACCATCTCTAATTGCACTTCATGGTGTATTCATTCCCCATTTTTAATTCACTAAGTAGTAGTCAATTCAAATACTATAATCCACATCATTTTCCTCAAACCATTATCTAAGCAAATTAACGTGCACATGCAGTAGGAATAAGAAGCAAAAACAACGGCAGCTAGGGAAGGAATCATTTCAAAAACTTTCAACTTCTTGACTTGTAACTCCCATCTTAATGCATATTATGGCACCTTTAACACCCCTTGAACCTTCACCTTCAATATCTACATCTCCTACATAACCTTACCTTCGAAATATATCAGAATCACAGCAGCTTAGAGGCGTGAGTAGCAGCAGAAAACAAGAAAAGAAATCTAACTCCGTTCCGCCGCTCGTATTTGTCGTATTGATTTGTTTTTGTCAAAACAAATTCCAGGCATGTATATATGGTTTCT
This sequence comes from Primulina tabacum, assembly GCF_025594145.1. Lineage (NCBI taxonomy): Eukaryota > Viridiplantae > Streptophyta > Magnoliopsida > Lamiales > Gesneriaceae > Primulina > Primulina tabacum. Next base: position 38,855,589 of record NC_134553.1, on the reverse strand, counting down.
TTGCTCTTCAATCAAGTTATATTAGATATTTTAAATCAGTATATGATCAAGCTTATGAGATAAAACGAAATATATCAGCAACTTGCAAGAAATCTGCATAAGGCGCTCATGGCTTTTGTTTTTGTGCTTCACGGGTTGGATTTTTGTGTTGTTTAAAGGGGGTTGCTCGATTCCAGGTATTCATGGCTGCTTCTAGGAATGTTTTAGAGTGTGTTAGGGTGTTTTTGGTTCGTTGGTTTACATCCATACACTCACAAACAAAGGAATGACAACAACTTTCCCTTAGGTGCAGAAATGAGTCACGGTTTTGGTCATTTGGGTGGTTAAGGTGTATGTTCGAATCTTGGCTGTCCTAGGGACTGTAGCCTTCGTTAGAACCCTCACTTATCATGTCTAGGATGTGACCAAGGTGTCCTTTCAAAGCCTGGTTCATGGTTCCATCAGATTTTTAAAACAGCATCACAAGCATCATTCGATTTCTTTTAGTTTCTGAATTGTGTGAGTATGGTTTCGGTTTTTGGGTGTCTTGTTTGGATTATGATTGGCTTATAGCCCATAGCCATGGTTCATACAACACTCCAACATGTCAAGATTGTGCCATGGTCGATCAAATGGCCCTTGGAACGAGACAAGACAGTAAAATATTTCAATACAAGACACTCCACCACAAGGAGTGCTCTCAGCTGGTATGCTGTTGGTGTTCTAAGCGGTTGCTTGGGTTGTGGTTGGCTTCTAGCCCTTAGCCATGGTCCAAGCCATACCTTAGGATGTTGGTAAGAGTCTTTGGTTGGTGGTTCAAGCCCCAATGGCCATTAGTTTCATAAATTGATCAAAACAAGCACAATAGTTGCTGCTGCTATTTCTGGTTTTTGACAGCAACTTGAGATTCGGTTTTGGAGGTGGTTTGAGTTCTTGGTGGGCTTTTAGCCCATGGCCTTGAACTGGACACTACCTTAATGAGTAAGAAAAGTCATGTTTTTGGCCGTTTGTGATTTGGTCTAGTTTAGAGGTCATACGAGAATTTACGGTGAAAGGTGCCAAAATGACTCTCGAAAGAGTGTTTTATGTTTTTGGATTTCTTTCACCCATTTTTGTATTTTACAGTTATTATGCATATTTTCAGTACGTTTGGGGTATTTTTAATCATGGTTAAACGTCGGTTTAATGTTGGTTCGGGTTGGTACGAAGCCATGGTTAAAAATCAAGTTGTTGGTCCGAATCGTCTCGTTTTTGGTTCTATTGTTGAGTTTTGGTTCTATTGTCAAGTTTAAGTCAAGATAATATTATTTGCATGTGTCACATATTAGAGTTAAGTCGTAAGCAAGCCTGGGAGCGATCCAACTCATCTGGTAAAAATAAGGTTATAATTATATTACGTGCATAAAAATATAAAATGTTTATTTTTGAGATATATGCGATATGTCTTGTGGCCACCTTATGTTATGGGTTTGGAAGTCGGTAGGCGCAACCGAGGACCTCTCCACCCGGTGACGTACGACCGGTTTACGATTATGTATGGGTACGGATATCCAGTCCAAGGGCTGTGATTGATCTCTATCGCCCAGTATACTGTGGTTTAGTCTGATCAGGCGCTCACGTTATGTTATAGGCAACTTGCTTAGAAACATGATCTCTACCAGAAAATTATGATATGATATGACAGAGCTCTATTGAGCAAAGCTTTTACGTATGATTTTCAGATATGCACGTAGATATAATTATTCATGATACGATTTTCACCATACGCTTTACGATACTTTATTTTTACGTTGCATGCGGTTTTATGGTATATATTACTTGTTATTCACGATATATACATGTTGAGTCTTTAGACTCAGTAGACTTTATTGTTGTAGGTATTGATGAGGCCGAGACTGCGGGCGGAGACCAGTGAGCGATCTTAGGACAACAGTAGTAAACCCGAGGACCTCATGATTTAGTTTATGCATCTTTTATTATTCAAACTCAGTTTTAATACGTTGGATTATTTATAACTTGTTGTTTACGTTGGATTATTTTTAAATTGTTGCTAGAAAATTTTATTTACTTCCGCTGTTATTTTAAAGTTAAAATTATTTACATGTTTATTTTATAAATGAGGCAAGATGATTATTTATTTAGAAAAATTTTTATAATTACGAAAAAATATGAATATGAAATACGGGCCTTTACAGTAGAGGCCCGTATTTCGTATTTGTAAATTTGCGGAATTATTTAAAATTTTTCTCTTTAAATAAATAACTTGCATCATTCATAAAATAGACTGATAAAAAGATTTAATTTTAAAGTAACAGCGGAAGTAAATATTGTGTCCAAAATCACATCTTAAAAATTATTCAATAAAAAGAAAACTGAGTTTGAACATGAAAAGTAAATGACAAAAAGTGAACTCCCCGGGTTCCTACTACTGCTGACCCAAGATAGCTCACTGGTCCCCGACCTCGGTCTCGACCTCATCAATACCTACAACAATCAAGTCTAGTGAGTCTAAAGACTCAGCATGCATAAACCTTGAATAACAAGTAAATATATCATAAAATTTCGCGTAACGTAAAAATATCGTATCGTAAAGCGTAAGGTGAAAATCGTGTCATGAGTAATTATAAATAAGTGCATATCTGAAAATCGTACGTAAAAGATCTGCTCGATAGAGCCCTGTCATAAATTATCATATCGTAATTTTTCTGGTAGAGATAGTGTTTCTACGCAAGTGGCCCGTAACATAACATGAACGTCTGATCAGACTAAACCACATTATACTGGGCTGTATAGATCACCACAGCCCTTGGACTGGATGTCCGTACCCATACATGAACATAAACCGGTCGTAAGTCACCGGGTAGAGATCCCATAAGCGTGAGGTGGCCACAAGACATATCGCATGTATCTCAAAAATAAACATTTTGTATTTTATGCACGTAATATTATTATAACCCTGTTTTTATCGAATGAGTTGGATCGTTCCCAGGCTCGCTGCGACCTAATTCTAACATGATAAACATGCAAATAATTTCTACTTTGACCAACACTTCATAACCGAACCAAAAACGAGACAATTACGCCAAACAACTTATTATCCAACCATGGTTTCGTACCAACCCGAACCAACATTGAACCATCATTTAGCCATGATTAAAATACACCTAAAATGATGGAAAATATATCCCTAGGGATGTAATACAAGAAAATAGTGAATGGATGCCAAAATTGTAAAACGCTCTTTCGAGAGTCACCTTGGCACATTGCACCGTAAATTCTCGTACGACCTCTAAACTTAACCAAATCACAAACGGCAAAAAACATGACCTTCCTAATTCATTGAGGTACTGTCCAGTCCAAGGCCAAAGGCTAAAAGCCAACCAAGAACTCGAACATGACCTATGAACCGAAGCCAAAGTTGCTGTCATAACACAGTGGCAGCAGCTGCGCTTCCTTGCGTGGTTTGCGAAACCAATGGCCATTGGGGCTTGAACCGCCGACCAAAGTATCTTACCAACATCCTAAGGTGTGGCTTGAACCATGGCTAAGGGCACTTGGCCAACCACAACTCAAGCAAACACCTAGGACAACTCGAAGCTCAAACCGAGAGCACCAAAAGAAAATTCTGTGATGTGCGATTATTTGGATCACCTTGCTGTCTTGTATCATTTAATTTGCCATATGATTGACCATGGCTTGATCTAGAGTTGATGAAGTGTTGTATGAACCAAGGATAAGGGCTAAAAGCCAACCAAGATCCATCCAAACACCTAGAAGCTGAAACTCATCACCCAAACCAGAAAAATGAACCGAGGGACATGTGTGTGTTTTGTTTAAAAAAAAAATCGATGGGACCATGAACCAAGCCTTGAAGGGCCATCTTGGTCACGTCCTAGACATGCTAAGGAAGGGTTCTAACAATGGTTACAGGCCTTAGACCAATCATGATCCGAACCTTCAACTTAGACAACCAAGAATAAAAATCCAGACTCAAACTCGCAACTATGGGAGAAGATGCTATCAATTATCTTCCTTGCGTGCATGGATTGAAACCAATGAACCAACGTGACCCTAACACACTCTACTAGATGTCTAGATGCAGACTTGAGCGCCTGGAACCGAGCCAGTCCCTGAAATCGCAAAAACAACTCAAACCCGTGAAGCACCAGAAGGAGCCGAGAAAATCTGTGCAGGTTTTTGAAAAAAATGTGCTGTCAAATTCGATGATTTCGTGCTTCATGAACATAATATGGTTTAAAAATGTATATATGACTTGATTGAAGAGAAAACAACGGTATCTACATGCCTGAAATTTTGTTTAAGAAGAAAACAAACACTACGAAGAACACGGCGCGGCGGAGACGGAGTTTCTTTTCTCTCTTGTTCTCTTGCTGCTTCTCACGATTATTAGCTGCTGGTTTGTTCTGAAATTTCGAAGGTGGGGTGGGGGAGGAAGGCTAGGTAATGAGGGTGAAGGTTACCAATTAAATGAGGAGGTTGAATGGCAAATCAAATCATTCTATCCTAGTTGCTTGAGAGATATGGAATGATGTGTGATATGGTGGGATTGAGGGGTGAGGTGGCCGAGATTTGCTAGCAAGATGGAGGTAAAATATTGCTTAAATCATGTATTCTAAATCTTTTAAGTTTTAAACACCCATTATTTATTTTAGTGAATTAATAAATTAAATTAGGATAGTAATTTTCTTGCATGCATGGCTAAGTCGTAAAATAAATTTACTAACATGTTTGGGTATAATTTTTGGAATTTATTATGCCTAGATTAATTTATCCCAATTGGTTGCACATTTTAATTCAGGCTTTTAATTAACTATTGAACATAAAAGAACTTATTTAATAAATTAACTCCAATTAACTAAATAAATCTTAAAAACATTATTTAACATGAAAATAAATTATTCCTTGTCTTAAATTAAATTTAGGAATATTTTCTTATTATTAAATTTTATTTCAATACTCTAACTCCAGTCCGGCCTCCTGTATTTAACCGAAAAGATAAAACTAAACCTCTGCGATTTAAAATAAATGATCATAACTTAACAAATTTTAAAATGAATTAAACACTCCATAAAAATTATTTTCAATTTAAATAATAATAATTATGCATGGCTTATACGTAATCTGATTTATCGGGTTCTACAACTCTCCCCCCTTAAAAGAAATTTTGTCCTCGAAATTAAAACTTACCGAATAATTCGGGATACCGACTCCTCATTTCTGGCTCAGATTCCCACATAGCTTCCTCCTCTAAATGATTAAGCCATTTGACTTTTACTAGCTTCACCAGTTTGTTCTGAAGCTTCTTTTCCTGTCTATCTAAGATTTGCACTGGTCTTTCTTCATAAGACAGGTTCGGAGTGAGCTGCAACGGTTCGAAATTGAAGACATGCGAAGGATTCGCCATATAATTCCTTAGCATAGAGACGTGGAACACATTGTGTACTCCGGCCAGATTCGGTGGAAGAGCAACACGATAAGCTAACGTCCCCAACCCCGTCGTGGATCTCAAATGGTTCGATGAATCTCGGACTAAGCTTTCCTTTCTTCCCGAACCGCATGACACCTTTCATAGGTGCTATCTTCACGAAAAAATGGTCGCCAACGGCAAAATCTAGATCTCTCCTCCTCTGAGCCGCATAACTCTTCTGTCGACTCTGAGCAGTCCTCAACCTATCACGGATCTTGACTACTACATCGGTAGTCTGCTGAATAATCTCCGGACCCAATTCTGATCTCTCCCCTACTTCATCCCAATGAATAGGCGATCTGCACTTACGACCGTACAGTGCTTCATACGGAGCCATACCTATAGACGACTGAAAAATGTTGTTATAGGTGAACTCTATCAATGGCAACTTTGACTCCCAACTCCCTGAGAAATCGATGACACATGCAGGGAGAAGATCCTCCAAAATCTGGATAACTCTCTCTGACTGCCCATCTGTCTGTGGGTGGAAAGTTGTGCTAAACAACAACTTCGTACCCATAGCCGAATGCAAACTCTTCCGAAATGAGGAAGTAAATCTAGGATCCCGGTCAGACAATATAGAAACGAGAATACCATGAAGTCTGACTATCTCTCGGATATACAACTCTGCATACTGAATCATGGTGAAAGTCGTCTTAATAGGCAAGAAGTGCGCTGATTTGGTAAGACGATCAACAATCACCCAGATAGCATTTGATCCTCTTACTGACTTCGGCAGACCGACAATGAAGTCCATGATAACATTCTCCCACTTCCACTCGGGAATAGGAAGAGGCTTGAGCATACCTGCTGGTCTCTGATGTTCCGCTTTCACTAGCTGACACGTCAGACACTCGGATACAAAACGTCTGATATCCTTCTTCATCCCGGGCCACCAGTACAACAACTGCAGATCTTTGTACATCTTTGTACTTCCAGGATGAATAGAGTACGGCAACATGTGGGCCTCGGATAAAATATCTGCTCGAATAGAATCACTGCTAGGAACCCACATTCTGTCTCGATATCTCACAATGCCGTCGCTAATTATATACAAGATACTGCCCTTGGCCTCATCTCTCTGCTTCTACTTTGCCAACTGCTCATCTGTTGGCTGACCACTACGAATACTATCTAGAAGAGAAGACTGAATCGTCAAAGTAGATAGACGGGGAACTCTACCTCGAGAATGTGTCTCTAGATCAAACCTCTGCATCTCAAACTGAAGGGGTCTCGGAATCACCAAATGAGCCATCACTGCGACTTTCCTGCTCAACGCATCCGCAACTACATTAGCTTTGCCAGGGTGGTAGCTAATGTCGCAGTCATAGTCCTTCACTAGCTCCAACCAATGCCTCTGACGCATATTCAACTCTTTCTGCGTAAAGAAGTACTTGAGGCTCTTATGGTCGGTAAAGATCTGGCACTTCTCTCCGTACAAATAATGCCTCCAAATCTTCAAGGCAAAAACTACGGCCGCCAACTCTAGATCGTGGGTAGGGTAATTCTTCTCATGGATTTTCAACTGGCGAGAAGCATACGCTATCACCCTCCCATGCTGCATCAACACTGCGCCTAAACCGAGCTTCGAAGCATTGGTATACAAAACAAAGTCTCCGGGCCCTGACGGCATGGCCAGTACTGGTGCTGAGATAAGAGCTTGCTTCAAAGTATCGAAGCTCTTCTGACACTCATCGCTCCACACAAATTTCGCATTCTTCTTTGTCAACGACGTGAGTGGAACTGCGATAGAGAAGAATCCCTGAATAAACTTCCGATAATATCCTGCTAGCCCAAGGAAACTACATATCTCTGATGCATTTTGCGGCACAACCCAATCTCTGACTGCTGCAACTTTCGCTGGGTCTACCTCGATACCGCTGCTAGAAACGATGTGGCCTAAGAACGCCACCTTATCTAACCAGAACTCACACTTACTGAACTTCGCGAATAGCTGGTGCTTCTGTAAGATCTGCAAAACTGCGGTCAGATGTCTGCTGTGCTCCTCATGATTCTTTGAGTAGACGAGAATGTCGTCTATGAACACTATCACGAACTGATCAAGATATGGCTAAAATACGCGATTCATGAGATCCATAAAGATCGGTGGCGCATTCATCAAACCGAACGGCATCACAAGGAACTCGAAGTGGCCATAACGAGTCCTAAAAGCAGTCTTGAGAACATCGGCGTTTTTCACCCTCAACTGGTGATAACTAGAACGCAGATCAATCTTTGAGAATACTGAAACTCCCTACAACTGATCAAATAGATCTTCAATCCTCGAAAGTGGGTATTTATTCTTCACTGTTACTCTGTTCAACTCCCGGTAATCAATGCAGAGCCTCATCGAACCATCCTTCTTCTTCACAAATAAGACTGGCGCGCGCCCCATGGGGAAAAACTCGGGCGAATGAACTCTTTGTAAAGAAGTTCCTGAATCTGCTTCTTGAGTTCTGCAATCTCTTTCGGTGCTAATCGGTACGGTGCTTTTGATATTCGTGCCGTACCTGGCATAAGATCAATAGAAAACTCCACCTCTCGCACAGGAAGCATACCAGAGACGTCCTCAGGAAAAACGTCTAGAAAGTCCCTAACAATTGGGTCATCGGAGGTTGACTGACTGGGTGCTTTGGGAACAGATACAAAAGTCGCTAAAAACGCTCAACACCCTCTATGCATGAGCTTCCTAGCCTGGACACAAGATATCATACGCGGTAAATGAAAGTACCTGTCTGGCTGGAATAAGAACTGCTCTCTCCCAAGCGGTCAGACTAGCACAGATCTCCGCTGTAAATCAATCAAAACCCTGTTCTTTAATAGTCTGTGAAGCTCGAGGTCTATGTCTCAGATCACATTAGTAGCTGCCAGCTCCTCTCCAGAAGGCAACACTACTGAATACGCTACATCTAGCCCAATGGTCTTGATCTGGAGGAAATTCGCAAAGATCTCCGAAATGAACGAATAAGTAGCCCCTGAATCTATCAAGGCATTCGTAGCTGAACCAGCTATAAAAATTCTCCCTGAAAGATTGGAACACCATGCTGAACCCAATAGTTACGAGAACTAACTTATAGACATGCGAAGGTCAAAGTTCTTCTAATCTAAACTCTGAAAGCCACACTGATTAGAACATGCAATCCTATTACCAATTCTAAGTCAGAATCTCAACCCAAACCCTCGAAACAATAACTTTCAAATATAAACTCAAAGCTTTAAGATACCTGTCAAGAGCATCGTCTCCGGGTTCGTCTCCGCTGCATGGAGGGCAAAAACTCTGCCTTTGGTAGGCAGACTCCCTTGAGGGCAATACTTCAGTAAGTGGTCAGGACTACCACACTTGTAGCACTTCCCCAACCTCGGTCTTGACCTCATCAGTACCTACAACAATCAAGTCTAGTGAGTCTAAAGACTCAGCATGCATAAACCGTGAATAACAAGTAAATATATCATAAAATTTCGTGTAATGTAAAAATATCGTATCGTAAAGCATAAGGTGAAAATCGTGTCATAAGTAATTAAAAATACGTGCATATCTGAAAATAGTACGTAAAAGATTCGCTCGATAGAGCCTTGTCATAAATTATCATATCGTAATTTTTCTGGTAGAGATAGTGTTTCTAGGCAAGTGGCCCGTTACATAACATGAACGTCTGATCAGACTAAACCACAGTATACTGGGCTCTTGGACTGGATGTCCGTACCCATACATGAACATAAACCGGTCGTAAGTCACCGGGTAGAGATCCCATAAGCGTGAGGTGGCCACAAGACATATCGCATGTATCTCAAAAATAAACATTTTGTATTTTATGCACGTAATATTATTATAACCCTGTTTTTATCGAATGAGTTGGATCGTTCCCAGGCTCGCTGCGACCTAATTCTAACATGATAAACATGCAAATAATTTCTACTTTGACCAACACTTCATAACCGAACCAAAAACGAGACAATTACGCCAAACAACTTATTATCCAACCATGGTTTCGTACCAACCCGAACCAACATTGAACCATCATTTAGCCATGATTAAAATACACCTAAAATGATGGAAAATATATCCCTAGGGATGTAATACAAGAAATAGTGAATGGATGCCAAAATTGTAAAACGCTCTTTCGAGAGTCACCTTGGCACATTGCACCGTAAATTCTCGTATGACCTCTAAACTTAACCAAATCACAAACGGCCATAAACATGACCTTCCTAACTCATTGAGGTACTGTCCAGTCTAAGGCCATAGGCTAAAAGCCAACCAAGAACTCGAACATGACCTCTGAACCGAAGCCAAAGTTGCTGTCATAACACAGTGGCAGCAGCTGCGCTTCCTTGCGTGGTTTGTGAAACCAATGGACATTGGGGCTTGAACCACCGACCAAAGTCTCTTACCAACATCCTAAGGTGTGGCTTGAACCATGGCTAATGGCACTTGGCCAACCACAACTCAAGCAAACACCTAGGAAAACTCGAAGCTCAAATCGAGAGCACCAAAAGAAAATTCTGTGATGTGCGATTATTTGGATCACCTTGCTGTTTTGTATCATTCCATTTGCCATATGATTGACCATGGCATGATCTAGAGTTGATGAAGTGTTGTATGAACCAAGGATAAGGGCTAAAAGCCAACCAAGATCCATCCAAACACCTAGAAGCTGAAACTCATCACCCAAACCAGAAAAATGAACCGAGGGACATGTGTGTGTTTTGTTTAAAAAAAATCGATGGGACCATGAACCAAGCCTTGAAGGGCCATCTTGGTCACGTCCTAGACATGCTAAAGAAGGGTTCTAACAATGGTTACAGGCCTTAGACCAATCATGATCCGAACCTTCAACTTAGACAACTAAGAATAAAAATCGAGACTCAAACTCGCAACTATGGGAGAAGATGCTATCAATTATCTTCCTTGCGTGCATGGATTGAAACCAATGAACCAACGTGACCCTAACACACTCTACTAGATGTCTAGATGCAGACTTGAGCGCCTGGAACCGAGCCAGTCCCTGAAATCGCAAAAACAACTCAAACCCGTGAAGCACCAGAAGGAGCCGAGAAAATCTGTGCAGGTTTTTGAAAAAAATGTGCTGTCAAATTCGATGATTTCGTGCTTCATGAACATAATATGGTTTAAAAATGTATATATGACTTGATTGAAGAGAAAACAACGGTATCTACATGCCTGAAATTTTGTTTAAGAAGAAAACAAACACTACGAAGAACACGGCGCGGCGGAGACGGAGTTTCTTTTCTCTCTTGTTCTCTTGCTGCTTCTCACGATTATTAGCTGCTGGTTTGTTCTGAAATTTCGAAGGTGGGGTGGGGGAGGAAGGCTAGGTAATGAGGGTGAAGGTTACCAATTAAATGAGGAGGTTTAATGGCAAATCAAATCATTCTATCCTAGTTGCTTGAGAGATATGGAATGATGTGTGATATGGTGGGATTGAGGGGTGAGGTGGCCGAGATTTGCTAGCAAGATGGAGGTAAAATATTGCTTAAATCATGTATTCTAAATCTTTTAAGTTTTAAACACCCATTATTTATTTTAGTGAATTAATAAATTAAATTAGGATAGTAATTTTCTTGCATGCATGGCTAAGTCTTAAAATAAATTTACTAACATGTTAGGGTATAATTTCTGGAATTTATTATGCCTAGATTAATTTATCCCAATTGGTTGCACATTTTAGTTTAGGCTTTTAATTAACTATTGAACATAAAAGAACTTATTTAATAAATTAACTCCAATTAACTAAATAAATCTTAAAAACATTATTTAACATGAAAATAAATTATTCCTTGTCTTAAATTAAATTTAGGAATATTTGCTTATTATTAAATTTTATCTCAATACTCCAACTCCAGTTCGGCCTCCTGTATTTAACCGAAAAGATAAAACTAAACCTCTGCGATTTAAAATAAATGATCATGACTTAACAAATTTTAAAATGAATTAAACACTCCATAAAAATTATTTTCAATTTAGATAATAGTAATTATGCATGGCTTATACGTAATCTGATTTATCGGGTTCTACAAGAACCCTTTGAACACCTCATTTGAATTCCTTCAAGTTATTTGAGTCTTCTAAGCACTCAAAACATCACAATTGATGGTTTTAAGTATCTTTGGTTTTTGCTCTCAGGAACTCTGAACGTCACTATTATAGAGAACTCGTACCATCATCGAGTAAATTTAAATTTTAATTATGGCTTATCATGACGGGATATTTTGAATTTCAAAATATGCTAACATTAACAAGATCATAAAAATATGATCAAGATAATTTATCAAAATATAATTTTGTATATTTAAATATTCACAAATCTATGGCATGTACATAACATAAATTTTTTGCATGATTGTTTAATTATTATTATATGGGCCACTTAATAGGATAAGAATTTATGACTTAATAAATCCTTTTCAACATAGGATTCACCCAACATCTGTTTGTATATATAATAATATTTAAAAAATAGTGTAATAACTGTTGGGCACGCTGCACCTTCCATAAAGATCTTCATCGTATACCTCATGAGCTTATTAAATCGATGCTTTGTATCAACATAAATTTTTCTGGGGTTGTTTATTTAATTCAAGGTATAACAGATGAATAAAAGTACATGAATGATGATCACATGCTATATTCGTCAAGTTGAGAGCATGGGTGCAAGTGAGTCAAGTTACTGATAAATCCACGTTAGCTCGAGTATTTTCGCTTATGTTTTTGTATCTTAAAATATATTTTACCAAGTCATCTCTAAGTTTCATTATTTAAGACTGCTAAATTTGGTAAATTTTAGATTGGAGATGAGCAAACGTTGGTGATGTGACCGGATAAAAATGGGTATAAGATGCGTAGGCAATTTCACCTGGTCGAGTTATGAAAATGATGAGGGATGAGAGCACAACAAGATGTGTCCAAACCGAAGGTTTTTCTCCCAACAAAAACTGGTGTGGTCTTGCAAATACGATGATAACTACGTGAATGATAGTGCGATTGTGCAGCGGCACGTTCCGATTCTCTTTCTTCTTATGTAGAAAAACCTACTTTCACCCGCTTATCCAAAAAAACAAAAGCACAAAGAACCAACCTCACCCCATCTGGTCTCTCCCGGGCGTCCAAGAAGAGAAAGGTGTAGCTCGGGCTCCTAGCTTTCTTCCTTCCAACGCCCCGAGTGCTCCTTGTTTTTCCACCATGGGAAGCACTCTTCACCCTAGGGCTGAAGAAGATCTTAGATCATTAGGATCTATTCCTTCTTCCTTTCAGATCTGAATCCCTGACCCCTCTGATCAGGCAGATCAGTACCGGAGGGTTTCTTCAACTTCTTCAATGATCAGGTGCGCAGTGGTCTTAGGTTTCCCCTTCCCCATTTTTTCATTAATGTTGCTCGCTTGCTCAGGGTCTCCTATAAATAATTTCACCCGAACTCTTTCTAGATTATGGCCTCGACCTATATTTTTTTCAAAATAAACAATCTTCTCATTAACCCCCTGGTTCTTCATTACTTCTTCATCTGTCGCTTTGGCAATAACGCTTTCTCCATGTCTGCACAGTTGAAGAGCCAGTTCATTGATGATATCCCTTCCTCTCTGAAGGGGTGGAAGGGTAAGATCTTCTTCATTACCCTTCCCTCACCCCCAAATTTCTAACCGGCTTCTTGCCCAACCTTCCTACTCAGCCCAAGGTTCCCGAGGCTTCAAATTTGACGAACCTTACATTCGGAGTTAGGATTTGGTGGAGGGACAAAAGTTATCTTCCTCTTCCCTTCTAACTGAAGAAAACTTGGTGGCTTACGAGTTGAGTGCTCGGGTCGAGGACCCTATTGACCGAGTGATTGACGAAGTAGCTGGCTCAGGTGCTCAACCCGGTAATTTTTACCTCCAATCTCCTCATTTACTTTTCTTGTTTGATTTATTGTTGTTTTTACCATCTTTCCCCCTTTGTGCAGACAATTCGAAAATGCAAGAAGGTGGGTAGCAGAGAAATCGGCCAAGGAGAAAAAACTGGCGGCCCAGAAAGCTGCTGCTGAGAAAAAGTTGGTTCACCCGGCGGTTATCGAAACTCAATCGTCTGTTGTGGCAGAGGCAGAGGTGGCCAGGCTAGAAACCTCAGCCCGGGCAGAAAATCCAAAGGAGGGGAAATTTCTCGGGTTGATTCCCCGTGGGATTCAACGGATCACGTTCCTCTTATCCAGAGGAAAAGAAAAGTTGTGTCAAGACCGGAGCTAATCATTCTTGAGGAAAATAAAGGAGGAGACCAAGGCACTTCTCGAGAAGCCCAATCCACTTCTCCTCCTTCAACCCAACCTCTCACCGAGCCCCTCCACTCCAGCCCGCAAGGAGTCCGAGGAAACCTTTTCCTGGAGGGAGCTTCCCCCACTGGGGTCAGGCTCCTCAAGAAGATGATTCTTTTTTCTGGGGCGGATTATCTGAAGGGTTCTCTTCCAAACCCGAAGCTTTTTGAAGGATCTAACCGGGTCATTTCCGTAGGTTCTACTCTTTCTCTCTTCTCCTCTCTAATTTTTTATTTTAACTCCTACTTGACAGGGTGTTCAAATGCTGATCTCTGCTTTTGAAGAGGTAGCCGTGGTGGCTACGTAGGAAGCTGGTCAAGCTCGGGCCACCCAAGAGCTTCAGGATCAACTTCAAGAAGAATTGTCCCGGGTTCGATCAGTTCACGAAGAGATGCTTTGGACACTGCTAAGCAGCAACTATCAGCAGATCAGGCAGATTTGGCAATGGCCTGAGAAGATGTGGATGAAGGCCTTGCTCGAGAAGAAACACTGCAAAGGAAAATATCCTTCCTGGAGTCAAAGAATCATTCTTTGGCTGAGGTAGCAGATAACCAACACTCTCGGGCAATTGCTGCCGAGACTGCCCTGGCGGCCTCCACTTATTCTCAGGACAAATGGCGAACCTCCTTCCTCCAATCTCCTGAGTTAAAGACTGCAAGTGAGGATCATGCTTACTCTTTTTTCCGAAACGGTTTTGACAAATGCCAAGAAATATTTGAAGAGGCCGAGCTTCTCTCGGAGGATATGGATGACTTTTCCAACTTTGGTCAAGCTAGAGCGTACCTTCCCAAGGAGGCTGAAAAAAGAAACTCAGGAGGCTGAAAGATAGCCAGACCCTATATATTTAGAGTAGGATTGTAATTTTTCGTTTTGGCTTATTTCTTATACTCCTTGCCTCCGGGATTTTTATTAAAAAAAAATTCTTTTACCCATATTTTCCTTTGTATATATTCCAAATTGAAAATACCATGATTCTTAAATGAAAATTTGAAGAATACTTTAAGTCCTGAGTAATAATCGGGCCCCTTCCATTCATATGCTACTCTTCGTAGATTGTCAAAATCTTAGAAATTCTCTAAGTAATGGAGAATAACCAAGATTTAAAAAGTTACCGAGGCCTCATGTCTTCCGGGTTTTAAAATTATCGGGGCCTCATGCCTCCCCGATTTAATAGACTTTCCATAATATTTGAAGAGATAAAAACAAACTTCATTGATCGTTCCAGAGATACAATTAAGAATATTAGTTTTTGAAATGAAAAATGTTCCAGGACCTCTTCAAAGGCTGACCCTAGTTATCTTTTAAATACCGTGCTCTTTTACTAAGTTTCCGAATCACCATGTATGGTCCTTCCCACTTGGATTTACTTTCTTCATAACCAAATCCCCAATCTGAAAATCTTACATCTGGACGCGTCTATTTTATGACTTCATGACCTGGCCTCGATAAGCATCCATTCGGATCATTACCTTTTCTCTCTTCTCTTCCACAAAATCTAATTCCATTTCCCTGGCTTGATCATTATTGTCCGGGTAAGATTCTACCCTGGCAGAAGATTGCCCAATCTCCACAGGTAATACCGCATCAGAAATATAAACAAGATTGAAAGGAGTTTCTTTAGTTGTCATTCGTGGCATAGTCCAGTACGCCCAGAGAACACTAGGTATCTCTTCTACGTAGTAATTTGCCTTTTCGTTGCAGTCGAGTTTTAAAAGCCTACACAATAATTGGGTTTGTTACCTCAGTCTGTCCATTTGTTTGGGGGTAGGCAGTCGAGGTGAAAGACTGAGTGATCTTCATTTCTCGGCATCAGGATGTTATCTTTTTTCCTTGAAGTTGTATTCCATTTTCTGAGATTAATCTTCTTAGAATCCCAAAACGACACACAATATTTTTTCATAGAAATCTCAACACATCCTCCTCGGTAATTTTAGCCTGAGGCTCGGGCTCAACCCATTTGGAGAAGTAATCTACTTCTACCAGGAAAAATTTCTTTTGAGCCCGAGCTACGGTGAAAGGACCAACAATGTCCATGCCCCATTGACCGAAGGGACAGGACTCCTGAATAGGTTTCATCTGAATGGTCGGGCTATGCTTAAAGTTTGAATGATGCTGACATCCTTCACATGATCGAACCACTCTGTAAGAGTCTTGGCTTATGCTGGGCCACCAGAATCCAGCTAACATTGCTTTTCGGGTCAACGACCATTCCCCCGAGATGCTTTCCACAACATCCCTCATGTATTTCTCTGAGGACATACTCTACTTCTTCCTTAGCTAAACACTTCAGTAGAGGTCATTGGTATGATCTTCTGTACAAGATATTATTTAGAAGAACGAAACTGAGAGCTTGTTTCTTGATCTTCTAGGCTTGGGCTCGGTCTTCGGGTAATTTGTCATGGGTGATGAATTCGATCAAGGGTGTCATCCATGAATTTTCCCGGGTTGGTGGTACATCTTCCTAGGTAGAGAGAACCTAGCCAGGTGAAATGTATTATATCCCGGGTACTGACCTCTAACAAGGAGACAACCATCTTTGCCAAGGAATCTGCTTCTCCATTCTCGTCTCGAGGTATTTGTTCAATGCTCCAATCAAATAGGATGTGGCCTGAGCTATGATGAGTTTCAAGTATCTGATCATCTTTTCATACTTGGTTTCATAGACTAATTTTATTTGTTGAGTGACCAACTGTGAGTAAGAATAAAAATGGCTCGAGAGGCACGGATCTCTCGGGTGGTTCATATGCCACCGAGGACAGCCTCGTATTCAGCTTCATTGTTGGTGACCGTGAATCGATTCTTAGGTCCAACTTAATTTTTTCTCCTGATGGTGCTATCAATACCACCCCGACTCCGCATCTAGCCACACTTGCTGCTCCATCCATGAAAACTCTCCATATCTCTTCTTCGCCTGACTGAATCATTTCTGAAAGAAAATCAGAAAGGGCTTGCGCTTTAATATCAATCCGGGGTTGGTATTCAATATCATAGTCCCCTAGCTCCACTGTCCATTTAACTATTTTTCCCAAGACCTCAGGGCGAGTCATGATTCTCCCCAGGGGGCTGTTGGTGAGAACAACGATTGAATAAGAGATAAAATAGGGCCTTAACTTCCGAGGAAGTCATTACCAAGGCTAGATCTATATTCTCCACTTCACTGTATCTGAGCTCAGCTCCTCTGAGGGCGTGACTGACATAATATTCAGGCTTTTGGTCGGAGCCCTCCTCCTGGATAAGAACAGAACTGACAGAATATTCCGTGGTAGATAAGTAAACGAATAATTTTTCCCTGGGTTCTGGCTTTACCAAGATCGGAAGTTCTGCTAGATGATTCCTGAGATCAATGAATGTGTGTTCGCACTTCTCGTTCCAGTCAAATTTTTGGGCCTTCCGTAAAAGCTGAAAGAAATGATAACTTCTGTGCGAAGACAGGGAGATGAATCAAGAAAGAGCAGCGATTCTCTCAGTTAACTTATGTACCCCTCGGATAGATCGAGGGGATGACATGTCGAGTACAAACTTGATTTTCTCAGGATTCACTTCAATTCCACGATCTATTACCAGAAAACCCAAAAACTAGCCACATTTTACCCCGAAGATGCATTTAGCCGGGTTGAGCTTAATCCCATAGTGCAGAAGTGTAGCAAATGTCTCCTCCAAGTCGGGGATAAAACAGGAAATATCCAGGATTTGGCCAGGATGTCATCTATTTTTACTTCAACGTTCCTACCCAACTGCTTCATGAAGACCCGGTTCATTAGGTGCTGATACGTTGCTCCGGAATTTTTTATCCAAAAGGCATAATCACATAGCAAAATGTGCCTCCCGAAGTAATAAAACTGGCTTTATCTTGATCTGCCCGGGCCAGGGGGATTTGGTGGTACCCCTGGTATGCGTCCATGAAACTGAGCAACTTAAAACCGGAAGTGGAGTCCACCATCTGATCGATCCGAGAAAGAGGATAATGATCCTTGGGACAGGCTTTATTGAGATCCCTGAAATCCATACATTCTCCATTTCCTAGTGTTTTTGGGAACCAATACCACATTCGAGAGCCATGTAGGGAATTATACCTCTTGAATGTGCCCGGCTTGCAACAGTTCCTGGAATTGTGCGTCGATCACCTTGTCTTTTTTCGGACCAAAATGCCTCTTTTTGTGTTTCACAGATCGAGAACCCGAGATGATATTCAATCTATGTTCGGCCACCAGGGATGAAATCCCGACTAGTTCCTCTTGTGACCAAGCAAAAACATTAATGTTAGTTTCAAACAGTTCAATAGATTGACCCGGGTGGATGAGCAAAGATCTCGAGCCACCAAAATCTCCTTTCCTAGCATGATCTCCACAATTTCCTACTCTTCTTTCCTCCACAAAATGCACTTTCCCCTTTTCTACCACCTTCTCCTCCTACAAAATCCTATTATTTCCCTTCTTGCCTTCTTTTGGTCTACCCTGACCGTCTCCACATAGCATTTCCGAGAAAACGGTTGATCTCCCCTTACTTCCCCAACCTGATTTCCAACTGGGAAATTAATATTTTGATGGTAGGTGTAGGCTACAGCTTTTAACTCATTCACAGCTGGTCGACCCAAGATAATATTGTATGATGACGGGGCATCCACAACTGTTAAAGTAATGAAGGATCGTTTTCTGAGCATTCTTTCGGATGCTTCAAACAAAATATTCTCCAATGAGCTGCAATAGCTTGTGTTCTAAGAATATTAACGCCAATGAATTATATCGAGTTTGGTTAAAAATCAAGCGGAAGAAACTCGAAGTAATCCTTCGTGAAAAAACTATTATATTAATAAACGTTTTAACTTATGTAAACTTAATATCTGAAAAATGGTATATTAGTTTTTGCATTCATTAGTTCAGTTATGGTGACAACTAAACTGACGGATACTCTATCTGATCCAAACAGTTTGAAAAACAATACTTAATCAGTTAAATACACAAGATATATTTATGGATGCTCGTAGACTTCAACTGCTCCTATGTCACACCTTCTACCGCCTCGGGTAGGATCCACTAGAAGACTTTGATTTATACAACTCTTTATACAAACCCACTCACCAAGGACTTACACTACTACCTAAATTGAACTCCTAGCTATGATTGAAAGCAGCACCCTCCAACCAACACTTCTTTAATGTCTCTACATACACAAGTTTAACGTCTTTGTGCAAGACTGTATTTGAGTTGTTGAGAGAATTTGTGTGTAAGAACAGAACAAGGATGTTCTCACACACTGAGGGAAAATGACTTCTTAACTAAGCAGATAACACGTTAAAGTGCCACTCTGGGCTGAATGCTTCTGAAAGCAGATGTGCAATGTGCGCGCCCTTTCTTTTCTCTCTTGAAGAAGCTTTGTGTATTGAATCTCGATCTTTTTCTTCAGTTTCTTCTTGTGGTGTATATTTTGTTTGTATATTTGAGTCTTCACTAATCTTCTCTTTATATAGGCGGGAAGACTGAACGTACAGTGAGACTCATTTATTGTATCTGTTGCATCTTGAATTCGTTTCTTGGACTTTGTGTTTCGAATTTTCGATTGCCCTTCTGAAACGTTTTTGTCTTTAATGCTCTGATGCAACGTCCATTATTGTCCTTGGGCTGGACAATGTTTATGTACGTTCACGTACAGTTGGACTCCACTGAAAGAGTTTGTCTTCATCCATAACTGAAATATTCTGACTGATGCTTCGAACTGGTCAGTTGAACCGATCTTCAGGTGAGCTGGTGAAATCAGTTGACTCGTTAGTGGAACTGATTTCACTCTTGTTCAGTTGGACTGATCAGCTGGGTTTCTTCATCAGTTGAACACTCCTTCGGCTGGCCAAGCTTCTAAAGTTCTCCTGCTGAACCACCTATCAACTGGACAATCAGCTGGGCTGCTCAATTGATTTAACAGTTAGACTGATTCAGTTTGTGCGATCAGTTGGGTCTTCAGTTTGCGATGTAAACAGCTCGTGAGTGATCCTATATGCTGCACACTAAGGTAGATTATTAGTAACACTATTAACAAGTTTTGTTATCATCAAAATTAAGATTGCGAACTTGAAAAGTTTCAACAAGTAGTCACAACAGTTTTTCGTAGTTTACAGTACCCAAGGTCAACGGTAAAATTATTTCTCCTTCTGAGTACACGACGTGACCAACAAAACCAAAAAGGACAGTTTCTACTTACTCCAACTGATGCCCTTGCAAATTCATCTGCATTAGGGCTTCCTTGAATATGATGTTATCAAAGTTGCTTAAATCTACAAAGATTCTCATTACATCGTAGTTAGCATCCCAGGCCTGGATCACCAGAGCAGCAATATGAGGAAGGTTGACTCCTCGGAGATCATCCGGGACAAAACTGATGACCAGATCACTCCTTCTTTGTCTCTTTACTTCCAAACAATCTCTAATGTCCCGTGCCTTCCGGGCCCGATTAGAATCGCCATCTGTGGAACCACCGGAAATCATTTTTATTACCTCTAAGGCAAGGGATGAGGCCTTTTTCCGCTCTGGCTCCTGGTTTCTTCTTCCGCTTAGGGCACCTCGCGAACCAAAGTGTGACTAGGCCCTCGACGCTGAGTTTTCCAGGTGGAAACCTTGTTCTTCTGTTTGATGGGTTGTACTCTGGTTCAGAAGGATGAATGTACTCCTTTTTCAACATTCGACACTCACTTGTGTCATGAGAACATGCTTTGTGGAGGGTGCAAAATCCCTTCTTCTCGGACCTAGGAGATTATGAATCGGGGTTTGGGTCCCATGATCAATCTGAGCTACATTATTGGACATCCCTGTTCTGGCAATTTTCAAAGGCACATAATGGGAAAAATGCCCCGAATTGACCCTCTTCTGCACTCTCTCCTCAGTTCTGACCATCAGGCCACCTCTCTCTCTTTTTAAAGCATCTCGCTTCTGCTTCTGAGCTTCTTCCGTAGTAATATACTTTTCAGTCCGGGCAAGAAGATCCTCAAAGTCCCTGGGAAATTTCTTGGTTAACGACCGAAAAAACTCCCCTTCTATTAGTCCTTGGGTAAATACGGTGGTTTTTGTTTCAGGAGCGCAGGATGGGACATCCAAAACGACTCGATTGAATCTTCTGATGTATGACCTTAAAGTTTCTTCAGGGCACTGCTTCACTTCGAACGAGCTGAAGGTGGTTTTCTTGTACATATTGCTATTACTAAAATGGTGTAAGAATAATTTCTTTAAATGCTCGAAAGACTGAATACTATGAGGGGACAATCCTTCAAACCAACTATGGGCTGAGTCAACCAGAGTAGTCAAGAACACCTTGCATTTGATCTTGTCCCCGTAACAGCGCAACATAGCGATATTCTTGAACAGGGCGGGGTGTTCTTCCGGGTCAGAACTCCCGTCATAGTCTTTTATCTTAAAGGATTTGAAGTGCCCTGACAGAGGCTTCCGGACGATAACATCAGAAAAAGGGCATCCCTTGACCATCATCCGAGTGCTGTCCCGAGCCACAACTTGCCCCCCAAGATCTTCATTTTCCTCCATAACTTTTCCAATTCTTCCGCTACAGCAGGGGGATTTGGAACCAGCACTCGACTCCCTTTCCTCCGCTCTTCCATCCTCTTCTCTGCCCCTTTTTCCTGCTCCTCCTCCTGCTCATGTTCTGGCTCGGTAGAATGATGGGAAGGGGCCATCCTTGCCATGGCCTTCTCGACGGCGTCGGATACAATCTGGGCCAATTCTTTGGGTGACAAGGTAATATTAGGCTGAGGAGCAGTGAGTGGAGGACCACCTTGACCAGAGAGAGTTGGGTCACCTCCAGGAACCCGAGAGTTTTCTTGGTTTGTTCTTCTGGTGGGAGCCATCTCTACACCTTCAACTCAATTTTCCACATACGGCGTCAATGATGTGACCGGGTAAAAAAGGGTATGAGATTCGTGGGCAAGTTCACCGGGTCAGGTTATGAAAATGATGAGGGATGAGAGCATAGCGAGATGTGTCCAAACCGAAGGTTTTACTCCCGAGAAAAAATGGTATGTCCTGCAAATACGAATATAACCACGTGAATGGGCAATTTTCTGATTTTTCAAATTTTTGAGCAAATTGATATTTTTGAAAATTGGTTCAATTTTTATTTTGGAAAATTAATTTTGGAAAAATTAATAATTTTCTTGTAAAATAAATAATTAGAATATGATTTTAATTATTTATGGTAAAAATGAGTTTTATTAGAAATCAATTATTATTGATTTAATTGGAAATTAAATAAAAGAGTTTATTTAATTTATTAAATTCTTTAATAATTGTGGTGGTTAGTGATAAAATTATTAGATATATGATTTATCAATTAATTAAATTGTTTAATTAAATTGATATTAATATTTGATATTAAATGCATGAAGGATGATAGAGAGCCTTGACCAATGTGTTAGGTGTATGTTAGGATATTTTTATTGTTTTATTCATTTTTAATATTTGATATTATTAAAGTAGGGTTTGGTTTATGGTCCGTTCCCACCCCATGAGATGTATCCCTTATGTGCCATGGCTATTTAAATGTAATTATTAGAAATAGTGGGAGATCAAGACTGGAAGATGGTGGGCCCGATGAACGAGATGAAGACATGTAAAATATTGGAAGCTCTTGTAATAGTTGCATTTGCATCTCTGCATTCACCTAGGTTTTGGACCTGGATCCATGTATGGCTCACATGGATCTAATAGTGTTGGCGATCGATCATCCTTATTTATTGTTTAATGACATATTATGATATATGCGATATATGGTAGTATGCATGTATGTATATTATTAGATAATATAGTTGCATGAATCCGGTAAACATACAAACATGGCACACGATTTTTAAATTAAAATGATGAGACAAATTTTAAAATTAAAATCTCTCATTTTGAATATGATTCAAAATTCATATCAAAGAGTAAAAGTAAAATTAAAAGAGTTTAATTTTTCCTTGCCTTCCATCAATCGTGGTTGCATGTTGATCGCTATCCGCGGACAGTGTCTGGCTCATATTATTGGGGAGGCCTGGACGCCGGAAAGCTGTGACTTCCACCGGACATATGATGTGAATTGAGTGGAACTCCCATGATTTCGGCTGATATTATTGGGGGAACTCATGGCGACCGTCTACTACAATTCAATATTGATGGGTCGGTTTGATACGCGAAAATAAACGGCGTCATATTATTGGGTCCTTATTAAACGTGAGGCAAAACACACGGAGGTTGCATAAGGATGTTTTAGAAATTATAATTGGCTGATATTATTCGGGATTATAATTGTCTAATTGGACTCTACGTGCCCACTAAGGAAATACGATTTTCCTTTTTCATCAGAGGGTGGTGGAAATGTCAAAATAGTGGGAGAGAGATTTATAAAATAAAATCCATATTTTATATCTTAAAATTATTTTAAAATAATCAGCAACCATTATTCTGTTTCCGTATCAGTATATTTTCGATTTCGTCACGTAATCCATTTTTATTATTAACAAGCTAATTGAATCTAATTTTCAAGACTGGTTGGGAAAATTGTTCTAAATTTGGAGAAAATGATATACACACTAATGTCAGTCCTGCTGAACTAACAAAGCATGCAAGATGGTAGGACCATAGTATGCAAGCTAAAGTGTGATGTGCTCGCTTCTATGTCAAATGAACTGTAGGGACAGTTTGAGAAAATTTTGAATGCTGCTGACATTCGAATGCACGTGCAAGAGTTGCATGGTGCATGAAACTCATACGATGATGCACACTACTTTCAAGGAGCTCATGACTACACACATGCAAGATGGGGCTCTAGCCCATGAGCATGTTGTACATATGATTGTGCTTATTGAGAATGTGGTGGGCCTGGAATATGTGATTCCTAACGAGTTAATTGATAACATCAATTTGTTGTCTTTCTCTTCCTCATTTGACGGGGTTATGGTGAACTTCAAGTTTAATAAGATATTTGATAGCCTTGAAGAGCTAGTCAATATGCTTATGACTTATGAGATCACCATAAAATAAGAAAAATTGTTGTTTTTATAATGGGCCTTTTGTCGGACGAAAAATGACCCACAAGGTAAGGGAAAGAAATGTTCTGCCCCTCACAAGAAAAACAATCCCAATAAGAGACAAACTCTGAAAGACACTTAAAAGGCCTACAAATCCCAATAAGTTAGAATATATTTATTTCACTGCAAGAAATCCGGACATAAGAAATTATATGCGCCAGAAATGTACTGGAAATGAAAAGTGAATGTCCAAGTAAACATGATTTCAACAACAAAAGAAAGTTAGATGATCCAAATCCCACACAAATATGGCACGCTAGACTATGTCACATTTCTCAAAGAAGGATGCACAAGCTAGTGGGAGAATGCATGTTTGACTTGTTAGACATAAATTCTCTACCAACTTGTGAGTCATGTCTAAAAGAAAAAAACGACTAAGACTCCATTCGATGGAAATGTGGAACGTGCGCATGGTCTATTGGATTTGATCCACACAGACATTTGTGGTCCGCTAAGTGTTAGCACAAAATATGAGCAATACTACTTCATTACCTTTACTGATGACCATTTGAGGTATGTGTATGTTTATTTAATAAAACACAAATCTGAAGCATTTGAAAGGTTCAAAGAATTGAGATCTGAAGTAGGAAAACAACTAGAAAGAAGTATTAAGGCACTTCGATCTGATCGAGGTGGAGAATACTTAAGTGCTGAATTTTTGGGTTATCTAAAAGAGAATGAGATTCCTCTCACAGTGGACTCCACCAGCAACACCACAATTGAATGGTGTTTTTGAACTTCGAAATCGAACCTTGACGGACATAGTTCGATCCATGATGGGATTCACTGAATTGCCTACATCATTTTGGGGCTTTGCGCTTGAAACTGCGGCAATGTTGTTGAATAATGTCCATACTAAAGCAGTGGATAAAACACCATATGAGATATGGATGGGAAAAACTCCCAAATATTCTTACATGAGAATATGAGGATGTCCTGCTTACGTGAAGCAGACAGTGGGAGACAAATTGGATAGTAGATCCATTTTGTGCTACTTTGTAGGATATCCAAAGAATTCTGTTGGATATTATTTCTATCATCCCAATGAAGCAAAATTGTTTGTTTCAAGAAATGCCACCTTTTTGGAAAGGGAATTTCTATTAGATAGAAATGGCAAGATGATAGAACTTGAAGAAATTCAAGATACTCCCTCAACTATAAAAGTTGAACCCATTTCCCAAGAACCAGTAGTTGAAGTACAAGCTCCTAGAAGGTCTGATAGGGTTATTAGACCGCTTGCAAGATATACGCTTCTTCATGAACAAAGCCACGATGAGCATTGTGTTAAATGTGATCCAATGAATTTCAAAGAAGCAATATCTGATACTGATTCAACCAAATGGCTTGAAGCCATGCAGTCAGAAATGGACTCTATGTATTCAAACCAAGTCTGGACATTGGTGGATCAACCTGAGAGAATCGTTCCCATAGGGTACAAATGGATCTACAAAAGAAAGCTTGGGGCGAATGGGAAGGTAGTGACCTTCAAAGCAAGGCTGGTTGCAAAAGATTATACTCAAAGGCAAGGAGTTGACTATGAGAAAACTTTTTCCCCAGTTGCTATGTTTAAGTCCATTAGAATACTACTAGCCATAGCATCATGGTATGACTATGAGATATGGCAAATGGATGTAAAGACTGCATTCCTCAATGGAGACATCAAAGAATAAATTTATATGTCTCAACTTGAGGGATACACATCAGTAGAAAGTGAGCATAAGATATGCAAACTTTAGAGATCAATATATGGTCTCAAGCAGGAGTCAAGGAGTTGGAACCTCATATTTGATAGCACGATCAAAGAGTTTGGTTTTTGCAAAGAATCCCGAGGAACCGTGCGTGTACAAGAAAGTTAATGGGAGTGCAGTGACATTCCTATTACTTTATGTTGATGACATCTGCTCATTGGGAATGATGTAGGATTACTGCAATCCACTAAAGTATGATTAGCAAGTAAATTCTCCATGAAAGACATGGGTGAGAAGCATCCTATATATTAGGAATACAAATCTATAGAGATAGATCAAAGAGGATGCTGGGGCTCACCCAAGTCACTTATATCGATACCATTCTGAAGCAATTCTCTATGAAAGAGTCCAAGAGATGATACTTACCAATGTGTCATGGTATTACTCTATCTAAAACTATGTGTCCCAAAATTGATGAAGAGATAGAGATGATGACACGTATTCCATATGCGTCAGCCATTGGTAGTATCATGTATGGTGTGATATAGGCACGTCCTGATATTGCTTACGCTCTGAGTGTTACAAGCAGATATCAGGCAAACCCTGGTCCAATGTATTGGAAGGCCGTGAAAGATATTCTTAAGTACTTGAGAAGGACTAAGAACTTGTTCATGGTCTATGGGGTGGAGAATTGAAATTGGAAGTCTACACTGATTCTAGCTTCCAATGTGAGGTAGATGATTCGAAATCGACCTCTGGCTTTGTATTCATGCTTAATGGTGCGGCTGTCTCTTGGAAAAGTTCCAAGTAAGACACCGTTGCGGATTCCACCACTGAAGCTGAATACATTGCTGCATCTGATGCAGCCAAAGAGGTAGTTTGGATAAGGAATTTTGTCCAAGAGTTGGGCGTTATTCCTAATGGAGTTGATCCAGTCTCGTTGTACTGGGACAACACTGGTGCCGTTGCGCAAGCAAAGGAACCAAGGTCTCATCAGCGATCCAAATATGTACTGAGAAAGTTTCACATCATACGGGAGATAGTGGGAAGAGGAGACATATCAGTTGAAAGAGTCCCCTCTGCAGATAATGTTGCTGATCCACTTACACAGCCCTTGCCAGGATCATTGTTTGTAAAGCATCGCAAAGCAATGGGATTAAAGTTTAAGGGTAGTTGGCTCTAGGGCATGTGGGAGCTTGTTAGAGTAGATGCCCTGCAAGCCAACGGTTGGCTAGGGAATTTATTGACTCAAGTGAAATAAACAATCTTTATTTTAATATAATTTAACTTTTATGGTCTTGTTATACTTTATCTGTATACCCATGCAAACAGCATAGATAAAGTCCTTGATTATGTTTTAATACAAATGAATCGTAATTCGATGTTGAAACTCATTTGTAAACACTGCATATTCTAAATTAGTTCCTAGTCGATTCAGCCGCTTAAAACAGGGATAAAGGCCGCTTGAGCTCGAGACTAGCATCTGTGATGTTGTGTACTGCGTTTCTTGGTAAGGGCATAGAGATGTCCAAACATGTAGATGGGTAGTCATATGATGATTATACCGAACAACCCTCCCTCGAACTTTCCAAGTGGTTATCATTCATCGAGATGATAAGTCCGTGGTTATGATTGTACACCATTAGTCCTTACGACCCGGGATAACACT
Organism: Primulina tabacum; assembly: GCF_025594145.1. Lineage (NCBI taxonomy): Eukaryota > Viridiplantae > Streptophyta > Magnoliopsida > Lamiales > Gesneriaceae > Primulina > Primulina tabacum. The sequence goes on along the minus strand of NC_134553.1, from coordinate 38,828,405 downwards.
GAGGCTCTATATGCTAGGGTTGTGCTTTGACTCGTTTACCGGCTCCAGGAAAGTCATCAGGTGGCGAGGTTGGGTACATTTGCGACACATATAGGAGCCAGTGCATTGTAGTCGGGGATTCACCGCTCACCTACGGGTGTGGATATCCTGTGTGATCTGATGAAATAATATTGCATGGAATCTCTGGCCAGAGTATGAGATGTACGTTAGAGAAGGAGTTCTCAAAAAGTACACGCGATGCCACTACTATAGTTATCACTTAGTTATCGAATTATTATGCAACCATCGATGAACCAATGGTAGCAGATTCGATCGGGATATATGAGATGAAGGGACCGTACTGTAAGTTAATCATAATCGACTGGTTCTTGCAGGCACTATCAGTGATACCTCGGGCGATGCTACTAGACGCTCTTACCATGATCCGATGGGTGCAATTAGAAATGAGTTCTGACATTCTTAATCAAGGTGTTGATGAAAAGAATGGGGCTAACTAGGGTAAGCCCGAATAAGAATAAATATTATTCTGAATCACAAAGAGTTGTGAAACCACGGCTAGCTGTACCCCTGAACCATTGAGGGTCACACAAGCACTGGATCGTTTGTTCCCGTTGAGAGAATAAATTCAAGGAGTTGAATTTATATTATGATATAGTAAATTCAAGGAGTTGAATTTATATTATGATATAGTAAATTCAAGGAGTTGAATTTATGATAATTAAATTTTGAGAAAATAAATTCAAGGAGTTGAATTTATAAGAAAGTAAATTCAAGAAGTTAAATTTATGAAATTTGGATAGAATAAATTCAAGTAGTTGAATTTATAAAATTTGAGGATTTAATTTATTAAGCTCAAAAGTTGAATTTATTAAATATTAAATATTGGAGGTGATAAATTCAAGGAGTTGAATTTATAATTTAAATATTAAATTCAAATGTTGAATTTATAAGGGAATTAAATTAAATGTAATGGGTATATGTACAATGGGCTTGTAGGAGTACAAGACCAACATACATATTATTAAGGTTCTTAATTAGACTTTAAAAGATTAATTAATTAATTTAACTAGTTGGACTAGAATAATTAATTGAATAAGCCCATTAAGTATTTAATTTAATTAACGGGCCCTAAGTTTATATATATGTGTATTAGGCTTAGAGTTTAAAACAATTGATTCACAATTTTCGAAAAAAAAACCCTAGCCTCCACTAGACTCCAATTTTCGAAAATCTCTTCCCTTCTCCTCTCAAAATTTCGGCCTCCATCAAAAGGGTTTTGGTTGAACCGTATCTCGTTCTTAATATCCAACGTAAAAACATCTTCTAAATTTCTAGTGCAATTTAGAAGAGGATTAAATCTTCTAGTCGTGGACCTAATTTGAAGATTGAAGGAAGGAGTTTTGAAGATCGTTCGTAGAGATTCATCAAGAGCTATATCCGCCTATACCGGATTAGTTGGAGCCAAGTGATTTAATTCACTAAAGGTATAATTACAACACCTTATGAATGTTTTTGTTAAAATCATACGAGAGTCCAAAGCAAAACATATTTTGATTGTCAAAATAAATAAAAATTTTAAAACTTCCGCTGCGTTTGGGCGTATAGAAAATCGAGATCTAACATCACGTACTCGTGCACTCGAGTGAGGTACTATTATTGAGGTAGCCCGGGTAGAGAGCCATCATCCAAGAACTTGTCTGAAAGCCTTGGCTTTTAGTAGCCCGGGGGATGATTTTGCCCGGCTGTTATCGGATTGGCTCAAAAATTCTCATAATCTGATCCATGACCCGCGATCATCCAATACCCATAACCCGGGCTTCCCCATGAGGTATTCCCGTACCCATGACCCGCGCCTCCCCGAGGGTATCACCAGTTGGTGTAAATTATCAATAGTTACTTTTTAAATGTAATTTTTCAGAAAGTTCTTTAGAAGCTTGAATAATGATGGATAAAACTTGAAACTCAATACTTGCTGCCAACAAAATTATACTACTCTACATTTATTATGCCAAAAAAATTATTTAATTCATTCAGAATAGCCCAATGAACACAGGCCTCTATTACTCATTAAAATAATTAATATTTTAAATACTGTTATACTTCGATTTCTTAATTTCCATCATGTAATCGTACAACTACATATAAAAATAAGGGTTCTTTCATTCAAAAAAAATTTAAAAAATTAAAGCATCTATCATGTAATTGTTATATTTGTTACTAGCAATGAAAATAATAAAGTAAATAATTCGGATTGCTATGAAAAAAAAGATTATTTTAATTTTTATAAAAGCATTTTTTTATTGATATTATATATTAGGTTGGAAGTTGAATTAAATTAAGAGCTAAGTTCATACTTATGGTTCAGGAATTTGTTTACACATCTTAATCATTAGTGTGAAAAAACTCATCTTCCTGACTCAAAATATGAACGAACAAAAAATATACGAGGTTCATGCATTCACTTTGTTCTGTCAGTTAAAAAAACATCACTATGATATTAACTCAAGCTAGCATTCAATCGAACTCACTGTCAATAGCCACTATCAACTTAAGCTCGTTCAAATTCTAAATTTTACCTCAAAGCTATCATAAAGACAATCAAAATTATGTTCTGCACGTAGTTACAATTAAAAAAAGCTAAAAGATTAATGGATTGTAGCAGAACAAAATTAATATTTTTTGATTGAATGTGGGAAGTTAGAAAGTTTTGAAGTCCCTCCAGCCAAAGAGGCTCTTTAGATTTACGTCGCTGGTGTATGATATCTCGATAGAAATGAGTTCGAATTTCATAACAAGTTCATGAAAGTGTTTGGACACTAAAGAGCAGTTGAAGATGATCTGGGCGTCACACAAGTTATAAATGGAGAACATAATATCTTCTTGGATATAATGAAAAACGCGAAGCCACAAAGGCAAATGAATGGATTAAGTCACAAGCGTGCGAAAGAACTCATATTCGTCTGCACTTCTTGAATCAAAATTCAAGCATTGAAATGATGGATCGTGGGCGGGCACCTACGAGGGTGCTTCAAACACAATATTCTCAATGAGCTGCAATAACTCTTATTCTAAGAATGCATACACCGATGAATTAGATCGATTTTGGTTACAAACCAAGTGGAAAAACACTCTAAGTAATCTTTCGTTAAGAAAAACTGAAAGATTTTAAAATCTAAAGACTTGTGTAAACTGATCGACTGAAATACGGGGAATCAGTTATGGCTTCTATTAGTTCAGTTACGGACATAACTGAACTAATATCAGCTGAACTGATCAAATCAGTTTAAGAAACACAGTTGAATAGTTAATACACAAGATATGTTTATGGATGTCGGAGACTTCAACTGCTCCTACGTCACTCCTTCTACCACCTCGGGTAGGATCCACCAGAAAACTTTAATTTATACAACACCTTGTACAAGCTCACCCAGCTTAAGACTTACCCATTGCCTAATAGAACTCCTAGTCTAGGCTGAAGGTATCACCTTCCAGCCAATACTTGTTTAACGTCTGTGTGCCAAATACTCCATACACAAGTTTTACGTCTTTGTTCAAGACGGTATTTGTGTGGTGTGTGTGTGTGTGTAAGAACTGATCACTGAAAACAACCCGAAAGGTGTTCTCACGCAATGAGGGAAATAAGCTTATACACTAAGCTGATATAACTTTAAAGTGTTCCCTTGACTGTGCTGATTGCTTCTTTGTAAGATGATATACAATAAGCGGGCCCTTTCTTTTTTCTCTTGTTTTTCCATCTCTTGTTCGTCTATTTGTTGATAGTCTTGGTCTGTATTTATATCAGTAATGCGACCGTACATCAAGACTCATCACATATGATCGTTGAAACTTGAATGCATTGTTTGAAATTTGTGTCGACTTTTTCGACAGCCATTCTGGAACATTTTGTCTTTAAGCTCTACTGCAACGTCCATTATTGTACTATTGATAGTACAAATGCTTTTGTACATTTATGCACAGCTGGATCCCATTGAATAAGCTTGTCGGTGCTGCAACTGATGTTCTGAACTAGTCAGTTGAACCGGTGAGGTGAAATCAGTTGACTCGTCAGCTGAACTGATTTCACTGATCAGTTGAACTGGTCAGTTGGCTCTTCATCAGTTGAACACTTCATCAGCTGGTCGGGCTTCTGAAGGTCTTCTGCTGAATCTCCTATCAACTAGACAATCAGTTGAACTGCTATTGATACTTCAGTTGTACTGGTTCAGTTCGATCAATCAGTTGGCACTTTCAGTTTGTATCTCAATAGCTTCAGTTTTAGCTTGGTAAATAATCAGTTCGAAGTCTGATCAGTTTCAGTTTCTGCACACTTAGGTAAAATCATTAGAAACAAAATAACAAATTTTGTTAACATCAAAATCAAGATTGAGAACTGAAATGTTCCAACAATCTCCTCTTTTTTATGATCACAAAACTTGAGCAATTAATTAAAAATTTTAAAATTTAAGATTTTAAAATTTAAAATTTAGCTGATTATCCCCCTTTATGAGAATCAAAAACATTTAAAAAAACTCAAAGAAAATTTTCAGTTCGAGTAAAGAAAGCTCCCCCTCAATAACTGAATTTAAAATCGGGTTAAAAACGAGTTTAAAACATTTTTCAGTTCGAGAGAAATAAAGCTCCCCCTCACTAACTGAATTGAAAACTCATCTTTAAAAATAATTATCTACGCCAAAAATTTAGTACCTTTAATCATTCAAGTAGTTTAGACAAGAAATCTGGAGGTATCAGTTCAATCACAAAGAAACATAATTCGATAACCATGATGTGTATTTAATCAAATAGATCTCCCTTTTATTATATATTTAAGTACATCATCAGTTATAAGGGAAAGTAGCTACTATAATAGCATATTTTAAACAACATCAAATATCAATCAGTTTATGTATGACAGAACTGAATATACCAACAACTGGTTGCCTTGAACTCTTGAAGTGTTGCAATGATCTTGAGTCTTCTTGCCAGACAAACAGCTAGCTGTATTGGACATGATCTCTATGTTGTCAAACTGGTCGGGCTGACTCAAACTAGACTCAGCTGATGTTGAACCACATTGATCATCTACTTGATCTGATATGGCAGGTAAGCGGCGGTATACTGCCGATGATTAAACTCCACTTTAATCATCCAACATCTCAACATAGCTGGGCTTCGTCTGTTGTTCAGCTTCAACTTGTAGGTTGGCAGTTGAAATGTAAGGTCCAAGAATTTTCATGTAACCTGAATGCATGCGATCTAGGATTTTTATTTAAATTACGTGTTTAATTATTTTTGTGCATTTTATGCATAATTATTGCATGGTAGAATTTAGTTCATGAAATTTTAAAGATTTTTAAGTTTCATTTCGCGCTCGAACGAGGAACGGAAACCGGAGAATTTTCAGGAAAATTATTACAATATTAATTTTTATTAATTAATTTAAGGTGTTTTTAAGTGTGTTTTGCAAAATGGCCTTTATTGGTTATTTTTACCCAAATGATTTTATTTTTATCTGGTACACAAATTTGATCGTATCGGGGAATTTTTGAGGATTCGGCTAATATATTTTCAAAAACTTTCCAACACGAAATATTTTTCGAGAGTATGTTTGGATTTAGTGGGCATACTTTTAAGCTTATTGGGCTTAAATATTTTTTTAAACCTTTAAATGAAAACTATGGCCCATTTGCTTAAACCTAATCTATATATATTAATACCTAATTAACCCTACACCGATTATTGCATACCCCACCAACCGACACCTCTTCATTTAAGATTATCCCCACTCTCATTATCTCAATTTCAGTAGTTTCTCTTCATCTAAAGCATCGGTTATATCAAATCTCTTGCAAGAAATTCCTCCGGTGCCTTCCCTTCGCGCGGCTCTTCAAAGTTTTCATTCAAAAAATTCAAAGGCATGACATTTACATTATTCCTGCATCTTTTACGCCATAATACATGCTTACATGTGTGCCATTCATGTTGTTTTCAGTGAATGAATCGTTTTTACGGGTATGCTTCGATTGAGCATTAAATGTACATTTGCTTTGCATCCACTCACGTTTTCTGGATTTGTGCAAGGGACTGCTGTTTTGTTGATGTTAAGGGAACGTTCAAGATAGGAGAGCGAGGTTATAAAGCTGGTGTAAAGTTTGGTGGGGTTAGAGTGAAGGCCGAGAGGTAGCGGGCTAGGGGTTCCTCGTTTCGTTTGGTTCGATCGGTGTGTAGGAGAGGGCCGGTGGTGCAAGGGTGAATCTAGACCTTGGAAAGACTCTTGTGGGTCTGAACCATGGTCTGGAAAGGCACGAATGCTGTTGGTCCTGTCCTAGAAACCGCAAGAGAGAGTTGGGCGAGTTGGGTTCGAATTGTCTGTTTGGGTGAGAGTAACGATCGGTCGAGCTTTGCTTCATGCATAGGGTTAAGTAGGTCCTTAGGGTCTGGTCTAGGTCCTAGATGGCTGGGATCGTGACTGGTGCGAGCATAGGAGTGCTAGAAGTCGAGTGGTGCTTGGAAGGGTTAGAGATGGGAATATCTGATTCTGTCCAGCAGCTTTTTTTGGCCCATTCAGAAAGGTTTATGGGCTGAGTCTTGATGGTTTTAGGGCCTTTTAAGTGTTTACTAGGTGTGGTAAAAAGTTGGGAAGAATTTGGTTAGGTTGCAAGTCGATTCGGGTTAAAACCGAGACCCAGGTCAAGTTTTAAAACGAATCAGTTAGGTCGTAAAATGGGCTCGAGTTTACATCAAGGAATGCTTATAATCATGTTTTGGGACATTTTAAGGAGATTGGTAATCTTCGGGTCAATTTTAAAGGTCCAGGGGTAAAACGATAAATTTAGTGTTTCCAGGGGCAAACAGGTCATTTTGTACTCGGGGTGAGATTTTGGTCCTGTCAGCGCCCTGATCACAAATTTACTGCGGTTCTATGTATGATAGATCCATCGTAAATGATTATATATGATAGTCACCTCTAATGAACTGAATTCACCAATGATGAATGACAAATGATAATGATGAATGATGATTAATGATGAGCTATTATGACACGTTTACATTACGTTTTTAAATTTCATAAAGGATATGTTGAGTATGATATTTTTCACTGTTGTGCGCTACGTATAGGTATTTGTTATCTATGATACATGTGTGTTGAGTCTTTAGACTCAGTAGGCGTGTGTGATGCAGGTGAGTTCGACGTCGAAGGGACAGGAGGGCTGAACTCTGAGTCAGCAGACACGGTGGGAGACAAGAACCGAGGACCTCATGATTTTTCCACACATTTATGATTTCATGTTTTTGAGAGGATATGAGTATTTTATACACTGTTTTATTTTATTGTTTAATGTTATGATTTTCTCGTTTTTACTCCGCTATATTTTTAATTGTAATTACTTATGAAAATTTTTAAATGATGTTTTTAAGTAGGACTGCATGCATGGGATTTATTTAAAGGTTTATTTCCAAAATTAGAGCTCTATAAAAAAAAATATTTTCGCACTTTTAAAAACGGTAGACATTACAATTGGTATCAGAGCAAGGTTCCTATATAGGGTTGTGCCGCCGCTAGCCTCTGCAGCTCAATCTTCAAAGCCTCAAGTCTGTCATTTTTTTTTGTTTTAAATGTTTAAAATGATTTACTGTTATCACCTGTATGTTTGCATGATTCATGCTTTACGATGATTTACTGTACATGATTAACTGCTTTTACGGTTTAAGGTCTATTATTTCAAAAAAAAAAAAACTAGATTAACTGCATGATAGGTTACGTTTATAAATTGCATTGTATTCAAATATGCCTCCCAGACGTTATCCCAGTAATGATAGGCAGGATGAGATTCCTGGAGGGAGCAGGGGACCTCAACCACCACCGCCAGGGGACCCTGCTACCCGAGTTCTGGAGGGTATGGCTAGGATACTGAAGCAGGTTCAGCAGGCTCCTAGGCCTCAGGTGGATGTTTTTGAGCAGTTCCATCGGCTCAACCCGAAGAAGTTCGGGGGCACTACTGATCCATTCATAGCAGAGGCATGGATTCGATCTCTGAAGCTACACTTTGAGTATCTGCAGATGGGGAATGGCGACCGGGCCAGGTGCGCTATGTATATGTTGAGAGACGATACGTCTCTATGGTAGGAAGGAGCCGCTCATGCTGTGGACGTGGCTACCCTTACCTGGGACAGATTCAAGGAGCTATTTCACGAGAAGTACTTTCCAGCCGACGCCAGGGGACGCCTGACGAGAGAGTTTATGAGTCTCCGCCATGGGAACTCATCTGTGGCGGAGTTTATCTGCAAGTTTGATCGGGGCTGTCACTTCGTGCCTCTTATTGCCAGAGATGCCGGACAGAAGCTGTGGTACTTCATGGATGGACTGAGACCTACCCTTCGCAGGGATGTGATGTTGATGAGGCCGGCGAGTTACGATGAGGCCACTTCCTATGCCTTCCAGGCGGAGCAAGCGCTTCGAGACATAGATTTTGAGCTGCAGCGGAAGCGGCACCAGCCTCAGTCCAGTTCCCAGCCACAGACGAAACTATTTATTGGGCCGCCGAGACAGCAGGGGCAGCAGAAGCCCCAAGGTCAGTTAGGAGGCCACACTAGCAGCAGCAGAGACCTCTTCAGGTACCAGGAGCACCTAAGCTAGATGACAGGTAGCCTTGCCCGTAGTGCAACAAGTTCCATATCGGCAAGTGCTTATGGAGGACCTACAGGTGCTTCATTTGCGGACATGAGGGCCACAAAGCAGCGGACTGCCCAAAGATCAAGGGCCCCACTACTGGCCGGGCTTATGTGATGCATGCCGAGGAGGATGAGGCAGCGCTGGACTCGTCACTGATTACTGATAACCCTTTGGTTTAAGATTTTAATTTATTGTACAATTGCTTGGGTTTTATGCTTATATGAGGATTTACTTGGAGAATTGTAACTTAGAAAGATTTAGGATGTATGCTCTACCTAGTTGGGATTAGGAATTTGATTGTTGGATTGAGAATCTTAAGGACCAATATGCAATTTTCGAACTTTAAGGGATAATTTGTAATTTTCGATTTTTTCTGAGGTTGAATTTCGAATTTTGGGGAATTATTTTTGGGGATAATTCAGTGATTTTTCGAGGATTTCGAGTTAATTGCCGATAGAAAATTCCTTAAGTTCAACATTATTAGATTTGATGTTATGTTTTGTCACATGGAAGATATTTATTGCAAGTGTAGCCACGCATGCGTTGCTGGATTCAGGGGCTACGCATTTGTTTATATCTGAATCTTTCGTGAAGCGACTAAGAATCATACCAGTAGCGATCGATTCAGGGTTCAGAGTATCAATCCCATCTGGGGATCAGATGTTCACTTCCCGGATAGTGAGAGGATTGGAGCTTAGATTGCAACAAAATGCAGTACAGGCAGATCTGATAGTACTATCGATGCCAGAGTTTGATATCATCATGGGCATGGACATGCTATCTTCTCATGGTGCAGTTATCAATTTTCATCTGAGGTCAGTGTCTGTCAGACCACCCAGTAGAAAGCCATTTGTTTTTTAGACATCCAGACACCAGCAGTTCCCGCACGTCATTTTCTGCTTGTGTGCGAAGAAGCTTATCAAGAGAGGCGGTCAGGCGTTCTTAGCCGGCATCGTATCAGTGACAGAGCCAGTTAGTTAGAGGCTGGAGGACATTGACTCAGTCAGGGAGTTCTCCGGTGTTTTCCCTGACGATGTTGCAGGCATCCCACCAGACAGAGAGGTGGACTTTTTGATTGAGCTCATGCCAGGGACAGTGCCGATATCTAAGGCACCCTACCGATTAGCGCCTGCTGAGATGAAGGAGCTCATGGATCACATTCAGGATTTGCTTGATAAGGGTTTCATTCACCTCTATTTTTTCTCCTTGGGGTGCACCAGTTCTTTTTGTTAAGAATAAAGATGGCAGCATGCGACTGTGCATTGATTACAGTGAACTGAACAGAGTCACAGTTAAGAATAAGTATCTGTTACCATCGATCGAGGATTTGTTTGATCAGCTGCAGGGAGCATTAGTGTTCTCCAAGATAGACCTTCGATCTGGTTAGCATAAGCTGAAGGTGAGAGAGTCAGATGTGCATAAAACAGCCTTCCGGACGCGTTACGGGCACTATGAGTTCTTGGTGATGCCCTTCGGTTTGAAGAACGTGCCAGTGATCTTCATGGATCTCATGAATCTTGTGTTTCATCCATACTTAGATCAGTTCGTCATAGTTTTCATTGACGATATACTGATCTATTCGAAGAGTAGAGAGGAGCACAACCAGCATCTGAGGACAGTAGTGCTGGCTCTATAGGATAGACGACTGTATGCCAAGTTCAGAAAATGTGAGTTCTGGCTTTGACAGGGTAGTATTCTTGGGCCACATTGTATCTCAGGATGGTATAGAGGTAGACCCCGGAAAAGTAGAGGCCGTCAAAGATTGGCCAGTTCCGAAGAGTGTGACAGAGATCCGCAGTTTCTTGGGATTGGCAGGCTATTACCGGAAGTTCATACAGGGCTTCTCTTCTATTCCGGTGCCTATGACCACCTTGACAAAAAAGAACACCAAGTTTATCTTGGGATCTGAGTGTCAGGAGAGTTTTGACAGACTGAAGCACACCTCGATTGCAACACCAGTTCTAGCTATGCCATCAGGGCAAAGAGAGTGTAGAACCCGATAAAGCAGACTACGTATAAGTCATGCATAATTACTATTATTTAAATTAAAATGATTTTTTTCATTCATGCATGAGGGTTTATTTCATTTTTAAAATTGTTAAGTCATGATCATTTATTTTTTTAATTCGCAGAAGTTTAGTTTTATCTTTTCGGTTAAATACGCGAGACCGGACTGGAGTTAGAGTATTGAGATAAAATTTAATAATAAGAAAATATTCCTAAATTTAATTTAAGCCAAAGAATAATTTATTTTAATGTGAAAGAATGTTTATGGATTTATTTAATTAATTGGAGTTAAGTAGTAAATAAGTTCTTTTATGTCCAATAATTAATTTAAAATCTAAAAATTAAACTGTGTAACCAATGGGGATAATCAATCTAGACCTATTTTATTTAAAAAATTGTAACTTAAGATGTTAGTAATTATTTTAAGACCTAGCCATGCATGCAAGAAAATTGCTATCTTAACTTAATTTATTAATTCACTAAAATTCATAATAAGTGTTTAAAACTTTAAGAAGTTAACAATTCAATAATTAAGCAATATTTCTCCCTGTTTTTAATAGCAATTTTCGGCCCTTCAATCAAATCCTCACATGCTTGGCAACTCTCCATTTTTAGTCCTTTTCCTTATCATTTCTTGGTATGATAATCCCTTCATTTTTAATCACCCATAATTATTAATCAAGCAATATTCTTGCCTTCATTTTTGATAAAAAAAATCGGCCATCAATCCCCCTAAATCACTTCTCAATCCCTTGATATCACACCTCATTCCTTATCTAACAAAAAACTAGGATAGAAAGATTTATTTGCCATTCTACCTCCCCACTTATTTTGTGAACTTCCCTTCCATTTCCTTAGCATTCTCTCCATCCTCACTCTCGAAAATTTCAAAGAAACCTGCAGAAAAACGTGAGTCATCAACAAGAAAAACAAGAAAGAAATTAAGAAAGAAACTCTGTCTCCGCCGCGCCGTGTTCGTCATATTGTTTGTTTTATTCAAAACAAATTTCCAGGCATGTTTATATAGTTCTTTACTCTTCAATCAAGTCATATAAATTTTTTAAAACATTACATGATCATGATTTCAATGGCAAAACCGAAATGTTGACAGCAACCTTACACAAAATCCTGCACAGATTTTTCGGCCACTTCCTTCATGCTTCACGGGTCGTGTTGTGTTTGTGATTTCAGGGATTGGCTCGGTTCTAGGCGCTCAAGGCTGCATCTAGGCATGTACTAAGATGTGTTGAAGTCATGATGGTCCATTGGTTTAAGGCCATGCACTCAGGAATCAAGACTTGACAGCAACTTTCCCATAATTGCAAGTTGAGGCTCGATTTTTGGTGTTTGGGTGGTCTAAGGTGTGTGTTCGAACCATGCTGTCCTAAGGGACTATAGCCATGGTTATAACCCTTTCTTAGCATGTCTAGGACGTGACCAAGGTGGCCCTTGAAGGCTTGGTTTATTGTCCCATCGATTTTAAAACAAAACACACAAGTGCCCCTCGGTTTCATTTTTTTGTTTTGGGTGTGTGAATTTCGGTCTTGGGGGTGTTGGATGGATCTTGGTTGGCTTTTAGCCCTTAGCCATGGTTCATACAATACCTCATGATGTATAGATCGAGCCATGGTCAATCATATGGCCACTGGAACGACACAAGACAGTAAGCGATCCACACTATCGCATCATACATAATTTTTGTTTGATGTTCTCGGTTTCAAGTTTCGGTTGTCCTAGGTGTTTGCTTGGATTGTGGTTGGCCTAGGGCCCTTAGACATTGTTCAAGCCACACCTTAGGATGTTGGGAAGAGGCTCTGGTTGGTGGTTCAAGCCCCAATGATCATTAGTCTCGTAAACGAACAGAGCAAGCGCAGCTGCTGCCATCGCGCATTTGACAGCAACATGGCTTCGCTTCAGAGGTGGTGTTTGAGATCTTGGTCGGCTTTTAGCCTATGGACTTGGACTGGACAGTACTTCAATAAGTTAGGAAGGTCATGTTTTTTGCCGTTTGTGATTTGGTTAAGTTTAGAAGTGGTACGAGAATTTACGGTGCAATGTGCCAAAGTGACTCTCGAAACAGCGTTTTACGATTTTGGCCTCCATTCACATTTTTCATGTATTACAGCCCTAGGGTCATGTTTTCCAGTATTTTTGGTGTATTTTAATCATGGCTAAACGATGGTTCAATGTTGGTTCGGGTTGGTACGAAGCCATGGTTGAATACTAAGTTTGTTGGGCGTAATTGTCTCGTTTTTAGTTCGATTATGAAGTGTTGGTCAAGTTAAGATTATTTGCATATTTCTCATATTAGAATTAGGTCGCAGCAAGCCTGGGAACGATCCAACTCATTCGATAAAATAGGGTTATAATTTTTTTACGTGCATAAAATATAAAATGTTTATTTTTTAGATATATGCGATATGTCTTGTGGCCATCTTACGCTTATGGGATTGCTTCACCCAGTGACTTACGACCGGTTTACGATTATGTATGGGTACGGATATCCATTCCAAGGACTGTGATGATCTCTACCGCCCAGTATACTGTGGTTTAGTCTGATCAGACGTGCATGTTATGTTATGTTATGGGCCACTTGCGTAGAAACATTATTTTTACAAAAAAATTACGATATGATATGTTATGACAGAGCTCTATCGAGCAAAGATTTTACGTATGATTTTCAGATATGCACTATTTATAATTATCCATGACATGATTTTCACCTTACGCTTTACAATACGGTATTTTTATGTTACACGAAATTTTATTATGAATTTACTCGTTATTCACGATATATGCACGCTGAGTCTTTAGACTCACTAGACTTGATTGTTGTAGGTACTGATGAGGTCGGGACCGAGGGCGGGGACCAGTGAGCTAGCTTTGGTCAGCAGTAGTAGGAACCCGAGGACCTCATGCTTCAGTTTATTTATCTTTTTATGCACAAAACTCATTTTCATCATGTTGAATTATTTTAAGTTGATGTTTTGAAAACGATAATTTCTTCCGCTGTTACTTAACGTTAAATCTTTTTATCAGTTCATTTTATGAATGAGGCATGTTATTTATTTAAAGAGAAAATTTTTAAATAATTCCGCACATTTACAAATACGAAATACGGGCCTCTACAGTTGATATCAGAGCCTATATTCTTGTAAAGAGTCGTACTACTACTGATCTCGAGAAGCTCACGAAGTCACGTCTTCGGTCTGTAATTTTTACGTTTACGCATTTCATTTAAAGCATGAAATACTTTAACAACATGTTTTCATGAAATGATTTATGTCAAGATTATGATAATGCATTATTTATTTAAATTTAAAGAAATAATGGAATTATGCATGTTGGTTACGTATGGGTTATATGTATGGAACAGTATGCCTCCTAGACGCATTCCTGAGCGCATGATAGATGATGAGCATCGTCATGAGGACCGTGAGGATCATAGGCAGGAGAGAGATTTACCACCACCCTCTCCACCGGACATGAACGCCCAGATGCTAGCCGGAATGACGCAGTTCTTCGCACAGTTTGCGGGGAACAATGCTGGGGCAGCGAGGCAGACGGGGCCTGAGGCTACCTATGAGCGGTTGATGAAGATGAGGCCGAAGGAGTTCTCATGGACGACTGATCCTATGATTGCCGAGGGCTGGATTAAGTCCCTCGATGTTATCTTCGAGTTCATGGAGCTTAGAAATAAGGATAGGGTTAGTTTTGCGACCTATCTGTTTGGAGGAGACGCTCGCTTGTGGTGGGAAGGAGCATCGGTACCCTTGAATTTGGCTACTCTGAGCTGGACGCGTTTTACAGAGGTATTCTACTATAAATATTTTACTGACGAGGTGCGTTCCAGGTTGACCAGGGAATTTATGACCCTGAGGCAGGGAGACATGACTGTTACGGAGTTCATCCGTAAGTTTGAGGGGGATTGCCATTTCGTACCACTGATTGCAAATGATGCTGGAGCCAAGTTGAGGCAGTTTATGGATGGCCTGCAGCTGATCTTGTGCCGTGATGTTAGGGTGGCTGGCCCTACTACTTATGATGTCGCCGTTTCCAGAGCTCTAGCTACAGAGCAGGATCTGAAAGATATTGAGAGATACCGCCAGGGCAAGCGACCGATCCAAGCGCCGCACCGCCCTCCTCATCAGCAGCATCAGAATAAGAGGCCTTTCCACGGCCCATCAAGGAACAGGGGACAGCAGCAGCACGGACGTGTAGTCCCGAGGGCCATGGATTATCTAGTCTGTGCTAAGTGCACACGTCGTCACGCTGGAGCTTGTATGTATGGCTCAGGGAAGTGCTACAAGTGTGGTAGTCCTTACCACTTATTGAAGAATTGCCCTCAGGGGAGTCTGCCTACCCAAGGCAGAGTTTTTGCCCTTCATGCAGCGGAGACGAACCTGAAGACTATGCTCTTGACAGGTATCTTAAAGATTTAAGTTTATATTTGAAAGTTATTGTTTCGAGGGTTTGGAATGAGATTCTGAACATAGAATTGATGATAGGATTGCATGTTCTACCCAGTGTTACTTTCGGGAATTTAGGTTAGAAGAACTTTGACCTTCGCATGTCTATAAGTTAGTTCTTGTAATTTTTGGGTTTAGCTTGATGTTGCAACCTTTCAGGGAGAATTTTTATAGCTGGTTCAACTATGAATGCCTTGATAGATTCAGGGGCTACTCATTCGTTCAATTCAGAGACCTTTGCGAATTTTCTCCAGATCAAGACCATTGGGCTAGATGTAGCGTATTCAGTAGTGTTGCCTTCTTGAGAGGAGCTGGCAGCTACTAATGTGATCCGAGACATAGACCTCAAGCTTCATGGTAATCTTGTTTATGCGGATCTTATCGTACTGCCGATGCCAGAATTTAACATCATTCTGGGTATGGACTGGCTACTAAGGAACAAAGTTTTGATTGACTTCCAGCGGAGATCTGTTCTAGTCCGACCTCTTGGGAGAGAGCAGTTCTTATTCGAACCAGACATGTACTTTCCTTTACCGCGTATTATACCTTGTGTCCAGGCTAGGAAGCTCATGCGTAGAGGGTGTCGAGCATTTTTAGCGACTTTTGTATCTGTTCCTGAAGAACCCAGTCAGTCAGCCTCCGATGTCCCAATTGTTAGGGACTTTCTAGACGTGTTTCTTGATGACGTCTCTGGTATGCCACCTGTGCGGGAAGTGGAGTTTTCTATTGAGCTTATGCCAGGTACCGGACCGATCTCAAAAGCACCATACCAATTAGCACCGACAGAGATGACAGTACTCAAGAAGCAGATTCAGGAACTTCTTGACAAGGAGTTCATTCGCCCGAGTTTTTCACCTTGGGGCACGCCAGTCTTATTTGTGAAGAAGAATGATGGTTCGATGAGGCTATGCATTGATTACCGGGAATTGAGTATGGTTACAGTGAAGACCAAATACCCATTCCCGAGGATTGAGCATTTATTTGACCAGTTGCAGGGAGCCTAAATATTCTCAAAGATTGATCTGCGTTCTGGTTATCACCAGTTGAGGGTGAAAGATGCCGATGTCCTCAAGACTGCTTTTAGGACTCGTTATGGCCACTTCAAGTTCCTTGTGATGCCTTTCGGTTTGACGAATGCGCCAGCGATCTTCATGGATCTCATGATGTGGGGACCCGAGCTCTAACTCAAATGTCTTTGGGATTAATTGGATCTTTGCTAGAAAATGTGGGTCAAAATTTTGCTTCTAACATTAACAACAATTGTATATACATCATACACAAGTGATATCTCTATTTTATTTTCAACAAAGCAGGTACATGTCTTGTTTCATTACATACTTAAACAAACTAGTATTTGAAACACATTACATATCACATGTAAAACTACTAGTTCATCTTCTACGCCCGTAATCACCACGCTATCTCGATCTCTCATCTTTATCTCGACCCTGATCATGTCCTACCTGTTGTCATTCACACATACAGACACAACAACAGCCGGAAACTCCGGTGAGAACAAATCCCAGTATAAAACATGTACACATGCATATACACAATATAAATCGTGAATATGCTATCATGAATGTAATCAATAGCACGACGTCCCATAGTCTATGAAACATAATCAATATAAGGCAAGCAAATTAAATCACACTCATATCTTGGACTCGACTCGTATCTAAGTCTAGGGATCCCGGTGTGAATAAGACTGTAACAAGTCTCCCACCTACTCTCCCAATCGGGTGGCGGTACGTCTTATTCCTAGACTTCGGCCATGTATGTATCGAATATCTACAATCGAAATCGATCTTCTCCTATGCCTCAATACCACCGAAAGTCTAGAAACTTGGCATATCTGCCATTGACTCTCCTATCTCAATGCTTGTATATAAATCAATATAAAGCACAACATAACAAGGTATAGAAATCTAGTATGTGATTTGTGGGGAAACTCAAACTGGATCTGATTCGAGTTATTCCTCCCAAATCAAACATTGAATTATACCTTTCGTTGTTCAGTCTTTGTCGATGTCGAGGTCTCGAGGTCGAAGCTTGTCAAAACCAATATCCTTTAGTAGCTTGTAACAAGAGGCGCAAGAATCTCAACTCGGATCGATAATCGAACGGCTAGATCTTTCACAATTCAAAATCTAAGATGGGATGAATTTTTGAAGGCATTCTCCGACTTGCTCTCGGTTCTTGCTGCTGGAGAAGGAGATGAAGACTATTCATATATATATCTTGCATGGTGAGGGGCAAATGGCTTATTCTTTGTTCACCATGTTGCACCGCGGGTGCGGTCACTCTGCACCGCGGGTGTGGTGAGCGTACTGGATCACTTCCATAATTTCAGAAGGCACAACCGCGGGGGCGGTGCATTTTGTACCGCGGGTGCGGTGACTCTACTGTACCAACACCGCGGGTGCGGTAGCTTTTATGGCGCGGGTGCACCGTCTCTTTGCCACTAAACTAAATTTGCAACGTCGCTTCTCCATGTCTCTTCTTCCATTTCCTTATTCATAATATGAGATAACTCAAAAGTATCAAACTAAGATCTCGGGCATTACATTTCTCCCCCTCTTAGATATGAGTTCGTCCTCGAACTCGCAAGCAATCAATCAAAATAGGTAAAAGAAGCAATATAATCAAAAGCTGAATAAATACTCACATCATGGAAATAACTCTGGATATCTCTGTCTCATTTCTGTCTCTGTCTCCCAAGTTACTTCTTCAGTGCCATGACGACTCCACTGGACTTTCACTAGCGGAATAGTCTTCGTTCTGAACTGTTTTTCTTTCCAATCAAGAATCTGAATTGGATGTTCAATATAACTCAAAGTGTCGTCAAGCTCGGCTTCATCAGGCTGAATAACATGAGAAATATCAGGCATATATCTACGCAGCATCGATACATGAAAGACATCATGTATCCCAGATAGAGAAGGAGGAAGAGCAAGTCGATATGCACGATCACCAATCTTCTCAAGAATCTCGTATGGACCGATGTATCTAGGAGACAATTTCCCGCGTTTGCCAAATCTGACAATACCTCTGAATGGAGAAATCCTCAAAAATACTCTGTCTCCCTATTCAAATACTAACGGTCGACGACGTACATTTGCATACTTGGCTTGTCTATCCTGCGCTGTCTTCATTCTTTTCTGGATCACTTTTACTTTCTCAGTCATTTCTTGGATCATATCATGTCCAAGTTCTGGTACTTCAGATATATCATCCCAATACAGAGAAGATCTGCACTTCTTGCCATATAATGCTTCAAACGGTGCCATTTCAATGCTCGTCTGATAGCTGTTGTTGTACGAGAATTCACAAAGAGGTAGTGAATCTTGCCAACTAGAGCCAAAATCTAGCACTACAGCTCTCATCATATCCTCCAATGTCTGGATAGTCCGCTCTGACTGTCCGTCAGTCTGAGGATGATAAGCAGTACTCAGGTGCAATGTCGTACCTAAAGCCTGCTGCAAACTGTGCCAGAAATGTGAAGTAAATCGGGGATCATGATCTGATACGATAGATTTCGGCACACCATGCAATCTGACCACTTCTCTGACATATATATCATCCATCTGATCATGACGGTACGTCATTCGGTACGGAATAAAGCATGCTGATTTGGTCAATCTGTCAATTACGACCCAAATCGCATCGCAACCCCGGGATGATCGTGGTAACTTCGTAACAAAATCCATGGAAATATGATCCCATTTCCATTCAGGAATAGATAGACTCTGAAGTAAACCCCCGGGTTTCTTCCGCTCAGCTTTCACCTGTTGGCAATTCAGGCACTTAGATACAAACTCTGCAATGTCTGATTTCATCTTTTTCCACCAAAAATGTATCTTTAGATCGTTATACATCTTTCTGCCACCAGGATGAATACTAAACCGACTACAGTGCGCTTCTGATAAAATCTGTTGTCTCAAATCTGAAACATCTGGCCCTACAAGATGGTTATTCACATACAAAACATGATCATGTACCTGATACTTTGACTGATGTCCGGTTCTGACCATCTCCATCGACCTATGAACATTCTGATCATTTTTCTATGCTTCTTTAATGCGAACAATCAAATATGGTTCCACTTGAATCGTAGCAAGTCGCAATGGTCTACTATCTGTATCAAATGCTAATCCAGACAAACAGCAATCTTCAATCAAATTCGAAACACCTATCGTCGACAAGGATAGAGCACATACCTTTTGACTCAAGGCAACCGCTGCTGCATTAGACTTCCCTGGATAGTACTTGATTTCACAATCGAAATCCTTCAACAAATCGAGCCATCTACGCTGTCTCATATTCAACTCTGACTGAGAAAACAGATATTTTAGGCTTTTGTGATCAGAGTAGATTTCAAACTTCTCGCCATAAAGATAATGTCGCCATATCTTCAGTGCAAATACAATGGCCGCCAATTCAAGATCATGAATTGGGTAACGAGTCTCGTGTGGCTTCAATTGTCTCGAGGCATATGCAATCACATGTCCTCGCTGCATAAGAATACATCCTAGCCCTCTGTGAGATGCATCACAATATACAATAAAACCACCAGTACTTGAAGGGATAGTCAATATCGGTGCACTGTTCAGTCTTTTCTTCAGCTCAAGAAAACTGGACTCACAGTCTTCAGACAATACAAACGGAGCAATCTTCTGAGTCAACTGAGTAATAGGCTTGGCAATACTCGAGAAATCTTTAATAAATCAACGATAATATCCTGTCAAACCCATAAAACTACGAATCTCGGGTACTGATGTCGGTCTCGGCCAAGAAATCAGGGCTTCAACCTTGCTGGGATCAACTGATATACCATCTCCGGATATGATGTGACCCAGAAATACAACCTGTCTCAACCAAAACTCGCATTTCGACAGTTTAGCATACAGTTTCTCAGCCCTCAGAATTTTCAATACAGTTCTCAAATGTTCAGCATGTTCTATCATATTCTTCGAATAAATCAAAATATCATCGATGAATATAATCACAAAATCATCAAGATATTTCTGAAACACACGGTTCATTAATCCCATAAACACAGCTGGAGCATTTGTTAAACCGAAAGGCATGACAATAAACTCATAATGTCCATACCTATTTCTAAACGCCGTCTTCGAAATATCAGAATCTTTGACTCTCAGCTGATGATATCCAGATCTCAGATCGATCTTGGAATAAATAGATGATCCCTGTAACTGATCAAACAAATCATCTATACGAGGCAATGGATATTTATTCTTTACCGTAGCATTGTTCAGTTGGCGGTAGTCAATGCAAAGTCTCATTGAACTGTCTTTCTTCTTCACAAACAACACTGGAGCACCCCAAGGAGACACACTCGGTCTAATGTAACCCTTGGCCAATAAATCTTCGAGCTGTTCTTTCAATTCAATAGGTGACATTCTATACGGAGCTCGAGATATAGGAACGGTACCTGGTAGGAGATCAATACTGAAATCTACCTCTCGGACTGGAGGTAACCCTGGGATCTAATCTGGGAATACATCCGCAAACTCGCATACCACTGGCAGATCTGCCAATGCTGGGCTTGATTTCAGTAGATCTACTGAATATACAAGGAACCCCTCTGCTCCTTTCTGCAACAATCGACTCATAGATAATACAGATATCAAAGGAATCCGGGCTCTAGAACCCTTACCATAGAATTTCCACTCATCAGCCATCTCTGGTCTGAGTCTGATAATCTTCTGGAAACAATCTACAGTGGCTCTGTACTTGGCCAACATATCGATACCGACAATACAGTCAAAATCAGACAATCCAAGTACAATACAGTCTAACTCAATCTCATGCCCATCATACTGTAGCATACAATGTGTCACAGACTTCACTGATATCAAACATGTCCCAAAAGGAGAAGAGACAGACACTACAGCAGATAATGACTCAATAGGCAAAGAATGCATCAATGCAAATCGCTCAGATATGAATGTATGCGATGCACCAGTATCTATCAATACATATGCAGGATAACCAGAAATAAAACAGTTACCTGCAACGACATCGTCAGGTGCGTCCTGAGCCTGCTCCTCTGTCAAGGCAAATACTCTGGCCTGCTGTCTAGGAGGGTGGCTAACAGTCTGGCTTCCTCCTGTCCTCTGCTGTGACTGGGTCAATGGTGCTAGCTGAAAAGAGTGAACAACTGATGGTCATCTCCATGTCTGAGCCACTGATCCAGATGACTCTGCTCCCTAGAATCCCTGGGAACCTCTCTGGGAACAAACTCTGGCAAAATGTCCCTGCTGTCTGCATATACGGCAACTGCCAAACACTTCCTCGGCACTGCTCTGTGGAATGTCTCCCTCCACAAGTGCTGCAATAAGCTCCTATATAACTCTAGCCCTGACCGGTCTGTCTCGAGCCACTAGAACTGGATGAATTGCTTCCAGATCTCTTGAACTGTTTCTCTTTAGCTTTCAGGAATTCTTTCTTTCCACCACTACTGCTGCCACTCTCAAATCGGGGAGGTGGTTGCTGTGGTCTCGGTGCTAGAGACACAAACGAAGCTCTTCTCTGTCTCATCAGACCTGCTTCGGCTCCCTTAGCTCTGTTCAAAGCATCGGTAAAATTATTCGGTCTCCCAGTGTTCACCAAAGTAAAGATTTCAGGATTCAGTCGATTAATGAACTGATCAGCAACGGCTTCGTCATTCTCGGCTACATGTGGAGCAAATCGTAGCAATGTAGAGAACTTGGCCACATATTCTTCGATGTTCAGCTGACCCTGTCTCAGATTTGCAAATTCTGCCCCCTTGTCTTTCTTGTACGATACTGAGAAGAATCTTTGATAAAACTCAGTTTTAAAGACATTCCAGGTAATAGTCGTACCTCGATGCTCCAATGATTTCTTCGTGGTAAGCCACCAGTTCTTTGCAACTTCTTGCAGTTGATGCCCAATAAGTTTAACTCGTCGCTCGTCAGTGTAGTCAAGGGACTCAAATAGCATCTCGATGTCATCGAGCCAACTTTCACACTCATTTGAATTTTCTGTGCCCTTCAGTGTCGGTGGTCGAAACGAGTGAAATCTCTTTAGCAAAGTCTCCATCGGTGTAGCGGTCACATCCATCGGATCATTGGATGTACTGCCCTGTTCTGGTGCCTGACCTGCTACTGGTTGCGGTACTCGTCGAGGAGGCATATTTGATTATCAAATGGATTAGTACACAATCTATACAACCTGTCTCAGTCCTCCTCTGATCATATACCTCTGATCCAGAATCGGTTCTGATTCAGTCTTTGCAAATACATGCTGTAATCAACTCAGATAACAATACAACATGTAATATTAAAAGCAATAAATCATGCTAACACAATGAAAGCAAGGAAGACGACTCGATCTACCCCGCTCATTCAATTCTATTCCAGTCTACAGAACCTACTGCTCTGATACCACTTGTTGTGGGGACCCGGGATCTAACTCAGATGTCTTTGGGATTAATTGGATCTTTGCTAGAAAATGTGGGTCAAAATTTTGCTTCTAACATTAACAACAATTGTATATACATCATACACAAGTGATATCTCTATTTTATTTTCAACAAAGCAGGTACATGTCTTGTTTCATTACATACTTAAACAAACTAGTATTTGAAACAAATTACCTATCACATGTAAAACTACTAGTTCATCTTCTACGCCCGTAATCACCACGCTATCTCGATCTCTCATCTTTATCTCGACCCTGATCATGTCCTACCTGTTGTCATTCACACATACAGACACAACAACAGCCGAAAACTCCGGTGAGAACAAATCCCAGTATAAAACATGTACACATGCATTTACACAATATAAATCGTGAATATGCTATCATGAATGTAATCAATAGCACGACGTCCCATAGTCTATGAAACATAATCAATATAAGGCAAGCAAATTAAATCACACTCATATCTTGGACTCGACTCGTATCTAAGTCTAGGGATCCCGGTGTGATAAGACGTAACAAGTCTCCCATCTACTCTCCCAATCGGGTGGCGGTACGTCTTATTCCTAGACTTCGGCCATGTATGTATCGAATATCTACAATCGAAATCGATCTTCTCCTATGCCTCAATACCACCGAAAGTCTAGAAACTTGGCATATCTGCCATTGACTCTCCTATCTCAATGCTTGTATATAAATCAATATAAAGCACAACATAACAAGGTATAGAAATCTAGTATGTGATTTGTGGGAAACTCAAACTGGATCTGATTCGAGTTATACCTCCCAAATCAAACATTGAATTATACCTTTCGTTGTTCAGTCTTTGTCGATGTTGAGGTCTCGAGGCCGAAGCTTGTCAAAACCAATATTCTTTAGTAGCTTGTAACAAGAGGCGCAAGAATCTCAACTCGGATCGATAATCGGACGGCTAGATCTTTCACAATTTAAAATCTAAGATGGGATGAATTTTTGAAGGCATTCTCTGACTTGCTCTCGGTCCTTGCTGCTGGAGAAGTAGATGAAGACAATTCATATATATATCTTGCATGGTGAGGGACAAATGGCTTATTCTTTGTTCACCACGTCGCACCGCGGGTGCGGTCACTCTGCACCGCAGGTGCGCTGAGCGTACTGGATCACTTTCATAATTTCAGAAGGCACAACCGCGGGTGCGGTGCATTTTGTACCGCGGGTGCGGTGACTCTACTGTACCAACATCGCGGGTGCGGGAGCTTTTATGGCGCAGGTGCACTGTCTCTTTGCCACTAAACTAAATTTGCAACGTCGCTTCTCCATGTCTGTTCTTCAATTTCCTTATTCATAATATGAGATAACTCAAAAGTATCAAACTAAGATCTCGGGCATTACACATGAATCACGTATTTCAGCCGTATCTTGAGCAGTTCGTGATAGTATTCATAGACGACATTCTCGTCTACTCAAAGAATCTTGAGAAGCACAGCAGACACCTGACCGCAGTTTTGCAGACCTTGCAAAAGCACAAGTTATTCGCAAAGTTCAGTAAGTGTGAGTTCTAGCTAGAGAAGGTGGCGTTCTTAGGCCACATTGTTTCTAGCAGCAGGTATTGAGGTAGACCAAGCGAAAGTTACAGCAGTCAGAGATTGGGTTGTGCCGTAGAATGCGTCAGAGATCCGTAGTTTCCTTGGGCTAGCAGGATATTATCGGAAGTTTATTCAGGGATTCTCCTCCATCGCAGTTCCACTCACGTCGTTCACAAAGAAGAATGCGAAATATGTGTGGAGTGATGAGTGTTAGAAGAGCTTCGATACTTTGAAGCAAGCTCTTATCTCAGCACCAGTATTGGCCATGCCGTCAGGGCCCGGGAGATTTTGTTTTGTATACCGATACTTCGAAGCTCGGTTTAGGCGCAGTGTTGATGCAGCATGGGAAGGTGATAGCTTATGCTTCTCGTCAGATGAAAACCCATGAGAAGAATTATCCCTACCCACGATCTAGAGTTGGCAGCCGTAGTATTTGCCTTGAAGATTTGGAGGCATTATTTGTACGGAGAGAAGTGCCAGATCTTTACCGACCATAAAAGCCTCAAGTACTTCTTTACGCAGAAAGAGCTGAATATGCGTCAGAGGCGTTGGTTGGAGCTAGTGAAGGACTATGACTGTGACATTAGCTACCACCCGGGCAAAGCTAATGTAATTGCGGATGCACTGATCAGGAAAATCGCAGTGATGGCTCATTTGGCGATTTCGAGACCCCTTCAGTTTGAGATGCAGAGGTTTGATCTGGAGACATATCCTCGAGGTAGAGTTCCCCGTCTATCTACTTTGACGATTCAGTCTTCTCTTCTATACCGTATTCGCAGTAGACAGTCAGCAGATGAGCAGTTGGCGAAGTGTAGGTAGAGAGATGAGGCCAAGGGCAGTATCTTGTATACAGTTAGCGACAGTATTATGAGATATCGAGACAGAATGTGGGTTTCTAGCAGTGGTTCTATTCGAGCAGATATTTTATCAGAAGCCCATATGTCGCCGTACTCTATTCATCCTGGGAGTACGAAGATGTACAAAGATCTGTAGTTGTTGTATTGGTGGCCCGGGATGAAGAAGGATATCAGACGTTTTGTATTCGAGTGTCTGACGTGTCAGCTAGTGAAAGCAGAACATCAAAGACCTGCAGGTATGCTCAAGCCTCTTCCTATTCCCGAGTGAAAGTGGGAGAATGTTACCATGGACTTCGTTGTCGGTTTGCCGAAGTCAGTCAGAGGATCAAATGCTATCTGGGTGATTGTTGATCGTCTTACCAAATCAGCGCTACTTCTTGCCTATTAAGACAACTTTCACCATGATTCAGTATGCAGAGTTGTATATCCGAGAGATAGTCCGACTTCATGGTATTCCCGTTTCTATAGTGTCTGACCGAGATCCTAGATTCACTTCCTCATTTTGGAAGAATTTGCATTCGGCTATGGGTACGAAGTTGTTGTTTAGCACAGCTTTCCACCCACAGACAGATGGGTAGTCAGAGAGAGTTATCCAGATTTTGGAGGATCTTCTCCGTGCATGTGTCATCGACTTCACAGAAAGTTGGGAGTTGAAGTTTCCATTGGTAGAGTTCACCTATAACAACAGTATTCAGTCGTCTATAGGTATGGCTCCGTATGAAGCATTGTACGGTCATAAGTGCAGATCGCCTATTCATTGGGATGAAGTAGGGGATAGATCAGAATTGGGTCCGGAGATTATTCAGTAGACTGCCGATGTAGTAGTCAAGATCCATGATAGAATGAGGACTGCGCAGAGCCGACAGAAGAGTTATGCGGATCAGAGGAGGAGAGATCTAGAGTTTGCCGTTGGCGGCCATGTTTTCGTGAAGATAGCACCTATGAAAGGTGTTATGCGGTTCGGGAAGAAAGGAAAGCTTAGTCCGAGATTCATCGGGCCATTTGAGATCCTCGACAGGGTTGGGACGTTAGCTTATCGTGTTGCTCTTCCGCCGAATCTGCCCGGAGTACACAATGTGTTGCACGTCTCTATGCTGAGGAAGTATATGGAGAATCCTTCGCATGTCTTGAACTTTGAACCGTTGCAGCTCACTCCGAACCTGTCTTATGAAGAGAGACCAATGAAAATCTTAGACAGACAGGAGAAGAAGCTTCGGAACAAACTGGTAAAGCTAGTGAAAGTCAAATGGCTTAATCATTCGGAGGAGGAAGCTACGTGGGAGTCTGAGCCTGAAATGAGGAGTTGGTATCCTGAGTTATTCGGTAAGATTTAATTTCGAGGAGGAAATTTATTTTAAGGGGGGGAGAGTTGTAGAACCCGATAAATCAGACTACGTATAAGCAATGCATAATTACTATTATTTAAATTAAAATGGTTTTTTTTCATTCATGCATGAGGGTTTATTTCATTTTTAAAATTGTTAAGTCATGATCATTTATTTTTTTAAATCGCAGAAGTTTAGTTTTATCTTTTCGGTTAAATACACGAGGCCGGACTGGAGTTAGAGTATTGAGATAAAATTTAATAATAAGAAAATATTCCTAAATTTAATTTAAGCCAAAGAATAATTTATTTTAATGTAAAAGAATGGTTATGGATTTATTTAATTAATTGGAGTTAAGTAGTAAATAAGTTCTTTTATGTCCAATAATTAATTTAAAAGCCAAAAATTAAAATGTGTAACCAATGGGGATAATCAATCTAGACCTATTTTATTTAAGAAATTGTAACTTAATATGTTAGTAATTTATTTTAAGACCTAGCCATGCATGCAAGAAAATTGCTATCTTAACTTAATTTATTAATTCACTAAAATTCATAATAAGTGTTTAAAACTTTAAGGAGTTAACAATTCAATAATTAAGCAATATTTCTCCCTATTTTTAATAGCAATTTTCGGCCCCTTCAATCAAATCCTCACATGCTTGGCAACTCTCCATTTTTGGTCCTTTTCCTTATCATTTCATGGCATGATAATCCCTTCATTTTTAATCACCAATAATTATTAATTAAGCAATATTATTTCCATCATTTTTGATAAGAAATCGGCCATCAATCCCCCTAAATCACCCCTCAATCCCTTGATATCACACCTCATTCCTTATCTAGCAAACAACTAGGATAGAAAGATTTATTTGCCATTCTACCTCCCCACTTAATTAGTGAACTTCCCATCCATTTCCTTAGCATTCTCTCCATCCTCACTCTCGAAAATTTCAGAGAAACCAGCAGAAAAACGTGAGCCATCAACAAGAAAAACAAGAAAGAAAGTAAGAAAGAAACTCCGTCTCTGCCGCGCCGTGTTCGTCATATTGTTTGTTTTATTCAAAACAAATTTTCATGCATGTTTATATTGTTCTTTACTCTTCAATCAAGTCATATAAATTTTTTAAAACATTACATGATCATGATTTCAATGGCAAAACCAAAATGTTGACAGCAACCTTACACAAAAACCTGCACAGATTTTTCGGCCACTTCCTTCATGCTTCACGGGTTGTGTTGTGTTTGTGATTTATGGGATTGGCTCGGTTCCAGGCGCTCAAGGCTGCATCTAGGCATGTACTAGGATGTGTTGAAGTCATGATTGTCCATTGGTTCAAGGCCATGCAATGAGGAATCAAGACTTGACAGCAACTTTCCCATAGTTGCAAGTTGAGGCTCGATTTTTGGTGTTTGGGTTGTCTAAGGTGTGTGTTCGAACCATGGCTGTAAGGCCCGAGATTTTAATTACTGTAATCCGAGATTAATCTGAAATGATTTATTGATTAATTGAGATGAATATAGACAGAAAAGATCAGACCGGGAGAGCCGAAATAAGATTTGACATGAGGTGCAAGAAGAGTCCCCGCGCACATGCACGACATGTATGGGCGCACATGTGCGAGGAAGACAGAACCATGCGCGCACATGCGCGGCTTGAATGAGCGCACATGCGCGGAACGTCCAGAGAGTTCGGCGCACATGTGCGGTGGAAGGCGCGCATATGCGCGAGTATTGAAATGCCGAGACAGTAGGTCTCGCGCATATGCGCGAATTATGTGCGCGCATATGCGCGAGCAGTCCAGTAGCCAACGTTTTGAAACAGAAGCTTTGGCGCATATGCGCCGGATTGAGGCGCGCATATGCGCCAGTAGTTGCGAAGCCGAGCATTGAGACCAGTAGGTCTCGCGCATATGCGCCATTTGGAGTCGCGCATATGCGCGAGACATGCAGATTGAGGAGTCGCCACGTTTCCTTGAGCATGCATGGGATATATATATATATATATATATATATATAAGTATTACTTCGATTATTCCTTTAGAAATTGATAAAAGGAGCACCGAGGAACTTCGTGAAAATCCTTACGCCTTTTCCCACTCAGATTGTGATTTATGAACGATCCGTCCGTCTTATTTCTAATCCGACTTCAGTACTAAGTTCCTATCAACGCAGACTACAACTGGACGTAAGTTTTGTTACGTTTAGATACGATTTGAAATTATGATGTTGTCAGAATTGAATAGGAATCATATATGTTGTTTCTGATACAGTGGACATCGTATAATCGAAGTCAAATTAAAGAACAGACTGGTTATGTAATTGTTATGATTTTTGGAATTGATTAATTGAGATTCGATATCAGATTTATATTGTTATTGAAATTATGAGTTGCACCGATATTGATTATGAGTTCTGGTATTATATCTGTGGTGTTGGAATTGACGGGGTTATTGAGACTGTATGGTTATGCCGTCGAAACATCCGTAAATTGATATTGATCAGATTCGGTATTGATTGAGATGGTATTGTGGTATCATATGTCGATTGGCATTGATCAGATTATGTTTTGATTTGAGTATTAATCAGAACAGGTTTTGAACTGAGTTATATACTGATATTGTATCTATTCGATTGTCATTATCAGATTGGGTATGGACAGAGTTGACTTCAATACTTCGTCTTCGTCGGACCGAGAAGATAAAGGTATAAATTAATGTTGAGTTGGGATTGCACAACTCGAGTGAGTTTTGGCTCGAGTTTCCCTAAATCACATACTTTACCTTATTGTATTGATTTGATTGATGTACTTGTTCTCTTGAATTATAGATAGCAGGTATTAGACGAGTAATCTTGTGACAGAAGTGCCTGATAGTGGTGGGATCGCCACGGGCATATTGCACGATGTCACAAGATAGTGTATTGGCGATAGTGCCAAAGTCTGTCACCGGATGTTTGGCTATCGATGTAGATAGAAACGTGGCTTCTTCTATTACCGGTGATCGGTACTGTATCTGTAACGCCCCGAAAATTTTAAAGGTCCACGTAAACCACATACATGCAATTATTAAATTCTCTTGTATTTTTATTAAATGTTTTAATTGCATTAATTAATTATGTTGCGCATAATTGCATGTTTAAAATATAATTTTCTACATTGTTGCATTAAAATATATTTTTAGATGTTATTCGAGTTGCGATCGAGGAACGGAGACCGATGGCTGAAAAATAGAAAATGTTTTTATTAAAGAATTATTTTTAATTATTTAAAAATATGGTTGATGCTTTTTATTATTTTTAAAAATAAGGGGTTTTGAGGTGATTTTATACGCCGGGACGTAAATTTTATCGGTGTTGGTTTTCAACAAAATTATGGACTTTTTGATAACCCGGCTAATAAATTCACAAACCTATTTTAACAAAACTACTTTTAACATTTTAATTAAACTCTAATTAAGCACTATTGGGCCTAATGTGTAGGCTTAATAGGCCTAAGTTTAATTAAGAGTGTGATAACTATATATTATGTTAAAAAAATCACCCCAAACCTCATTCGCAAGTCACGCCCAATTCAGAATTGTGGCCGTATACGCTCAACAAAATTAAACTCTCCCCACCAGCAATACATACGCACACACGTCGAGCCTCTTGCGTCTACATCCCTCGTATCGCCGTCGAATATTCGTGCGTTTAAAACGTAAAGGCACGCCATACATCTCATTTTCTCATCTATCACATCGTATTATTTTTTAAATATCGTGTGCATGAAAAGCATGAAGTTTTTGTGATTATTTTCGGATTATTGTGCATACATGTATTGAAATCATGAATTTTGATCCAAAAATCATGTTTAATTTGTGGTAAGGGGCTGCCATGGCTAGGGTATGGATTAAGGGTGTTTTACACAAGGTTTAAGAGTCCTAATAACACAAATAAGCTGCACATAAAAAAAAACACAAGCTGGAACGAACGTGCATGGGTTAAGGGAAGAGGGCCGAGAGTTGGTGTGTCTTCATGGGTTCGATTTCCTTGCATGGGGCTTGGGGCTTTGGTCAGGGCTGGCTGGGGCTCGAGGAGGGTCAGGTTCGAAGGCTAGGTAGGGTCCTAGGGCGGCTAGGGTCGAGGGATGTGACTAAGGAAGAGTCTTAGTTAACTAGGACTCTCCCATGCGAACAGATCTGAGAGCAGCGGGAAAGAAAGGGTTGAGGATGGCCTGGGCGCAAGCCAGGCTGGTCCATCAGGGTCAAGGGAGATTTTCCAAGGGTCAGGTCATGGGTTGGTGCAGGGTGGCTCGACGTAGCTCGAGCCAAACACAGAAGAACGTGAGAGAAGCAGGGCAGCATGTGCTGCGCGAGAGATTGCTGTCATGGGCAGGGCTTCGGTCGCGAGTTCAAGGGCTTGGGCTGGCCTGGGCTGGGTCTGGACGTGGTCCAGGGAGGGTTAGGTTCATGAGGGGTCGAGTGATTAGCAGCGGGTAGTGTCCTAGAGGGAGAATGAGTCCTATTGCTCAAGGGTAACACACGCACACACAGGGGCAGATTTGGTCTCACTTTCCAGGACTGATTGTGCGACTTAGGGACTGGTCCTAGGGGCTGGGATTGCACAGTAGGGTCCCTAGATGAGTTGGCTAGGTTTTGGCTCAAGGTGGCTCGAGTAAATTAGGAGATGGCTCCGTACGTTCGTTAGGGTGTCAATTTCGAAAATTAAAGAACCAAAATTGAATCCATGGGTCCACGTGGGTATCTCATCACTTGGAAGGGTAGAATAAATCTTAAAAATGCTATGTTTAAAATTTGGGGTCAAAATAACGAGTTTTGGATTTAATCGGGATTTAATCGCCGCACGAAACGCTAATTAACGAGTTAATTGAAAAACCTAGTTTTATGCCTCCTAAAATTATGAAAAATTAAGTTTAAGCTTAAATAATTATTAGAAGTCTAAGTTTTTCATTTGGTAATTTTATATTAAGGTTTGGTTTAATTCGGGATTAAAACGCATTAATACGTTATATTTAAATATTAATTTAAAAGTCGTCGAATTAAGCTAAATAAAAATATAAGAAAATTCAAGTAAGCTTAAATAATTATTTAGGACATGTTAGAGTCAATAAAATTAAGAAAATGTCAAAAGCGTGAAATTTTACGTCTAGGGGTAAAACGGTCTTTTTACACCTAAAAATTAGTAAACGTCATGGCAGTGCCCTATTTGCTGTTTTATATGTTAATATGATTATGTAACATGTTTATGAATTTTTATATGTTGAAATATGATTTTTAAATGTTTATGGATTATTAAGGGTTAAATTGGTCATTTAAAAGATATGTTGCATGCTTGATTTCTAAATAAAAATGATATTATATGCATATTTTTATAAGTGATGGAAATACGATATGTTGAAGGATGTGAAGGGATTGTGACTACTGAATATGTTGGAAATATCGTGAGGGTTAGGGTCCCAGTGGGAGCCCGACGATCGTGTTTCCTTGGATACGGATACGAATACGAATACGAATATGATGAATATGATTGGAGATGTCGTGAGGGGAGAAGGCCCTAGAGGGAGCCCATTTATGGGAAAAGGCCCAGAGGGAGCCCCGACGATCGTATTTCCAATGCCATAATATGTTAATACGTAGGCCAGGGCCCAGTTGACCGGTGAGAGTATTGCTGG
Organism: Primulina tabacum; assembly: GCF_025594145.1. Lineage (NCBI taxonomy): Eukaryota > Viridiplantae > Streptophyta > Magnoliopsida > Lamiales > Gesneriaceae > Primulina > Primulina tabacum. The sequence goes on along the minus strand of NC_134553.1, from coordinate 38,796,374 downwards.
TGTCCCCCGCCGCCCAGTACTGTGGTTTCTTTAGATGGATCCATCGCCCAATACGTTTAAGAATACGAGTCACAATCACGATCTGAATTCAACAAACACGAACATGAACATAAATACGAATATGAATATGTGTACGAATATGGATATGCATATGAATATGAATACGAATATGAATATGAATATGTTTATATTTTTATGAAAATGTTTTTATGCATCATGAAAATGTTTACGAAAATGTTTAAGTTTATGCATCTTCATGAAAACGATATTTTAAGTACAAATATTTTTCACCGTTATATGTTGACTGTATTACGTATTACTCGTTATAAAGATTATGGTGTGTTGAGTCTTTAGACTCACTAGGTGTGATGGATGCAGGTGGTATTGAGGGAGGATTTGATGAGTGATTTGACTGGACTGAAGGCGCACACAACCCGAGGACCAGCGCTTCTACTTTTTCCGCATTATGACTTTTGACTCATGCTTTACGATTAAAGATTTTTAAGTTTATTTATTTATGCATTTGAGAGATTTTTGAGAGGTTTAGTATGGGCTATTCTTTTCAAATTATTGCTTTTTTAGGTTTGGTAAAATATTTGACGATTTTATGCTTCAAAATATTTTCCTTTGGATTTTTAAATGTGAGTTGGTTGATTTATTTTAAAATGATGTCAAAAATATTTTATGTTTCGGCCGAATACTACGTGAGGTTTTAAAAAAAAAATTTCTAGTACTTTTAAAGCAATAAAAAGAGCAGGACGTTTCAGTATCGATGTGGATAGAATCGTAACTCTTCTATTATTGATGATCGATATCATATCGATGTGGATAGAATCGGAGTTTATTCTATTACTGGTGATCGATACTATATCGATGTGGATAGAATCCGAGCTTCTTCTATTACTGGTGATCGATACCCTATCGACGTGGATAGAACTGGAGTCTTTTCTATTACTGTTGGTCGATATGGGAATGCCAACTTCTGGAAATCGGGATCCCTAGACTAGGATTGAGTCTAGTCTAAAATGTGGAGTCATGAGTCTAATTGACAGTTATATTGATTTATGTTGATTATGTTCCTGAATATGGTACATATCGATTTATGTTCCTGATGATGGTACATGTTTAGAATAGGATTTATTCTTGATATGGAGTTATATTCTGATCTGAATACATGTTAGAATATCTGTTATATGCTTTTATATTGTTTTTATGATTGCATGTATACATGATTTATACTGAGAATGTAATTCTCACCGGAGTTATCCGGCTGTTGTCTTGTTTGTATGTGTGCATGGCAACATGTGGGATATGATCAGGGTCAAGAAGAAAACGAGGCTGGACTATATAGCGTGGAGATCCAGGCTTCGAAGCAACTTAGGATTCAGCACTGATATATAGTTGAACCTAGTTGAATTCTTGTAGATAACACAAGATTTATATGTTTATGTTTAGTATGTAATCTGAATTGAATTACATTACGTTTTCGCTTTGTATTTAAAAAAAAAAATTAGACCCTGTTAATTATATAATTGTTTGAATTATTCCTAAAGACGATTAAGGAATGAATTAGCATCCGGGTCCCCACAATGGCTGTCCTAGGGACTGTAGCCATGGTTAGAACCCTTCCTTAACATGTCTAGGACGTGACCAAGGTGGCCCTTTAAGACTTGGTTAATGGTCCCATCGATTTTAAAACAAAACACACAAGTGCCCCTCGGTTTCATTTTTTTGTTTTGGGTGTGTGAGTTTCGATCTTGGGGGTGTTGGATGGATCTTGGTTGGCTTTTAGCCCTTAGCCATGGTTCATACAATACCTCATGATGTCTAGATCGAGCCATGGTCAATCATATGGCAACTAGAACGACACAAGACAGCAAGTGATCCACACTATCGCATCGTACAGAATTTTTGTTTGATGTTTTCGGTTTCAAGTTTCGGTTCTCCTATGTGTTTACTTGGATTGTGGTTGGCCTAGGGCCCTTAGCCATGGTTCAAGCCACACCTTAGGATGTTTGGAAGAGGCTCTGGTTGGTGGTTGAAGCCCCAATGATCATTAGTCTCGTAAACGAACACAGAAAGCGCAGCTGCTGCCATCGCGCATTTGACAGCAGCATGGCTTCGGTTCAGAGGTGGTGTTTGAGCTCTTGATTGGCTCTTAGCCTATGGTCTTGGACTGGACAGTACCTCAATGAGTTAGGAAGGTCATGTTTTTGGCCGTTTGTGATTTGGTTAAGTTAAGAGGTCGTACGAGAATTTACGGTGCAATGTGCCAAAGTGACTCTAGAAAGAGCGTTTTACGATTTTGGCCTCCATTCACATTTTTCGTGTATTACAGCCCTAGGTTCATGTTTTCCAGTATTTTTGGTGTATTTTAATCATGGCTAAATGATGGTTCAATGTTGGTACGAATACATGGTTGAATACTAAGTTTGTTGGGCGTAATTTTCTCGTTTTTAGTTCGATTATGAAGTGTTGGTCAAGTTAAGATTATTTGCATGTCTCTTATGTTAGTATTAGGTTGCACCGAGCCTGGGAACGATCCAACTCATTCGGTAAAACATGGTTAATGCATAAAATATAAAATGTTTATTTTTGAGATATATGTGATATGTCTTGTGGCCACCTTACGCTTATGGGATTGCTTCACCCGGTGACTTACGACCGGTTTACGATTATGTATGGGTACGGATATCCAGTCCAAGGACTGTGATGATCTCTACCGCCCAGTATACTGTGGTTTAGTCTGATCAGACGTACATGTTATGTTATGTTATGGGCCACTTGCGTTGAAACATTATCTCTACAAAAAATTACGATATGATATTTTATGACAGAGCTCTATCGAGCAAAGCTTTTACGTATGATTTTCAGATATGCACTTATTTATAATTATCCATGACACGATTTTCACCTTACGCTTTACGATACGGTATTTTTATGTTTCGCGAAATTTATGATATATTTACTTGTTATTCACGATATATGCATGCTGAGTCTTAAGACTTACTAGACTTGATTGTTGTAGGAACTGATGAGGTCGGGACCAAGGGCGGGGACCAGTGACCTAGCTTGGGTCAGCAGTAATAGGAACCCGAGGACCTCAGCTTCAGTTTATTTATCTTTTTATGCACAAAACTCATTTTCATCATGTTGAATTATTGTAAGTTGATGTTTTGAAAACGATAATTTCTTCCGCTGTTACTTTAACGTTAAATATTTTTATCAGTTCATTTTATGAATGAGGCATGTTATTTATTTAAAGAGAAAAATTTTTAAATAATTCGCAAATTTACAAATACGAAATACGGGCCTCTACAGAGAGTTTGTGGTTTATACAGATGCATCGAAGCATGGGTTGGGCGCAATTATGATGCAGCAGGACAAAGTGAAGGTCCATGAGAAGAACTATCTGATTCATGACCTCGAGCTAGCAGCAGTGGTATTCACCCTGAAGACCTGGAGACACTATCTGTATGGGGAGAAGTGCAGGATCTCCACAGATCATAAGATCCTGAAATATTTCTTCACACAGAAGGAGCTGAATATGCGAGAGAGGAGATGGCTTGAGCTGGTGAAGGACTATGATTGGGACATTAGCTACCACCCGCGTAAGGATAATTTGGTCGCAGACGCTCTGAGCAGGAAGCACGCAGTGATTGCTCATCTGTCAGTGCAGAGACAACTACAGGCTGAGATTCAAAGATTTGAGCTCGCAGTTTATGCGATGGGCGAGGCCCCAAAACTTGCTACTCTGACAGTACAGCCGACTCTGAGAGACAGAATTCGAGCAGGGCAGAATTCTGACGAGCAGTTACAGAAGTGGAGACAGAGGCACGAGGCTAAGGGCCAGTCACTGTATATAATATTGGATGGCATAGTTAGATATAGGGACCGCCTATGGGTTCCTGACAGTGATTTCCTTCAAGCAGATATCCTGAGCGAGGCCCATAGCACCCCGTACTCCATCCATCCAGGGAGTACGAAGATGTATAAGGATCTATAGACTCTGTATTGGTGGTCGGGCATGAAGAGGGATATTCTGAGGTTTGTCTCCGAGTGTTTGACTTGTCAGCATGTTAAGGCAGAGCATCAGAGACCTACAGGGAAGCTGAGATTACTTCATATTCCCGAATGGAAATGGTAGAACATTACTATGGACTTTGTGACAATGCTTCCGATGACTACTGGAGGATTCAATGCCATCTGGGTGATTGTTAATCGGCTCACTTAATCAGCTCATTTGTTACTGATTAGGAAGACATTCACCATGACTCAGTACGCAGAGCTATACATTAGAGAGGTAGTCAGACTGCATGGGATTCCAATGTCCATCGTGTCAGACATAGATCCGAGGTTCACGTCTGCATTCTGGAAGAGTCTCCATCAAGCGTTGGGTACGAAGCTACTGTTCAGTAATTCTTTCCATCCTCAGACAGACGGTCAGTCAGAGAGGGTGATTCAGATTCTGGAGGACCTACTCCGAGCTTTCATGATTGACTTCCAGGGCAGCTGGGAACCGAAGTTACCTCTTGTGGAGTTCACATACAACAACAGTTACCAGGCATAGATAGGTATGGCTCCATACGAGGCACTGTACGGGAAGAAGTGTAGGTCGTAGTTTATTGGGATAAGGTGGGAGAGCGAGCAGAGTTGGGTCCGGATATTGTCAGACAGACAGCAGATTTAGTGGCGAGGATTCGAGACAGGATGAAGACTGCACAGAGCCGTCAGAAGAGTTATGCTGATCAGAGGCGACGAGATCTTGAGTTCGCAGAAGGAGATCATGTGTTCGTGAAGGTCGCAGTGATGAAGGGTGTGTTGAGGTTCGGGAAGAAGGCTAAGCTCAGCCCTAGATTCATCGGACCCTTTGAGATCCGAGAGAGAGTTGGGACACTCGCATACAGAGTTGCTTTACAGCCGAATCTGTCCGGAGTTCATAACGTGTTCCACGTTTCCATGATGCGTAAGTACATGTCGAATCCTTCGCATGTGCTTAACTATGAGCCACTTCAGCTGACACCACACTTATCATTCGAGGAGAAACCCACTCAGATTTTGGACAGACAGGAGAAGAGACTTCGGAACAAGGCTATCCAGATGGTCAAGGTCAAATGGCTTAATCATTCCGAGGAGAAGGCTACGTGGGAGACCGAGACCGAGATTAGGAGTCGATACCCAGAGTTATTCGGTAAGTTTTAATTTCGAGGACGAAATTTTATTTGAGGGAGGGCAGAGTTGTAAGGTCCAGGAATTTATTTCACGTAACCTAAATGCATGCAATCTATGATTTTTATTTAAATTATGTGTTTAATAATTTTTGTGCATTTTATGCATAATTATTGCATGGTAGAATTTATTTCAAGAAATTTTATAGGTTTATGCATTAAAGATTTTTAAGTTTCATTTACTCGGTACGCAAATTTTATCGAGTCGGGGGACTTTTGAGAATTCGGCTAATATTTTCAAAAACTTTCCAACACAAAATATTTTTTGTGAGTATGTTTGGATTTAATGAGCCTACTTTTAAGCTTATTGGGCTTAAATATTTTTTTAAACCTTAAAATGACAACTAGGGCCCATTTGCTTAAACTTAATCTATATATATTAATACCTAATTAACCCTACACCTATTATTGCACACCCCACCAACTGAAACCTCTTCATTTCAGATTATCCCCACTCTCATTATCTCAATTTCAGTAGTCTCCCTTCAGCTAAAGCATCGGCCATATCAATTCTCTTGCAAGAAATTCCTCCGGTGCTTTCCCTTCATGCGGTTCTTCAAAGTTTTAATTCAAACAAAATCAACGGCACGCAATGTACATTATTTCTGCATCTTTTACGCCATAATACATGCTGATATGTATGCCATTCATGTTGTTTTCAGTTCATGCATCATTTTTACGGGCATGCTTCGGTTGAGCATGAAATGTACATTTTCTTTGCATCCACTCAAGTTTTCTAGATTTGTGCAAGGGAATGCTGTTTTGTTGACGTTAAGGGTACGTTCAGGATAGCAGAGCAAGGTTGTGAAGCTGGTGTAAGGTTTGGTGGGGTTAGAGTGAAGGCCGAGAGGGTAGCGGGCTAGGGGTTCCTCGTTTAATTTGGTTAGATCGGTGTGTAGGCGAGGGCCGGTGGTGCAAGGGCGACTCTAGACCTTGGACAGAATTTGGTGGGTCTGAACCATTGTCTGGAAAGGCACGAATGCTGCTGGTCATGTCCTAGAAGCCGCAAGAGAGAGTTTGGCGAGTTGGGTTCGAATTGTGTGTCCAGCAGCTTTTTTTGGCCCATTCAGAAAGGTTTATGGGCTAAGTCTTGATGGTTTTAGGGCCTTGAAGTGTTTACTAGGTGGGGTAAAAATTTCGGAAGAATTTGGTTAGGTTTCGAGTCGATTCAGGTTAAAACCGGGACTCTGGTCCAAGTTCTAAAACGAATCGGTTATGTCGTAAAATGGGCTTGATTTTATGTCAAGGAATTCTTATAATCATGTTTTGGGACATTTTAAGGAGTTTGGTAATCTTCGTGTCAATTTTAGATGTCCAGGGGTAAAACGGTAAATTTTGGGTTTCCAGGGGCAAAATGGTCATTTTGCACCCAGGGTGAAATTTTGGTCATGTCAGCGCCCTGAGCACAAATTTAATATATTTTAAATTTTTATGCATCATAATCACAATTTTTAATATTTTATGAAAATGTACGTGGCATGCTTGGTTTTAAGGAAAATTGCTTATGCGCATGATTTTTATAAGTGAAGGAAATAATGATATTTTGAATGATGAGAATTAGTCGTGGCTATCGAAGTATATATAAATTCTTAAGACGTATATGAAAATGCTGATGATGAGGCCTAGGCACAGTGGATGGGTAATCATGTCACTGACGTGCGACAGCCGTCGGGTACCGCGGTTCTATGTATGATGGATCCATCGTAAATGATGATGTACGATAGTCACCTCTAATGAACTGAATTCACCAACGATGAATGATGATTAACGATGAGCTGTTCTGACACGTTTACATTACGTTTTTAAATTTCATGAAGGATATGTTGAGTATGATATTTTTCACTGTTGTATGCTATGTATAGGTATTTGTTATTTATGGTACATGTGTGTTGAGTCTTTAGACTCACTAGGCATGTGTGAAGGAGGTGAGTTCGATGTCGAAGGGACAGGAGGTGTTGAACTGAGTTAGATGACACGGTGGGCGACACGACCCAAAGACCTCATGATTTTTCCGCACATTTATGATTTCAAGGTTTTGAGAGGATATGAGTATTTTATACATTGTTTTTATTTTACTGTTTGATAATAAGATTTTTACTCGTTTTTACTCCGCTTTATTTTTGTTGGTAATTACTTATAAAAAAATTTAAATGATGTTTTTAAGTAGGACTGCATTCATGCGATTTATTTAAATGTTGATTTCCAAAATGAGAGCTTTATAAATATATATATATATTTCCACACTTTTAAAAATGATAGACGTTACATGAAACCTTGTCTTCCGATCAGTTTTGTTGAATAGCCAACAGGTAGAACTAATACCCTTGCAGGCTGATTAAAGCCTGAAAACGCTAAGTTGAGAGATGTTGCTACAATGTTAGTTTCAGAGCCAATCCTCTCTACTCTTTGAAAATAATATAAAGTATTTTTAAATAGCTTTTAAAACTATTTTAAAGTAAAACAATTTTAGTCAGTTTTCAAATCTCCTTCTTAGAACAGCAATATCTGATTTCAATTGATGGATATTGTGCGGGCACCTACAAGGGTTCTTCAAACACAATATTATCAATGAGCTACAATAGCTCTCGTTCTAAGAATGTATAAACCGATGAATTAGATCGAGTTTGGTTACAAACCAAGCGAAAATTACTCGAAGTAATCATTCATTTAAAAAATTGAAAGATTTTAAAATCTAAAGACTTGTGCAAACTGATCAACTGAAATACGGGGAATCAGTTATGGCTTCTATCAGTTCAGCTATGGACAGAACTGAACTGATTAAATCAGTTTAAGAAACACAATTGAACAGTTAATAGACAAGATATGTTTATGGATGTTCGAAGACTTCAACTGCTCCTACGTCTCCTATTCTACCACATAGGTGGGATCCACTAGAAGACTCTGATTTATACAACACCATGTACAAACTCACCCGGCTTAGGATTTACTCACTGCCTAACGAAACTCCTAGTCTAGACTGAAGGCATCACCTTCCAGTCAACACTTGTTTAACGTCTATGTGTCAAAGACTACATATACAAGTTTTACGTCTTTGCGCAAGACGGTATTTGAATGGTGGTGGTATGTGTGTGTGTGAAATAATCTATGAAAACAACCCGAAAGGTGTTCTCACACAATGAGGGAAATAAGCTTCTACATTAAGCTGATATAAATTTGAAGTGTTACCTTGACTGGACAGATTGTTTCTTTGTAAGCTGATACGCAATAACCGTGCCCTTTATTTTCTCTCTTATTTTTCCACCTCTTGTTCATATATTTGTTGATCGTCTTGGTCAGTTTTTATAGCAGTAATACGACCGCACATCAAGACTCATCACATGTCATCGTTGCAACTTGAATGAGTTCTTTGAAATTCGTGTCTTGACATTTCCGACAACCATTCTAGAACATTTTGTCTTTATGCTTTGCTGCAACATCCATTATTGTACTATTGGTGGTACAGATTCTTTTGTACCTTTATGCACAGTTGGATCCCATTGAATAAGCTTGTTGAGTTCTGCAACTGATTGGTTCTAATTGATGTTCTGAACTGGTCAGTTGAATTGGTCTTGAACTGGTGAGGTGAAATCAGTTGACTCGTCAGCTGAACTGATTTCACTGATTCAGTTGAACTAGTCAGTTGGGCTCTTAACCAGTTGAAAACTTCATCAGCTGACCAGGCCTCTGAAGGTCTTCTGCTGAATCTCCTATAAACTAGAAAATTAGTTGAACTGTTCTTAATACTTAATTTGTACTAGTTCAGTTCGATCAATCAGTTGGCACTTTCAGTTTGTGTCTCGATAGCTTCAGTTTAAGCTTGGTAACTTATCAGTTTGAAATCTGATCAGTTTCAGTTTCTGCGCACTTAGGTAAAATCATTAGAAACAACAAGTTTTGTTAACATCAAAATCAAGATTGCGAACATGAAATGTTCCAACATGAACAAAAGAAAAATATATTAGGAGCATGCACTCAATCGTTCTGTTGTGTTTTCTAAAAAAATTCAGCCATAAGTTATTAACTCAAACTAGCATTCAATCAAACTCACTGTCAATAGCTATTATTAGCACACAGAAAGATTCAGACTCAAACATATTAATTTAAACTAGCACTCCATCATTCAGACTCAAATATTTTAACTCAAGTGCGACGCTGCATGGGTACAATGAAAGCATCTTACATGTTATTGTTATATATGTTACTAGCATTCAAAATAATAAAGTAAATATAATCAAGATTTTTCATGATAAAAATTTGAATATAAGCTTTAGTGATTACAAACTAAATTGATCTTATTTAGTTAAAATTCCTAAATGCATAAAACTTATTGAACTAAACTGACAAGATTATTGTTCAAAGACCATGAAGTTAAATCAAACATGTGATGATAAACTACGCTGATATAAGATGAGATGGACAGACAACCGGGTTGTCTATAGTTAAACTGATCTGATGCATCATCTAAATTAAAATCGAAACAGCCCGATTCACAAACTAATATGACAATATTCTATGAACAAAACTATTTGTTATCGCTATAAAAGATTGAATTTTCATCAGCAAGGTTAGAATGAAGGATCTGTTGGTTACCTCTTTCAGCTAGTATCCAAGAAATTTAAATTGGTAGGTACTATTTTTGAAAACGACAAGGACACATGGCAGTCTATGCATAATTGTTGGGCATCCAGTACATTTGTGAGTACCGACTCTGTTTATTAACACTTGGGACCAACACCTATAAAAAGAGATGTGTCAATATTGAAGTAGGATATTATTACATTGATCATCATCTAGCATTCTTAAAATACTCAGCATCTCTCAAATAGATTTATCATAAGCTGATTTGTTCATGCACAAATTTCTATCATATAAATTAAGGATAATCTTGTGCACACTTTGTTCACACTTATCATTTCTATACACGAACTTAGCTGTTTAGTAAGAATCATAGTAAACTCTCATAAACTTGTTTCTCAACAGATTGAGTTAAGAGATAGTTATTAGAAGTATCAAATCAATAGGGTTAATGAAATGATATGAATTGGGCTTGTACAAAAGTTGTATCGATAAAATCTTCTAGTAAATTTTTTTTGGAAACAGAAGAAGTGATATGTAGAAGCTTTTTTTAAAAACTTCCATAAACCAATTCTCATCCTGTTTTTTGTATCAGTCAGCTTACATAACTTATTTATTATTTATTTCACTACTCACCTATTCACAAAAAAAGATCTGTTGCGCTTACATACATCTTATTCACTTAGTACTTGGAGCTGTATCCTAACTCAATATTTTATTAGCTCAATTTACTCAGTTGATTGGAATATTAACTTGAATTGTTAACACAATTTAATTTTTGCATTTTTTGTCATATTTGTATAACATTTTATTCATCCCCTCTGAACTGCTATAAGTTCTCAGGTGTCAAATTACCTCAACAAGATGGTGTTGCTGAGAGACAAAATAAAACACTTAAGGAAACAACTAAAACCATGTTAGCTGACTCTGAGATCTAACAATGTTTTTGGGCTGAAGAGGTAAACACCACCTGTTATACTCCGAGCAGGACGATGATCAACAAAAAGCATGGAAAAACAACTTATTAGATATGGAATGGATATCAACCTAAAATATCATACTTCCGGATTGTAAGTACTTTATTCATAAAAACAATAAAAATCATTTAACAGTCTTTGATGTAAAATCATATGCTAGAATATTTATAGGATATTAATCTCTTAGTAAAGTCTATTGTATATTTAGTACTAGAACTTTAGCTGTTGAAGAATCAATTTATATAGTATTTGTTGAATCTTTTATCGTTCCTAATGAACACAATGCAAACTTAAATGATCTTAAAAATAGAATGGAAAACACAAATCTCTAGTCTGAAAGTGGTTATGAGATTCAGGTTAGAAGAACAGATAATTTGCATTATGAACCAGACATTTCCATCTAACAAGCTGATGAGGACATTGAGCTGATAAAAAAAGAAAGGCGAATTAATAGCAGGTCAAGATAATCAAACTCAAAATCAAAATTAGCTTGTTTCGGAACAAGTTGATCAAATCCAAAAACAATATCATCATACTGTAGATCCAATTCTTCTTGGATCATGCTATCGGTCGAGTAAGAATCATCCAACTAGGCTGGTCATAGGTTATCATTATGCTACATTAAAAACTAGAAAACAAATGATTAATGATTTTTGCATGCTACATTCATTTCTCTTATTGAACCTAATAAAATTGCTGAATCCTTAGCTGATTCCTGTTGGATAGATGTTATGCAAGAGAAATTAGATAAAATTGATAGAAATAAAGTGACACTTAGTTCTTAGACCATCAGATCAATCTATTATAGGTTACCAGATGGGTGTGTAGAAATAAATTGGATGATAATGATATTGTTAATGTAAATAAGGCCAAATTAATTGCACAAAGATATAAGCAAGAAGAAGGAATAGATTTTGATCAATCGTTTGCACATGTAGCAAGATTAAAAGCTATTAGTATATTCATTGCTTATGTTGCATTTAAAGAATTTAAATTGTATCAAATGGATGTTAAAAGTTCTTTCATAAATGGAATATTACATGAAGATGTATATGAAAACAACCTCTTGGATTTGTGTATCATGTATTGCCTTATTATGTTTTTGTTGGAACATTTCATGTTCGTTGATAAGTGCAACATTTGCACTTAATTTATATTAGAATCCATTTTGAATTATGCTTGTTTCGAACAGAATTATGCGTATTTGGTTTGTTTTTGTTGTAATTTCAGGAATGGAGAAAATAGTGGGCACGAAACCAAGTGGACTAACAAAACAGAGTAGTGCACAGCCGAGAGCATACCCACGGACAGAGGTGCGCGCGCGGCCACGCCACTTCACTTCACGCGCAGCCGCGCGCACATACACGCAAGTCATCGACCCGAGAGACGCGCGCAGCAGCGCCACTTCTCGCGCGACCGCGTGCGCACAGATGAAGCACACGAGCAGAAGCTTGCGCACGGCTGTGCCACTTCACGCGCAACCGCGCGCGCATGGATATAGCTCACCAACCAGAAGCTTGCGCACGGCCGCGCGACTTCATGCGCTACTGCACGCGCAGCGTCCTGAAAATTTATAAAACGCAGGCCGCTAGGTCAGATTTGGAGTAGAGCCGCCTTGGGAAAGAAACACACGAGAGAAGAGAGGCGTAAACACGAGACAAGGATCTAGAGTGCGAAGAACGATCACGAATACGAAGAACGACGGATCTGGAGACGGAGACGACACTTCAAATTTGTCTTCTATTCTCTCGCCTTTATATTTTCTTGTACTTCGATGTTTAAACCTTCGAATATGTGTTGTTTTTATTTAGAATTCATTATGAACTAATTTCTAGTCTAGAGAATGACATAACTTTGTGGATACGATGATTTGACGCAGTGGTTTATTTGATTGAATTCCGCTCTTGTTTAATTGTGTTCTCTGTGTTTATTTCACTGCAATTTACTTGTGGGGACCCGAACCTAATTCGTCTTCTTAATCATTATTAAGAAGCAATATAACAATTAAGAAATGTGGGACATAAAATTTTTTTTCTTAAAATGCAAATGCGGAAACGTAATATAAACACTCTGATATACATGTCAATATAAAAGTACAAGTCTTGTACAACATTATTTATCTCACACTCTAGTTCAGTTACTACATCAAGTACTGAAAATCAATCTACCCTCAGTCCGGATCTCCACGCTAATCGTAATCTCTCATCCTCTTCCTGATCCTGATCCTGCCCCACCTGTTGTCATGCACACATACAAACAAGACAACAACCGGATAACTCCGGTGAGAAATACAATCCCAGTATAAACAATGTAAACATGCAGTCATATAAAAACATATATATAAAAGCATGAAACACATATCAATAGCATGTATCAAATCTGAAAGACATGTATCGATATAAAACTGTAAATCAACTCTAGACTCGTCATCTCAGACTCGACTCATCTCTAATCTAGGGATCCCGATTTGAATAAGAACGCAACGTTCTCCCATCTACTTTACCCCAGCTAGATGGTGGTACGTTCTTAGTCCCAAACTTTGGCTGTCTATATCGAAAATCTGCAATAGGAGTCGGTCTTCTCCTCAGTATATCGATATATATCCAAAAGTCCAGTGACTTGGCGGTTCTGCCATGGCGATTCTGCCAAAGACTAGGCGGATTTGCCCAACTCTAACTCATGCTTTGCTATAAATCAATAGACTAAGCATAACAATATCAAGAATTGCAAATATCAATGCAGTAATCATTCAGTATGTGATTTTGGAAAAATCCAGTTAATCTAACTCGAGTTGTGCAATCCCGAATCAACATTGATTTATACCTTTCTTTCTTTCAATCTGACTCTGTCGAAGTCTCGGACTCAAATCTGTCAATAGTCAATCTGGCCATGACAATATCGAAAGTATCGTATCAATATACAACTCAGATCAATACTGGATATAATCAGAACTGAATCAAATTCTGTTTCAACAGCATAAATATACCCAGCAATATAAATCAATAGATATCAATTCCCACAACTCATAACCGATAACGATACAAATCTGGTATCAATCTCAGTCAAATAAACTCTGAAAATCATAACAATTCCATACGGTATCTGTTTTTCAATCCGGTTTCGATTATACGATGTCTAACATATCAAAAACACCATATATGAATCATATCCGATTCTTGCAGTATCATAATTTCAAATCATAACAAAACATAACAAAACTTACGTCCAGTTGAAGTTCTCGTCGATAGGAACTCAGTACTGAAGTCGGATTGAAAATCAGACGGTCGGATCAAAATGTAAAGGCGTAAGGATTTTCTGAAGGTTTGCTCGTTCCTCTTTCTTTTTCATTTGCAGGAATTTGAAGGAAGAAAGTATATATATATCCTCTTGCATGTTAAAGCAACGTGTCACATTTTTCATTCATATCGATTGGCGCTCGGGCGGTCATAAATTTCCGCCCTGACGCTTGCTCGGCGCTCGGGCGGTTAAAACTTACCGCCCGGGCGCGAGGTGTTCTGCCTCCCGATTATTCATTGGCGCTCGGAAGGTCAAAAACTACCGCTCGGGCGCCACATCTTCTGTCCGAAGCATATTTTGTTGAACATTGGCGCTCGGGCGGTCACTTTCTACCGCTCGGGCACCAATAGTTCTGTCCAAAACTTGTACAATTCATATGCTTTCCCCAATCTGGTCTCGGAATGGCCCGGCTATAATCACATCAGTTCATAATCAATAATCTCAGATTAATAGAATGAAAATCTCGGGCATTACATTTCTCCCCCCCTAAGGTACGATTTCGTCCCCGAAATCACATGGAATCAAATAAGATATCAAAAAGAAATGTATAACAGAAGCTGAATCAAAATATTCACATCAGTAAAATAACTCGTGAAATCTCTGTCTCATGTCTGACTCTGTTTCCCAAGTATCTTCTTCGATGCCATGACGACTCCACTGAACTTTCACAAGCGAAATAGTCTTCGTTCTGAGTTGCTTTTCTTTACGATCGAGAATCTGGATCGGCTTCTCGAAGTAACTCAGTGTCTCATCCAGTTCGGCCTCGTCTGGCTGAATAACATGTGAAACATCAGAGAGATATTTCCTCCATAACGATACATGAAAGACATCATGTATCCCAGATAAAGAAGGCGGTAGAGCGAGTCGATAGGCACGATCTCCTATCTTCTCGAGAATCTCATATGGCCCAATATAACGTGGAGACAGCTTCCCTTTCTTGTCAAATCTGACAACTCCTCTGAAAGGTGAAATCTTCAAGAATACTCGGTCTCTTGCCTCAAATACCAATGGTCTACGTCGAGCATTGACATATTTGGCCTGTCTGTCTTGAGCTGCCTTCATTCTCTTCTGAATCAGCTTCACTTTCTCAGTCATATCTCTGATCATGTCAGGTCCAATCTCAGAAATCTCAGAGATATCATCCCAATAAAGAGGGGATCTGCATTTATTTCCGTACAACTCCTCAAAATGAGCCATCTCAATACTCGTCTGATAGCTGTTGTTGTACGAGAACTCACAAAGCGGCAATGCATCTTGCCACGTAGTGCTAAAATCAAGCACTACAGCTCTAAGCATATCCTCCAGTGTCTGGATAGTCCGCTCTGAGTATCCGTCGGTCTGTGGGTGATATGCGGTACTCAGATGTAACTTCGTACCTAGAGCCTGCTGCAAACTCTGCCAGAAGTGCGAAGTAAACCGAGGATCACGGTCTGAAACAATCGACTTCGGCACTCCGTGCAATCTGACCACTTCTCTTACATAGATCTCTGCCATTTGGTCATGTCTGTACATCATATTGTACGGAATAAAACATGATGATTTGGTCAATCTGTCAATCACAACCCAAATCGCATCACAACCTCGAGAGGATCTCGGTAGCTTCGTCACAAAATCCATGGAAATGTGATCCCATTTTCATTCAGGAATAGATAAGCTCTGTAATAATCCTCCTGGTTTCTTTCTTTCTGCTTTCACTTGCTGGCAATTCAGACATCTGGATACAAACTCAGCAATATCAGCTTTCATTTTTTTCCACCAGAACTGTCTTTTCAAATAATTATACATCTTTCTGCCACAAGGATGAATACTAAATCGACTACTATGCGCTTCTGACAAGATATGTCGTTTCAAATCTGAAACATTCGGCACAACAAGACGATTATTCACATACAGTACACTATCCCGTACCTGATACTCTGATCGATGCCCTGCTTTGACCATCGATACCGAATTCTACACATTCTGATCACCTTTATGAGCCGCTTTAATTCTCAAAATCAGCTCTGGTTCGACTTGGACAGCATATAATCTCATCGGTCTACAATCTATCTTAAATACCAATCCAGACAAACAGCAATCTTCTATCATATTCGAAACACCAATCATCGATAAGGATAAAGAACATACCTTTCGACTCAGTGCATCAGCTGCTGCATTGGATTTCCCCGGATAGTACTTGATTTCACAATCAAAGTCTTTCAATAAATCAAGCCATCTTCGCTGTCTCATATTCAACTCTGACTGTGAAAAGAGATATTTCAAGCTTTTATGATCAGAATAAATCTCGAACTTCTCACCGTAAAGATAGTGTCGCCATATCTTCAATGCAAAGACGATGGCTGCCAATTCAAGATCATGAATTGGATAGCGAGTCTCATGTGGCTTCAGTTGTCTTGAAGCATAAGCGATGACATGGCCTCGCTGTATCAGAACACATCCCAACCCGCTGTATCAGTACCTGATGGAATCGTCAAGATCGGAGAACTGGTCTGTCTCTTTTTCAAATCAAGAAAACTGGACTCACAGTCTTCAGACCTTACAAACGAAGCATTCTTCTGAGTCAACTGAGTAATCGATTTGGCAATACTCGAGAAATATTTAATAAATCGACGATAATATCCGGCCAAACCCATAAAACTACGAATCTCGGGTACTGATGTCGGTCTCGGCCAAGAAATCACGGCTTCAACCTTGTTGGGATCAACAAAAATACCGTCTCCGGATATAATATGCCCCAAAAATACCACCTATCTCAACCAGAATTCACATTTTGACAGTTTAGCATATAATTTCTCAGCCCTCAGAATTTTCAATACAGTTCTCAGATGCTCAGCATGCTCAATCATATTCTTTGAATAAATCAATATATTATCAATAAAAATAATCACAAAATCATCCAGATATCTCTGAAATACACGGTTCATCAGACCCATAAATACAGCTGGAGCATTAGTCAAACCGAACGGCATGACAATAAACTCATAATGTCCATACCTGGTTCTAAATGTTGTCTTCGAGATATCAGAATCTCTGACTCTCAGTTGATGATATCCAGATCTCAGATCGATCTTGGAATAAACAGAAGAACCCTGCAACTGATCAAATAAATCATCAATACGAGGCAAAGGGTATTTGTTCTTTATCGTAGCCTTGTTCAGTTGCCGGTAGTCAATACAGAGTCTCATAGAACCGTCTTTCTTCCTCACAAATAATACTGGAGCACCCCAAGGCGACAAACTAGGTCTAATGTATCCATTGGACAGTAAATCTTCCAATTGCTCTTTCAATTCTTTCAACTCAATCGGTGCCATTCTGTACGGAGCTCTAGAAATCGGAACTGTACCTGGCATCAACTCAATACTGAAGTCTATCTCTCTAATCGGAGGCAAACCCGGAATCTCCTCTGGGAAGACATCAGCAAACTAGCAAACCACTGGCAATTCAGCCAAGGATGGACTCGATTTCAGTAAATCAACTGAATAGACAAGGAATCCCTCTGCTCCTTTCTGTAACAATCGAGTCATAGACAATACGGATATCAAAGGAATTCTAGATCTAGAACCCTTACCGTAGAATTTCCACTCATCAGCCATATCTGGTCTGAATCTCACAATCTTGTGGAAACAATCAACTGTAGCTCTATACTCGGTAAGCATATCAATATCGATAATACAGTCAAAATCAGACAACCCAAGTATGATGCAATCTAGCTCAATCTCATGCCCGTCATACTGTAGTAAACAATCTTTAACAGAATACACTGAAATCAAACATGTCCCCAACGGAGAAGAGACAGACACTACAGCAGATAATGACTCAATAGGCAAGGAATGCATCAATGCAAATTGCTCAGATATGAATGTATGCGATGCACCAGTATCTATCAATACATAAGCAGGATAACAACATAAAGAACAGTTACCTGCAACAACATCGTCTGGTGCTTCCTGAGCCTGCTCCTCTGTCAAAGCAAATACCCTGGCTTGCTTTCTAGGAGGTTGGCTCACGGTCTTGCTACCTCCTGGCCTCTGCTGTGACGGAGTAGTCGGTGGTGGCTGAAAAGAACGAACAACTGATGATCGTCCACCTGTCTGAGCCACTGATCCAGATGACTCCGCTCCCTGAGATCTCTGGGAACCTATCTGTGGACACACCCTAGAAAAGTGTCCCTGCTGTCTGCAGATGTTGCAACTACCAGTCACTCCCTGGCATTGCTCAGTCGGGTGTCTCCCTCCGCAAGTCCTGCAATACACTCCAGTATATCTCTGGCTCTGTCGGGCACCACCGGAGCTAGAAGAACTGCTCCCTGACTTCTTGAATTGCTTTCCTCTAGCTTTCAAGAAGTCCTTCTTTCCACCACTGCTGCTGCCACCCTCAAATCTGGGAGGAGGTTGCTGTGGTCTAGGTGCTGGAGGAACAAACGAAGCTCTTTTATGTCTTATCAGACCGGCTTCTGCTCCTTTGGCTCTGTTCTGGGTTTCAGTAAAGTTATTCGGTCGCCCTGTGTTCACCAATGTAAAAATCTCGGGATTCAACCCATTGATGAACTGATCAGCAGTTGCTTCCTCGCTTTCAGCAACATGTGAAGCAAATCTTAACAAAGTAGAGAACTTTGTCACATATTCCTCGATGTTCAACTGACCCTGTCTCAGATTGGCAAACTCTACCCCCTTGTCTTTCCTGTAAGACACTGGGAAGAATCTCTGATAAAACTCAGCTTTAAAAACATTCCAGGTAATAGTCGTACCTCGATGCTCCAACGCTCTCTTTGTCGTAATCCACCAGTTCTTTGCAACATCATGCAACTGGTGCCCAATAAGTCGAACTCGTCGCTCATCTGTGTAATCCAGAAAATCAAACTGCATCTCTATGTCATCTAACCAGCTCTCACAGTCAACAGAAGTCTCTGTTCCTTTCAGGTTTGGCGGTTTAAATGACTGAAACCTTTTCAACAGTGTTTCCATGGGAGTTGCTGTCACATCCATCGGATTTGCAGATGTACTACCCTGTTCTGGTACTCTTCGAGGAGGCATATCTGATTACCAAAAGGATTAGCAACCAAATACAACAAACCTGTTTCAGTCCTCCTCTGATCATCTTACTGCTGATCAAGAATCGGTTCTGATTCATTCTCGATAATACACATTACCAAATCAAATCAGATAGTCAAGTAAACATGTATTTTAAAGCAGTAAGTCATGCTAGCAATCAAAAGCAAGGAAAGAAAACTCATTCTACCCCGCTCACTAGCTCCTATCTCAGTCTAAGGCACCTACGGCTCTGATACCACCTGCTGTGGGGACCCGAACCTAATTCGTCTTTTTTATCATTATTAAGAAGCAATATAACAATTAAGAAATGTGGGACATAAAATTTTTTTTCTTAAAATGCAAATGCGGAAACGTAATATAAACACTCTGATATACATGTCAATATAAAAGTACAAGTCTTGTACAACATTATTTATCTCACACTTTAGTTCAGTTACTACATCAAGTACTGAAAATCAATCTACCCTCAGTCCGGATCTCCACGCTAATCGTAATCTCTCATCCTCTTCCTGATCCTGATCCTGCCCCACCTGTTGTCATGCACACATACAAACAAGACAACAACCGGATAACTCCGGTGAGAAATACAATCCCAGTATAAACAATGTAAACATGCAGTCATATAAAAACATATATATAAAAGCATGAAACACATATCAATAGCATGTATCAAATCTGAAAGACATGTATCGATATAAAACTGTAAATCAACTCTAGACTCGTCATCTCAGACTCGACTCATCTCTAATCTAGGGATCCCGATTTGAATAAGAACGCAACGTTCTCCCATCTACTTTACCCCAGCTAGATGGTGGTACGTTCTTAGTCCCAAACTTTGGCTGTCTATATCGAAAATCTGCAATAGGAGTCGGTCTTCTCCTCAGTATATCGATATATATCCAAAAGTCCAGTGACTTGGCGGTTCTGCCAAAGACTAGACGGATCTACCCAACTCTAATTCATGCTTTGCTATAGATCAATAGACTAAGCATAACAATATCAAGAATTGCAAATATCAATGCAATAATCATTCAGTATGTGATTTTGTGAAAATCCAGTTAATCTAACTCGAGTTGTGCAATCCCGAATCAACATTGATTTATACCTTTCTTTCTTTCAATCTGACTCTGTCGAAGTCTTGGACTCAAATCTGTCAATACTAAATCTGGCCATGACAATATCGAAAGTATCGTATCAATATACAACTCAGATCAATACTGTATATAATCAGAACTGAATCAAATTCTGTTTCAACAGCATAACTGTACAATCTCAATATACCCAGCAATACAAATCAATAGATATCAATTCCCACAACTCATAACTGATAACGATACAAATCTGGTATCAATCTCAGTCAAATAAACTCTGAAAATCATAACAATTCCATACGGTATCTGTTTTTCAATCCGGTTTCGATTATACGATGTCTAACATATCAGAAACACCATATATGAATCATATCCGATTCTTGCAGTATCATGATTTCAAATCATAACAAAACACAACAAAACTTACGTCCAGTTGAAGTTCTCGTCGATAGGAACTCAGTACTGAAGTCGGATTGAAAATCAGACGGTCGGATCAAAATGTAAAGGCGTAAGGATTTTCTGAAGGTTTGCTCGTTCCTCTTTCTTTTTCATTTGCAGGAATTTGAAAGAAGGAAGTATATATATATATATATCCTCTTGCATGTTAAAGCAACGTGTCACATTTTTCATTTATATCGATTGGCGCTCGGGCGGTCATAAATTTCCGCCCGGGCGCTTGCTCGGCGCTCGGGCGGTTAAAACATACCGCCCGGGCGCGAGGTGTTCTGCCTCCCGATTATTCATTGGCGCTCGGAAGGTCAAAAACTACCGCTCGGGCGCCACATCTTCTGTCCGAAGCATATTTTGTTGAACATTGGCGCTCGGCCGGTCACTTTCTACCGCTCGGGCACCAATAGTTCTGTCCAAAACTTGTACAATTCATATGCTTTCCCCAATCTGGTCTCGAAATGGCCCGGCTATAATCACATCAGTTCATAATCAATAATCTCAGATTAATAGAATGAAAATCTCGGGCATTACATTTCTCCCCCCCTAAGGTACGATTTCGTCCCCGAAATCACATGGAATCAAATAAGATATCAAAGAGAAATGTATAACAGAAGCTGAATCAAAATATTCACATCAGTAAAATAACTCGTGAAATCTCTATCTCATGTCTGACTCTGTTTCCCAAGTATCTTCTTCGATGCCATGACGACTCCACTGAACTTTCACAAGCGAAATAGTCTTCGTTCTGAGTTGCTTTTCTTTACGATCGAGAATCTGGATCGGCTTCTCGAAGTAACTCAGTGTCTCATCCAGTTCGGCCTCGTCTGGCTGAATAACATGTGAAACATCAGAGAGATATTTCCTCAATAACGATACATGAAAAACATCATGTATCCCAGATAAAGAAGGCGGTAGAGCGAGTCGATAGGCACGATCTCCTATCTTCTCGAGAATCTCATATGGCCCAATATAACGTGGAGACAGCTTCCCTTTCTTGTCAAATCTGACAACTCCTCTGAAAGGTGAAATCTTCAAGAATACTTGGTCTCTTGCATCAAATACCAATGGTCTACGTCGAGCATTGACATATTTGGCCTGTCTGTCTTGAGCTGCCTTCATTCTCTTCTGAATCAGCTTCACTTTCTCAGTCATATCTCTGATCATGTCAGGTCCAATCTCAGAAATCTCAGAGATATCATCCCAATAAAGAGGGGATCTGCATTTCTTTCCGTACAACGCCTCAAAATGAGCCATCTCAATACTCGTCTGATAGCTGTTGTTGTACGAGAACTCACAAAGCGGCAATGCATCTTGCCACGTAGTGCTAAAATCAAGCACTACAGCTCTAAGCATATCCTCCAGTGTCTGGATAAACCGCTCTGACTATCCGTCGGTTTGTGGATTATATGCGGTACTCAGATGTAACTTCGTACCTAGAGCCTGCTGCAAACTCTGCCAGAAGTGCGAAGTAAACCGAGGATCACGGTCTGAAACAATCGACTTCGGCACTCCGTGCAATCTGACCACTTCTCTGACATAGATCTCTGCCATCTGGTCATGTCTGTACATCATATTGTATGGAATAAAACATGCTGATTTGGTCAATCTGTCAATCACAACCCAAATCGCATCACAACCTCGGGAGGATCTCGGTAGCTTCGTCACAAAATCCATGGAAATGTGATCCCATTTCCATTCAGGAATAGATAAGCTCTGTAATAATCCTCCTGGTTTCTTTCTTTCTGCTTTCACTTGCAGGCAATTCAGACATCTGGATACAAACTCAGCAATATCAGCTTTCATTTGTTTCCACCAGAAATGTCTTTTCAAATCATTATACATCTTTCTGCCACAAGGATGAATACTAAATCGACTTGATGCGAATCCTCGTACGAATGAAAAGCAAACATGATTCTTGAAATCGAGCCCTCAATTCAATAACGAACAAGGATCGATTATGTTGTCCCGATCTTTTGAAACAAGTAAAGATTTGTGATATTCACCTCTAAGCGATTAACACTTAGCAACAAACATCAACGATAAGAACAATTGAATTTCAAACGAACCTTCAAAGATCTTGTTTTGACAATCCGTACGAAAAACAATCGACAAACGCCACAAAGATGAAAATCTTTGATAAGTTTGATTTGGATTTATTCTTGTGAAGAACAAAGCTAAAAGCTTTGAAAATTGAGAGAACCTCAAAATATTTGATATTAATCTAAATTGATTCGTTCATCATTCATGTACACTTAATATATAATAATTATTACATGAAAAGTAGTGTAAAAAGTCATAAAGAAAGTTGTGAACAATTTCTACACGGAAGGTCATGCGGTGGCGCGTGAACTCGCGCGATGGCGCGCGGCATACTGCATTGCACCAGCCCGAGGCGCGCGGCATCGCCGAATCACGCGCGCTGGCGCGCTGGGCTAGCGCGTGCTGCTGCACTGCTTCTGGCGTGCGCACAGTTCTGCACAACTGCGCTAGTACGTGCTGCTGCTTCTGCACATCTGTGCTAGCGCGTGCTGCTGCACTGCTTCTCTTGGACCATTTTTCACTCATATGCTTAGTTGTTTGGGATTCCTTCATTATATTATTTGTTGAACTCCACCACTTGCTTGGATATGCTTGATTAATCATTATTGAGCATGAAGGTCCGAAACAACGACGCTCTCTAAATCTCTTTCCAATCATTTGCACGCCACGCTCGGTCAGATTCGTATCACGACTGCTATGCGTTTCTGACAAGATCTGTCGTTTCAAATCTGAAACATTCTGCACAACAAGACGATTATTCACATACAGTACACTATCCCCTACCTGATACTCTGATCGATGCCCTGCTTTGACCATCGATACCGAATTCTGCACATTCTGATCACCTTTCTGAGCCGCTTTAATTCTCAAAATCAGCTCTGGTTCGACTTGGACAGCATATAATCTCATCGGTCTACAATCTGTCTTAAATACCAATCCAAACAAACAGCAATTTTCTATCATATTCGAAACACCAATCGTCGATAAGGATAAAGAATATTCCTTTCGATCAGTGCATCAGCTGCTACATTGGATTTCCCCGGATAGTACTTGATTTCACAATCAAAGTCTTTCAATAAATCAAGCCATCTTCGCTGTCTCATATTCAACTCTGACTGTGAAAAGAGATATTTCAAGCTTTTATGATCAGAATAAATCTCGAACTTCTCACCGTAAAGATAGTGTCGCCATATCTTCAATGCAAAGACGATGGCTGCCAATTCAAGATCATAAATTGGATAGCGAGTCTCGTGGGCTTCAGTTGTCTTGAAGCATAAGCGATGACATGGCCTCGCTGCTTCAGACCACATCCAAACCCTCTGTGAGAAGCGTCACAATATACTACAAAATCACTAGTACCTGATGGAATCGTCAAGATCGGAGCACTGGTCAGTCTCTTTTTCAACTCAAGAAAACTGGACTCACAGTCTTCAGACCTTACAAACGGAGCATTCTTCTGAGTCAACTGAGTAATCGGTTTGGCAATACTCGAGAAATCTTTAATAAATCGACGATAATATCCGGCCAAACCCATAAAACTACGAATCTCGGGTACTGATGTCTGTCTCGGCCAAGAAATCACGGCTTCAACCTTGCTGGGATAAACAGAAATACCGTCTCCGGATATAATATGCCCCAAAAATACCACCTGTCTCAACCAGAATTCACATTTTGACAGTTTAGCATATATTTTCTCAGCCCTCAGAATTTTCAATACAGTTCTCAGATGCTCAGCATGCTCAATCATATTCTTTGAATAAATCAATATATCATCAATAAAAATAATCACAAAATCATCCAGATATCTCTGAAATACACGGTTCATTAGACCCATAAATACAGCTGGAGCATTAGTCAAACCGAACGGCATGACAATAAACTCATAATGTCCATACCTGGTTCTAAATGTTGTCTTCGAGATATCAGAATCTCTGACTCTCAGTTGATGATATCCAGATCTCAGATCGATCTTGGAATAAACAGAAGAACCCTGCAACTGATCAAATAAATCATCAATACGAGGCAAAGGGTATTTGTTCTTTATCGTAGCCTTGTTCAGTTGCCGGTAGTCAATACAGAGTCTCATAGAACCGTCTTTCTTCCTCACAAATAATACTGGAGCACCCCAAGGCGACAAACTAGGTCTAATGTATCCATTGGACAGTAAATCTTCCAATTGCTCTTTCAATTCTTTCAACTCAATCGGTGCCATTCTGTACGGAGCTCTAGAAATCGGAACTGTACCTGGCATCAACTCAATACTGAAGTCTATCTCTCTAATCGGAGGCAAACCCGGAATCTCCTCTGGGAAGACATCAGCAAACTAGCAAACCACTGGCAATTCAGCCAAGGATGGACTCGATTTCAGTAAATCAACTGAATAGACAAGGAATCCCTCTGCTCCTTTCTGTAACAATCGAGTCATAGACAATACGGATATCAAAGGAATTCTAGATCTAGAACCCTTACCGTAGAATTTCCACTCATCAGCCATATCTGGTCTGAATCTCACAATCTTGTGGAAACAATCAACTGTAGCTCTATACTTGGTAAGCATATCAATACCGATAATACAGTCAAAATCAGAAAACCCAAGTATGATGCAATCTAGCTCAATCTCATGCCCGTCATACTGTAGTAAACAATATTTAATAGAATACACTGAAATCAAACATGTCCCCAACGGAGAAGAGACAAAAACTACAGCAGATAATGACTAAATAGGCAAGGAATGCATCAATGCAAATTGCTCAGATATGAATGTATGTGATGCACCAGTATCTATCAATACATAAGCAGGATAACAACATAAAGAACAGTTACCTGCAACAACATCGTCTGGTGCTTCCTGAGCCTGCTCCTCTGTCAAAGCAAATACCCTGGCTTGCTGTCTAGGAGGTTGGCTCACGATCTGGCTACCTCCTGGCCTCTGCTGTGACGGAGTAGTCGGTGGTGGCTGAAAAGAATGAACAGCTGATGATCGTCCACCTGTCTGAGCCACTGATCCAGATGACTCCGCTCCCTGAGATCTCTGGGAACCTATCTGTGGACACACCCTAGAAAAGTGTCCCTGCTGTCTGCAGATGTTGCAACTACCAGTCACTCCCTGGAATTGCTCAGTCGGGTGTCTCCCTCCACAAGTCAATACACTCCAGTATATCTCTGGCTCTGTCGGGCACCACTGGAGCTAGAAAAACTGCTCCCTGACTTCTTGAATTGCTTTCCTCTAGCTTTCAAGAAGTCCTTCTTTCCACCAATGCTGCTGCCACCCTCAAATCTGGGAGGAGGTTGCTGTGGTCTCGGTGCTGGAGGAACAAACGAAGCTCCTTTCTGTCTTATCAGACCGGCTTCTGCTCCATTGGCTCTGTTCAGGGCTTCAGTAAAGTTATTCGGTCGCCCTGTGTTCACCAATGTAAAAATCTCGGGATTCAAGCCATTGATGAACTGATCAGTAGTTGCTTCCTCTCTTTCAGCAACATGTGGAGAAAATCTCAACAAAGTAGAGAACTTGGTCACATATTCCTCGATGTTCAACTGACCCTGTCTCAGATTGGCAAACTCTACCCCCTTGTCTTTCCTGTAAGACACTGGGAAAAATATCTGATAAAACTCAGCTTTAAAAACATTCCAGGTAATAGTCGTACCTCGATGCTCCAACGCTCTCTTTGTCGTAATCCACCAGTTCTTTGCAACATCATGCAACTGGTGCCCAATCAGTCGAACTCGTCACTCATCTGTGTAATCCAGAAAATCAAACTGCATCTCCATGTCATCTAACAACCTCTCACAGTCAACAGAAGTCTCTGTTCCTTTCAGGTTTGGCGTCACATCCACCGGATTTGCAGATGTACTACCCTGTTCTGGTACTCTTCGAGGAGGCATATCTGATTACCAAAAGGATTAGCAACCAAATACAACAAACCTGTTTCAGTTCTCCTCTGATCATCTTACTGCTGATCGAGAATCGGTTCTGATTCATTCTCGATAATACACATTACCAAATCAAATCAGATAGTCAAGTAAACATGTATTTTAAAGCAGTAAGTCATGCTAGCAATCAAAAGCAAGGAAAGAAAACTCATTCTACCCCGCTCACTAGCTCCTATCTCAGTCCAAGGCACCTACGGCTCTGATACCACCTGCTGTGGGGACCCGAACCTAATTCGTCTTCTTAATCATTATTAAGAAGCAATATAACAATTAAGAAATGTGGGACATAAATTTCTTTTTCTTAAAATGCAAATGCAGAAATGTAATATAAACACTCTGATATACATGTCAATATAAAAATACAAGTCTTGTACAACATTATTTATCTCACACTCAAGTTCAGTTACTACATCAAGTACTGAAAATCAATCTACCCTCAGTCCGGATCTCCATGCTATTCGTAATCTCTCATCTTCTTCCTGATCGAGATCCTGCCCCACCTGTTGTCATGTACACATACAAACAAGACAACAGCCGAATAACTCCGGTGAGAAATACAATCCAAGTATAAACAATGTAGACATGCAGTCATATAAAAACATATATATAAAAGCATGTAACACATATCAATAGCATGTATCAAATCTGAAAGACATGTGTCGATATAAAACTCTAAATCAACTCTAGACTCGTCATCTCAGACTCGACTCATCTCTAATCTAGGGATCCCGATCTGAATAAGAACGCAACGTACCCATCTACTTTGCCCCAGCTAGATGGTGGTACGTTCTTAGTCCCAGACTTTGGCTGTCTATATCAAAAATCTGCAATAGAAGTCGGTCTTCTCCTCAGTATATCGATATATATCCAAAAGTCCAGTGCCATGGCGGTTCTTCCATGGCGATTCTGCCAAAGACTAGGCGGATTTGCCCAACTCTAACTCATGCTTTGCTATAGATCAATAGACTAAGCATAACAATATCAAGAATTGCAAATATCAATGCAATAATCATTCAATATGTGATTTTGGGAAACTCCAGTTAATCTAACTCGAGTTGTGCAATCCCAAATCAATATTGATTTATATCTTTCTTTCTTTCAATCTGACTCTGTCGAAGTCTCGGACTCAAATCTGTCAATACTCAATCTGGCCATGACAATATCGAAAGTATCGTATCAATATACAACTCAGATCAATACTGGATATAATCAGAACTGAATCAAATTCTGTTTCAACAGCATAACTGTACAATCTCAATATACCCAGCAATACAAATCAATAGATATCAATTCCCACAACTCATAACCGATAACGATACAAATCTGGTATCAATCTCAGTCAAATAAACTCTGAAAATCATAACAATTTCATACGGTATCTGTTTTTCAATCCGGTTTCGATTTTACGATGTCTAACATATCAGAAACACCATACATGAATCATATCCGATTCTGGCAGTATCATAATTTCAAATCATAACAAAACATAACAAAACTTACGTCCAGTTGAAGTTCTCGTCGATAGGAACTCAGTACTGAAGTCGGATTGAAAATCAGACGGTCGTTCCTCTTTCTTTTTCATTTGCAGGAATTTGAAGGAAGGAAGTATATATATATATATCCTCTTGCATGTTAAAGCAACGTATCACATTTTTCATTCATATCGATTGGCGCTCGGGCGGTCATAAATTTCCGCCCGGCGCTCGGGCGGTTAAAACTTACTGCCCGGGCGCGAGGTTTTCTGCCTCCCGATTATTCATTGGCGCTCGGACGGTCAAAAACTACCGCCCAGGCGCCACATCTTCTGTCCGAAGCATATTTTGTTGAACATTGGCGCTCGGGCGGTCACTTTCTACTGCTCGGGCGCCAATAGTTCTGTCCAAAACTTGTACAATTCATATGCTTTGCCCAATCTGGTCTCGGAATGGCCCGGCTATAATCACATCAGTTCATAATCAATAATCTCAGATTAATAGAATGAAAATCTCGGGCATTACATTACTGGTCATAAATTGTTTGTTGTTTGATTAATTCTATAACTCGGGAGAGGGACTAGGATTATAGATCATTAGAGGCACATCATTGAATGTTTATATCGTTCGGAAGGCGTATAACTTTAGCAAGACTTAGGTAAGAACATCATTTGCACTTATCAATTAGATTTTATTAGGAATAATTGAATCGAAGTTTGATTGATACAATTTATTCGTCACTTAGGAAAGGAAGAATAAAATAATTAAATGTTCTTGTTCATTAAATAATTGGAATTCATGAATATAAATTCAACTGGGAATAATTATCGTGGAAACTTTGTGAAATCATTTCTCTAGATATTTTCTCTCATTGTTATTTCTCAACTCGGTGATTTGATTATTTATTTGTTTTCAATTAATTCGTTTAAGTAAACCAAATCTCTTTTAATTTTTCTAAATAAAGTCTTGACTATTTTAATTACAAGCATTGATATATATTTTATTTACACTCCTCGTGGGATCGACACTTGCACTCAAAAAATATATTTTACTATAACTTGACGTCGTGCGCTTGCGAGCAATCAAGAAAAAACGCAACAAGTTTTTGGCGCCGTTGCCGGGGAGTGTCAAAATTTGAATTTATATAAATATTGTTACCAATTAGTCTAGATTTTAATTTAGAGCTTTTTATTTTTTTTATTGATTGAGTTTTTCATTTTTTTTTTCTGTTTGACAGTGCATGCTAAGATCGCAAAACCCTGACGTGCTTATTTTTTATTCGGAGATCGAAAGAACTGTGAGAAGATTAAGAAAAGCACGCAGAGAAGAGATACAAGTAATGGCTGAACACAAAGAGAATGACAGACACATCCCGCCAAAGGCAATACCTATCAGAGATCACTTCCGACCAGTGATCAACAATCATTATTCTGGCATTGCCCGAGGGACCATCAACGCCAATAATTTCGAGCTGAAGCCTGCTCTGATCAATATGGTTCAGCAAAATCAGTTTGCTGGAACTGCCACTGCTGATCCTCACATTCATTTGAGGACTTTATTGGAGATACAGGATACAGGTAAAAATTAATAATGTTCCTGATGATATTATTAGACTGCGTTAGTGTCCATTTTCTCTCAGGGATCAAGCAAGAGGATGGCTCCAATCGCTTCCCATGGGAAGTATCACGACATGGCAGGAGCTGGCGACGAAATTTCTGGCAAAATACTTTACCCCTGCTAAGTCTGCACAGTTTAAAATTGAGATTAGCACTTTCAGGCAGACTGATTTCGAGCAATTGTACAAGGCATGGGAAAGATACAAGGAGCGGTTAAGAAAGTGCCCGAATCATGGTTTTGAAGACCGGGTGCAAATCGAATTATTCTACAACGGTCTGAATGGGTAAACAAGAGGAACAGTGGATGCAGCAGCTGGTGGCACGATCTTTGCCAAATCTCCTTTGCATGCTTATGATTTGCTTGAGCAGATGACTATAAACAGTTACCAGCGGCCGTCTGAGAGATCCGGAGTAAAGAGGACAGCAGGAGTGTATGCTGTGGACCCTATTACATCACTCATTGCAAAAGTATCTGCATTGACCACACAAATAGCAGCGATGAACAAGGTGAGAACTTCAGAAACTGAGGATCTATCGACTGTTGTTGAAGAACCATCTCTACCTGAAGAAGCTCAGTATATCAACAACCGAAATTTTGGTGGATTCGGAGGATATCGAGGAAACCTTCCCCCTAATACTTATCATCCAGGATTGAGAAATCATAAAAAATTTTCTTATGCGAATAATAAAAATGTGTTGAATCCCCCACCAGGATTCAATACATCAAAGGGGGGAAGGAAACCCTGCATTTGAAGATTTAGTGGGAACGTTTGTTGCTGAATCTGGAAAAAAATGACAAGGACTGAGTCTCGTCTTGATAGTATGGAGAATCACATGGGAAATATGGGTGCCACAATGAAATCTCTAGAAATGCAAATTGGACAGTTGGCCAACGCTTTGAGAGATCAGAACATGGGTCAATTTCCGAGTAACACGGAGGTTAACCCAAAAGAGCAGTGCAATGCAGTCACTTTAAGGAGTGGAAAGGAATTGGAGGTACAAAGTCCTAAGCAGAGAATGGACAAGGAGAAGACAGTTGAAGAAGAGGAAACTGAGGGATCCAAAGCTGAAGTTGAAGTTGAACAACTTCCAGTATTTAAGCCGACTCTTCCGTACCCTCAGAGATTCAAAAAAAGGAATTTGGATGATCAGTTTGCAAAATTTTTAGAGATTTTTAAGAAGACACACATCAACATACCATTTGCTGATGCTTTGGAGCAAATGCCAAACTATGAAAAATTTATTAAAGATGTGATGTCTAAGAAGAGGAAGCTGCAGGAGTTTGAGACTGTGAAACTGACAGAAGAATGTAGCGCCATACTGCAAAAGAAGCTACCACAGAAATTAAAAGATCCAGGGAGTTTTACTGTTCCTTGCTTTATTGGTGGTTCTAAATGTAGTAAAGCTTTATGTGATTTGAGAGCAAGTATTAATTTGATGCCATTTTCTATTTACAGGCAATTGGAGCTTGGAGAGTTCAAACTAACCATTATCACCTTACAGCTTGCAGACAGAAGTCTCACGTATCCACGTGGGATCGTTGAGGATGTACTGGTAAAAGTGGATAAATTTATTTTTCCTGCTGACTTTGTGATTTTAGATATGGAAGAGGATCATGATTGTAATGTTCGAGATTTTTATTCTGTTAATTCGAGATTATTAATTAATAAATTGATATGATTATAGAAGGACCACTCCGAGACAAGAATTGGTAAAGCATGAGGATTGGGAAGTGAAAGAGCAACTAGTGGCTCTTGATGGATCACAGAAAGAAAGAAAAATGGATGCACCGCTTGAGGAATTGGAGGTACACGAGCAAACAAAGGTAATACCTCCTTCCCCTGATTTGAAGGAGCTGCCAAGTCACCTTTGCTATGCATTTTTAGGTGAAAAGTCGACATATCCGGTAATCATCTATTCCTCTCTTACTTATACTGAAAAAGATAAATTATTGAGAGTATTGAGAAAATTTAAAACTGCTTTAGGATGGTCAATTTCTGATATTAGGGGAATTAGCCCCACTATAGGCATGCATAAAATTTTGATGGAGGAGTCGTATACTGCTTATGTGGATCACCAGAGGAGGTTGAACCCAGCAATGAAAGAGGTTGTGAAAAACAAGGTACTGAAATTACTGAATGCTGGTGTAATTTATGCTATTTCTGACCGTAATTGGGTATCTCATGTGCAAGTTGTACCAAAAAAGGGTGGAATAACTGTGGTTAAAAATGAAAATGGTGAACTAATATCTACTCGTACTGTAACTAGCTGGCGAGTATGTATTGATTATCGAAATTTAAACAATGCCACACGTAAAGATCATTTTCCTCTGCCTTTTATTGATCAAATGCTTGATAGACTTGCTGTTATTGTCATTACTGTTTTTTAAATGGTTATTCAGGTTATAACCAAATTGCTATAGCGCCAGAAGATCAGGAGAAGACTACTTTCACGTGTCCTTATAGCATGTTTGCTTTTAGGAGAATGCCTTTTGGGCTATGCAGTGCGCCTGCTATTTTTCAAATGTGCATGATGGCCATATTCGCAGACATGGTGGAGGAAATCATGGAAGTCTTCATGGACGACTTCTCGGTATTTGGCTCTTTATTTGATTATTGTTTACATAACTTATCCCTTGTTTTGCAGAGATGTCAAGAAAAGAACCTAGTTCTTAATTGGGAGAAATGTCATTTTATGGTCCAAGAGGGCATTGTTCTTGGACATAAAGTACCTTCTCGAGGAATTAGAGTTAGATAGAGCCAATGTGGTTGCCATCGAAAAAATTCCCCCACCAAAGAGCATCAAAGGAATAAGGAGCTTTCTAGGACATGCAGGGTTTTATCGTAGATTTATTAGAGATTTTTCTAAGATTACTAAACCCCTGTGTAACTTGCTTGAAAAAGAGTCGACTTTTATATTTGATGATGATTGTTTGCATGCATTTGAGAAGATTAAAATGGCATTGGTGACTGCACCGATCATGATAGTGCCGGACTGAAAGGAGCCCTTTGAGCTAATGTGTGATGCTAGTGATTATGCAGTGGGCGCTGTCTTAGGCCAAAGAAGGGAAAAGATGTTTAGGGAGATTTACTACGCAAGCCGCACGATGGATGCTGCACAGCAAAATTACACTACGACCGAGAAGGAGATGCTTGCAGTAGTATTTGCCTTCGACAAATTCAGACCTTATTTGACTGGCACAAAGGTAATCGTTTTCACTGACCATGCAGCTATTCGCTACCTATTCGCCAAGAAGGATGCAAAACCACGCTTGATAAGGTGGATTTTGCTATTACAAGAATTTGACTTTGAGGTCAAGGATAAAAAGGGTAGTGACAATCAAGTAGCTGACCACTTATCGAGGCTTGAGCTGGAGGAGAAGAAAGAAGAAGGAGCTATACAAGAAACATTCCAAGATGAGCAACTCTTTGAGGTAAACACGGTAATTCCTTGGTTTGCTGATATTGCAAATTTTTTGTCTTGTGGTACCCTTCCTCCAGATTTGAGCTATCATCAGAAGAAGAAGTTCGTCCATGATATTAAGTTCTATTATTGGGATGATCCATTTGTGTATAAGAGGTGTGCTGACCAAGTGATTAGGAGATGCGTGGAGGGTATCTAAGCACATCAAATTCTGGAGAAGTGTCACTCTTCACCATATGGTGGACATTTTGGAGCATCACGAACAGCAGCTAAGGTATTGCAATCTGGTTTTTATTGGCCTATTTTGTTAAAGATAGTTATACCTTAGTAAAATCATGTGATAGATGTCTGAGGTAAGGAAACATCTCTAGGCGTCACGAATTACCACTGACAAATGTTTTGGAAGTGGAACTTTTTGACGCTTGGGGTATAGATTTCATGGGACCCTTTCCTCCTTCTTTTGGTAATTCTTATATTTTATTAGCTGTGGATTATGTTTCAAAATGGGTGGAAGCAATCGCCACCAATACTAATAACGCTCGTGTTGTTAAATTCGTGCATAAGAACATCTTCACAAGATTTGGAACACCGAGAGCCATCATAAGTGACGAAGGTACGCATTTTTGCAATAGAATTTTCAACTCACTTTTGGCTAAATACAGTGTGAAGCACAAATTGGCCCTAGCATACCATTCTCAGGCAAATGGACTAGCTGAGGTATCCAACCGGGAAATTAAACAAATACTGGAAAAAACTGTCAACACCAACCGGAAGGATTGGGCCATTAAGTTGGATGATGCATTATGGGCTTATCGAACTGCATTCAAGACGCCTATTGGGATGTCTCCATATAGGCTAGTATTCGGGAAGGCATGCCAATTGCCATTGGAACTGGAGCACCGAGCATTCTGGGCAGTTAAAAAGTTGAACTTCGACCTGAAAGCTTCTGGCGATGTCAGAAAACTGCAGTTAAATGAGATGGAGGAATTCCGCAATGATGCATATGAGAATGCTAAGATGTATAAAGAGCAGACCAAGAAATGGCATGACAAAATTATTATACGAAGGGAGCTCAAACCCGGACAACAAGTACTGCTGTTCAATCCTCGTCTGAAGTTGTTTCCTGGTAAGCTGAAATCGCGTTGGTCAGGGCCATTTGTAGTGGAAAAAGTATATCCTCATGGGGCTATCGAGCTGAGGTGCAGTGACGGACAAACTTTCAAAGTCAATGGACAGCGAGTTAAGGAGTACTATGGAACTGAAGTGAGGAATATTGACAATCTTAGTCTAGGTGAACCTAATTGAACATGATTGGTAGTCGGGCTGATGACATTAAACCAAGCGCTGTGTGGGAGGCAACCCACGATTATTTTTCGCAGTCATTTTGTTTATTTTTATATTTTATTTGTTGATTTTAATTATTCATTTCGCATAGTGATTTGAATTGCTTTAATTTTTGCAGGTGTGGTTTTTACACTAAAAATAAAAAATAAAAAAATGGACAGACGCATGCGCGCCACCGTGCAACATCTCGCGCAGCATCGCGCTGAGAACCAATGGGCAGGCATAGAGGCTCGCGCACGGCCGCGCAATTTCTCGCGCAACCGTGCGCACCCTATCAACCCTGAAGAACAGAAGCACGCGCGCATCCGCGTTAGATCTCGCGCGACCGCGCGCTTTCAATTATTGCAGAAAGATTGAAGCTCGCGCGAGGCCGTGCCACTTCTCGCGCGACCGCGCGCACCGCGTACCAGCCCCTCTTTTTAAAACCCAAATCCATTATCTTAGACACTCATTCTTTACAAACCCTACTCTACAAACCAAATCCTCTCCTCACATCACCGCCTCCATCACCTCCCCTTGCCAAAAATTTCTCCAAAACTCCTCCACTCCAACAACTCACAAATTACTTTCACTCACCTCAACACCACAAGACATCATCTCCACGCCATCACACCACCACCCACCGCCACTACCCAGTGCCTCCGCCACTACCCAGACACCGCCGCCGCCATCTACTGCCGCCGAGTGTCACCTTCAAGTTATTTTTCTTCGCTCAAGGTTACCGTTTCTTCTACATTGTTATTGTTTGGGGATAATTTTCAGAATTCAAGAAATTGTTGGTGGCATTGTACTCTATCTTTGTTGATTAAAAGTGTGGGATAAAAATAATTTCCTTTTGAAAAATTATGCCGCCTAGAAAGAGACCGAAAGACGTGGCTTCCTCTTCTCGTTCCTACGATGCTAATAAATTTTGGAACAAGGAAGCATTCATAGTTTACGATAGCACCCTGTCTAGGTCAATTATTAAAGAAAGAGGGTTAGATCTGACCTACCCCAACCGTGAGATAATTCAGGAAGTTGAGCGAAGGGGGTGGTTGGATATAGCCCAATCACCACCAGACGCAGTTATTTCTGTAGTCTGTGAATTTTATGCCAACTTGAGAATTAAACATGAGGACTACAGAGTTTTGGTGTGAGGAAAACTGGTCTCTTTTGATTCGGCAACCATTAATGCTATCTACAATCTGTCTGGTTTTGAAAACGACGAGTATATTGCTTTTATTACTGGCACTGTAGATTATGATGCTGTTATCAAGGAATTATGTATCAAGGTGCAGAGTGGCATTTGAATCAAGGCTCCCCAGTCACTCTAAACAAATCCGAATTACTCCATGACCCACGATGTTGGGCCTCATTCATCCTATCACGAATCATGCCATCGTCTCATCAGACAGAAATCACCAAAGACAAAGTGGCAGTGATTTACGCCATCATGACTGGGAAGACAGTGGATCTTGGGAAGATAATTAATAGCTTCATTATGCGTGCTGGTACGGGACTCATGACCGTCAGTCTCCCTTGTCCACACACTATCACTGCTTTATGTCTTCATGCTGGTGTATCAAGGATGAACAAGTTCTGAAAGGCAAGGGCACAATCACGGTATATTCTGAATACTGCTTGCGCGGAGAACGGGAGTTAGAAAGACAAGATGCTAGGGCTGATTACAACCAGAGGGCCAGAGAATGCCAAGAGCCGCCGCCACCATCAATCCCTCGAGTCAGTTTGTGAGACAGGATGTTCCGAATGGAACATAATATGCAGGCTCAGCGCCAAGAGTTGGCCGAACACCGACACACTACTAATACTTTCATGTCTTTATGATGGACTTCACATCGGTGCTCGCCCAACGTTTTCCACCCATGAGACCCGAGGATGCCCCCTTTCCACCACATCCAGCCTGGCCACCAAAGTACCCACCACCAGATCTATCACCGCCGCAGCCCATGGACGATGAAGCTGAAGATGCTACGAACGATGACTCGAGCCCCGAGTTCCGACACTCGTGCGCGAGGTATGTGTTGTCGTGTTCTTTATTTCTGTACATTGAGGATAATGCATACTTTAAGTTTGGGGGGGTGAATTTGCTTGCTTGTTAAAATTATTATTATTATTTTTTTATTGCTCAGTAGTTAAATTGATTTTTTTTCTTTTTTTTCTTCTTTCGTTTTTATTTATTTTTTGCATGCTAGATTTGTTAGAAAGAGTCATGGATAAGTAAAATGTGTGACCGATGATGAAAATTGAATTGCGGTCCTCAAGTATATGTGTTCATGATAACTTAGGAGTCACAATTATTTTGCACTGTCGTGTTTGTTGATACTATCGTTGCTTAGAGACAAGTTGCATGCCTGTGATGCTAAATATACGATGGAGATCTGATTCTTGATAATTCTTGCATGACATTGATTGACACTTTTGCAAACATAGAAATGATCTAGGCAATTTTTCACAATATCTTTGGGCCTATGTTATTTGTTTACTGTCAATTGTAGCCCTTTGAGCTTCGAGTTAATTGAGATGCTTAAAATTTCTTTTGTACCTACCTCGTATATCATTTTTGGTTGAACAAATGCATGTGATTAGTTTATATGAGTTGACTAATGGATTGACGGAAATCTAGAACTTGCTTAAACACTTTTCGAGGCGAAATACGGATAATATGTGGCATAGGAATGATTTAGGCAGTCTTTGGAACCGTTTAAGCCTTTGAGCCTACCAATTCAACATGAAATATCCCTAGTGTCCCATTTTAAGCCTACTAAAATTTAAGTGGTGTCTATCAATGATATACAATTAGCCCCCACTTGTATCTATTCTACATCCCACAACAACTACCTAATGAAGTTTATACACTTTTTATCCTATCTAATTTTTAGAGAAATAAGTGCATTGGTGTTGTACTGATTCAATTACTCCTTGAAAAGAAAGAGCAAAATTAAATGTTCAAAAAGGAGTTGTTCGAAAAAAAAATTAATCAAAAGTGGTGAAAAAGAAAGGAAAATATGGGAAATGAAGGATATGATTGGGAAGAAAACAATAAAGTTATGATGAATGAAATGAGGATGAGAATTATGAAAATTCAATTATTTCTCTCAAAGTTTGATCTCCATACCTTTATTGTAGCCATGAGCCGTAGCCTAACATTACAAGCCTACAAGACCTATTAACCTTGTCACATTTATCCAATATACTAGTGGAGAAAATTTGTTCAGGTCAAGCCTATAGACACCTGAAAAACATTGTCAACACGTATAGACTTTTATCATTTGCATACAAGCATCTCATAATGTGATTTCATTTTTGGTATATTTTTGTTGAATATTTATTGAGCCAATTAATCACCAATAAAGTCCTATGTGATCTATGAATGTGAATTTGTATTTTAATGAATTGTGAGCGGCACTGAGCTGATGAATTCTTGAGTTTGTAAGACGAATGGGTATGACAACTCTATTTGAGCATTCGATTGGGTAAATGAACATTGACATATCACACACACACGTGACTCTTGGGAAATCGTGAATTACATGAAATTAGATATGTCGGAGGCCAATATCACTTTTGGCATATCCATGACTATAGTCGTTACCGTTATTTTTTTTCTTGATTATTTGCTTTTATTTTATTTTGCTCGGGACTAGCAAAAGTTCAAGTTTGGGGGGTTTGATAAGTGCAAGATTTGCAGTTAATTTATATTAGAATCCATTTTGAATTATGCTTGTTTCGAACAGAATTATGCATTTTTTGTTTGTTTTTGTTGTCATTTCAGTAAAGGAGAAAATAGTGGGCACGAAACCAAGTGGACTAAGAAAACAGAGTAGTGTGCAGCCGAGAGCACACACACGGACAGAGGTGCGCGCGCGGCCGCGCCACTTCATGCGCAGTCGCGCGCACATACACGCAAGTCATCGACCCGAGAGGTTCGCGCCGCAGAGCCACTTCTCGCGCGACCGCGCGCTGTTGCGTGTTTTCTTGATTGGTCGCAAGCGCACGACGTCAAGTTATAGTAAAATGTATTTTTGAGTACAAGTGTCGATCCCACGAGCAATGTGTATATAAATGTATATTAGTACTTGTGATTAAAATAGTCTCGACTTTATTTAGAATAATCAATTAAAAGATTTGTTTGCATGAATAACTAAATTGAAAATAGATTTATATGTAACACCAATTTATAGCAATTAACAATGAAATAAAAGATCTAGAGGTCCGATTTCACGCAACTGTCCATCATGTGTAATTTCTTGTAGCTATGTTATAAAAATCCTTCTTATTCATTAGTCAAGAATCATATAATTATCTACTCCCTCTCCCGAGTGTTAAGTAGACTGTAATTATATAAAAATGGATTGCAAAATTCCCATCAATAATCTACAAATAAATAACACATCAAGCACTAGATTCTCTATGGGCTTCGATAGCATTATAGGCCCTCCCGAACTCTATAAATACCATTGATGTATTTTTTTCATTTCTTGTTTATAATTTCCTCTTCCGAGTGATAAATTGTAAACATATAAATCCTTCAATATGGCCAATAAATTGAAAGCATTAAAATTAGAACAATACAAATGAATAATATGAAGAACTTAAATAGCTTAGTTCATAGATTCTAACACATGGTTTCTAGTTTTGTTCCATCTTTCCTCTAGAAATAAAAATTAGTTCATAATAACACGAGCAAAACAACAAAACATGGTTTTAAAACAAGACATATCAACTGAAAAATAAAAGAAAGAAGAACTTAGAACAAGAGTTTGAATTGCTGATTCCGTCGCCGGAGTTATGCAAAAGGTTTCCCAAGAACTTGATGAACTTGGATCTTCAATCCTCTAGCAGCAGCCTCTACTCCTTCCTTGGCTTCCCAAATACCCTACATGGTAAGTAAATGATGTCTTTTTATAGTCCCAGACAAGCCTCAATTCGCGGCACACCAAAATCTTGGACTTCCATGTGCAGCACACCAAAATACAGATTTTCCGGATTCTGTCTTGAAAGGAGCGCGGGTGCGGTCAAGAGAACACCGCGGGTGCGGTGTTGGTTCTGGTATGCGCGCGCAGGTGCAGTATGGATATTAGCGCAGGTGCGGTGTGACACCGCAGGTGCGGTTTAAGGATGAACGCGGGTGCGATATAGCCTTTGTATTTTTTTTATCTTTTGCACTTTCCAATTCAACACTTTAATACTCAAAACTCTCATTTTAAGCTTCCAAACTACAACAACAAAAACAACAACAAATCACATAAAATCTGCTCAAGAATCATAAAATTCCAAGTTAAAAACAAGAAAAAAAATTGCAATAAATTGCACTTATCAAACTCCCCCAAACTTAGGATTTTGCTAGTTCCGAGCAAAACAAAACAACACAAACAAACAAGTCATGAAATACTTTAAAGAACTTGGCCTCAAGATACTTTAATTAACTCTTCATGCATTCATTATTCAATACATGACAAGTCAAAACAATCCAACAATTTTTCATTCGGATATAATCATGAAATCGGTTAATTTTCTAAACTTCTAATCTCTTCAACTCATGTTTCAAAACGTTCTCAATGGATTTCAATTTTTACAAACACAATTAAGAGGTTTTTTTGGTAAAAATTGGGTTCAAAGCAATATTCATTCAAGAAAGGAGTACCCAATAAATATTTGATGCAATGATGTGTGTGTAAAGTTGATCAAGATTCGTACTCAATGTAAGTGTTTATCGATTGTCCATAGGCTTGATCCTCCCAATCTCTCTCCACTAGTATATTGGACAACTATTACTTGGTCAATAGGATTTGCAATGCTTGTAATGTTAGGCCTTGGCTCATGGCTACAAATGAAGATTTGGAATTCAAATAAGGGAGTAAGTTGAATTTTTATCTCTTTTGCAAACTCCACTTTTTTCTTTTATCTCCATTTTTTATTCATTTCATGTCTCTCTTTTTTTTTTCTTTTTTTTCTCCAACTTCTTCAATGAACTTTTCTTTTGTAGGAGAATTTCAATATTTTTTTTAATCCTTTGAATTCTTACTCCCTTGATAAGATAGGAAATTAATGTTTAAGATATTCAACGGGGTGGTAAATGTGGGATATTTGAAAAGATATCGAATGTGGGTCTTTTACACATATTTACGTGTGTCCATTTGAATTCATATAAGCTCAAAGAGGTGACAAATGATAAATTATTTTTATTTGGTGACTTGAAAGGCTCAATCGATCCAAAAAATCACCTAAATCATTCCTAAATAATAAGTTGTCTGTATTTCGCCTCGAGTGTTGTTTGGATAGTTCTAGACAAAATCTCAATTCACCAACATAGAGTAGAATCTAATCATCGTGAAAAATAGTGTCTCAATGCATTAACCAAATACATATATATTCAAAAGAAAAGTGCTTGGCTTCCAAGAAATTTCAAGAATACAATTCTTTTCTCATATAGGCTCAAGAAGGCTTCAAATGAATATTTATGAACAATATAAATAGGCCCAAATAAAATCAAAGATTGCCTCAATCATATATGTGTTTGCAAAAAATTATTTCAATGTCAAATGAAAATCACAGAGTTGTTTAGAAATTATAAGTCTCAAACTTACCAAATCTCATTATTGTTCTCTAAATTTTTCCAATTGATTGATGAACATGAATGAAATACATGACCTTTCTTCTCAATACACAAATTTTGTTCATCATTGGCCATTTCAAAAATTTTCATGACTATGACACTACAAACACACAAGCAAATAACTCAATAGTAAATAAAACACTCAAATAAAACTAAATGACACTACAAACACACAAGCTAAAATAAATAACATCTCCCCCAAACTTAAATAAGTTCATCGCCCTCGATGAAAATGATCATGAAAGTTAGGGGAATACGCATACCTCAGGGCAATGACCGTCAGTGGTCATTGCCATCCTCATCATCTGCTCCTTCTTGTGGTGGGTGGTACTCCGGCGGATCATATGCGGGCAGCCATTGCGAAGGTTTTAGAAATGGATTACCAGATGTGGACCATCGATCGCGGGTGCGGTGTACCAACTGGAATTTTTTTTATTTTCGACCTTCAGCGACTACGGGTGCGCTACTTATCTTACCGCAGATGCGGTGTCGGTTCTGGAAACCTATCGCGGGTGCACTATAAAATAAGCCGCGGGTGCGCTTTGCCTACTGGAAATTTTCATTCTTCATTCAGCAAACACCGCAGGTGCGCTGTGAAAATACCGCGGGTGCGGTTTGGCCTCTGTCAAACCAACGTCGGTGCGCTCAATAACGAACCGCGGGTGCACTCTTTTAAATTGTTTTCTCCTCTAATTGTTAGTCCTGAAAAACACAATAGGTATTCATAAGATTTGGTGGAATACAAGAACACACTAAACCAAAAAATACACAATCAAACAATAAAAATACAAGAATAAAAGTAAAAACAAAAACAAAATGCAATAAAGAAACAAAAACTTGGGTTGCCTCCCAAAAAGCGCTTGGTTTAACGTCGTCAGCCCGACTGCCACCAGTCTACATCAAGTTGATCCGCCCAAAGAAATGTTTTCATGATGCCGTACTTCAGTCCCATAATAATGCTTGATCCGTTGTCCATTTACTTTAAACATTCTTTCGTCATTGCACTTTAGCTCAATGGCTCCATATGGTTGGACTTATTCTATTATAAATGGCCCCGACCATCTTGATTTTAGCTTACCAGAAAATAATTTGAGGCGTGAATTGAACAACAGTACTTGTTGTCCGGGCTCGAAATTTCTATGCAAGATATGGTTGTCGTGCCACTTCTTGGTCTTCTCCTTGTAGATCTTTGCGTTCTCATAAGCCTCATTTCTGAACTCCTCCATCTCATTGAATTGCAATAGCCGCTGCTCACCAGATGCTTCCATGTCAAAGTTGAGCTTTTTCACGGCCCAAAAAGCTATGTGTTCCAATTCCAGTGGTAAGTGACAAGCCTTACCAAAGACCAACCTATAGAGTGACATCCTAATAGGTGTCTTGTATGCCGTTCTGTACGCCCATAAGGCATCATCCAGCTTTAGTGCCCAATCCTTCCGGTTTGTCTTCACCGTTTTCTCCAATATCTGCTTAATCTCCCGGTTGGATACTTTGGCTTGTCCATTTGCTTGTGGGTGGTATGCCAGGGTCACCTTATGCTTCACATCATATTTAGCCAAAAGTGAGTTAAAGATTTGTTACAAAAATGTGTACCTTCATCACTAATTATGGCTCTTGATGTCATAAATCTTGTGAAGATGTTCCTCTGAACAAACTTAGCAACCACTCGAGCATCATTAGTATTGGTGGCAATTGCTTCCAACCATTTTGACACATAATCCACAGCAAGCAAAATATAAGATTGACCAAAAGAAGATGGGAATGGTCCCATGAAGTCATTACTCCAAACATCAAAAAGTTCAACTTCCAAAATATTGGTCAATGGGAACTCATGGCGTCTAGAAATATTGCCAACCCTTTGGCTTCTGTCACATGACTTGGCTAAGGTATAACTATCTTTGAACAAAGTAGGCCAATAAAAACCAGACTGTAATAACTTTGCTGCTGTTCTTGATGCTCCAAAGTGGCCGCCATATGGTGAAGAGTGGCATTTTTCAAGAATAACTTTCGCTTCTTCCTCCGCTACGCATCTTTTAATCATCTGATCAGCACATATCTTGAAGACGTATGGATCATCCCATAAGTAAAACTTTGTATCGTCAAAGAACTTTTTCTTTTGGTGATAACTCAAATCTGGAGAGATAGTACAACAAGACAAGAAATTAGTCATATCAGCAAACCAAGGGAGTATAGCATTTACCTCAAACAGCTGTTCATCTGGGAATGCTTCTTTTATGGTTCCTTCATCTGTTTTATCTTAAAGTTCAAGCCGTGAAAAGTGGTCAGCCACTTGATTTTCACACCACTTCCTATCCTTCACTTCAAAATCAAACTCTTGGAGCAATAAAATCCACCTTATCAAGCGTGGTTTTGCATCCTTCTTGGCAAATAGGTATCGAATAGCTGCATGGTCAGTGAAAACAATTATCTTTGTGCCGACCAAGTAGGGTCTAAACTTGTCAAATGCAAACACTACTGCAAAGTCTCCTTTTCAGTAGTTGTGTAATTTTGCTGTGCAGCATCCATGGTTCGACTTGCATAGTAGATTGATCTAAAAAATTTATCACGCCTTTGGCCCAACACCACACCTACTGCATAATCACTAGCATCGCACATCAACTCGAAGGGCTCCTTCCAATCTGGTACTATCATGATTGGTGTTGTCACCAATGCCTTCTTGATCTTCTCAAATGCCTGCAGATAATCATCATCAAGTGGATTCTTTTTCAAGCAAATTACACAAAGGTTTAGTAATCTTAGAAAAATCTTTGATAAATCTACGATAAAACCCGGCGTGTCCTAAGAAACTCCTTTTCCCTTTGATGTTCTTCGGTGGTGGAAGATTTTCAATTGCAACTACTTTGGCTCTGTCTACCTATAATCCCTTTGAAGACACTTTATGTCCAAGAACTATACCCTCTTGGACCATAAAATGACACTTCTCCCAATTAAGAACTCAGTTCTTTTCTTGACATCTCTGCAAAACAAGGTAAAGGTTATGTAAACAGTGATCAAATGAAGAGCAAAATACCGAGAAATCATCTATGAAGACTTCCATGATATCTTCCACCATGTCTGCAAATATGGCCATCATACATCTCTGAAAAGTAGCAGGTGCATTGCATAGCCCAAAACGCATCCTCCTAAAGGCAAACGTTCCATAGGGG
Source organism: Primulina tabacum (assembly GCF_025594145.1). Lineage (NCBI taxonomy): Eukaryota > Viridiplantae > Streptophyta > Magnoliopsida > Lamiales > Gesneriaceae > Primulina > Primulina tabacum. Next base: position 38,752,100 of record NC_134553.1, on the reverse strand, counting down.
CACGTGAATGTTGTATTCTCTTGATCCTCTGGTGCTATAGCAATCTGGTTATAACCTGAATAACCATCTAAAAAACTGTAGTGACAATAACCAGCAAGTCTATCAAGCATTTGATCAATAAAAGGTAATGGAAAATGATCTTTACGTGTGGCATTGTTCAACTTCCTATAATCAATACATACTAGCCATCCAGTCTCAGTACGAGTAGATATTAGTTCATCATTTTCATTCTTTACCACAGTCATTCCACCCTTTTTAGGCACTACTTGCACAGGAGAAAACCCAACTGCTGTCAAAAATATCATATATAACTCCAGCATTTAACAATTTCAACACTTCATTTTTCACTACCTCTTTCATGGCTGGATTTAACCTTCTCTAATGATCCACATAAGGAGCGTATGACTCTTCCATTAAAATCCTATGCATGCATGTGGTGGGACTAATCCCCTTTATATCAGAAATCGACCACCCAAATGCAGTTTTAAATTTCCTCAACACTCTCAACAATTTCTCTTTTTCGTCTAAAGTAAGAGAGGAAGAGATAATTACAGGATATGTTGACTTCTCACCCAAGAAAGCATAGCAAAGATGGCTTGGCAATTCTTTCAAAACAGGGGATGAAGGTATTATCTCTGAACACTTTTCTTCTTCCAATTTCTCCTGTGCGGCTTCCTTCACCTTTAGCAACTACTCAAGAGCTAAAAGTTGCTCTCTCAATTCCCAATCATCATCATCAACTCTATTGACAGTACTAGAAAGGCATCTTTCTAATGGGTCTTCTAGTGTATGACCTATACCAATCTCAGCAACACAAGAGTAAATTATATCAATAATTTTACAAGTACTCACCTCGTCGTTACCTTTAATATCCTTATAAATGTTGAATATCATAGCTTCCCCACCAACTCTCAATGTGAGTTCTCCTTTGTGTACATCTATCAATGCTTTTCCATTGGCTAAGAAGGGTCGCCCAAAAATCAATGGAGCATCTTGATCTTCCTCGATATCAAGTATTACAAAATCAGCAGGGATGATAAACTTGTCAACTTTTACCAAAACATCTTCAACAATTCCACGAGGATAGGTGAGTGACCTATCTGCAATTTGCAAAGTTATAGTGGTTGGTTTTACCTCCCCAAGCTCCAAGTACCTATAAACAGAAAATAGCATAAGATTAATACTCGCTCCAAGATCACATAAAGCTTTATTAACATGAGTACTACCAATAATACAAGGAATAGTAAAAATCCCTGGATCTTTTAGTTTTTGTGGTAACTTCTTTTGGAGAATGGCGCTGCACTCTTCTGTCAACTTCACTATCTCTAACTCTTGAAACTTCCTCTTCTTTGACATCACATCTTTGATGAACTTTGCATAGTTTAGCATTTGCTCTAAAGCATCAGCAAATGGAATGTTGATGTGAATCTTCTTGAAAATCTCCAAAAATTTTGCAAATTGATCATCAATAATCTTCTTCCTAAATCTCTGTGGGTATGGAAGAGTCGGTTTCAGTATAGGAATCCGTTCAACTTCAGTTTCAATCCGACACTCCTCAACCTTGTTCTCCTTTTCATTTTCACATTCATCTTCTTCAACTCTCTTCTCATTTTCCTCATTCTCTTTGGATTTTTTAACCTCAAGTTCTCTTCCACTTCTCAAAGTTACAGATTTGCATTGCTCCTTTGGATTCACTTCAGTATTACTTGGGAATTGACCTCTATTTTGATCTCTCAATGCAATAGCCAACTGTCCAATCTGTGTCTCCAATGATTTCATTGTGGCACCCATATTTCCCATGTGAGTTTCCATGCCATCAAGACGAGATTCAGTCCTAGCCATCCTTTTACTAGATTCAGCAACAAATGTCCCAAATAGATCCTCAAGTGAAGGCTTTCCTTCCCCCCTTCAATGTATTGAACCTCGGTGGAAGATTCAACAAATTCTTATTATTATCATATGCAAAATTCTCATGATTTCTCAAATCAAGATGATATGTGTTAGGGGGAGGGTTACCTCGAATAAAATTAAAATCTAAATTAAAATCTAGACTAATTTTGGTATCAATACAAAAAAAAAAAATTTAAAATAAACATCTCTGGCAACGGCGCCAAAAACTTGTTGCGTGTTTTCTTGATTGCTCGCAAGCGCACGACGTCAAGTTATAGTAAAATGTATTTTTGAGTGCAAGTGTTGATCCCACGAGAAATGTGTATATAAATGTATATTAGTACTTGTGATTAAAATAGTCTCGACTTTATTTAGAATATCAATTAAAAGATTTGTTTGCAATAAAAACTAAATTGAATATGAATTTAAATGTAACACCAATTTATAGCAATTAACAATGGAATAAAAGATCTAGAGATCCGATTTCACGCAACTGTCCACCATGTGTAATTTCTTAGAGCTATGTTATAAAATATCCTTCTTATTCATTAGCCAAGAATCCCATAATTATCTACTCCCTCTCCCGAGAGTTTAGTAGACTGTAATTATCTAAAAATGGATTGCAACATTCCCATCAAAAATCTACAAATAAATAACATATCAAGCACTAGATTCTCTATGGGATTCAATAGCATTATAGGCCCTCCCGAACTCTATAAATACCATTGATGTATTTTTCCCATTTCTTATTTATAATTTCCTTTTCCGAAAGATAAATTGTAAATATATAAATCATTCAAATTATGGCCAATAAATTGAAAGCATTAAGATCAGAACAATACAAATGAATAATATGAAGAACTTAAATAGCTTAGTTCATAGATTCTAACACATGGTTTTAAGTTTTGTTCCATCTTTCCTCTAGAAATAAAAATTAGTTCATAATAACACGAGCAAAACAACAAAACATGGTTTTAAAACAAGACATATCAACTGAAAAATAAAAGAAAGAATAACTTAAAACAAGAGTTTGAAGTGCTGATTCCGTCCCCGTAGTTGTTCAAAAAGTTTCCCAAAAACTTGATGAACTTGGATATTCAATACTCTAGCAGCAACCTCTACTCCTTCCTTGGCTCCCCAATACCCTAGATGGTAAGTAAATGATGTCTTTTTATAGTCCCAGACAAGCCTCAATTCGCAGCACACCAAAATCTTCGACTTCCATGCGCAGCTCACCAAAATACAGATTTTCTGGATTCTGTCTTGAAAGGAGCGCGGGTGCGGTCAAGAGGACACCGCGGGTGCGGTGTTGGTTCTGGTGTGCGCGCGCAGGTGCGGTATGGATTTTAGCGCAGGTGCGGTGTGACACCGATGGTGCGGTCAAAAGATGAACGCGGGTGCGATATAGCCTCTGTATTTTTTTATCTTTTGCACTTTCCAATTCAACACTTTAATACTCCAAACTCTCATTCTAAGCTTCCAAACTACAACAACAAAAGCAACAACAAATCACATAAAACCTGCTCAAAAATCATAAAATTCCAAGTTAAAAACAAGTAATAAAAGTGCAATAAATTGAACTTATCATGCGCGCACAGATGAAGCACACAAGCAGAAGCTTGCGCGCGGCCATGCCACTTCACGCGCAACCGCGCGCGCATGGATATAGCTCACAAACTAGAAGCTTGCGCGCGGCCGCGCGACTTCATGCGCAACCGCGCGCGCAGCGTCCAGAAAATTTATAAAAGCATGCCGCTAGGCCAGATTTGGAGGAGAGCCGCCTAGGGAAAGAAACACACGAGAGAAGAGAGGCGCAGACACGAGACAAAGATCCAGAGTGCGAAGAACGATCATGAATACGAAGAACGACGGATCTGGGGACGGAGAGGACACTTCGGATTTGTCTTCTGTTCTCTCGCCTTTAAATTTTCTTGTACTTCGATGTCTAAACCTTCGAATATATGTTGTATTTATTTAACATTCATTATGAACTAATTTTCTAGTCTAGAGAATGACGTAACTTTGTGAATACGATGATTTGACGCAGTGGTTTATTTGATTGAATTCCGCTATTGTTTAATTGTGTTCTCTGTGTTTATTTCACTGCAATTTAATGGCTATAAATTGTTTGTTGTTTGATTAATTCTATAACTCGGGAGAGGGACTAGGATTATAGATCATTAGAGGCACATCGTTGAATCTTTATATCGTTCGGAAGGCGTATAACTTTAGCGAGGCTTAGGTAAGAACATCATTTGCACTTATCAATTGAACTTAGATTTTATTAGGAATAATTGAATCGAATTTTGATTGGTACAATTTATTCGTCACTTGGGAAAGTGAGAATAAAATAATTAAGTGTTATTGGTCATTAATAATTGGAATTCATGAATATAAATTCAACTGGGAATAATTATCGTGGAAACTTGGTGAAATCATTTCTCTAGATATTTTCTCTCATTGTTATTTCTCAACTCGGTGATTTGATTATTTATTTGTTTTCAATTAATTTGTTTAAAAAAACCAAATCTCTTTTAATTTTTCTAAATAAAGTCTTGACTATTTTAATTACAATCATTGATATATATTTTATTTACACTCCTCATGGGATCGACACTTGCACTTAAAAAATACATTTTACTATAACTTGACGTCTTGCGCTTGCGAGCAATCAAGAAAACACGCAACATTCGTAATCTAGAATTTGATGTTAACAAAACTTGTTTGTTTGATTCTAATGATATTACCTAAGTGCGTGAAAACTGAAACTGATCAGGCTTCAAACTGATCAGTTACCAAACTTAAACTGAAGCTATCGAGACGCAAACTGAAAGTGTCAACAGATTGATCGAATTGAACCAGTACAACTGAAGTATCAAGAGTAGTTCATTTGATTGTCCAGTTGATAGGTGGTTCAGCAGAAGACCTTCAGAAGTCCGGCCAGATGATGAAGTGTTCAACTGATGAAGAGCCCAACTGACCAGTTCAACTGAATCAGTGAAACAATTTGGTGACGAGTCAACTGATTTCACCTCAACAGTTCAAGATCAGTTCAACTGACCAGTTCAGAACATCAGTTAGGAGCGACCCAGTTTGCAGATACGACAAGCTTAATCCAGTTGTGAACAAAGTTACAAAAGCTATTGTACGATCAAGGCACAATAAGAGACGTTGCAGCAATGCTTAAAGCCAAATGTTCCAGATATCTATTTGGGGGAACAAACGCCTATAAATATAAGCCAAAGCTCAGTGAAGAAGATGATGAAGAGAATAATGAGATTTGATGAGTGAAAAGATAAAATACAGATAGGGCACACTTATTGCATATCAGCTTACAAAGAAGCATTGTGCCCAGTCGAGGGAACACTTTATGATATAACAGCTTAGAGTAGAAGCTCATTTCCCTCAGTGTGTGAGAATACCTTTCGGGTAGTTTTCAGAGATCAGTTCTCACACACGCACACACGACACCAGTCAAATTCTATCCTGCACAAAGACGTAAAACATGTGTATGTAGTCTTTGACACCCAGACGTTAAACAAGTGTTGGCTGGAAGGTGTTGTCTTCAGTCTAGACTAGGATTTCAGTTAAGAAGTGGGTAAGTCCTAATCTGGGTGGGTTATTACACTTGTTTTAATTAATCAAAGTCTTCTAGTGTTACCTACCCGAGGTGGTAGAAAGGGTGACGTAGGAGCAGTTCAGTCTCCGAACATCCACAAATATATCTTGTGTACTCTAACTGTTTACCCCTAGCTTTAAATTAACTTGATCAGTTCGAGTATCTATCAGTTCAGTTCTCACCATAACTGAACCGATACATGCGAGAACTGATCCTCCTTGTCTTCAGTTAATTAGTTACATAAGATTAAAAGCTTTAACCGATCAATTTTCTTAACGAAAGATTACTTCGAGTATTTTTCGCTTGGTTTATAACCAAACTCGATGTAATTCATCGTTGTATACATTCTTAGAACACGAGCTATTGCAGCTCATCACGTTTTTAGAGGATTTTCCCGATCCATCAAGTGATATCAGAGCAGTTTAATCTTTTTCCAGAATATTTCTACCTACAAAACTGATTATTATGTCTTCCTTCAACAAAATTCCAATTTTCTCTATAGAAGAATTTGATGATTGGAAGATTAGAATGCAGGCTCATTTAGCTGCACAATATGATGACATGTGGTACGTTATCACTGACGGACCCATGAAAATACTGAAAGCAAACACTTCTGTTTCCATAACTAATGGTGCACCACATTGCATTGAAATGCCTAGAGAAGAATGGACTGCAGAAGACAAGAGAAAAGCCAATTTGGACAATGTGGCTTAAGATATCTTGTACAAAACGCTGGACAAAATTACTCTCAGCAAGATAAAGATGTGCAAGACTACAAAAGAAATCTGGGAAAAGTTAATTCAGCTCTGTAAAGGAAATGAGCAAACCAAAGAAAATAAACTATCAGTTGCTATTCTGAATTTCAATAATATCAAAATGAAGACCGGAGAACGAATATGAGACGAGAGTCAGCAGCATCATAAATGAACTTAATGCACTTGGAAAAGTGTATTCAAACAAATAAATCGCGCTGAAATTGGTCTGAGGTCTTCCCAAGGAGCGGGATGTTAACACCATGTCCATGAGAGAATCAAAGGACCTGAATAAGATCGAACTACACGATTTATTTGCTGATCTAAAAGCCTATGAGTTTGAGTTGCAAACAAGAGAAGGAGAACCTTCTACACCATCAGCTACAACTGCTCTTAGTGTTATCAAACTGGAACCAACTGGTTCAGTTGAGAAAACTGCTGATCAGTTAAGTAATGACGCAATGTCATTATTTGTCCAAAAATTTTGAAGATTCATGAGAAGAAATCAAGGTTCCTTCAAAAACAATATCAGAAGAAAAATACCAAGGAAGAACCAAATGCTTGCTACAACTGTGGCAAAACTGGACACTTTATTGCTGATTGCCTTAAGCCAAAGAAGGATAGTCGATGCTCAGCTGAAAAGGGAAAGAAATCATTTGACACATGAGAAGAGCCAAGGATGATAAGAAATCATTCAGAAAGAAACACGAAGTTCTTATAGCCGAATAAAGTAAATCCAAATGGGCAGAAACTGACAGCGATGAATCAGAATTTGAGAGCTTGAGCAGCTCCAGCGATGAAGAAGAAGTGAAATGTCTGATGGCTAATGACACAGAACTGGAATCAACCAGTGAACAGGTATTTGGTTTCAGTTCAACTGACTTTATACGAGACAAACTTATTTCTGCATTACATGGCATGGTCAATGATATCACAAGCTTGCTCACTCATTTGAGAAAGCAAAGCAAATTGATCCTAAAGACAATAAAACTGAAACTGATGAATCAGTTGAACTGTTGAGTCTTAAGCAGGAGATTGCTGAGCTAAATTCCGAAAGAAGCAATAATCAATCTATGATTCAGCAGTTAACGTTTGAGAATTCAAAGAAAACTAAGCTCATTCCGGCATGAAATAAATCATCAATTGCACTAGTTGAAATGCAGGATATGCAAAAATCAATTACTGATAAAACTGGTTTAGGTTTTAGCAACCAAGATGAAATTTCTACCAGTGATACAAAGCTAGAACTGAAAGTGTGCAAAGGGAAATATATTCAGTTTGTCAAATGAGTTGTGGTACAAGAACAACCTGAGTTAAGTATACCAGTTGCGCAGTCTATTGAAAATAAGAACAAGGTTAAAAGGTATGGAATTGATTATAGCCCTAAGAGTTCAATTGATTCGCGAAGCTGGACTCCTAAAAAGTTCAGTTATAAATACTGTGGGGACCCGAACCTAATTCGTCTTCTTAATCATCATTAGAATCAGTTAATGAATTTTGGTGTAATTTTTTTTTAATACATGAGTGCGCAACATAAGATAATCAATCTTAAATAAACATCAAAAGTAAAGTACAAGTCTTATACCAATACATTTATCTCAATTAGTGTTCAACAACTACATCAAGTGCTGAAGATCAAATCTACTTCTAAGTCCGGATATCCGACTAATAATTAATCTCTCATCCTCTTCGTGACCCTGATCCTGTCCCACCTGTTGTTATGCACACATACAAACACAACAACAGCCGGATAACTCCGGTGAGAATATTATCTCAGTATAAACAACATATACATGCAATCATATAAACAAATATAAAAGCATGAAACAGATATCAATAACATGTATCATAATCTGAAAGACATGAATCGAAATAAAACTGTAAATCAAACTCGTGACTCATCATCTCAGACTCGACTCATCTCTAATCTAGGGATCCCGGTTCCTGGACATTGGCACAATATACCGAATCTTCGCAATAGAAGTCAATCCGCTCCTACGCAACATCGATATAAACCAACATCCAGTGACTTAGCACATCCGCCAAAGACTTGGCACCTCCGCCAATGACTAGGAACATCCGCCCATGACTCAATACATGCTTTGCTATAAATCAATAGACTAAGCATATCGATCTCATGAATTGCAAACATCAATGCAATAAAGTAAAGTGTGTGGTTTTTGGGAATCTCAAGTCAAATCAAACTCGAGTCGTATCTTCCCGGTTCAACATTGATTTATACCTTTTTTTTCTCGGTCTATTGAAGTCGAAGTCTCGAATTCGAAGCTTGTCAATACTCAATCTGGCAATGACAATATCGAGGAGTACAATATCAATATACTACTCAAATCAATACTGGATATAATCAGAACTCAATCTAATTCTGTTTCAACGGCATAACTGCAAAATCTCAATATACCCAGCAATACAAATATCAACAAATACCGATCTCAACTCATAATCGATCGACAAACATAATCTGATATCAAATCCGTATAATCTTAATCAAATTCAGTCTGAAAATGAAAACAATCTCATACGATATCCGTTCTTCGATCTGATTTCAATTATACAACGATAACAATCTCAAGAACAGATAATAACAGTCATATCATGATTCCTCTCATATCAGATTTTAAAATCATATCAACACATAAGAAAACTTACGTCCATTTGAAGCTCTTGTCGATAGGAACACCGTACTGAAGTCGGATTGAAAATCGGATGGAAGGATTTCTCGTTAATCGAATTCTAGTATACAAAAGCTTGGTAATTCCCCTGGAGAAGCTCTCGTTTTTTCTTCCTCCGTTCTGAAGGAAATGAAGTCAGTTTGCATATCTATTGCATGTGTGGGGACACGGGTGCTAACTCATCTTCTATAATCATTTGGGACTAAATGGATCAATTGTGTATGCTTCTTTGATAAAAAAAAAAATTTATAATATCTAAGCATTGCTAATTAAAAGTGTATACAAGCATACAACAAGTTAAGTTTATTTATTATACAAGATGAAAGGAAAAGTCTACAACACATGATCAACTTGCAAATTTATTCTATTTACAAACCATCTAACTAGTGTTTGTTTCCATCAATACATGTTTAGGAAGAAACCACCAGTTTCATATCTAAGCCCGGATCACCACGCTAATCATCACTTGTTCAAGCTCTTCTCGGTATTGATACTGTCCCACCTGTTGCCATGCACACATACAAACACGACAACAGTCGGAAACTCCGGTGAGAATAAATCCCAGTATAAAACATGTATACATGCAATGCATAAGATCATATACAAAACATAAACCATGTATCAAGAACATGAATCATGATTTTATGACACATTAGTGAATACAGATAAAACTCTTGACTCGACTCACATATAAGTCTAGGGATCCCGGTGTGAATAAGACGTAACAAATATCCCAACTACTCTCCCAATCGGGGTGGCGGTACGTCTTACTCCTAGACTTCGGTCCTTTCTGTATCGAACATCTACAATAGGAATCGATCTTCTCCTATGCAGTTTGATACCACCGAACATCTAGTAACTTGGCCGCTCTGCCAATGACTCATCTATCTCAAGTGCATTTCTATAATTCAATAGACAAAATATAAACATCTCAAAGCATAAACAATCTAGTATGTGGTTTAGGGAAACTCCAGTCCAATCTAACTCGAGTCGTATCTCCCGTTTCAACATTGATTTATAACTTTCTTTTCTCGGTGTTTGGTTGGATGAAATCAATCTCAATCTTCAAAACCTTCAATACCAATCTGAAATAACATGTTTGATACGTACTATATCAACGTACAACTCAACGTAGGAATACCGATATGCAATCTCAATACATTTCTACGGCATAAGAGCGTAGTCTCAATATACTCAGCAATACAATATCAGTCAAATATCAATCCCAACATCTCATAATCAATAACAACACAAATCTTATATCATATCTTATTTAAATCAACTCTGACAATCCTAACAATTTCATACGATATCTGTTCTTCAATCCGGTATCGTTTATACGATGTCTAACATGTCGAGAACACCATATAAGAATCATATCCGATTCTGGCAATACCACAATTCCAAATCATAATAGAAATCAATAAAACTTACGTCCAGTTGAAGCTCTCTTTGACAGGTACACGGTACGATACTCGGATTTAAAATCGAACGGGTGGATTTTGTGAGAATTAATTTCTAAGATCAAGAACTCCAATTCTTTTCCGGAGCTTCTTTCATCCCTTTTCTTTCTGAAGTGGTGAGGAAATGACAAAGTTGTATATTATATACGCATGGCAAAGTACGGGTGGCTTCATGTTTGTGCAACACCTCTCGCGCATATGCGCGACCTCATCCAGAGCATATGCGCGAGACCTACTGGTCTCGGCCCTCACTCCTTGGTAGCTCGCGCATATGCGCGCCCTTCTTCCGCGCATATGCGCGAGGTTCTCTGGAATTGCATTTGGCTTCCCGTATGACTCGCGCATATGCGCGCACTCACATCGCGCATATGCGCGAGGTCCTCTGCCCATCTCGCACATATGCGCGCACTCACATCGCGCATATGCGTGAGGTCCTCTGCCCATCTCGCGCATCAGTGCTGCACATATGCGCGAGGTGTTCTGTCCTCGCACGTACCATCTCACATGTAATCTCATTTTGTGACTCGGAACGATCCTTCATAATCATATCAAATCATAATCAATAATCATCAATTTACAGCAAATTATTCTCGGGCATTACATTTCTCCCCCCCCCCCCTTAAGATACGATTTCGTCCCCGAAATCACATGCAATCAAATCATATCAATAAGAAGGTATAACAGAAGAAGTTACACAGAAAACTCACATCAGTGAAATAACTCTGAGAATTTCTGTCTCATATTTGACTCAGTCTCCCAGGTAGCTTCCTCAATGCCATGACGACTCCATTTTATCTTCACCAGCGGAATAGTCTTCGTTCTGAGCTGTTTTTCCTTACTATCAAGAATCTGAATAGGTTTTTCCATATAACTCAAAGTGTGGTCAAGTTCTGCCTCCTCTGGATGAATAATATGTGAATTATCAGGGATATACTTCCGCAACATTGATATATGAAAAACATCATGTATTCCGGATAGAGAAGGCGGAAGAGCAAGTCGATAGGCACAATCACCTATCTTTGCCAGAATTTCATACGGACCGATATAACGAGGAGACAAATTTCCTAGCTTGCCAAATCTGACAATGCCTCTAAACGGAGAAGTCTTCAAGAATACTCTATCCCCCTGCTCAAACACTAACGGTCTACGTCGAATATTCGCATATTTGTCTTGTCGATCTTGAGCTGTCTTCATTTTCTGCTGAATCAGCTTCACTTTCTCTATCATATCTCTGATCATGTCAGGTTCAATCTCAGGAACCTCAGAGATGTCATCCCAATACAGAGGAGATCTGCACTTCTTGCCGTACAATGCTTCAATCTCAGGAACCTCAGAGATGTCATCCCAATACAGAGGAGATCTGCACTTCTTGCCGTACAATGCTTCAAATGGTGTCATCTCTATGCTCTTCTGATAGCTATTGTTGTACGAGAATTCACAAAGAGGTAAGAAATCTTGCCAACTAGTGCCAAAATCTAGCACTACAGCTCTAAGCATATCCTCCAGTGTCTGGATAGTCCGCTCTGACTGTCCGTCGGTCTGTGGATGATATATGGTACTCATATGTAACTTCATACCTAGAGCCTGCTGTAAACTGTGCCAAAAATGTGAAGTAAATCGCGGATCACGATTTGATACGATAGAATTCGGCACACCATGCAATCGAACTACCTCTCGGACATAGATTTCTGCCATCTGATCATATCTGTACGTCATTTTGTACGGAATAAAGCATGCTGATTTGGTCAATCTGTCAATCACAACCCAAATCGCATCACAACCTCGGGAAGAACGTGGTAGTTTCGTAACGAAATCCATGGAAATGTGATCCCATTTCCATTCTGGAATGGATAAACTCTGTAGTAAACCCCCGGGTTTCTTCCTTTCATCTTTCACCTGTTGGCAATTCAAACATCTAGACATGAACTCTGCAATGTCTGATTTCATTTGTTTCCACCAAAACTGTTTCTTCAGATCATTGTACATATTCTTGCCACCAGGATGAATACTAAACCGACTACAATGTGCTTCTGTCAAAATCTGTTCCTTCAAGTCTGGAACATCTGGCACCACAAAACGGTTATTCACATATAACACAAGATCACGAACCTGATATTCAGATTGATGCCTTGATTTGACCATCTCAATCGACTTCTGAATATTTTTATCACTTTTCTATGCTTCTTTAATTTTCAATATCAACTCGGGTTCGACTTGAACAACATATAATTGCACTGGTCTATGATCTGTCTGAAATACCATCCCAGACAAACAGCAATCTTCTATCAAATTCGAAACGCCAATATTCGATAAGGATAAAGAACATACCTTACGACTCAATGCATCAGCTGCTGCATTGGACTTTCCTAGATAGTATTTGATTTCACAATCAAAATCCTTCAATAAATCAAGCCATCTTCTCTGTCTCATATTCAACTCAGACTGTGAAAACAGATATTTCAGGCTTTTATGATCAGAGTAAATCTCAAACTTCTCACCATAAAGGTAATGTACGCCATATCTTCAAAGCAAAAACAATGGCCGTCAATTCAAGATCATGAATTGGGTAGCGAGTCTCGTGTGTCTTCAGTTGTCGTGAAGCATAAGCGATAACATGACCTCGTTGCATCAATACGCAACCCAATCCTCTGTGAGAAGCATCACAATAAACAACGAAATCACCAGTACCTGAGAGGATAGTCAGTATCGGTGCACTGGTTAGTCTCTTCTTCAATTCGAGGAAACTGGACTGACAGTCTTCAGACCAAACAAACGGAGCATTCTCCCGAGTCAGCTGTGTAATCGGCTTCGCAATACTGGAAAAATCTTTGATGAATCGTCGATAGTATCCAGCCAAACCCATAAAACTGCGAATCTCCGGCACGGATGTCGGTCTCGGCCAAGAAATCACGGCTTCAACCTTTCTAGGATCCACTGATATACCATCTCCGGATATGATATGACCCAAAAATACAACCTGTCTCAACCAGAATTCACATTTCGATAGTTTTGCATACAATTTCTCAGCCCTTAAAATTCGCAACACAGTTCTCAAATACTCAGCATGCTCAATCATATTCTTTGAGTATATCAAAATATCATCGATAAAAATAATTAAGAAATCATCGAGATACCTCTGAAACACACGGTTCATCAGACCCATAAATACAGCTGCAGCATTCGTCAAACCGAATGGCATGACAATAAACTCATAATGTCCATACCTGGTTCTGAACGCTGTCTTCGATATGTCAGAATCTCTGACTCTCAGCTGATGATATCCAGATCTCAGATCGATCTTGGAATAAACAGAGGAACCCTGTAACTGATCAAATAAATCATCTATACGAGGTAAAGGATATTTATTCTTTACCGTAGCCTTGTTCAGTTGTCGGTAATCTATACAGAGCCTCATGGAACCGTCTTTCTTTCTAACAAATAATACTGGAGCGCCCCAAGGAGAAACACTCGGTCTGATGTACCCCTTGGCCAGAAGATCTTCTAACTGAGTCTTTAATTCTTTTAGTTCTATTGGTGCCATTCTGTATGGAGCTCTGGATATAGGAACTTTACCTGGTATGAGATCAATACTGAAATCTATCTCTCGGGCTGGAGGTAGTCCCGGAATCTCATCTGGAAAAACGTCAGCGAACTTACACACCACTGGAAAATCTGCTAATGAGGGGCTCGTTTTCAGAACATCTACTGAATATACTAGGAATCCCTCTGCTCTTTTTTGTAGTAATCGAGTCATAGCTAACCCTGATATCAAAGCAATCCGAGTTCTGGAACCTTTACCGTAGAATTTCCACTCATCAGCCATCTCCAATCTCTACCTGACAATATTGTGAAAACAATCTATGGTAGCTCTGTACTTGGTCAACATATCAATACCAATAATACAGTCAAAATCAAACAACCCAAGTATAATGCAATCTAATTCAACCTCATTACCCTCGAACTGTAGCATACAATTTCTAACAGAAGTCACTGATATCAAATCACTCACCAAAGGAGAAGAAACAGATACTACAGTAGATAATGACTCGACAGGCAATGCATTGTATCAATATAAATCGTTCAGCTATAAATGTATAGGATGCACCAGTATCTATTAATACATGAGCAGGGTAACCACAAAGGAAACTAGTTACCTGCAATAACATCATCAGGTGCATCCTAAACCTGTTCTTCAGTCAATGCAAACACACGGGCCTGCTGTCTCGGAGGTTGGCTCGCCATCTGGCTTCCTCCTGGCCTTGACTGGGACTGTGCAGGTGCCGGCTGAAAAGAGTGTACAGAAGATTCCTGTCTCTCCGTCTAAGCTACTGAACCGGATGATCCCACACTCTGAGATCGCTGTACACCTCTCTGTCGGCAGACTTTAGCGAAATGTCCTGGTTGTTTGCAGATGTTGCATCTACCAGCCACTCCTTGGCACTGCTCTGTGGGATGCCTTCCACTGCAAGTAGTGCAATACACACCTGTGTAACTCTTGCTAGGACCACTCTGTCTCGGGCCACTGGAACTGGATGAACTACTGCCTGATCTCTTGAACTGTTTTCCTCTGGCTTTCAACCAATCTTTCTTACCACCGCTGCTACAACCACTCTCGAATTTAGGAGGAGGTTGTGAAAATTGTGCGATAGGCTGTGGAGGCCTCGGGGTCTGAGCAATATATGATGCTCCTCTCTGCTTAATCAAGCCAGCTTCAGCACCTTTTGCCCTGTTCAAGGCATCAGCAAAGTTGTTTGGTCGTCCCGTATTCACCAATGTAAAAATGTCAAGATTCAAGCCGTTAATAAACTGATCAGCCACAGCTTCGTCATTCTCTGCCACGTGTGGAGCAAAACGTAGCAATGTAGAGAATTTGGCAACATATTCTTCAATGTTTAATTGCCCTTGCCTCAAGTTTGCAAATTCTGCCCCCTTGTCCTTCCGGTATGACACTGGAAAGAAACGCTGATAAAACTCAGTTTTAAAAACTTTTCAAGTAACTTCTGTACCTCTCTGTTCCAATGCTCTCTTGGTAGTAATCCACCAATTCTTTGCAACTTCTTGTAATTGATGCCCAATCAGTTTCACTCTTCATTCATCTGTATAGTCGAGGGAATCAAACAACATCTCGATATCATCTAACCAGCTTTCACAGTCAACAGAATTCTCGGTTCCTTTCAATGTCGGTGGTCTGAATGACTGAAACCGTTTCAGCAATGTTTCCATTGGTGTAGCTGTCACATCCATAGGGTCATTGGATGTACTGCCCTGTTCTGGCACTCTGACTGCTGCTCTTCGAGGAGGCATATTTGATTATCAAAAGGATTAGTTTTCCAATACATACAATAAGTCTCCGTCCTCCTCTGATCATCTTACTTCTGATCCAGAATCGGTTCTGATTCTTTTTTTACAAGTACACATTGCAATTACTAAATAAATCAAGTAAACATGTACTTTCAAAGCAATAAATCAGCTTTCATGCTAGCATTGAACCTAAGTATAAAAACAATACAATATTCTCATGCTAGTATCAATAAGTAAGCAAGGAAAAGACTCAATCTACACCGCTCACTCTCTTCTATCTCAGTCTACAGACCTATTGCTCTGATATCACCTGTTGTGGGGACTCGGGTGCTAACTCATCTTCTTTAATCATTTGGGACTAAATGAATCAATTTTGTATGCTTCTTTGATAAAAAAAAAAATTTATAATATCTAAGCATTGCTAATTAAAAGTGTATACAAGCATACAACAAGTTAAGTTTATTTATTATACAAGATCAAAGGCAAAGTTTACAACACATGATCAACTTGCAAATTTATTCTATTTACAAACCATCTAACTAGTGTTTGTTTCCATCAATACATGTCTAGGAAGAAACCACCAGTTTCATATATAAGCCCTAATCACCACACTAATCATCACTCGTTCAAGCTCTTCTCGGTACTGATCATGTCCTACCTGTTGCCATGCACACATACAAACATGACAACAGCCAGAAACTCCGGTGAGAATAAATCCCAGTATAAAACATGTATACATGCAATGCATAAGATCATATACAAAACATAAACCATGTATCAAGAACATGAATTATGATTTTATGACACATTAGTGAATACAAATAAAACTCTTGACTCGACTCACATCTAAGTCTAGGGATCGCGGTGTGAATAAGACGTAACAAATATCCCACCTACTCTCCCAATCGGGGTGGCGGTACGTCTTACTCCTAGACTTCGGTCCTTTCTGTATCGAACATCTAAAATAGGAATCGATCTTCTCCTATGCAGTTTGATACCACCGAACATCTAGTAACTTGGCCGCTCTGCCAATGACTCATCTATCTCAAGTGCATTTCTATAATTCAATAGACAAAATATAAACATCTCAAAGCATAAACAATCTAGTATGTGGTTTAGGGAAACTCCAGTCCAATCTAACTCGAGTCGTATCTCCCGTTTCAACATTGATTTATAACTTTCTTTTCTCGGTGTTTGGTTGAATGAAATCAATCTCAATCTTCAAAACCTTCAATACCAATTTGAAATAACATGTTTGATACGTACTATATCAACGTACAACTCAACGTAGGAATACCGATATGCAATCTCAATACATTTCTACGGCATAAGAGCGTAGTCTCAATATACTCAGCAATACAATATCAGTCAGATATCAATCCCAACATCTCATAATCAATAACAACACAAATCTAATATCATATCTTAATTAAATCAACTCTGACAATCCTAACAATTTCATACGATATCGTTTATACGATGTCTAACATGTCGAGAACACCATATAAGAATCATATCCGATTCTGGCAATACCACAATTCCAAATCATAATAGAAATCAATAAAACTTACGTCCAGTTGAAACTCTCTTTGACAGGTACAAGGTACTGTACTCGGATTTAAAATTGAACGGGTGGATTTTGTGAGAATTAATTCTAAGATCAAGAACTCCAATTAGGATTCCGGAGCTTCTTTCGTCCCTTTTCTTTCTGAAGTGGTGAGGAAATGAAAAGGTTGTATATTATATATGCATGGCAAATTAAGGTTGGCTTCATGTTTGTGCAACACCTCTCACGCATATGTGCGACCTCATCCGGCGCATATGCGCGAGACCTACTAGTCTCGGCCCTCACTCCTTGGCATGTCGCGCATATGCGCGCCCTTCTTCCGCGCATATGCGCGAGGTTCTTTGGAATTGCATATGGCTTCCCGTATGACTCGCGCATATGCGCGCACTCACATCGCGCATATGCGCGAGGTCCTCTGCCCATCTCGCGCATATGCGCGCATCGGTGCCGCGCATATGCGCGAGGTGTTCTGTCCTCGCACGTACCATCTCACATGTAATCTCATTTCGTGTCTCGGAACGATCCTTCATAATCATATCGAATCATAATCAATAATCGTCAATTTACAGCAAATAATTCTCGGGCATTACAGCATGTCAAGGACCAAATTGCTTCATCTTGGTGCAACACGTCTCGCGCATATGCGCGACCTTTCTCGGCGTATATGCGCGAGACACTCTATCTCGGCATTTTTCCTTTTCATAGCTCGCGCATATGCGCGTCATCTCCCGGCGCATATGCGCGAGGTTCTCTGCCTACTCCGCGCATATGCACCCGGCTTGGTCGCGCATATGCGCGAGGGCTCATTCTCGCACATAATTCAAGTCTTCTTTCTGTCTTCCTCGGTCTTTTCCTTTCCGTTTATAATCACATCAATTTATCAATAATCATTTTAGATTACAGTAAAAAAATTCTCGGGCATTACATTTCTCCCCCCATAAGATATGATTTCGTCTCCGAAATCACAGGCAGTCAAATCAAATCAAATAAGAAATGTATAATAGAAGCTGAACAGTAAACTCACATCAATGAAATAATTCTGAGAATTTCTGTCTCATATCTGATTCAGTCTCCCAGGTAGCTTCTTCAATGCCATGACGACTCCACTGAACTTTCACAAGAGGAATCTTCGTCTTGAGTTGCTTTTCTTTACGATCAGGAATCTGGATCGGCTTCTCAAAATAACTCAGTGTCTCATCAAGTTCTGCCTCGTGTGGCTGAATAATATGAGATGCATCAGGAAGATATTTCTGCAATAAATATACATGAAAGACATCATGTATTCCAGATAGAGAAGGCGGTAAAGCGAGTCGATAGGCATGATCTCCTATCTTCTCGGGAATCTCATATGGCCCAATATATCGTGGAGACAACTTCCCTTTCTTGCCAAATCTGACAACACATCTGAAAGGAAAAATCTTCAGAAATACTCTGTCTCCTGCCTCAAATACTAGAGGTCGATGTCGAATATTGGCATACTTGGCCTGTCTGTCTTGAGCTGTCTTCATTCTTTTCTGAATCAGCTTCACTTTCTCAGTCATATCTCGTATAATATCAGGTCCAATCTCAGGTACGTCAGAAATATCATCCCAATAAAAAGGAGATCTGCACTTTGTGCCCTACAACGCTTCAAATGGAGCCATCTCTATACTCGTCTGATAGCTATTGTTGAACGAAAACTCACAAAGTGGCAAAAAATCTTGCCAACTAGTGCCAAAATCTAGCACTACAGCTCTAAGAATATCTTCCAATGTCTGGATAGTCCGCTCTGACTGTCCTTTTGTCTGTGGATGATATGCGGTACTCAGATGTAACTTCGTACCTAGAGCTTGCTGCAAACTGTGCCAAAAGTGTGAAGCAAACCGTGGATCACGGTCTGAAACAATCGACTTCGGCACTCCATGCAATCTGACCACTTCTCTGACATAAATCTCTGCCATCTGGTCATGTCTGTACGTCATTTTGTATGGAATAAAACATGCTGATTTGGTCAATCTGTCAATCACAACCCAAGTCGCATCACAACTTCGGAAGGATCGCGGTAGCTTCGGCACAAAATACATAGAAATGTGATCCCATTTCCATTCAGGAATAGACAAGCTGTGCAACAAACCTCCTGGTTTCTTGCATTCGGCTTTCACCTGTTGGTAATTCAAACATTTTGATAAAAACTCTGCAATATCTGCTTTCATTTGTTTCCACCAAAACTGTCTTTTCAAATCATTATAAATTTTTCTGCCACCAGGATGAATACTGAATCGACTACTGTGCGCTGCTGACAATATCTGTCGTTTCAAATCTGAAACATCTGGCACAACAAGACGATTATTCACATACAGTACATCATCATGTACCTGATACTTTGATCGATGCCTTGCTCTGACCATCGATATCGAATTCTGCACATTCTGATCACTTTTCTGAGCTTCTTTAATTCTCAAAATCAGCTCTGATTCGACTTGAACCGCATACAATCTCAACGGTCTACAATCTGTTTCAAATGCTAATCCAGACAAACAGCAATCTTGAATCAAATTCGAAACACCAATCGTCGATAAGGATAAAGAACATACCTTTCGACTCAGTGCATCAGCTGCTGCATTAGATTTCCCCGGATAGTATTTGATTTCACAATCAAAATCTTTCAATAAATCAAGCCATCTTCGTTGCCTCATATTTAATTTTGACTGTGAAAACAGATATTTCAGACTCTTGTGATTAGAATAAATCTCAAACTTCTCACCGTATAGATTAGGGGTGGGCATAAAACCCGAAAAACCGAAAAAACCGACCGAACCGAATAATTCGGTTTAAATGGTTCGGTTTTATCGGTTTTTCGGTCGGTTATGGTTTTAAAATTTATGAAGTTTGGTTTTTCGGTTCGGTTTTCGATTTTAATCCCCAAAAAAACCGAAAAACCGAACCGGCCATAATATTGTTAAATATAAGGTTTTTATGTATAATGGGTCATATTATTGGTAAGTATAAGACTTTTTATGTATAATGGACCTATTAAGATTTAGGAACTTAATATCATTAACCCTCAATTTTTCAATCCGATCGTTTCTCTTTTTTCTTACCAATTATCACTCGACGTTTTCTCTTTTTTTTGTATATATTTCTTTAATATTTTCGTCAGATTATTTGTGTTCCATTCGAGAATATATATATATATATATAAGATTAAGTCTCACAAATTAAATATTTGAAAAATACTATGATTTAGATTTTAAAGGCATAAAGTGACATATAATTTTATTTCTCAACAAATTTTAGCCAACCGTATATAACCGACCGTATAAACCGAACCGTATTACAAAAAAACCGAACCGAACCGTAATAAAATGGTTTAGTTTTGGACTAGAGATATTCAAAACCGAAAATCGAAAAACCGAACCGTTGTAGTGTAAAACCGGACCAAACCGACCGTTGCCCACCCCTAGTATAGATAGTGTCACCAAATCTTCAATGCAAATAAAATGGCTGCCAATTCAAGATCATGAATTGGGTAGCGAGACTCATGTGGCTTCAATTGTCTTGAGGCGTAGGCAATGACATGTCCTCGCTGCATCAAAACACAACCCAATCCTCTGTGAGAAGCATCACAATGAACAACAAAATCACCAGTACCTGACGGGATAGTCAACACCGGAGCACTGGTCAATCTCTTCTTCAACTCTAGAAAACTGGACTCGCGATCTTCTTACCAAACAAATGGAGCATTCTTCTGAGTCAACTGCGTAATATGCTTAGCAATACTCGAAAAATCTTTAATGAATCGGCGGTAATAGCTTGCTAAACCCATAAAACTGCGTATCTCTGGCACATATGTCGGTCTCGGCCAACTGATTACGGCCTCAACTTTGCTAGGATCAACAGAAATCCCATCTCCAGATATAATGTGACCCAGAAATACAACATGTCTCAGCCAAAATTCACATTTCGAAAGCTTTACATACAATTTCTCAGCTCTCAGAATTCTCAACACAGTTCTCAAATGCTCGGGATGATCAATAATATTATTTGAATAAATCAAAATATCATCCATAAAAATAATTACAAAATCATCGAGATACTTCTGAAACACATGGTTCATCAGACCCCATAAATACAGCTGGAGCATTAGTCAACCCAAACGGCATGACAATAAACTCATAATGGCCATCCCTGGTTCTAAAAGCTGTCTTTGATATATCAGAATCTCTGACTCTCAGCTGATGATATCCAGATGTCAGATCGATCTTGGAATACACAGAAGAACCCTGCAACTGATCAAATAAATCATCGATACGAGGCAAAGGGTATTTGTTCTTTACCGTTGCCTTGTTCAGTTGCCGGTAGTCAATGCAGAGTCTCATTGAACCGTCTTTCTTTCTCACAAACAACACTGGAGCACCCCAAGGCGAAACACTCGGTCTGATGTAACCCTTGGCCAGTAAATCTTCTAACTGATCTTTCAGTTCTTTCAGTTCAATCGGTGCCATTCTGTACGGAGCTCTAGAAATAGGAACTATACCTGGTACCAATTCAATGTTGAAGTCTATTTCTCGAGTCGGAGGCAAACCTAGAATCTCATCTGGGAAGACATCAGCAAACTCACATACCACTAGCACATCAGCCAATGATGGGCTCGATTTCAGTACGTCAACTGAATACACAAGGAATCCCTCCGCTCATTTCTGTAATAATCGAGTCATAGATAATGCAGATATCAAAGGAATTTTAGATCTAGAACCCTTACCGTAAAATTTACATTCATAAGCCATATTAGGTCTGAATCTCACAATATTCTGGAAACAATCTACGGTAGCTCTGTACTTGGTCAGCATATCGATACCAATAATGCAGTCAAAAGCAGACAACCCAAGTACAATATAGTCTAATTCAATCTCATGCTCGTTATACTGTAGCATACAATGTCTAACAGACGTCACTGATACAAAACCTCTCCCCAAAGGTGAAGAAACAGATACTACAGATGATAATGACTCAATGGACAATGCATGAATCAATGCAAATCGCTCAGAAATAAATGTATGGGATGCACCCATATCAATCAATACGTAAGTAGGATAACCACATAAAGAACAGATACCTGCAACAACATTATCTGGTGCTTCCTGGGCCTGTTCTTCTGTCAAAGCAAATACTCTGGCCTGCTGTCTAGGAGGCTGGCTAACAGTCTGGCTTCCTCCTGGCCTCTGCTGTGACTGATGAGTAGTCGGTGGTGGCTGGATTGAATGAACAAATGATGATCGTCTATCAGTCTGAGCCACTTATCCTGATGATTCTGCTCCCTGGGATCCCTGGGAACCTTGCTGTGGACATACTCTCGCAAAATGTCCCTGCTGTCTGCAGATACGGCAACTACCAAGTACTCCTTGGCATTGCTCTATGGGTTGTCTCCCTCCGCAAGTTCTACAAAAGACCCATGTACTAATCTGACTCTGTCGGGAACCACCGGAGCTAGATGAACTGCTCCCTGACTTCTTGAATTGTTTTCCTCGGGCTTTCAAGAAATCTTTCTTCCCACCACTGCTACTACCAGTGTAAAATCTTGGAGGGGGTTGCTGAAACTGAGTAGAAGGTGGTTGATGTGGTCTCGGTGCTGGAGGAACATACGAAGCTCCTTTCTGCCTAATCAGGCCAGCTTCAGCTCGTTTTGCTCGATTCAAAGCATCAACAAAATTATTCGGTCTTCCAGTGTTTACCAATGTGAAGATCTCAGGATTCAGTCCATTGGTAAACTGATCAGCAACAGCTTCATCATTCTCAGCAACATGTAGAGCAAAACGCAGTAATGTTGAGAACTTGGTCACATACTCTTCAATGTTCAACTGACCCTGTCTCAGATTGGAAAACTCTGCTCCCTTGTCTTTTCTTTATGACAATGGGAAAAATCTTTGATAAAATTCAGTCTTAAATATTTTCCAAGTAATTACTGTACCTCGGTGCTCGAAAACACTCTTAGTCATTATCAACAATTCTTTGCAACATCATGCAACTAGTGCCCAATCAATCTAACTCTTCGTTCATCTGAATAATCCAATGAATCAAACATCATCTCTATATCATCTAGCCAACTCTAACACTCAACAGAATTCTTTGTGCCCTTCAAAGTCGGCGGTTTAAACTACTGAAATCTCTTCAGTAGTGTTTCCATCGGTGTTGCTGTGACATCCATCGGATTAGCGGAAGTACTACCCTGTTCTAGGACTCTTCGAGGAGGCATATCTGATTATCAAAAGGGTTAGCAACCAAATACAACCATTCTGTTTCAGTCCTCCTCTGATCATCTTACTGCTGATCAAGAATCGGTTCTGATTCATTCTCAATAACACATGTTTCCAATCAAATCAGATATTCAGGTAAACATGCAATTCAAAGCAGTAAAACATGTCATTATGCTACCATTTAAAAAGCAGGAAAGAAAACTCAATCTACCTCACTCACTCTCTTCTATCTCAGTGTAAGGAACCTAGTGCTCTGATACCACCTGCTGTAGGGACCCGAACCTAATTCGTCTTCTTAATCATCATTAGGATCAGTTAATGAATTTGGGTCTAATTATTATTATTTTTTTTAATACATGAGTGCGCAACATAAGATAATCAATCTTATATAAACATCAAAAGTAAAGTACAAGTCTTGTACCAATACATTTATCTCAACTAGTGTTCAACAACTACATCAAGTGCTGAAGATCAAATCTACTTCTAAGTCCGGATCTCCACGCTAATATTTAATCTCTCACCCTCTTTGTGACCCTGATCATGTCCCACCTGTTGTTATGCACACATACAAACACAACAACAGCCGGATAACTCCGGTGAGAATATAATCTCAGTATAAACAACGTATACATGCAATCATATAAACAGATATAAAAGCATGAAATAGATATCAATAACATGTATCCTAATCTAAAAGACAGGAATCGATATAAAACTATAAATCAAACTCGTGACTCATCATCTCAGACTCGACTCATCTCTAATCTAGGGATCCCGGTTCCTGGACATTGGCACAATATACCGAATCTCCGCAATAGAAGTCAATTCGCTCCTACGCAACATCGATATAAACCAACATCCAGTGACTTGGCACATCCGCCAAAGACTTGGCACCTCCGCCAATGACTAGGCACATCCGCTCATGACTCAATACATGCTTTGCTATAAATCAATAGACTAAGCATATCAATCTCTTTAATTGCAAATATCAATGCAATAAAGTAAAGTATGTGGTTTTCGGGAAACTCAAGTCAAATCAAACTCGAGTCGTATCTTCCCGGTTCAACATTGATTTATACCTTTCTTTTCTCGGTCTAATGAAGTCGAAGTCTCGAATTCAAAGCCTGTCAATACTCAATCTGGCAATGAC
Source organism: Primulina tabacum (assembly GCF_025594145.1). Classification (NCBI taxonomy): domain Eukaryota; kingdom Viridiplantae; phylum Streptophyta; class Magnoliopsida; order Lamiales; family Gesneriaceae; genus Primulina; species Primulina tabacum. The sequence continues at coordinate 38,727,435 of NC_134553.1, read as the reverse complement.
AATATCGAGGAGTACAATATCAATATACTACTCAAATCAATACTGGATAAAATCAGAACTCAATCTAATTCTGTTTCAACGGCATAACTGCACAATCTTAATATACCCAGCAATACAAATATCAACAAATACCGATCTCAACTCATAATCGATCGACAAACATAATCTGATATCAAATCTGTATAATCTTAATCAAATTCAGTCTGAAAATGATAACAATCTCATACGATATCCGTTCTTCGATCTAATTTCAATTATTAAACGACAGATAAATAACAGTCATATCATGATTCCTCTCATATCAGATTTTCAAATCATATCAAAACATAAGAAAAATTACGTCCAGTTGAAGCTCTTGTCGATAGGAACACCGTACTGAAGTCGGATTGAAAATCAGATGGACGGATTTCTCGCAAATCGAATTCTAATATAAAAAGCTTGGTAATTCCCCTGGAGAAGCTCCCGGTTTTTCTTCCTCCGTTCTGAAGGAAATGAAGTCAATTTGCATATCTATTGCATGTCAAGGACCAAATGGCTTCATCTTGGTGCAACACGTCTCGCGCATATGCGCGACCTTCCTCGGCGCATATGCGCGAGACACTCTGTCTCGGCATTTTTCCTTTTCACAGCTCGCGCATATGCGCGTCATCTCCCGGCGCATATGCGCGAGGTTCTCTGCCATACTCGCGCATATGCGCGGGTCCTGGTCGCGCATATGCGCGAGGTTCTCTGCCTACTCCGCGCATATGCACCCGGCTTGGTTGCGCATATGCGCGAGGGCTCATTTCTCGCACATAATTCAAGTCTTCTTTCTGTCTTCCCCGGTCTGTTCCTTTCCGTCTATAATCATATCAATAATCATTTCAGATTACAATAACAAAATTCTCGGGCGTTACAAATACCGTAACTATAACGCTTCGAAAATTTAAAGGTCCACGCGAACCACATGCACGTAAGTTATTAAATTCCTTTGCATTTTAATTAAATTTTTTAATTGCATGGATTAAATATGTTACGCATATTTGCATGTTTAAAATATATTTTTCTACATAGTTGCATTAAAATGTATTTTTAAAGGTTATTCGAGTTGCGATCGAGGAAGGGAGACCGAGGGCTGAAAAATAGAAAATGTTTTTATAGGTTAATTGTTTTTAATATTTAAATTAAGGGTGATGATTTTTCTTATTTTTGAAAATAAGGGGTTTTGAGGTGATTTTATACGTCGGATGAAATTTTTATCGATGTTGGATTTTCAAAAAAACAATTACAAATATTATGACAACCCGGCTAATAAATTCACAAACTTTAGTAAACAAAATAATTTTAAATATTTTAATTAAGCAGTAATGGGCATTATTTAATCTTCTTAATGGGCCAAGGTTTGGTTAGTGTTTTAATTAACTATATAATATTCAAAACCTACCCTAACCCTTCCCATAACCCACGTCCACCTCCCCAATAATTTACAAACTGTAGAACCCGTAAATCAGTAGACGTATAAGCCATGCATAATTCTAGATTTTTTCAAATTTAATTGACTTCATTGCATGATTATTTTAAATGCATTTATTTGAAGTTAATTATTTATTATTTCAGTTCAGTAGTTTGATTTTAGCGTTTCAGTTATTTCAGTGAGGCCGGACCGGAGTTGGAGTTTTGAGATATAATTTAAGATTCGAGAAATATTTCCAGAAGTTAATTTAGCTAGGAAGTAAGTTCATTTAAGTTAGTAAGGGAGGTTTGAGTATTTAATTTAATTATTTGAGGTGATTAAGAAATGAACTCATTTAAGTTATTTAATTAAGGGGTTAGCTCACTAAATTAATTAAAGGATTAGTAAGGCTTCTAAGGATTATTAGTTGACTAGATAATCAACATCTCCCCTTCTTTTTTTTAGCAAATTTCGGCCACCCCATTAGTGTGTCAACTATGTTATGCCAACTCACTTTTGACCCTTTCCTTGCCATCTATTAGCATGTTAATCTTTCCATTTAATGACCACCCTTAATTAATTAATTAGTGGACATATCCTAGTCTAGAATCAAGAGAGAATTCGGCCACTACCTCCTAGAAGCATCCACCAACTCATTTGATATCAAACCATAATTCAAAATTCAAATTTGGGAAGACTTGGTCTTGATATGATCCTATTATTGTGCACCCTTCTCCTCACCTTCATAACCATCACTCCCCCTCCACCTCCACCGAAAATAAGACCCCTTTTCAGAGGTAAAAGTCGTGAGCCATAGCTAGGGAGTAAGGCAAGAAATCGAGAGCCAAGAAAGGTAGAGAAGCAAGCCACTCCGTCTCCTCCGCGTCGTCTCGTCTCTTCTTTTCGTTTTCATTTCAAACGAAACCAGGCATGTCTAGATTCTTTCTAAACCTCAATCAAGTCATATTATCATTTATTTTTCAGTACATGATCATTTTTATTCAAGAAAAAATCGAGATCCATGTCCAAACATTTTGAAACAACACAAGCAGAATTTCGGCTCTTCATGGCAGCTTCACGTTTTCTTTTAGTTTTGATGGTTTCAGGTTGTGGTTCGACCCCAGGCTCCCAAGGCGGCTTATATACATGTAGTAGGATGCACTAGGACCATGTTGGTCCATTCAAACCAGCCCCATGCTTGCTGGAAATTCAGAATGACAGCAAGTTCCCATAGGCGCAGATTTGTGTTTCGAAATTTTAGTTTTTGTGTCAAGGGTTGTGGATCTGATCTTGGCTGCCCTAGGGGCCTATAGCCATGGTTAGATCACTTCCCTAGCAAGTCTAAGACGTGACTAAGTTTCCCTTTTGGTGGCATGGTCCATGGCTCATCGGTTTTTAAATAATCAACAAGAACAGCCCCTTCCCCATTTCGGCTTCTCCTTTTTACAGCTCGTATGGTTCGAATATTGTGGAATGGTGTGGATCTTGGTTGGCCTATGACCCTTAGCCACGGTTCATACCATACCCCTAGATGTCTAGATCGTGCCATGGTCAATCAAATGGCCACTGGAACGACGCAAGACATCGATCTAAGCAAAACACCACACACGCATGCAAGGTGTTCTCGGGTGAACTTTTCTGATGTTTGCTGGAATGTTGCAAATTGTGGCTGGCCTAGGGCCCTTAGCCATGGTTCAAATCATTCCTTGGGATGTTGGTAAGAGTCTCTGGTTGGTGGTTCACGCCCCAATAGCCGGTAGTCTCGAAAACAACACAAGACGCACGGGTGCGCAGCTGCTGGAAATTTACAGCAAGTTGCTGTGTCGTTTAGAAGGCTCGTTTGAGTTCTTGGTTGGCTTTTAGCCCATGGCCTTGGACTGGACAGTGCCTCATTGAGTTGGGAAGGTCATGTTTTTGACCGTTTGTCATTCGGATCATTTTAGAGGTCGTACGAGAATTTACGGTGCAATGTGCCAAATTGACTCTCGAAAGAGCGTTTCGTGTTTTGGCCTCCATTCCACCTAGATTTCGACCCTATCATTTTAGGAGCATTATTTTATAATTTTTCAGCGTATTTTAATCATGACTATATGTCGGTTCGGTGTCAGTTCAGGTTGGCTCGGAGTCATGATTAAATGCGAAGTCATTAGGCGTCATAGTCGCATCTTTTGAACGTAAATTGCATAGTTGGTCAAGTTTAAGCTATTGCATATTTTTCATGGCACAGTTAGGTTGCAGCGAGCCTGGGGACGATCCAATCCAATCCAGTTGGTAAAAATTACAGGAATTTTCATTACGCCAGTTAATTATTTTACGTGCATGAAAACAGAAAATACTTATTTTTTAGATTTATGCGATATGGCTTGTGGTACATTCACTATGTGGGAGTGTTATTTTATACGGTCGCCAGTGACCGATCACTTCAGTATGGTACCACCCGGTCGCCAGTGATCGGCCAGCTCAGTTCAGTTTCAGCCTCCCCGGTAGCCAGTTACCGATCAGTTCAGCTTAGTGCAGTGGTCACAGGCGTAAAACATAATCTCAACAGAAAATTTTACCAGTTATTTCAGTACAGGCTCCAAGGAGCAAACATTTTTACTGTGATTATCAGTTCAGTTATGCACGTATTATAATTGCTCAGTACAGATTATTTTCAACATGCCTCAGGACATGATATTTTATCCCATGCATATTTTAATTCCGATTTTTACTCGTTAGATGCGATTTATGCATGCTGAGTCTTTAGGCTCACTAGACTTGATTGTTGTAGGTACTGATGAGGCCAGGGCCGAGGGCGGGGACCAGTGAGCCAGCTTGGGTCGGCAGTAGTGGCACCCGAGGACCTCAGTGCCGCAGTTGTTATTTTATTCCGCAGACAATTTTTATCAGTCGTTGGATAATTTTTAAATTGTTATTGTTGGCAAAACTTTATTTTCTTCCGCTGCGATTATTTTAAACATTGAACTTGATTCATCAGTCGATTTTATGAATGAGGCCATTTAAGTTCTAAAAAAAAAAAAAAAAAAGAAAGAAAAATTTTTAAATTTCCGCAAATTTTCAAGAAAGGAGTTTTAGGCCCTTTACAGTTGGTATCAGAGCGGTGGTTCTGTATAGGGTTTCACTACTACTGACCGCGAGAAGCTCACGAAGCCACGTCTCCGGTCTGTAAGTTTTTTAGTTCAGCATTTTGTTCATCATTTTAGTTAAAGCATGAATTAGTTTGTCAGCATGCTTCCAGATTTTCAGTATTTCAGGGTTCATTTAAAATAAATTATGGAATTATGCATGTTAGTTACGTATGGGTTATGTTGGAACAGTATGCCCCCTAGACGCATTTTAGAGCGCAACAGAGGTGGAGCCTCGCCGAGAGGACAGAGAGGAGCATAGACCGGAGGGAGACCTACCACCTCCTCCACCGCCACCACCGGACATGAGTGCCCAGATGTTAGCTGGGATGGCACAGTTCTTCGCACAGTTTGCGGGGGGCAATGCCGCAGCCGTAGCCGCAGCCGCAGCTAGGCCGACAGGGCCCGAGGCTGTTTATGAGCGATTCATGAAGATGTTCCCAAAGGAATTCTCTGGGACATCTGACTCCATGGTTGCCGAGGGATGGATCAAATCCCTCGAGGTCATCTTTGAGTTTATGGAGCTGGGGGACGCAGACCGAGTCCGATGTGCCACCTACCTGTTCACTGGAGATGCCCGCTTATGGTGGGAAGGAGCTTCGGTAGCCCTGACCTTGGCTACACTTTCTTGGACCCGCTTTACGGAGGTTTTCTACTCCAAGTATTTTGCTGAGGAGGTTCGCACCAGGCTGACCACCGAGTTCATGAGCCTGAGACAGGGGGATATGACGGTTACGGAGTTTATCCATAAGTTCGAGAGGGGCTGTCACTTTGTGCCCCTGATCGCGAATGATGCCAGAGCCAAGCTGATGCACTTTCTCGTGGGTTTACGGCCGATCTTGCGCCGGGATGTTAGGGTATCTGACTCTGCTACTTATGAGATTGCCGTCTCCAAGGCCTTAGCCGCAGAGCAGGATCTGCGGGATATCGAGAGGGATCGCCAGGGCAAGCACCCAGTCCAGGCACCGCACCGCCCTCCTCCTCATCAGCATCAGCAGCAGAATAAGAGGCCTTTTCATGGACCGCCCAGGAACCGAGGCCAGCAGCAGCAGCAGCAGCAGCGGGGACGCCCAGCCCCGAGGACTCAGGAGCACCCAGTTTGTCCCAAGTGCTCACGTCGCCATCCTGGAGCATGTATGGCTGGCTCAGGAAAGTGTTTTAAGTGTGGCAGTCTAGACCACATGTTGCTGCAGTGCCCTCAGAGGAATCTGCCTACCCAAGGCAGAGTTTTTGCTCTCCATGCCGCGGAAACCAACCCGGAGACTATGTTGTTGATAGGTACCTTTAAACTTTAAGTTATTATTTGAATTTTTGTGTTTTGGGAATCGGGATTTAGATGTGAACTTAGAACTGTTATAGGATTGCATGCTCTACTCAGATTTATTTTGGGGGGAATTAAGTTAGAGGAACCTTGACCTTTGCATGTCTATAAGTTTAGATCTTGTAGTGGGATTCAACTTAGAGCTCCGCTCTTTCAGGGAGAATTTTTATATCTGGTTCCGCTACCAAGGCCTTGATAGATTCAGGGGCCACTCACTCGTTTATTTCGGAGGTCTTTGCAAACTTTCTCAAGATCCAGACCATTGGGCTAGATAAAGCCTTTTCAGTAGTGTTGCCGTCAGGCGAGGAAATGGCAGCCACCAATGTTATCCGAGATATAGACCTTGAGCTGCACGGTAATCTTGTTTATGCGGATCTAATTGTGCTACCGATGCCGGAATTTGACATCATCCTAGGTATGGACTGCCTATTGAGGAATAGAGTGTTGATAGACTTCCAACGGAGATCCGTTCTTGTCCGACCGCCTGGAATGGAGCAGTTCTTATTTGAGCCGGACAGGTACTTTCCTTTACCGCGCATTATTCCGTATGTTCAGGCTAGGAAACTCATGCATAGAGGGTGCCGGGCATTTCTAGCGCCCTTTTTATCTGTCCCCGAGGAACCCAGCCAGTCAGCCTCAGATGTTCCGATTGTCAGAGATTTCTTAGACGTTTTTCCCGAAGACGTCTCTGGTATGCCACCCGAGAGAGAGGTGGATTTTTCCATTGAGCTTATGCCAGGTACGGCTCCGATATCCAAAGCGCCATACCGACTAGCACCGACAGAGATGGCAGAGCTTAAGAAGCAGATTCAGGAACTTCTCGACAAGGAGTTCATTCGCCCGAGCTTTTCTCCATGGGGCGCGCCGGTCTTATTTGTGAAAAAGAAGGATGGCTCAATGAGGCTTTGCATTGACTACAGGGAGTTGAACAGGGTTACAGTGAAGAATAAATACCCACTGCCGAGGATTGAGGATCTGTTTGACCAGTTGCAGGGAGCTTCGATTTTCTCCAAGATAGATCTGCGTTTCGGTTATCACCAGTTGAGGGTGAGAGATGCTGATGTTTCGAAGACAGCTTTCAGGACTCGTTATGGCCACTACGAGTTCCTTGTGATGCCGTTCGGTCTCACGAATGCGCCAGCGATGTTCATGGATCTCATGAATCGCGTATTTCAGCCATACCTCGACCAGTTTGTGATAGTGTTCATAGATGACATTCTCGTTTACTCCAAGAGTCGGGAGGAGCACAGCAGGCATCTGACCACAGTGTTGCAGACATTGCAGAAACACAAACTATTCGCAAAGTTTAGTAAGTGCGAATTCTGGTTAGAGAAGGTGGCGTTCTTGGGCCACATTGTTTCTAGCAGTGGCATTGAGGTAGACCCGGCGAAAGTTGCAGCAGTCATAGATTGGGTTGTGCCTCAGAATGTATCGAAGATCCACAGTTTTCTTAGGCTAGCAGGATATTACAGGAAGTTCATTCAGGGATTCTCATCCATTTCCGTTCCACTCACAGCACTGACAAAGAAAAATGTGAAGTTTGTGTGGAGTGAGGAGTGTCAGAAGAGCTTCGATACTTTGAAGCAAGCTCTTATCTCAGCACCCGTTTTGGCTGTACCGTCAGGATCCGGCGAGTTTGTCCTTTTTACCGATGCTTCGAAGCTTGGTTTAGGTGAAGTTTTGATGCAGCATAGGGAGTGATAGCGTATGCTTCTCGACAGCTGAAAATTCATGAGAAGAATTACCCTACCCATGATCTGGAGTTAGCGGCCGTAGTTTTTGCTTTGAAGATTTGGAGGCACTATCTGTATGGAGAGAAGTGTCAGATCTTTACCGACCACAAGAGCCTCAAGTATTTCTTTACGCAGAAGGAGCTGAACATGCGTCAGAGGCGTTGGTTGGAGCTTGTGAAAGACTATGATTGTGACATTAGCTACCACCCGGGTAAAGCTAATGTAGTTGCGGATGCTTTGAGCAGGAAAGTCGCAGTGATGGCTCATTTGACGATTCAGAAACCTCTTCAGATCGAGATGCAGAGGTTTGATCTTTAGACTTACCCTCGAGGTAGAGTTCCTCGTCTATCTACCTTGACCATTCAGTCTTCCCTTTTGGACCGTATTCGCAGTGGTCAGGCCGCAGATGAGCAGTTGGCACAGTGGAAGAAGAGAGATGAAGCCAAGGGCAGTGTCTTATATACAGTCAGCGACGGTATTGCGAGATACCGAGATAGGATATGGGTTCCTAGCAGTGATTCTATCCGAGCAGACATCTTATCAGAGGCCCATACGTCCCCGTACTCCATTCACCCTGGGAGTACGAAGATGTACAAAGATCTGCAGCTATTGTATTGCTGGCCAGGGATGAAGAAGGACATCAGGCGTTTTGTATCCGAGTGCCTGACTTGCCAGTTAGTGAAGACCGAGCATCAGAGACCAGCAGGTTTGCTCAAGCCTCTCCCTATTCCCGAGTGGAAGTGGGAGAATGTTACCATGGACTTTGTGACCGAATTGCCGAGGTCAGCCAGAGGATCGAATGCCATCTTGGTGATTGTAGATCGTCTTACCAAATCAGCGCACTTCTTGCCTATTAAGACGACTTTCACCATGGTTCAGTATGCAGAGCTGTATATCCGAGAGATAGTCCGACTCCATGGTATTCCAGTTTCTATCGTATCCGACAGAGATCCCAGATTCACTTCCTCGTTTCGAAAGAGTTTGCATTTGACTATGGGTACGAAGTTGCTGTTTAGCACAGCTTTCCATCCGCAGACAGATGGACAGTCGGAGCGAGTTATTCAGATCTTAGAGGATCTTCTCCGTGCTTGCGTCATTGATTTCTCTGGGAGTTGGGAGTCGAACTTACCATTGGTAGAGTTCACCTATAACAACAGTTTCCAGTCGTCTATAGGTATGGCTCCGTATGAAGCACTGTATGGCCGCAAGTGTAGATCTCCTGTTCATTGGGATGAAGTAGGAGAGAGAGCAGAGTTGGGTCCAGAGATTGTTCAGTAGGCAGCAGATGTAGTAGTCAAGATCCGTGATAGGATGAGGACTGCCCAGAGCCGACAGAAGAGTTATGCCGATAAGCGGAGGAGAGACTTTGAGTCTGCAGTGGGCGATCATGTCTTCGTGAAAGTGGCACTTATGAAGGGTGTCATGAGATTTGGCAAGAAAGGGAAGCTCAGTCCGAGATTCATTGGACCGTTTGAGATCCTCGACAGAGTTGGGACGCTAGCGTATCATGTGGCTCTTCCGCCGAATCTGGCCGGAGTACACAATGTGTTCCACGTCTCCATGCTGAGGAAGTATATGACAAATCCTTCGCATGTGCTGAATTTCGAGCCGTTGCAGCTTACTCCAACTTATCGTATGAGGAGAGACCCGTGCAGATCTTAGACAGACAGGAGAAGAAACTTCGGAACAAGCTTGTTAAGCGAGTCAAAGTCAAATGGCTCAACCATTGTGAGGAGGAAGCTACGTGGGAGTCTGAGTCGGAGATGAGGGAGCGTTACCCCGAGTTATTCGGTGAGTTCTAATTTCGAGGACGAAATTTATTTCAAGGGGGGAAGGATTGTAGAACCCGTAAATCAGTAGACGTATAAGCCATGCATAATTCTAGATTTTTTCAAATTTAATTGACTTCATTGCATGATTATTTTAAATGCATTTATTTGAAGTTAATTATTTATTATTTCAGTTCAGTAGTTTGATTTTAGCGTTTCAGTTATTTCAGTGAGGCCGGACCGGAGTTGGAGTTTTGAGATATAATTTAAGATTCGAGAAATATTTCTAGAAGTTAATTTAGCTAGCAAGTAAGTTCATTTAAGTTAGTAAGGGAGGTTTGAGTATTTAATTTAATTATTTGAGGTGATTAAGAAATGAACTCATTTAAGTTATTTAATTAAGGGGTTAGCTCACTAAATTAATTAAAGGATTAGTAAGGCTTCTAAGGATTATTAGTTGACTAGATAATCAACATCTCCCCTTCATTTTTTAGAAAATTTCGGCCACCCCATTAGTGTGTCAACTATGTTATGCCAACTCACTTTTGACCCTTTCCTTGCCATCTATTAGCTTGTTAATCTTTTCATTTAATGACCACCCTTAATTAATTAATTAGTGGACATATCCTAGTCTAGAATCAAGAGAGAATTCATCCACTACCTCCTAGAAGCATCCACCAACTCATTTGATATCAAACCATAATTCAAAATTCAAATTTGGGAAGACTTGGTCTTGATATGATCCTATTATTGTGCACCCTTCTCCTCACCTTCATAACCATCACTCCCCCTCCACCTCCACCAAAAATAAGACCCCTTTTCAGAGGTAAAAGTCGTGAGCCATAGTTAGGGAGTAAGGCAAGAAAACGAGAGCCAAGAAAGGTAGAGAAGCAAGCCACTCCGTCTCCTCCGCGCCGTCTCGTCTCTTCTTTTCGTTTTCATTTCAAACGAAACCAGGCATGTCTAGATTCTTTCTAAACCTCAATCAAGTCATATTATAATTTATTTTTCAGTACATGATTATGTTTATTCAAGCAAAAATCGAGATCCATGTCCAAACATTTTGAAACAACACATGCAGAATTTCGGCTCTTCATGGCAGCTTCACGTTTTCTTTTAGTTTTGATGGTTTCAGGTTGTGGTTCGACCCCAGGCTCCCAAGGCGGCTTATATACATGTAGTAGGATGCACTAGGACCATGTTGGTCCATTCAAACCAGCCCCATGCTTGCTGGAAATTCAGAATGACAGCAAGTTCCCATAGGCGCAGATTTGTGTTTCGAAATTTCAGTTTTTGTGTCAAGGGTTGTGGATCTGATCTTGGCTGCCCTAGGGGACTATAGCCATGGTTAGATCACTTCCCTAGCAAGTCTAAGACGTGACTAAGTTTCCCTTTTGGTGGCATGGTCCATGGCTCATCGGTTTTTAAATAATCAACAAGAACAGCCCCTTCCCCATTTCGGCTTCTCCTTTTTACAGCTCGTATGGTTCGAATATTGTGGAATGGTGTGGATCTTGGTTGGCCTATGGCCCTTAGCCACGGTTCATACCATACCCCTAGATGTCTAGATCGTGCCATGGTCAATCAAATGGCCACTGGAACGACGTAAGACATCGATCTAAGCAAAACACCACACACGCATGCAAGGTGTTCTCGGGTGAACTTTTCTGATGTTTGCTTGAATGTTGCAAATTGTGGCTGGCCTAAGGCCCTTAGCCATGGTTCAAATCATTCCTTGGGATGTTGGTAAGAGTCTCTGGTCGGTGGTTCACGCCCCAATGGCCGGTAGTCTCGAAAACAACACAAGACGCACGGGTGCGCAGCTGCTGGAAATTTACAGCAAGTTGCTGTGTCGTTTAGAAGGCTTGTTTGAGTTCTTGGTTGGCTTTTAGCCAATGGCCTTGGACTGGACAGTGCCTCATTGAGTTGGGAAGGTCATGTTTTTGACCGTTTGTCATTCGGATCATTTTCGAGGTCGTACGAGAATTTACGGTGCAATGTGCCAAATTGACTCTCGAAAGAGCGTTTCGTGTTTTGGCCTTCATTCCACCTAGATTTCGACCCTATCATTTTAGGAGCATTATTTTATAATTTTTCTGCGTATTTTAATCATGACTATACGTCGGTTCGGTGTCGGTTCAGGTTGGCTCGGAGTCATGATTAAATGCGAAGTCATTAGGCGTCATAGTCGCATCTTTTGAACGTAAATTGCATAGTTGGTCAAGTTTAAGCTATTGCATATTTTTCATGGCACAGTTAGGTTGCAGCGAGCCTGGGGACGATCCAATCCAATCCAGTTGGTAAAAATTACAGGAATTTTCATTACGCCAGTTATTTATTTTACGTGCATGAAAACAAAAAATACTTATTTTTGAGATTTATGCGATATGGCTTGTGGTTCATTCACTATGTGGGAGTGTTATTTTATACGGTCGCCAGTGACCGATCACTTCAGTATGGTACCACCCGGTCGCCAGTGACCGGCCAGCTCAGTTCAGTTTCAGCCTCCCCGGTAGCCAGTTACCGATCAGTTCAGCTTAGTGCAGTGGCCACAAGCGTAAAACATAATCTCAATAGAAAATTTTACCAGTTATTTCAGTACAGGCTCCAAGGAGCAAACATTTTTACTTTGATTATCAGTTCATTTATGCACGTATTATAATTGCTTAGTACAGATTATTTTCAGCATGCCTCAGGACATGATATTTTATCCCATGCATATTTTAATTCCGATTTTTACTCGTTAGATGCGATTTATGCATGCTTGAGTCTTTAGGCTCACTAGACTTGATTGTTGTAGGTACTGATGAGGCCAGGGCCGAGGGCGGGGACCAGTGAGCCAGCTTGGGTCGGCAGTAGTGGCACCCGAGGACCTCAGTGCAGCAGTTGTTATTTTATTCCGCAAACAATTTTTATCAGTCGTTGGATAATTTTTAAATTGTTATTGTTGGCAAAACTTTATTTTCTTCCGCTGCGATTATTTTAAACATTGAACTTGATTCATCAGTCGATTTTATGAATGAGGCCATTTAAGTTCTAAAAAAAAAAAAAGAAAGAAAGAAAAATTTTTAATTTTCCGCAAATTTTCAAGAAAGGAGTTTTAGGCCCTTTACACAAACTCTTTCCCTCAAACTCACACGGCATACACAAGTAAAATCAAAGGAAAAGCTTCGGAAGTTCAAGGAAAAAATTCGGCCAAGGTGTACGTCACCGTTCTTCGCATCGTCGATTTGTTTCCGTGCGTAAAATACGCAAAGGCACGCCATATTCTTTCCTTCAAACATCTATCATATCATAGTATTTGTTTAAGCATGTTTTTAATGAAAACAAACAACACATCTTATTATTTTTGTACATGCATCTTACGTGGTTTTTAAAGCATGAAATTTGATCCAAAAATCATGAAACTCATGTACCTAAAGGGCCGCCATGTCTAGGAAGTAATATGGTATCGTTTTAAACAAGTTTAAAGGCCTAGAATCATGCACAATATTCTGCACACGCACAAGAACAGAAAGCTAGAACCAAAACATGTGATCGCGTGTCTTAGGGGCTCGGTTTTTGGGAATAAAAGGCTAGGCCATGAATGGCTCATTTGGGGTCAGGGCTGGGTCATGGTCTGATTCAAGGAGTAGTCCTAGGCACGCTAGGACTCGAGACCAGGGGCTGGGGAGGAGTCCTAGCAAGCTAGGACTCCACCCGAGAGCATCAAGGAGGTGTGCAGGTTCAGTAGCATGTGCAGGAAGGATTGGCTCGGCCGGGGGGCTCTAGGATGGGCTAGGCTAGGTCCTTAGGGTCCTAAGAGGGTGCACAAGGGTCTGGGCAAGGGTTGGTACAAGTGGGTGCAATGTGGCTCGAAGAAACGTGAGGGAATCATGGCAGCAATGTGTAGCGTGCAGGTTGTGTTCTGTTGATTTCAGGGGTTCGCAGCTTGGGTTCTAATGGCTAGGCTGGTCTGGTCTGGGTCTGGGCATGGTCCAGCGATTGTTAGGGTCATGAGGGGTCAAGTGGTTAAGGGTTGTCCTGGTTTGCTAGGAGTCTTAGTGAATGTTAGAAGTCACGCACACACACATGCAGTTTCGGGTCTTCTGTCCAGTCGAGTTTGAATGAGTTAGGGGCTAGGTCTAGGGGTCAGGGCTAGTCAAGAGGGTTCCTAGATGGGTTGGCTAGGGTTTGGCTCGAGGTGGCTCGGGCGTGGCTCGAGTAATTTAGGAGTTGGCTCGGTATGTTCCACTTTGTGTCAAAAACGAAATTCAAAAGTCTAAAATTGGAACCATGGGTCCACGGGTGTGGTTCATAGCTCACAAGGGTAGAATAAATAATAAAAATGTTATGTTTAAAGTCTGGGACCAAAATATTGAGGTTTGGATTTAACCAGGATTTAATCGCCGTATGAAACATTAGTTAATGAATTAATTGAAAAGCCTAGTTTTATGCTTTATAAAATTATGGAAAATTATATTTAAGCTCAAATAATTATTAAAAGTCTAAGTTTTTAATTTGGGAATTTTATATTAAGGTTTGATTTAATTCGTGATTTAAAACGCATTAATATGTTATGTTTAAAGATTAAATTAAAATTTCTCGATTTAATCTAAATAAAAATATGAGAAAATTCATGTAAGCTTAAATAATTATTTGGGATGTTCTACGGTCGACGGAATTAAGAAAAAGTCAAAAACGTGAATTTTACGTCTAGGGGTAAAACGGTAATTTTACACCTGAAAATAAGTAAACGTCATAGCAGTGTCCTGAATGCTTTTTTATAAGCTAATATGATTATTTCAAATGTTTATGGATGTTTTATGATTTAATATGCCAAAAATATTTATTTTAAAATGTTTATGGATTTTATATGTTAAAATGTTTATTTTAAATATTTATGGAATTGTTATGATTTAATATGTCAAAATGTCATTTTAAATGTATATGATTTAATATGTCAAAATGTTATTTCAAATGTTACGATTTAGTATTTTAAAATATTCATTTTAAACGATTATGGATTTTTATGATAAAACAATAACGTTAAAAGATATGTTGCATGCTTGTTTTTAAAAGGAAAATGATATTAAAATGCATGATTTTATAAAGTGATAAAAATGTGAAATATTGGAGGAGATGAAGTAATTGTGACTATTGAGGATATGAGGATATGAAAGGGGATGTCGTGAGGAAAAAGGCTCCGGAGGGAGCCCATTTACGAGAGAAGGCCCCAAAGGGAGCTCATTCGTGAGAGAAGGCCCCAGAGAGAGCCCGTCTATGGGAGAAGACTCCAGAGGAAGCCCGACGATCGTATTTCCATTCGTTGAGGATAGGCCAAGGCTCAGTTGACGGGTGAGAGTGTCGCTGATTTCCTCGCCGTCCAGTAATGTGGTTACATGTAGATGGATCCATCGATTTTATGAGGAAAAGAAAAGTCACAATTAATGATCTGAATTCAATAAAAGGAAAAATGTAAATGATCATGAGGAAAGGACATATGATATGAAATGATAAAAAGGAAAATGTTGATGTTTAAGTTATGCATGTTCATATGAATATGTTTATGATGATATGAAAATGTTTACGAAAATGTCTATGAAAATGTTTATGAAAAGTTTATGTTTAAAGTCGATGCATCATTATGAAAAGTATTTTTGTTTAAAGTTTATGCATCATTTAATGTTTACGAAAATGTTTATATTTAAAGTTATGTATCTTCATGAAAATAGTATTTTGACATAAAAGTATTTTCACTGTTAATTGTGGTTTTATACGTATTATTTGTTATCAAGAATATGATGTGTTGAGTCTTTAGACTCACTAGGTGTGATTGATGCGTGTGATTATGATAATAGTGTTAATGGAGGTCTTGAGGGTTGACTTTGCTGGACTGAAGGTGCACATAACTCGAGGACTGACGCTAGTTTTCCGCACTAGTTATGAATTATGATTTTAAATGTAGATTACGTATAGGTCATGCATAATTGCTACTATTTAAATTAAAAATGAATTTTAATGAATATATGAGGTGTTTTAATTGTTTTAAAAGTAGATGTGTAGTTTTATCTTTTTAAAATAAATACGCGAGGTCGGACCGGAGTTTGGAGATTAGAGATAAGAATAATAATAAGAAAATATTCCTAAATTTAATTTAAGGGAAACAATAATTTAATTTAAAGAAATAGAAGGTTTTAGGATTTATTTAAATTAATTAGAGCTAAGTTATTAAATAAAGTTCTTTAGGTTAATATTTAATTAAAGCTTAAATAAAAATATGAAAACATATGGGGATGAATTAGTATAATATATTCAAGAAACTAATCATAGCATTTGAATATTTAAATTTGAGGTCATGAATGCCATGCAATAATCTATCCTAAATTAATGTGTAAATTCACAAAAATATATAATGAGGGTGCTAAATTTTAAGCAATTAAAATACAAGATTTAAACAATAAAATACCACGCAAATTAGTAATCATAATTTTGGGTCCAACATTTAAAATAATTCAAAAGTTGATAACTCTCCATTCAAACCATTCCTAATTACAATTCATGGGGTATTCATTTCTCATTTTTAATTCTCTAATGGGTAGAAAATTTAAATGTAATAACATTCCTTATTCCTACTCAACCTATTAAACAACAAAAATGTGTAAATGTAGTAGGAAATGCGGGAAAAGCAACGGCAGCAAGGGGGAGGAAAATCATTTCAAACCCATTCAATTCTTGCACTTGTAACTCTCAACTAAATGCACTTCAAGACACCTTTAACACCTCCTATATCATTCACCTTCATCCCTAACATCATCTACACTCATATGCTCGAAAAACATCAGAAAGAACAGCATCTTAGGTCGTGTAAACAGCAGCAAACAAAGGAAAAGATCCAACTCGGTTCCGTCGCGTCGTATTGATTTGTTTTTGTGTCAAAACAAATTCCAGACATGTATATATTATTTCTTTGCTCTACAATCAAGTTATATTAGCTATTTTAAATCAGTATATGTTCATAAATCAAGTGACAAAACGAATTTTGACAGCAACACTCTTGAAAAATCTGTACAGCTTCTCGGCTCATGATATGTGCTTCACGTTTCAGTGTAATGTGTTGTTGACAGGGGGTTGTTCAATTCCAGGCATACAAGGCTGCATTTAGACATCATTTAGAATGTGTTAGGTTGTTTTTGGTTCATTGGTTTCAATCCATACACACACAAACAAAGAAATGACAGCAACTTCTTCCTTAGCAGCAAAATGAGTCACGGTTTTTGGTTCTTTGAATGGTTAAGGTGTGTGTTCGAATCTTGGCTGTCCTAGGGACTATAGCCATGGTTAGAACCCTTCCTTATCATGTCAAGGACATGACCAAGGTGGCCTTTCCAAGCTTGGTTTACGGTTCCATCAGAATTTCACAATAACAAAACAAGTGCATTTCAGTTATTCATTTTCTGTGTGAGTGGGTTTCGGTTTTGGGGGTCTGAATGGATTGTGATTAGGTTTTAGCCCTTATCCATGGTCCAAGCCATGCCTTAGAATGTTGGTAAGAGTCCTTGGGTGGTGGTTCAAGCCATTGGTCATTAAATTTTAGAGTTGACACCGCAAACACACAAGCTGCTACTGCTGTAATTTGACAGCAACTTGCAGTTCGGTTTTGGTACTTGTTTGAGTTCTTGGTTGGCTTTTAGCCCATGGCCTTGGACTGGACAGTACGTCAATGAGTTAGGAAAGTCATGTTTTTGGCCGTTTGTGATTCGGTTGAGTTTAGAGGTCGTACGAGAATTTACGGTGCAAGGTGCCAAAATGACTCTCGAAAGAGTGTTTTATGTTTTTGGATTCCCTTCACCAATTTTCGTGTACATCTGTTCCCATGGTTATTTTCCAGTATATTAGAGGTATTTTAATCATGGTTAAACGTCAGTTTAATGTTGGTTCGGTTTGGTACGAAGCCATGATTAAAAATCAAGTTATGGATTCTAATAGTCTCGTTTTTGGTTCTATTGTTGAGTTTTGGTTCTATTGTCAAGTTTAAATCAAGATAATATTATTTGCATGTGTCACATATTAGAGTAAAGTCGCAGCAAGCCTGGGAGCGATTCAACTCATCCGGTAAAAATAAGGTTATAATTATATTACGTGCATAAAAATATAAAATGTTTATTTTTGAGATATATGATATATGTCTTGTGGCAACCTTATGTTTATGGGTTTGGAAGTCGATAGGCGCAACCGAGGACCTCTCCACCGGGTGACTTACGACCGGTTTACGATTATGTATGGGTACAGATATCCAGTCCAAGGGCTGTGGTGATCTCTACCGCCCAGTATACTGTGGTTTAGTCTGATCAAGCGCTCACGTTATGTTATGGGCCACTTACTTAGAAACATTATCTCTTCCTGAAAATTATGATATGACATGACAGAGCTCTATTGAGCAAAGCTTTTACGTATGATTTTCAGATATGCACATAGTTATAATTATTCATGATACGATTTTCACCAAGCGCTTTACGATACCATATTTTTACGTTGCATGCGATTTTATGATATATTTACTTGTTATTCACGATATATACATGTTGAGTCTTTAGACTCACTAGACTTTATTGTTTTAGGTATGGATGAGTTCGAGGCCGAGGGCGGAGACCAGTGAGCTATTTTGGGGCGGCAGTAGTAAATCCGAGGACCTCATGTTTTAGTTTATGCACCTTTTATTATTCAAACTCAGTTTTAATGTGTTGGATTATTTTTAATTTGTTGTTTACGTTGGATTATTTTTAAATTGTTGTTTGAAAACAATATTTGCTTCCGCTGTTATTTTAAAATTAAAATTATTTACATGTTTATTTTATAAATGAGGCAAGATAATTATGTATTTAGAAAATTTTTAATAATTTCGCTAAAATATGAATACGAAATACGGGCCTTTGCAGTTGGTATCAGAGCCTATGATCTTGTAAAGGGTTGTACTACTACTGCTCTCTAGAAGCTCATGAAGTCACGTCTTCGGTCTGTAAGTTTTACGTTTACACATTTCGTTTAAAGCATGAAATATTTTTACATCATGATTGCATGAAATATTTTATGTCAAGATTACGATTATACAGTATTTATTTGAATTTAAAGAAAATAGTTGAATTATGCATGCATGGTTACGTATGGGTTATAATTATGGAACATCATGCCTCCTAGACGCATTATTGATCGCACGGGAGGTGATGAGCATCGTCATGAGGACGAGGAGAGAGATTTACCACCACCCTCTCCACCAGACATTAATGCCCAGATGCTAGCTGGGATGACTCAGTTCTTCGCACAGTTTGCGGGGAATAATGCAGTGGGAGCAAGACAGATGGGGCCAGAGGCTATCTATGAGCGGTTCATGAAGATGCGACCGAAGGAGTTCTTAGGGACGTCCGATCCTATGGCTGCCGAGGGCTGGATTAAGTCCCTTGAGGTTATCTTCGAGTTTATGGGGCTTGAAGATGGAGATAAGGTTCGATGTGCGACCTATCTGTTCGGAGGAGACGCTCGCCTATGGTGGGAAGGAGCATCAGTGGCTTTGGATTTGACTACTTTGAGCTGGGCGCGCTTCACAGAGGTATTCTACTCTAAATATTTTACTGAAGAGGTGCGTTTGAGGTTGACCACGGAGTTCATGACCCTGAGGCAGGGAGACTTGACTGTTACGGAGTTCATCCGTAAGTTCGAGAGGGGATGTCATTTTGTACCCCTAATTGCTAATGATGCTGGAGCCAAATTGAGGCATTTTCTGAATGGTCTGCGGTCGATCTTACGCCGTGATGTTAGGGTGGCTGGCCCGACTACCTATGATGTTGCTGTTTCCAGAGCTCTAGCGGCAAAGCAAGACCAGAATGATATTGAGCGCGATCGCCAGTGTAAACGATCATTTCAGGCACCATACCATCCCCCTCAGCCGCAGCATCAGAATAAGAGACCTTTCCACGGTCCACCCAGGAACAGAGGGCCGCAGCAGCAACAGCAGGGATGAGCAGTCCCGAGGACAATGGAGTACCCAGTCTGTGCCAGGTGCTCACGTCATCATGCTGGGACTTGTATGTATGGTTCGGGAAAGTGTTACAAATGTGGTAGTACTGACCACATATTGAAGAATTGCCCTCAGAAGAATCTGCCTACCCAAGGCAGAGTTTTTGCTCTCCATGCTACAGAGACTAACCTGGAGGCGATGCTCATGACAGGTATCCTAAATCTTTAAGTTTTATTTGAAGTTTAATGTTTTGGGTTAAGATTTTGAACTTAGAATTTATGATAGGATTGCATGTTCTAATCAGGGTTAGCTACGGGAATTTGGGTTAAAAGAACTTTGACCTTAGAATGTCTAAAAGCTTAGTTCTTGTAAGACTATTGGGTTTAGCATGATATTCCAATCTTTCAGGGAGAATCTTTATAGCCGGTTCAGCTACGAAAGCCTTGATAGATTCAGGGGCTACTCATTCATTCATTTCAGAAACCTTTGCAAATTCTCTCAAGATCAAGACAATTGGGCTAGACATAGCGTATTCAGTAGTATTGCCTTATGGAGAGGAGATGACAGCTACTAATGTGATCCGAGATATAGATCTCGAACTTCATGGTAAACTTGTGTATGCGGATCTTATCGTTCTGCCGATGCCATAATTTGATATAATTCTAGGGATGGACTGGCTATTGAGGAACAGAGTTTTGATTGATTTCCAGCGGAGATCTGTTCTCGTCCGACCACCTGGGATGGAACAATTCTTATTCGAACCAGACAGGTATTTTAATTTACCGCGTATAATACCCTATGTCCAGGCTAGGAAACTCATGCATCGAGGGTGCCGAGCATTTTTAGCTACTCTTGTATCTGTTCCCGAGACGCCCAAACAGTCAGCATCCGATGTTCATATTGTCCGGGACTTTCTAGATGTTTTTCCTGATGACGTCTCTGGTTTACCACCTGTGCGAGAGGTGGAATTTTATATTGAGCTTATGCCGGGTACCACACCGATATCAAAAGCACCATACCGATTAGCACCGACAGAGATGGCAGAACTCAAGAAACAGATTCAGGAACTTCTTGACAAGGAGTTCATTCGTCCGAGCTTTTCGCCATGTGGTGCACCGGTCTTGTTTGTGAAGAAAAAGGATGGTTCGATGAGGCTCTGCATTGATTACCGGGAGTTGAACAGAGTTACAGTGAAGAACAAATACCCACTCCCGAGGATTGAAGATTTATTTGATCAGTTGCAGGGAGCTTCCGTATTCTCTAAGATTGATCTGCATTCTTGTTATCATCAGCTAAGAGTGAAAGACGCTGATGTTCTCAAGACTACTTTCAGGACTCGTTATGGACACTTCGAGTTCCTTGTGATGCCGTTCGGTTTGACGAATGCGCCAACGATCTTCATGGATCTCATGAATCGCGTATTTCAGCCATATCTTGATCAGTTCGTGATAGTATTCATAGATGATATCCTCATCTACTCAAAGAATCAAGAGGATCACAGCAGACATCTAACCACAGTACTGCAGACCTTGCAAAAGCACAAGTTATTCGCGAAGTTCAGTAAGTGCGAGTTCTGGTTAGAGAAGGTGGCGTACTTAGGCCACGTCGTTTCTAGCAGCGGTATTGAGGTAGACTCGGCGAAAGTTGCAGCAGTCAGAGATTGGGTTGTGCCGCAAAATGCATCAGAGATCCGTAGTTTCCTGGGGCTAGCAGGATACTATCGGAAGTTTATTCGGGGATTCTCCTCAATCGCAGTTCCACTCACATCATTGAGGAAGAAGAATGTCAAGTATGTGTGGAGCGAGGAATGTCAGAAGAGCTTCGATACATTGAAACAAGCTCTTATTTCAGCGCCAGTGTTGGCCATGCCTTCAGGACCCGGAGATTTTGTTCTGTATACCGATGCTTCGAAACTCGGGTTAGGCGTAGTATTGATGCAGCATGGGAAGGTGATAGCATATGTTTCTCATCAGTTGAAGATTCATGAGAAGAATTATCCTACCCATGATCTAGAGTTGGCAGTCGTAGTATTTGCATTGAAGATTTGGAGGCATTATTTGTACGGAGAGAAGTGTCAGATCTTTACCGACCACAAAAGTCTCAAATACTTCATTACACAGAAAGAGTTGAATATGCGGCAGAGGCGTTGGTTGGAGCTAGTAAAGGATTATGACTGTGACGTTAGCTATCATCCTGGCAAAGCTAATGTAGTCGCGGATGCGTTGAGCAGGAAAGTCGCAGTGATGGCTCATTTGGTGATTTCGAGACCTCTTCAGTTTGAGATGTAGAGGTTTGATCTAGAGACATATCCTCGAGGTAGAGTTCCTCGTCTATCTACTTTGACGATTCAGTCTTCTATTCTAGACTATATTCGCAGTGGACAGTTAGCAGACGAGCAGTTGGCTAAGTGGAAGCAGAGAGATGAAGCCAAGGACAGTATCTTGTATACAGTTAGAGACGGCATTGGGAGATATCGAGACAGAATGTGGGTTCCTAACGACGATTCTATTCGAGAGGATATCTTATCTGAGGCCCATATGTCGTCGTACTCTATTCATCCGGGATGTACGAAGATGTACAAAGATCTGCAGTTATTATATTGGTGGCCCGGAATGAAGAGGGATATCAGACGTTTTGTGTCCGAGTGTCTGACATGTCAACTAGTGAAGGCGGAGCATCAGAGACCGGCAGGCATGTTCAAGCCTCTTCTTATTCCTGAGTGGAAGTGGGAGAATGTTACTATGGACTTCGTTGTTAGTCTGCCGAAGTCAGTCAGAGGGTTGAATGCTATATGGGTGATCGTAGATCGTCTTACGAAATCAGCTCATTTCTTGCCTATTAAGACGACTTTCTCCATGATCCAGTATGCAGAGTTGTATATCCGAGAGATCGTCAGACTTCATGGTATTCCCGTTTCTATAGTGTCAGACCGAGATCCTAAATTTACTTCATCATTTTGGAAGAGTCTACATTCAGATATGGGTACGAAGTTGTTGTTTAGCACAGCTTTTCATCCGCAGACAGATGGTCAGTCCGATAGAGTTATCCAAATTTTGGAGGATCTTCTTCGTGCATGTGTTCTTGATTTCTCCGGGAGTTGGGAATCAAAGCTACTGTTGGAGGAGTTTACCTATAATAACAGTTTTCAGTCGTCTATAGGTATGGCTCCATATGAAGCACTGTACGGTCGTAAGTGTAGATCGCCTATCCATTGGGATGAAGTAGGGGAGAGAGCAGAATTGGGTTCAGAGATTGTGCAGCAGGCTGCTGATGTAGTAGTCAAGATCTGTGATAGGATGAGGACTGCTCAGAGTAGACAGAAGAGTTATGCGGATCAGAGAAGGAGAGATTTAGAGTTCGCTGTTGTGACCATGTTTTCGTGAAGATTGCACCGATGAAAGGTGTCATGCGGTTCGGAAAGAAAGGAAAGCTCAGCCCGAGATTCATTGGACCATTTGAGATCATCGACAGAATTGGGACATTAGCGTATCGTGATGATCTTCCGCCGAATCTGGCCGGAGTGCACAACGTGTTTCACGTCTCCATGTTGAGGAAGTATATGGCGAATCCATCGCATGTCCTGAACTTTGAACCGTTGCAGCTCACTCCTAACTTGTCTTATGAGGAAAGACCAGTACAAATACTAGACAGCCAAGAGAAAAGGCTTCGGAACAAAATGGTCAAGCTAGTGAAAGTTAAGTGACTCAATCATTCGGAGGAGGAAGCTACGTGGGAATCTGAGCCGGAGATGAGGAGTCGTTATCCCGAGTTATTCGGTAAGTTTTAATTTCGGGGACGAAATTCTTTTAAGGGGGGAGAGTTGTAGAACCCGAAAATCAGATTACGTATAAGTCATGCATAATTGCTACTATTTAAATTAAAAATGAATTTTTATGAATATATGAGGTGTTTTAATTGTTTTAAAAGTAGATGTGTAGTTTTATCTTTTTAAGATAAATACGCGAGGTCGGACCGGAGTTTGGAGATTAGAGATAATAATAATAATAAGAAAATATTCCTAAATTTAATTTAAAGAAAAGAATAATTTAATTTAAAGAAATAGAAGGTTTTAGGATTTATTTAAATTAATTAGAGTTAAGTTATTAAATAAAGTTCTTTAGGTTAATATTTAATTAAAGCTTAAATAAAAATATGTAAACATATGGGGATGAATTAGTATAATATATTCAAGAAATTAATCATAGCATTTGAATATTTAAATTTGAGGTAATGAATGCCATGCAATAATCTATCCTAAATTTAATGTGTAAATATACAAAAATATATAATGAGGGTGCTAAACTTTAAGCAATTAAAATACAAGATTTAAACAATAAAATACCATGCAAATTAGTAATCATAATTTTGGGTCCAACATTTAAAATAATTCAAAAGTTGATAACTCTCAATTCAAACCATTCCTAATTACAATTCATGGGGTATTCATTTCTCATTTTTAATTCTCTAATGGGTAGAAAATTTAAATATAATAACATACCTCATTCCTACTCAACCTATTAAACAACAAAACCGTGTAAATGCAGTAGGAAATGTGGGAAAAGCAACGGCAGCAAGGGGGAGGAGAATCATTTCAAACCCATTCAATTCTTGCACTTGTAACTCTCCACTAAATGCACTTCAAGACACCTTTAACACCTCCTATATCATTCACCTTCATCCCTAACATCATCTACACTCATATGCTCGAAAAACATCAGAAAGAACAGCAGCTTAGGTCGTGTAAACAACAGCAAACAAAGGAAAAGATCCAACTCGGTTCCGTCGCAACGTATTGTCGTATTGATTTGTTTTTGTGTCAAAAAAAATTCCAAGCATGTATATATTATTCCTTTGCTCTACAATCAAGTTATGTTAGCTATTTTAAATAAGTATATTTTCATAAATCAAGTGACAAAACGAATTTTTACAGCAACACTCTTGAAAAATCTGTACAGCTTCTCGGCTCATGATATGTGCTTCACGTTTCAGTGTATTGTGTTGTTGACAGGGGGTTTCTCGATTCCAGGCATACAAGGCTGCATTTAGACATCATTTAGAATGTGTTAGGGTGTTTTTGGTTCATTGGTTTCAATCCATACACACACAAACAAAGAAATGACAGCAACTTCTTCCTTAGCAGCAAAATGAGTCACGGTTTTTGGTTCTTTGAATGGTTAAGGTGTGTGTTTGAATCTTGGCTGTCCTAGGGACTGTAGCCATGGTTAGAACTCTTCCTTATCATTCTAGGACGTGACCGAGGTGTCCTTTCCAAGCTTTGTTCACGGATCCATCAAAATTTCACAATAACAAAACAAGTGCATTTCGGTTATTCATATTCTGTGTGAGTGGGTTTCGGTTTTGGGGGTTTGAATGGATTGTGATTTGATTTTAGCCCTTATCCATGGTCCAAGCCATGCCTTAGAATGTTGGTAAGAGTCCTTGGGTGGTGGTTCAAGCCATTGGTCATTAAATTTCAGAGTTTACACCACAAACACACAAGCTACTACTGCTGTAATTTGACAGCAACTTGCAGTTTGGTTTTGGTGCTTGTTTGAGTTCTTGGTTGGCTTTTAGCCCATGGCCTTGGACTGGAAAATACCTTAATGAGTTAGGAAAGTCATGTTTTTGGCCGTTGGTGATTCGGTTATGTTTAGAGGTTGTACGAGAATTTACGGTGCAAGGTGCCAAAATGACTCTCGAAAGAGTGTTTTATGTTTTTGGATTCCCTTCACCAATTTTCGTGTACAGCTGTTCCCATGGTTATTTTCCAGTATATTAGGGGTATTTTAATCATGGTTAAACGTCGGTTTAATGTTGGTTCGGTTCGGTACGAAGCCATGATTAAAAATCAAGTTATGGGTTCTAATAGTCTCGTTTTTGGTTCTATTGTTGAGTTTTGGTTCTATTGTCAAGTTTAAGTCAAGATAATATTATTTGCATGTGTCACATATTAAAGTAAAGTCGCAGCAAGCCTGGGAGCGATCCAACTCATCCGGTAAAAATAAGGTTATAATTATATTACGTGCATAAAAATATAAAATGTTTATTTTTGAGATATATGCTATATGTCTTGTGGCCACCTTATGTTTATGGGTTTGAAAGTCGATAGGCGCAACCGAGGACCTCTCCACCCGGTGACTTACGACCGGTTTACGATTATGTATGGGTACGGATATCCAGTCCAAGGGTTGTGGTGATCTCTACCGCCCAGTATACTGTGGTTTAGTCTGATCAGGCGCTCACGTTATGTTATGGGCCACTTGCTTAGAAATATTATCTCTATCAGAAAATTATGATATGACATTACAGAGCTCTATTGAGCAAAGTTTTTACGTATGATTTTTAGATATGCACGTAGTTATAATTATTCATGATACGATTTTCATCATACGCTTTACGATACCATATTTTTACGTTGCATGCGATTTTATGATATATTTACTTGTTATTCACGATATATACATGTTGAGTCTTTAGACTCACTAGACTTGATTGTTGTAAGTATTGATGAGATCAAGGCCGAGGGCGGAGACCAGTGAGCTATTTTGGGGCGGCAGTAGTAAATCCGATGACCTCATGTTTTAGTTTATGCACCTTTTATTATTCAAACTCTGTTTTAATACGTTGAATTATTTTTAATTTGTTGTTTACGTTGGATTATTTTTAAATTGTTGTTTGAAAACAATATTTGCTTCCGCTGTTATTTTAAAGTTAAAATTATTTACATGTTTATTTTCTAAATGAGGCAAGATAATTATTTATTTAGAAAATTTTTAATAATTCCGCTAAAATATGAATACGAAATACGGGCCTTTACATTAAGATTATGTTAAAGATATTTTATGACTTTTATTTACGTTAATGAGTGGTTTTTGAGAGGTTGTAGTATGAGCTATACATTTCAAATAATGTTTTTAGTTTGGTAAAATGTTTTACGATTTTATGCTTTAAACTATTTCTTTTGGAATTTTAAATGTCAGTTGATTGTTTTATTTTAAAAATGATGTCAAAGTATTTTAAAGTATATATATATGTATATTTCGAATTATGGAGATTAAGAAAAAAAAATTAGCACGTTTTAAGAAAATGAATAGCAGATGTTTCAGTAACTCTCTTAATGGCTATTCAAATTACTATAACTGTAAATCAGTTCAGAAAATATATAGGCTGACCAACCAGTTGAACAAGGCTAAAGCACATATTGTTTCATCTGCACACAACACATCAAGCACACACAAACCAGAAAAAACCATTTGGAACACAGCAACTGGAAATTTAGTTAGACTGATCCAAGTCTGTGTTCCTAATGGACTGATCAGTTTAGGACCCAAATATATATGGGTACCAAAATTATTCATTGTGTGTGATTGTAGGTGATAGATACATCAGCCAAAGACTCAATTTGGAATCTGGACAGTGAATGCTTGCGACATATGACAGGGAATGCAAATTTGCTATCCCAACTGATCAAATACACTGGTCCAAACATCAGCTTTGGAGAGATCTCCAAAGGTAGAACTATGGGTAAGGGTAAGCTTATCCATGGTAACTTTATCATTAAAGATGTTTTACTAGTTGAGAATTTGAAGTATAACTTTATTAGCATTAGTCAGTTATGCGACAAAAATTTCTCAGTTCAATTCAACAGACACACTTGTACAGTTAGAAACTCAACTGATGACATCGTTTTAACTGGCAATCGTTGTGGGAATACTTACAAAGTAAGTTGGACTGATCAACCTAATGCATCAGTTTGTTTTATAGATTCTAATATTCAAAAAACTGGTTGTGGCATAAAAGATTGAACAACTTAAATTTTAAGTCTATTATTTATCTGAGTAACCATGATCTTGTAACTGGTCTGCCTAAGATCGAATTTTCAAAAGATAAAATTTGTTCAGCATGTCAGTAGGGTAAGCAAGTAAGGTCTTCAATTAAAAACAAGGGTAGTAAATCTTCCTCTAGATGCTTAGAATTGTTACATATGGATCTTTTTGGTCCAATATCAGTCATGAGTTTAGAAAAAATGAAATACACCTTGGTAATTGTTGATGATTTTTCAAAATTTACTTGGGTTATCTGTAACGTAGCGTACTTTTTACTACTAAAATTTGCGGAAGAATTAAAAATTTACTTAAATAAAATCGTGAGCATTCAAATTTCGATAAGATAAACTGTACGTCTCAACAAATCTCAAAAATAGAGTTTGACAAAAGTATTTGAACATTTTCGTAAAGACTTGAAAACATGGCGGTCATCGGGTTTAGCCTCCCGCTCAGTCCAAGCCTGCTCCGTGGTCCCCACCTCCTGTCTCCTCAAAAACATCCTCACCGGCATCGATATAGTCTATTGAGTCTAAAGACTCAACACGTATAAACTGGAAGTAACAAGTACTACATAATAAGATCACATGCAACTTTAAAATAGGACATACATACTTTAAACTTGAACTTGAAAGATAAAACTTGAACGTACGTACATATATGCTTAGACGTGTCATAAACTTTTCTTAAACATGCTTGCATACTAGAACATACTTAAACATATATAGCTTCATCATTTTGCGTAGAGGCATGTTTCAAAACAAGTGACTCATAACATAATTGCCTGATCAGACTAAACCACAGTACTGGGATGACAGGGACGTATCCACTGCCACATACATGAGATCCCCGTTCATAATTTAACTGGCTGATTGGTCCCCGTTCATAATTTAACGCTTCTCAATCACGATCTAAACCCGTTCATAATTTAACGGGCGGATTGGTCCCCGTTTATAATTTAACGCTTTCCAATCCTAAACATAATTTTGTCACAAGACAATTAGCATAACTCAAAAACTCAAAATATTTTTCTTGCACATCAACATACTTACTTGGCGTTGAGGGATTCATTGGACTTCGGTTGGGGCCGTTGCTGCACATACTAACATTCAAATGCTTAACTTGCATAATTTAGACGTAGGTATTCGTGCTTACCACCGAATTCAATAATTAACTTATGACATTCTATAACACTCGGGACTTGACCTCATTTAAATCATCGTACTAATCCAAGACATGAAACTCCAAGACAAAATAAGATTTCCCAAAAATATGGTTTACACGGACCCCGTGCATGGGTCCGGGTAGGGGTCCATGTAGGTGCGCAAAAAGGAATACTCGGGAAGAAGAAGGGACACGGACTCCGTGCCCAGGTCCGGCTCCGGGTCCGTGTAGACTCGGTAAAATTTGTCGTGCAGAAGGGGAAAGGCACGGACCCCGTGTATGGGTCCGGGTAGGGGTCCGTGTAGTCTCGGTAAAAATGCACTTCGAAGGATAAAAAGGCACGGACCCCGTGTAAGGGTCCGTGAGAGGGTCCGTGTACCTGCGCAAATCGGAAACTCACGAAAATTTAATACATGCGATTCTTATCATTCTAGACTTGATTGTACGGACCATGAATCGACACCCCGAGACCCATCCTAGCATGCCATAATATCGAACCAAATTCGTACAAGCTCCCACAATAACGACGTCCACCCTACAACACATACAATTCAAAAAACGTGGCAAATGACACCAAATCGATTCCTACGACTTCTAATGCATTCGAGTGCCTAACGACACTAAACGACATATCAAATAACAACCCAACATCATACTAAGCATACCTAGACGCAGCAACGATCACCCGTCGATTCCCAACGAAGCCTGCAACAATAAAATCTCAAAAACACATCAATACATAATTTTCTAAAAAACGGAGTTTGAGCAGTCTCACGGAAAACGTCATAACTCACTCAATGTTTATCCAAATATTTCGAATTTACTGTCAAATCGAAGATATCGAAAAGTTCTACAATTTTTGTGTTGAATGTTTTGTCAAAATCACGATTGAACAGTCGCAGTATTTAAAAAGACAGTGAAAATGAATTTTCAGATCTAAAAATTATCCCAAAACTGATTCAAACCATTTTCTGCTCAAACGACGAACGTCACGCATGAATTTTTACGCATAAAAATAACATGACACATAATATGACGAGATCGATGCAGAAATAATAGAATATACGTGCTTTTTGATGATAAACTTTACCGAAATGGCGATATCGAAACGGAGATGGCGTGAGAATTGATCCGGGACGAACGTGGCGCTAAAATCTTTGAAGAAAACACACAAAAGTTTGCTGGAAGATGGAGAGCGGAGGGGCGGCTGCAAGGGTTCTTAGAAACCTAGGTTTTCTCCTCTCAAAAAAATAAAATCTGAATAATGAAGTGTGTGTGTGTTAATCGGTTTTTAGTGTGTGTAAAAACGTGTAAGTGTGTGATTGTATAAAACGTGTGTGTGTGTTTTAATTAGGAGAAATTATAGCTAAATTAACTAATTAAAATACTAATTAAAGGTTAACACACACTAATTTAATCAAACACTTTAATTAAAATAATTACACATCAATTTTAAAAAGTTTTAAACTCTTAAATCCACTAAATAAATGAATTAGGATTTAAAATGCTAAACTTAATAAATTATTTAAAAGTGCTCCAACCTCAACTTGAAATAAAATACCACAATTTAGATTACCAAAATCGTCACCGGTCTTTTCCTCGATCCCGCTTCGAATAGTCGCCTGAAACATGAAACTCGAAAAATATTTTAACGTGCATCACTCAAACATAATTAATTTAAAATAATGCATTTATATAAATCATGCACTACTAAGACTCATTTTAAAATTAAATAAATGCTTTAATAATTAAATAAATACATGGGTTATACGTGTACTGAATTTGGGCACTACAGTTCCTCCCCTACTTATAAAAATTTCGTCCTCGAAATTAAGTCTTACCGAACAATTTCGGGTAGCGAATCCTCATGTCCGCTTCTGACTCCCAAGTGGCTTCCTCCACGGATTGATTTAGCCACCGAACTTTGACCAACTTGGTCAGTTTGTTTCGAAGTATCCACTGCTGTCTGTCTATGATTTGGACGGGTCATTCCTCATAAGACAGATCTGGAGCCAACTGTAACGGTTCATAGCTCAACACGTGCAAAGGATTAGCTAGGTACTTCCTCAGCATCGAGACGTGGAACACATTGTGTACCCCGGCCAGATTCGGCGGAAGGGCCACACGATAAGCTAATGTTCCAACTCTGTCAAGAATATTAAACGGTCCAACAAATCTAGGACTCAGCTTGCCTCTCTTCCCAAATCTCATAACACCCTTCATGGGCGCTATCTTTACAAAGACGTGATCACCCATGGAAAACTCTAGATCTCTTCTTCTCTTATCAGAATAGCTCTTTTGGCGGCTCTGGGCGGTCTTCATTCTGTCTCGAATCTTGACCACCACATCTGCAGTCTGCTGAACTATTTCTGGACCAAGTTCTGCTCTCTCACCAACCTCAACCCAATGAATTGGAGACATGCACTTCCTTCCGTACAATGCCTCGTAGGGGGCCATACCTATAGATGATTGGAAACTGTTGTTGTAGGTAAACTCCACTAGAGGTATCTTCGATTCCCAAGTCCCCTGGAAATCGATCATACAGGCTCGCAATAGATCCTCCAAAATTTGAATCACTCGCTCAGACTGGCCATCTGTCTGCGGGTGAAAAGCGGTACTGAAAAGCAACTTCGTCCCCATGGCTGTATATAGGCTCTTCCAAAAGGACGATGTAAATCTCGGGTCCCTGTCGGACACGATAGAAACTGGGATCCCATGCAACCGAACTATCTCCCTGATATAAAGCTCTGCATACTGCGGCATGGAGAAAGTCGTCTTCACTGGTAAAAAGTGCGCTGACTTAGTGAGTCGATCCAGTATAACCCAAATAGAATTGGATCCCCTGACTGACCTTGGCAAACTAACCACAATGTCCATTGTAACATTCTCCCATTTCCACTCTGGGATGTGGAGTGGCTTAATAAATCCTGCTGGCCTCTGATGCTCTGCCTTCACCTGCTGACAAGTGAGGCATTCAGACACAAATATGCGGATTTCTCTCTTCATCCCTGGCCACAAATACAAAATCTGTAGGTCCTTGTACATCTTGGTACGTCCTGGCTGAATAGAATACGGAGATGCGTGTGCCTCTGTCAGAAGATCCTCTCTGATCAAATCAACACTAGGCACCCACATCCTACCTCTGTATCTCATAATACCATCTGACACTGTTTAGAGTACACTACCCTTGGCCTCATCCCTCAGCCTCCACTTCTGCAACTGCTCGTCTAAAGGCTGGCCCGCACGAATACGGTCTAGCAAGGAAGATTGGACTGTTAGATTAGACAGCCTTGGATCTCTGCCCTTGCGGTAAACTTCTAAATCAAACCTCTGAATCTCAGACTGAAGAGGTTTTTGCACTGACAACTGTGCTACAACTGCCACTTTCCTGCCCAAGGCGTCTGCGACGACATTAGCCTTTCTCGGATGGTAGCTCATCTTGCAGTCGTAGTCTTTCACCAACTCTAACCACCGTCTCTGTCTCATGTTCAGTTCCTTTTGCGTGAAGAAATACTTTAGACTCTTGTCATCGGTAAATATCTGACATTTCTCGCCATACAAGTAATGTCTCCAAATCTTCAATGCAAAGACAACGGCGGCTAGTTCCAGATCGTGAGTCGGATAATTCTTCTCATGCACCTTCAACTGTCTGGAATCATAAGCTATCACCCGACCATGCTGCATCAATACTGCGCCTAACCCGAGCTTAGATGCATCGGTGTATAGCACAAAATCTTCTTGCCTTGTTGGCATGGCTAACACTGGCGCTGAAATAAGAGCTTGCTTCAAAGTATCGAAGCTCTTCTGACATTCATCACTCCACACAAACTTAGCATTCTTCTTGGTCAGTGAAGTGAGTGGCACTGCTATGGACGAAAACCCCTGAATAAACTTACGGTAGTAACCGGCTAAACCCAGAAAACTGCGGATCTCTGATGCATTCTTCGGTTCAACCCAATCTTTAACTGCTGCCACCTTGGCTGGATCCACTTCAACCCCACTGCTAGATACTATGTGACCCAAAAACGCTACCTTTTCCAACAAGAATTCACACTTACTGAACTTCGCAAATAACTTGCGACTCTGCAAGGTCTGTAAAACTGTCTTCAAGTGCTGACTGTGTTCCTCATGACTCTTCGAGTAAATAAGAATATCGTCAATGAACACTATGATGAATTGGTCTAAGTAGGGCTGGAATACTCGATTCATCAAGTCCATGAAAATTTATGGAGCATTCGTCAGTCCAAACGGCATTACTAAGAACTCGTAATGCCCATATCTGGTTCTGAAAGCTGTCTTATGCACATCTGCGTCTTTCACCTTCAGCGGGTGATAACCTGATCGAAGATCTATCTTAGAGAACACTGTGTCTCCCTGCAACTGATCAAACAAGTCTTCGATCCTAGGGAGTGGGTACTTGTTCTTTATCGTTACCTTGTTCAACTCTCGGTAATCGATGCACAGCCTCATACTCCCATCCTTCTTTTTTACAAAAAGTACTGGTGCGCCCCACGGTGAGAAACTGGGGCGGATGAATTCCTTGTCGAGGAGCTCCTGAATCTGGTGCTTGAGTTCTAACATCTCAGCTGGAGCTAATCGGTACGGTGCCTTAGAGATTGGCACTGTGCCTGGCATGAGATCAATTGCAAACTCCACCTCTCTCTCTTGTGGATGGCCTGTGACATCATCGGGAAAGACGTCTGGGAAGTCTCTGACTACTGGCACATCTGATAGTGACGGAGTGGGTATGTCAGGTGTTGAAATGATAATGGCCAAGAAAGCCCGACACCCCTTGGAAATGAGTCTCCGCGCCTGCATGCAAGAAATCATGCGAGGAAAACTCCTCCACCAGGCTGGTTCAAACAGGAACTGCTCCATGCCCACTGGTCTAACAAAAACTGATCTCTTCTAAAAGTCGATCAAGACTCTGTTCCTCGTCAGCCAGTCCATTCCCAGTATGATATCAAACTCTGGCATTGGCAAGACGATCAAGTCGGCATACACTAGGTGGCCGTGTAATTCCAGGTCAATGTCCCTGACCACACTAGTAGCTGATAGTTCTTCCCCGGATGGGACTGTCACTGAATAATTCACGTCGAGTCCAATGGTCTTGATATCAAAGTGGTTAGCGAACGTTTTCGAAATAAATGAATGGGTGGCTCCTGAATCTATCAAGGCCTGAGTAGCTATTCTCTTAATGAAAATATTTCCTGAGAGACATTAGCACAACACCAAAACATACATTCCAAAATTATAATAGTGGTCTTATGCACCAAAAGACACCAAAAACCCCATCTAACATCCTAATAATCCCAATTCAAATAAACATGCAAGGTGAAAATTTAATACTGTACGGAATTAAATAAGTTACCCGTCAGCAGTGTAGTGTCTGGGTTCGCCTCCTGTGCATGCATGGCGAACACCCTGCCCTGAGTTGGCTGTTTCCACTGTGGGCACTCTTTCAGCATGTGGTCAGTTGCTCCACATTTAAAACACTTGCATGACCGATACAAACACTATCTCGGATGTTGGTGGTTGCATTTAGGGCACACTGGAAAATTAACGGGCTTCTGAGGCGCCACCTGATGCTGCATTGGACCCTTGCCCTTTAGGCGGTCCCTGATACGGCTTCTTCCCTGGCGGCCCCTGATATGGCCTCATAGGCTGGGGTCGCTGATGATGATGCTGCTGCTGGTGCTGCGGTGGTGCCTGATAGGGCCTCTTACCCTGCCTGTCAGCCTCAATATCTCTCTGGTCTTGCTCTGCCGCCAAAGCTCTTGACACGGCAACCGTGTAGGTAGTAGGACCAGCAACGCGGACGTCACGGCGCAAGACTAGTCGCAACCCATCCTTAAAATGCCTCAACTTGCTCTGGGCGTCATTAGCTATCAAGGGCACAAAGTGACACCCCCTTTCAAACTTCCTAACAAAATCCGCCACGCTACTCTCTCCCTGTCGCAGCGTCATAAACTCCCTCGTCATTCTGGACCGTACTTCCTCAGTAAAGTACTTGGTGTAGAACACCTCCTTGAAGCCATTCCAAGGCAGCACTTGCAAGTTGAATGCCACCGACGCACTCTCCCACCATAATCTGGCGTCCCCTGTCAAAAGGAACGTGGCACACCTGACCCTATCTGCATTCGGTCAGTTCCATGAAATCAAAAATTACTTCGATGGACTTAACCCATCCCTCAACTATCATCGGGTCAGTGGTACCCGAAAACTCCTTCGGATTCATCCTCCTGAATCTCTCATACACAGCCTCCGGTCGGGGCCTCGCCCCTGCATCTACTGCGGCTTGCTTCCCCGCATACTGTGCGAAGAACTGAGTCATACCTGCAAGCATCTGTGCCGGCATGTCCGGAGGTGGAGGTGGAGGAGCGTCTCTCCTCTCCTCACGAGTCTCTCTATCCTTGTCCCTTGCTTCACGGTCGATCACACGTCTAGGAGGCATACTGTTCCAATAATTTACCTAACACGTAAACCCCACATACATTAACATGATATCACTAATGTAGGATGAACGTACTTAACTTAAAAACATGCGCATACTGAAATACTAACTTCATGCTTACTACATAACATAAATTTAAAACTTTAAAACTTACAGACTTGAGGTGTGACTTCGTGAGCTTCTTCCGACTGGCAGTAGGCGTAACCCTTTACAAGAACACGGCTCTGATACCAACTGTAACGTACCGTACTTTTTACTACTAAAATTTGCGGAAGAATTAAAAAATTTTCTTAAATAAAATCGTGAGCATTCAAAATTCGGTAAGATAAACTGTACGTCTCAACAAATCTCAAAATAGAGTTTGACAAAAGTTTTTGAACATTTTCGTAAAGACTTAAAAACATGGCGGTCCTCGGGTTTAGCCTCCCGCTCAGTCCAAGCCTGCTCCTTGGTCCCCACCTCCTGTCTCCTCATAAACATCCTCACCTGCATCGATCAAAAATAGTGAGTCTAAAGACTCAACACGTATAAACTGAAAGTAACAAGTACTACATAATAAGATCACATGTAACTTTAAAATAAGACATACATACTATAAACTTGAACTTGCAAGATAAAACTTGAACGTACGTACATACATGCTTAGACGTGCCATAAACTTTTCTTAAACATGCTTGCATACTAGAACATACTTACACATACATAGTTTCATCATTTTGCGTAGAGGCATGTTTCAAATCAAGTGACCCATAACATAATCGCCTGATCAGACTAAACCACAGTACTAGCATGACATGGACGTATCCACTGCCACATACATGAGATCCCCGTTCATAATTTAACGAGCTGATTGGTCCCGGTTCATAATTTAACGCTTCTCAATCACGATCTAACCTCGTTCATAATTTACGGGCGGATTAGTTCCCGTTCATAATTTAATGCTTTCCAATCCTAAACATAATTTGGTCACAAGACATTTAGCATAACACAAAAACTCAAAATATTTTTCTTGCACGTCAACATACTTACTTGGCGTTGAGGGATTCGTTGGACTTCGGTTGGGGCCGTTGCTGCACATACTAACATTAATTCAAATGCTTAACTTGCATAACTTAGACGTAGGTATTCGTGCTTACCACCGAATTCAATAAATAACTTAAGACATTCTATAACACTCGGGACATGACCTCATTTAAATCATCGTACTAACCCAAGACATGAAACTCCAAGACAAAATAAGATTTCTCAAAAATATGGTGTACACAGACCCCGTGCATGGGTCCGGGTAGGGGTCCGTGAAGGTGCCCAAAAAGGAATACTCGGGAAGAAGAAGGGACACGGACCCCGTGACCAGGTCCTGCTCCGGGTCCGTGTAGACTCGGTAAAATTTGTCGTGCAAAAGGGGAAAGGCACGGACCCCGTGTATGGGTCCGGGTAGGGGACCGTGTAGTCTCGGTGAAAAAGCACTTCGAAGGATAAAAAGGCACGGACCCCGTGTAAGGGTTCGTGAGAGGGTCCGTGTACCTGCGCAAATCAAAAACTCACGAAAATTCAATACATGCGATGCTTATCATTCAAGACTCGATTGTACGGACCATGAATCGACACCCCGAGACCAGTCCTAGCATGCCATAACATCGAACCAAATTCGTGCAAGCTCCCACAATAACGACGTCCACCATACGACACATACAATTCAAAAAATATGGCAAATGACACCAAATCGATTCCTACGACTTCTAATGCATTCGAGTGCCTAACGACACTAAACGACATATCAAATAACAACCCAACATCATACTAAGCATACCTAGACGCAGCAATGATCACCCATCGATTCCCAACGAAGCATGCAACAATAAAATCTCAAAAACACATCAATACATAATTTTCTGAAAAACGGAGTTTGAGCGGTCTCATGGAAAACGTCATAACTCACTCAATTGTTATCCAAATATTTCAAATTTACTGTCAAATCAAAGGTAACAAAAAGTTACACAATTTTTGTGTTGATAGTTTTCTCAAAATCATGACCGAAAAGTCGCAGTATTTAAAAAGATAATAAAAACGAATTTTCAGATCTAAAAATTATCCCAAAATTGATCCAAACCATTTTCTGCTCAAACGACGAACGTCACGCATGAATTTTTACGCATAAAAATAACATGACACATAATATGACGAGATCGATACAGAAATAACAGAATATACGTGCCTTTTGATGATAAACTTTACCGAAACGGCGATACCGAAGCGGAGATGGCATGAGGATTGATCCGGGACGAACGTGGCGCTAAAATCTTTGAAGAAAACACACAAAAGTTTGCTGGAAGATGGAGAGGGGAGCCTCTCAAAAAAATAAAATGTGAATAATGAAGTGTGTGTGTGTTAATCGGTTTTTAGTGTGTGTAAAAACGTGTAAGTGTGTGTGATTGTATAAAACGTGTGTGTGTGTTTTAATTAGGAGAAATTATAGCTAAATTAACTAATTAAAATACTAATTAAAGGTTGACACACACTAATTTAATCAAACTCTTTAATTAAAATAATTACACATCAATTTTAAAAGTTTTAAACTCTTAAATCCACTAAATAAATGAATTAGGATTTAAAATGCTAAACTTAATAAATTATTTAAAAGTGCTCCAACCTCAACTTAAAATAAAATACCACAATTTAGATTACCAAAATCATCACCGGTCTTTTCCTCGATCCCGCTTCGAATATTCGCCTGAAACATGAAACTCGATAAACATTTTAACGTGCATCACTCAAACATAATTAATTTAAAATAATGCATTTAAATAAACCATGCACTACTAAGACTCGTTTTAAAATTAAATAAATGCTTTAATAATTAAATAAATGCATGGGTTATACGTGTACTGAATTTGGGCATTACATTATCTTTTTTAAATCAAAAGACCGAACTGCTGAACAACTGATTAAACTTTTCAAAAGATTATTAAATAAAAAATCAGTTGGTATTGACAGAATAAGGTCTGATTGAGTGACTGAATTCATCAATCAAAATCTTTCACAATTTTTAGAAAATATTGGGATCAAGCATGAGCTCTCAGCAGCAATAACTCCTCAGCAAAATGGTGTAGCTGAGATAAGAAATCGAACCATTAAAGAAACTGCTAGAACTGTAGAACCCGAAAAATCAGACTACGTATAAGTCATGCATAATTACTATTATTTAAATTAAAAATGATTTCTTTTATATTATGGAGTGTTTAAGGCATTTTAAAATTTGTTAAGTCATGATCATTTATTTTAAATCGTAGAAGTTTAGTGTTATCTTTTCGGTTAAATACGCGAGGCCGGACTGGAGTTGGAGTATTGAGATAAAATTTAATAATAAGAAAAGATTCCTAAATTTAATTTAAGTCAAAGAATAATTTATTTTAAGGTAAAAGAATGTTTAAGCATTTATTTAATTAATTGGAGTTAAGTAGTAAATAAGTTATTGTATGTCCAATAATTACATAAAAGCCTAAATTAAAATGTGCAACCAATTGGAATAAATTAATCTAGGCCTATTCTATCTAAGAAATTGTAACTTAAAATGTTAGTAATTTATTTTAAGACTTAGTCATGCATGCAAGAAAAAAATTACTATCCTAAATTAAATTATTAATTCACTAAAATACATAATAAGTGTTTAAAACTTTAAAGAGTTAAAATTCATGAATTAAGCAATATTTTACCCCATTTTGGATAGCAAATTTCGGCCACTCCCTTAAGCAATTTAATTAGGTTTGGCAACTCTTCATTTTTTTGCCACCTTTCCTTATCATTTCTTAGTATGATAATCCCTTCATTTTTTATCACCAAATATCAGCAACAAAAATCGTGAGTTGCAACAAGAAAAATAAGAGAGAAAAGTAAGAAAAGAAAACTCTGTCTCCGCCGCGCCATGTTCGTCGTAGCGTTTGTTTTCTCCTTAAAAAATTTCCAGGCATGTATATCTTGTTCCTTTCTCTTCAATCAAGTCATATAAATATTTTAAAACATTACATGTTCAGGATTTATGAGCGAAAACTGAAATATGACAGCAACCTTACACAAAACCTGAACAAATTTTCTCGGCCACTTCCTTGTGCTTCACGGGTTGTGTTGTGTTTGTGATTTCAGGGATTGGCTCAGTTCCAGGTGCTCAAGGCTGCATCTAGGCATGTTATAGAGTGTGTTAGGAAGGTTATGGTCCATTGGTTCAAGGCCATGCACTCAGGAATCAAGACTTGACAGCAACTTTCCCATAGTTGCAAGTTGAGGCTCGACTTTGTGTTTGGGTTGTCTAAGGTGTGTGTTCGAACCATGGTTGTCGTAGGGACTGTAGCCATGGTTAGAACCCTTCCTTATCATGTCTAGTACGTGACCAAGATGGGCTTTCAAGGCTTGGTTCATGGTCCCATCGAAATTTTAAACAAACATCACAAGTGCCCCTTCGGTTTTCATTTCTGATTTTTGTGTGAGTGGTTTCGGCTTTTGAGGTTTGAGTGGATCTTGGTTGGATTTTAGCCCTTAGCCATGGTTCACACAATACCTCATGACGTCTATATCATGCCATGGTCAATCATATGGCCACTGGAATGAAAACGACAGCAAAATAAAACAACACACCCCACGCGCCCAGCATGGTTCTCGGGTGGGAGTTCTGCGTTGTCTTAGGTGTTTGCTTGGATTGTGGTTGGCCTAGGGCCCTTAGCCATGGTTCAAGCCACACCTTAGGATGTTGGAAAGAGAATCTGATCGGTGGTTCAAGCTTCAATGGCCATTAGCCTTGTAAACAAAGAGAAGCAAGCACAGCTGCTGCCACTGAAATTGGACAGCAGCAGTGTTGCGGTTCAGGAGGCTTGTGCGAGTTCTTGGTTGGCTTTTAGCCTATGGCCTTGGACTGGACAATACCTAAATGAGTTAGCAAGGTCATGTTTTTGGCCATTTGTGATTTGATTAAGTTTAGAAGTCGTACGAGAATTTACGGTGCAATGTGCCAAAATGACTCTCGAAAGAGCGTTACACGATTTTGGCCACCATTCACATTTTCGTGTTTTACAGCCCTAAGGATGTATTTTCCATCATTTTAGGTGTATTTTAATCATGGCTAAATGATGGTTCAATGTTAGTTCGTGTTGGTACGAAGCCATGGCTGGATACTAAGTTTGCGGGCGTAATTGTCTAGTTTTGGTTCGGTTATGAAGTGTTGGTCAAGTAGTTTATTTGCATGTTTCTCATGTTAGAATTAGGTCGCAGCGAGCCTAGGAATGATCCAACTCATTTTGAAAAAACATGGTTATAATTATAGTACGTGCATAAAATATAAAATGTTTATTTTTGAGATATATGCGATATGTCTTGTGGCCACCTTACGCTTATGGGATTTCTCACCCGATGACTTACGACCGGTTTACGATTATGTATGGGTACGATATCCAGTCCAAGGGCTGTGATGATCTCTACCGCCCAGTATACTGTGGTTTAGTCTTATCAGACGTGCATGTTATGTTATGGGCCACTTGCGTAGAAACATTATCTCTACAGAAAAATTACGATATGATATGTTATGACAGAGCTCTATCGAGCAAAGCTTTTACGTATGATTTCAAATATGCACGTATTTATAATTATCATGACATGATTTTCACCTTACGCTTTATGATACGATGTTTTTACGTTACACGAAATTTTATGATATATTTACTTGTTATTCACGGTATATGCATGCTGAGTCTTTAGACTCACTAGACTTGATCGTTGTAGGTACTGATGAGGTCGAGACTGAGGGCGGGGACCAGTGAGTTAGCTTGGGTCAGCAGTAGTAGGAACCCGAGGACCTCATGTTTCATGTTTCAGTTCATTCACTATTTTATGTTCAAACTCAGTTTTAATATGTTGAATGGTTTTTAAGTTGTTGTTTTGAAACACAATATTTACTTCCGCTGTTATTTTAAAGTTAAATCCATTTATTAGTTTATTTTATGTATGACGCATGTTATTTATTTAAAGAGAAATTTTTTTAAATAATTCCGCAAATTTACGAGTACGAAATACGGGCCTTTACAAGAACAATGCTTGCTGATTCTGGTATTTCTCAAGGTTTTGGGCAGAAGCAGTAAACACTGCATGTTACATTTAGAACAGATCAATGATGAACAAAAATTATTTAAAAACACCATATGAGATTTGGCATGAACATAAAAGTGTCGTATCTTACTTCATAATATTCAGCTCCAAATTATTTTTCTTTTTCTTTTCTTTGGCCTCTTTTTCTTTTTCTTTTTCTCTCTCCTTTTTCTTTCCTATGGCCATCTCACTCTTTTGTTCTCTATTTCTTTTGGAAATAGGTAATACATCTGATCCGGTAAGAACTCGGAATCAAATGATTAATTTATTTATCTATCCAGCTTTTGTTTCCCAAGTGGAACCAAAGAAAACTAATGAAGCTCTTGCTGATCCTAACTGGATAAATGCTATGCGAGATGGGCTAAATCAGTTTATCCATAACAATATCTGGAACTTAGTTCCAAGACCAATTTGTAAAACCATTATAGGTACAAAGTGGGTCTATAGAAACAAACTGAACGAAGAAGGTTCAGTTGGGAGCAACAAAGCGAGGCTTGTAGCAAAAAAATATAGGAAATAAGAAGGAATAGATTACGACGAGACATATACACCAGTTGCACGATTGGAAACAATCAGAATATTCCTTGCTTATGTCTCATTCATAAATTTTAAATTATACCAAATGGATGTGAAGTCCAAGGCAATTAGCTGTTCTTATGGCAAAAGAAACTCAAAATTGATGCAGCATTCCAAGCATTCTATGCGACCAATTGTTGGTATATTCAGATCTATTTTATTTAAACTGACTGATACTTGATGTTATTTGATATTTGCTAAGTGTAGTAGCAATTCTCTTACATAAGATGGTGTGATTTATATTAATTCAAGGGACGCATAATAGATTAAATTAACATCATGTGTATCCAGTTAAGTTTGCATGTAACTGAACTGATTTTTTCAGTTAATATGTTGCCTTTAACTGCTTGATTGTTTATTGCTTAAACTTTTTTTTAAAATCGCGCAACGATTTTATTTTTGAGTGGGAGTTTTTGATTCAGTTTTTGGGGAGGAGCTATTATTTAAAACTGTTTTTAAATTTTCTATCCCTCAAACTGAAAAATTGTTTTGAAATCGTTTATTCAGTTGTTGAGGGGAAGTTTTTTTCTGCTATCCCTCGAACTAAAAGTTCTTTTATTTGCTTTATTGTTTTTAAACGTTTTAGATTCTCACAAAGGGGGGGAATTATTAATTTTTTAAATTTATTTGAAATTGCTTTAACTGTTCAAGTTTTGTGATCATCAAAAAGGGGGATATTATTGGAACATTTCATGTTCGCAATCTTGATTTTGATGTTAACAAAACTTGTTTGTTTGTTTCTAATGAGTTTACCTAAGTGCGCAGAAATTGAAACTGATTAGGCTTCAAACGGATCAGTTACCAAGCTTAAACTGAAGCTATCAAGACGCAAACGAAAAGTGTCAACTGATTGATCGAACTGAATCAGTACAACTGAAGTATCAAGAGCATTTCAACTGATTGTCTAGTTGATAGGTGGTTTAGCATAAGATCTTCAGAAGCCCGTTCAGATGATGAAGTGTTCAACTGATGAAGAGCTCAATTGACCAGTTCAACTGAATCAGTGAAATTAGTTCAGCTGACGAGTCAACTGATTTCACCTCACCAGTTCAAGACCAGTTCAACTTACAAGTTCAGAACATCATTTAGGAGCGAACAAGTTTGCAGATACGACAATCTTAATCCAGTTGTGCACAAAGGTACAAAATCTATTGCACGATCAAGGTACAGTAAGAGACGTTGCAGCAGCGCTTAAAGCCAAATGTTCCAGATATCTATTTGGGGGAACAAATTCAAACTGCAACGGATTCATTCAGTAAGTCTCACTGTACGTTCATCCAAACAGCTATAAATAAAAGCCGTAGATCGGTGAAGAAGATGATGAAGAGAATGATGAGAGTTGACGAGTGAAAAGATAAAATACAGAGAGAGCACGCTTATTGCATATCAGCTTACAAAGAAGCAATCAGCCCAGTCGAGGGAACACTTCAAGATATATCAGCTTAGTATAGAAGCTCATTTCCCTAAGTATGTGAGAACACCTTTCGGGTAGTTTTCAGAGATCCGTTCTCACACACACACACAACACCACTCAAATTCTGTCTTGCACAAAGACGTAAAACATGTGTATGTAGTCTATGACACACGTACGTTAAACAAGTGTTCGCTAGAAGGTGCTGTCTTCAGCCTAGACTAGGAGTTCAGTTAGGCAATGGGTAAGTTCTAAGCTGGGTGGGTTATTACACTTGTTGTAGCTAATCAAATTCTTCTAGTGATACCTACCCGATGTAATGCCCGAGAATTTTGTTATCGTAATCAGAGATGATTTGTTGATAATTGTGATGTGATTATAGAGAGAACAGATCAGATCGAGATTTTATATCATATTAATCTGCGATTATTGATTTATGGATTGATATGATTATGAAAGGGCCAACCGAGACACGAAATGAGATTGCATGTGATGATGTATGTGCGAGGACAGTACCCCTCGCGTATATGCGCTGCACTGATGTGATTATAGAGAGAACAGATCAGATCGAGATTTTATATCATATTAATCTACGATTATTGATTTATGGATTGATATGATTATGAAAGGGCCAACCGAGACACGAAATGAGATTGCATGTGATGATGTATGTGCGAGGACAGTACCCCTCGCGTATATGCGCTGCACTGATGCGCGCATATGCGCGAGGCAGGCAGAGGACCTCGCGCATATGCGCCAGACAGGGCGTTCATATGCGCGAGGAGGTGCATTGACGAATGCTATGTCCAGAAAACCTCGTGCATATGCGCGACGATGATGCGCGCATATGCGCGAGATGCTGAAAGGAAGCTTGCCGAGACCAGTAGGTCTCGCGCATATGCGCCGGTTGAGGTCACGCTTATGCGCGAGACGTGTTGTATACGAAGCTAGCCACATGGCTTGGACATGCAATATAATGTGTAACTTGGTTTCATTCTTCAGAATTCCTCAAGAATCGATTAGAGAATCCACCAGCTTCTTCATTGCTTTGAATTGAGATTATACCGTTATGCCGTTGAAACAGAATTTGATTGAGTTCTGATTATATCTAGTATTGATAGAGTGGTGTATTGATATTATACCCCTTGATATTGTCATTGCCAGATTGAGTATTGGCATATTCGAATCAGCGACTTCGACAGAGTCAGACTCACCGAAAGAAAGATATAAATCAATGTTGATTCGGGATTGCACAACTCGAGTTAGATTTAACTTGAGTTTCCAAAAATCACATATTGAATTGTTATTGCATTGATGTTTGCAATTGAATGAAATCGAGATGCTTAGTCTATTGATTGATAGCAAAGTGTATATTGAGTCATAGGCGGAGATGTCTAGTCATTGGCCGGATATGCCAAGTCATTAGCGGATATGCCAAGATACTGGATATTTGATTTATATCGATGTTTGCTTAGAAGCGGATCGGCTTCTATCGCTGAGATTCGGTATATGAGACAATGTCCAGAAACGGGATCCCTAGATTAGAGATGAGTCGAGTCGGAGATTACGAGTCCATAGTTGATGTACAGTTTTATATTATTCATGTTTTCAGATTTGATACATGTTGATGATAACTGTTATATGCTTTTATATATGTTTTATATGATTGCATGTTTACATTGTTTATACTGGGATGTATTTCTCACCGGAGTTATCCGGTTGTTGTCTTGTCTGTATTTGTGCATG
The DNA here is from genome assembly GCF_025594145.1 of Primulina tabacum. NCBI lineage: Eukaryota > Viridiplantae > Streptophyta > Magnoliopsida > Lamiales > Gesneriaceae > Primulina > Primulina tabacum. The sequence continues at coordinate 38,682,758 of NC_134553.1, read as the reverse complement.
ACAACAGGTGGGGCATGATGTTGCAAAAAACTTGTGGATCACGACGAAGAGAGCGTTGGAGCATCGAGGTACGAATAACACTTGGAATGTCTTTAAAGCTGAATTCTATCAGAGATTTTTCCCAGTGTCGTACAGGAAAGACAAGGGGGCCGCAGTTTGCCAATCTGAGACAGGGTCAGTTGAACATTGAGGAGTATGTGACCAAGTTCTCTACCTTGTTGCAATTTGCTCCACATGTGGCCGAGAATGAGGAAGCTATTGCTGATCAGTTCATCAATGGTTTTAACCCCGAGATTTTTACATTGGTGAATACTGGGCGACCGAATAACTTTGCTGATGCCCTGAATAGAGCTAAAGGAGCAGAAACTGGTCTGATGAGACATAAAGGAGCTTCATATGTTCCTCCAGCACCGAGACCACATCAACCTCCTCCCAGATTCGAGGGTGGCAGCAGCAGTGGTGGAAAGAAAGATTTCTTGAAAGCTCAAGGAAAGCAGTTCAAGAATTCAGAGAGCAGTTCTTCTCGCTCCGGTGGTTCTCGACAGAGCCAGAGTTATACTGGGTATATTGCAGAACTTGCGGACAGAGACATCCGACCGAGCAATGCCAGGGAGTGATTGGTAGTTACCGTATCTACAGACAGCAGGGACATTTTGCTAGAGTATGTCTGCAGAGAGGTTCCCAGGGATCCCAGGGAGCAGAGTCAGCTGGATCAGTGGCACAGACTGATAGACGATCAGCTATTATTCACTCGTTTCAGCCAGCACCAGCTCAGTCACAGTAGAGGCCAGGAGGTAGCCAGACAGTTAGCCAACCTCCTAGACTGCAGGCCTGAGTATTTGCTTTGACAAAGGAGCAGGCTCAGGAAGCACCAGACGACGTTGTTGCAGGTAACTGTTCTTTATGTGGTTACCCTGCTTTTGTACTGATAGATACGGGTGCTTCTCATATATTTATTTGTGAAAGATTTGCATTGAGTCATGCATTGCCTGTTGAGTCTTTATCTGCTGTAGTGTCTGTCTCTTCTCCTTTGGGGACAGGTTTGATTTCAGTGAATTCTGTGAAACATTGTATGCTACAGTATGAAGGGCATGAGATTGAGTTAGACTGTATTGTACTTGGGTTGTCTGATTTTGACTGTATTATCGGTATCGATATGCTGACACAGTACAGAGCTACTGTTGATTGTTTCCACAAGATTGTGAGATTCATACCGGATATGGCTTATGAGTGAAAATTCTACGGTAAGGGTTCTAGATCGAGAATTCCTTTGATATCCGTATTATCTATGACTCGATTGTTACAGAAAGGAGCGGAGGGATCCTTGTCTATTCAGTTGATTTACTGAAATCGAGTCCATCATTGGCTGATTTCCCTGTAGTATGCGAGTTTACTGATGTCTTCCCAGATGAGATTTCGGGTTTGTCTCCGATTCGAGAGATCGACTTCAGCATTGAATTGATGCCAGGTACAGTTTCGATTTCTAGGGCTCCGTACAGAATGGCACCGATTGAGTTGAAAGATCAGTTGGAAGATTTACTGGCCAAGGGATACATCAGACCGAGTGTTTCGCCTTGGGGTGCTCCAGTATTGTTTGTGAGAAAGAAAGACGGTTCTATGAGACTTTGTATTGACTACCGGCAATTGAACAAGGCTACGGTAAAGAATAAATATCCCTTGCCTCGTATCGATGATTTATTTGATCAGTTACAGGGTTCTTCTGTATATTCCAAGATCGATCTGAGATCTGGATATCATTAGCTGAGAGTCAGAGATTCTGATATCTCGAAGACAGCGTTCAGAACCATGTATGGACATTATGAGTTTATTGTCATGCCGTTCGGTTTGACTAATGCTCCAGCTGTGTTTATGGGTCTGATGAACCGTATATTCTAGAGATATCTTGATTATTTCGTTATTATATTCATTGATGATATATTGATTTATTCAAAGAATATGATTGAACATGCCGAGCATTTGAGAACTGTATTGAAAATTCTGAGGGCTAAGAAATTGTATGTGAAACTGTCGAAATGTGAATTTTGGCTGAGACAGGTTGTATTTCTGGGTCACATTATATCTGGAGATGGGATTTCTGTTGATCCTAGCAAAGTTGAGGCCGTGATCAGTTGGCCGAGACCGACATCTGTGCCAGAAATATGCAGTTTTATGGGTTTGGCAGGATATTATCGTCGATTTGTTAAATATTTCTTGAGTATTGCTAAACCTATTAATCAGTTGACTTAGAAGAATGATCCATTTGTTTGGTCAGAAGACTGTGAGTCCAGTTTTCTTGAGTTGAAGAAGAGACTGACCAGTGCTCTGATCTTGACTATTCCATCAGGTACTGGTGATTTTGTCGTTTATTGTGATGCTTCTCACAGAGGATTAGGTTGGGTCTTGATGCAGCGAGGACATGTTATCGCTTATGCTTTGAGACAATTGAAGCCACATGAGACTCGCTATCCAATTCATGATCTTGAATTGGCAGCCATCGTATTTGCATTGAAGATATGGCGACACTGTCTATACGGTGAGAAGTTTGAGATTTATTCTGATCATAAAAGTCTGAAATATTTGTTTTCACAGTCAGAGTTGAATATGAGACAGCGAAGATGGCTTGATTTGCTTAAAGACTTCGATTGTGAAAAGAAGTACTATCCGGGGAAATCCAATGCAGCAGATGAACTGAGTCGAAAGGTATGTTCTTTATCCTTATCGACGATTGGTGTTTCAAATTTGATAGAAGATTGCTGTTTGTCTGGATTAGTATTTGAGACAGATTGTAGACCGCTGAGATTATATGCTGTTCAAGATGAACCAGAGCTGATTTTGAGAATTAAAGCGGCTCAGAAAGTTGATCAGAATGTTCAGAATTCTATATCGATGGTCAGAGCAGGGCATCGATCAGATATCAGGTACGGGATAGTGTATTGTATGTGAATAATCATATTGTTGTGCCAGATGTTTCGGATTTGAAACGACAGATATTGTCAGAAGCTCATAGCAGTCGATTCAGTATCCATCCTGGTGGCAGGAAAATGTATAATGATTTGAAAAGACAGTTTTGGTGGAAACAGATGAAAGCTGACATTGCTGAATTTGTATCCAAGTGTCTGAATTGCCAACAGGTGAAAGCCAAACGAAAGAAACCAGGAGGACTGTTACAGAGTTTGTCTATTCCTGAATGAAAATGGGATCACGGGATCACATTTTCATGGATTTTGTGACGAAACTACCGAGATCCTCCCGAGGTTGTGATGTGATTTGGGTCGTGATTGATAGATTGACCAAATCAGCATGATTTATTCCGTACAAGATGACGTACCGACATGATCAGATGGCAGAGATTTATGTCAGAGAGGTGGTCAGGTTGCACGGAGTGCCGAAGTCGATTGTTTCAGACCGTGATCCTCGGTTTACTTCGCACTTCTGGCAGAGTTTGTAGCAGGCTCTAGGTACGAAATTACACTTGAGTACTGCATATCATCCACAGATCGACAAACAGCCAGAGCGGACTATCCAGACACTGGAGGATATGCTGAGAGCTATAGTGCTTGATTTTAGCACTAATTGGCAGGATTCATTGCCACTTTTTGAGTTTTCGTACAACAATAGCTATCAGACGAGTATTTAGATGGCTCCTTTTGAGGCTTTGTACGGGAAGAAGTGCAAATCCCCTTTGTATTGGGATGATATCTCTGAGGTACCTGAGATTGGACCTGATATGATCAGAGATATGACTGAGAAAGTGAAGCTGATTCAGAAAAGAATGAAGGCAGCTCAAGACAGACAGGCCAAATATGCCAATGTTCGACGTAGACCATTGATATTTGAGGCAGGAGACCGAGTATTTCTGAAGATTTCACCTTTCAGAGGATTTGTCAGATTTGGCAAGAAAGGAAAACTGTCTCCACGATATATTGGGCCATACGAGATTCTCGAGAAGATAGGAGATCGTGCCTATCGACTCGCCTTACCGCCTTCTCTATCTGGGATACATGATGTTTTTCATGTATCATTATTAAGGAAATATCTTTCTGATGCTTCACATATTATTCAGCAAGACGAGGCCGAACTGGACGAGACATTGAGTTATTTCGAGAAACCGATCCAGATTCTCGATCGTAAAGAAAAGCAACTCAGAACGAAGACTATTTCGCTTGTGAAGGTTCAGCGGAGTCGTCAAGGCATCGAGGAAGCTACATGGGAAACCGAGTCAGAATTGAGACAGAGGTTCCCAGAGTTATTTCACTGACGTGAGTATTTTTATTTAGCTTCTATTCTCCATTCCTTATTGTATCTGATTTGATTACCAGTGATTTCGGGGACGAAATCGGATCTTAGGGGGGGAGAAATGTAATGCCCGAGAATTTGGTTATCGTAATCGGAGATGATTTGTTGATAATTGTGATGTGATTATAGACAGGACGGATCAGACCGGGATTTTATATCATATTAATCTGCGATTATTGATTTATGGATTGATATGATTATGAAAGGGCCAACCGAGACACAAAATGAGATTGCATGTGATGATGTATGTGCGAGGACAGTACCCCACGCGCATATGCACGGCACTGATGCACGCACATGCGCGAGGCAGGCAGAGGACCTCGCGCATATGCGTGAGACAGGGCGCGCATATGCGCGAGGAGGTGCATTGACGAATGCTATGTCCAGAGAACCTCGCGCATATGCGCGACGATGGTGCGTGCATATGCGCGAGATGCTGAACGGAAGCCTGCCGAGACCAGTAGATCTCGCACATATGCGCCGGTTGAGGTCGCGCATATGCGCGAGACGTGTTGTATAAGAAGCTAGCCACATGGCTTGGACATGCAATATAATGTGTAACTTGGTTTCATTCTTCAGAATTCTTCAAGAATCGTCATAGCTTTGAATTGAGATTGTACCGTTATGCCGTTGAAACAGAATTTGATTGAGTTATCATTATATCCAGTATTGATAGAGTGGTGTTTTGATATTATACCCCTTGATATTGTCATTGCCGATTGAGTATTGACAGATTCGAATCAGCGACTTCGACAGAGTCAGACTAACAAAAGAAAGGTATAAATCAATGTTGATTCGGGATTGCACAACTCGACTTAGATTTAACTTGAGTTTCCCAAAATCACATACTGAATTGTTATTGCATTGATGTTTGCAATTGAATGAAATCGAGATGCTTAGTCTATTGATTGATAGCAAAGTGTATATTGAGTCATAGGCGGAGATGCCTAGTCATTGGCAGGATATGCCAAGTCATTGGCGGATATGCCAAGATACTGGATATTTGATTTATATCGATGTTTTCTTAGGAGCGGATCGGCTTCAATCGCTGAGATTCGATATATGAGACAATGTCCAGAAACCGGATCCCTAGATTAGAGATGAGTCGAGTCGAAGATGACGAGTCCAGAGTTGATGTACAGTTTTATATTATTCATGTTTTCAGATTTGATACATGTTAATGATAACTGTTTTATGCTTTTATATATGTTTTATATGATTTCATGTTTACATTGTTTATACTGGGATGTATTTCTCACCGGAGTTATCCGGCTGTTGTCTTGTTTGTATGTGTGCATGACAACAGGTGGGGCAGGATCAGGATCAGGAAGAGGATGAGAGATTACAATTAGCGTGGAGATCCGGACTTAGAGTAGATTGATTTCAGTACTTGATGTAGTGACTGAATTTTAGTTTGAGATGAATAAATGTTGTACAAGACTCGTACGTTTATACTGACATATATATTAGATCGAGTACCTTACGTTTCCGCACTTGCATTTTAAAGAAAAAAATTTTATGTCCCACATTTCTTAATTGTTATTTTGAATCTTAATAATGATTAAGAAGATGAATTAGGTTCGGGTCCCCACACCCGAGGTGGTAGAAGAGGTGACGTATGAGAAGTTCTGTAACATACTGTATTTTTAAACTAATTGAATTTTTCGGAAAATTAAATTGTTTTTAAAATAATAAACTATTAATCTGCTGGTCTAAAATATTTGAAATAAAACAACTACAACCAAAGTTTTCAAAAGCACTTGTTTAAACATCGTAAAGTAATCCCGTGAAATTCAGAGTATTTAATTCGTGCATAAAAACTTCTTAAAACGTAAGCGGTCTGCGGGTTTAGCATCCGCGCAGTCCATGCCAACTCACTGGTCCCCACCTCTCGTCTCCTCGTACTTGTCCTCACCTGCATTGATCAAGTCTAGTGAGTCTAAAGACTCAACATGTATAAACTGAGAATAACAAGTAATACATAATGAAACCACATACATTTTAAAGTAAACCATACATACTTAAACTTGAACGAACATACATAAACATAGACGTGTCATCGTTTCATAAAATGTTTCATAAAAATACTTGCATCATACATAATTGAGCATACATAAAAATCATCATTTTGCGTAGAGATATGTTTCAAAGCAAGTGACCCGTAACATAAATGCGCCTGATCAGACTAAACCACAGTATTGGGCTGGCAGGGATGTTCACTATCACATACATAAGATCCCCGGTCATACTGTACCGGGTAGATTGGTCCCTGGTCATACTTTACCGCTTTCCAATCTTGATCAAAACCCGGTCATACTTTACCGGGTTGGAGAGGTCCCCGGACACGTTCTCCGGCTTCCAAACCCGTTCATATTTGGTCACAAGACATTTAGCATACCTAAAAAAACATTTTCTTTTTTCACGTCGAAAACACTTAAAACGTCGAGGGCTTTGTTGGAACGCTCTAGACATGCTGCCCTAATCACAGCAGCAAAGATTCAGAAGATCCCAACGAAGCCTGCAACCAAAACTTGAGAAAACATGAAGAACATGAACAAATTTTCACAGCTAGAGCGGTTTTACGATAAAAATCATCTATCTCATTTCTTATCAGGAAAAATTACAAATTTTTTATCGAACCGAAGATAACACAAAGTACTACAAATCATATATTGAAAACATTTCCAGAAAACTAACCTATAAGTCGCAGATTTCAAAATAACAGAGGGTGACGGGTTTTGTGACACAGAAATTTCACAGCTTGTGCGATTTTATGATAAAAACATATATCCCTCGTTTCTTATCCTAAAATTACGAATTTGCGATCAAAACGAAGATATCACAAATTAATACAAATCATATGGTGAAAACATTTCCAAAAAACTAACTTGTAAGTTTCATATTACATGATAGTTAGAATGCTAATACCCCAAATTCAATAAAATACACAAGTCTCAAATTTTCAAAGTTTAAAAATCCCCAACTAAACAAATTTCCCAATAAATTAAATTATGCTTTAAAAATTCTAAAACTTCATAAATCATTTAAAATAACAGTTTTCTTGACTTGAAATAAAATACTTTATTTTGCAAATCGCCCACATCGTCGCCGGTCTCTTTTTTCGATCCTGCATCGAATAATCGCTGAAGTGTAAGACTCCATAAAACGTTTAACATGCATCAAATAAACATATAATATTTTAAAATAATGCTAATCATAAATCGTGCATCGCTGAAATCATTTTTAAAATCAAATAAATAATTTTAACCATTAAATAAATGAATGGGTTTTACGTGTGCTGATTTTAGGGTCTACAAGTTTAGTCTCCGAACATCCATAAACATATCTTGTGTACTCTAACTGTTAACCCCTAGCTTTAAACTGATTCGATCAGTTCGAGTATCTATCAGTTCAGTTCTCACCATAACTGAACTGATACACTGGAGAACTGATCCCCCTTATCTTCAGTTAATTAGTTACACAAGATTAAAAGCTTTAACAGATCAGTTTAGAAATGAACTGATACACGGGAGAACTGATCCCCCTTATATCCAGTTAATTAATTACACAAGATTAAAAGCTTTAACCGATCAGCTTTCCCAACGAATGATTACTTCGGGTATTTTCCGCTTGGTTTGTAACCAAATTCGATGTAATTCATCGGTGTACACATTCTTAAAACACGAGCTATTACAACTCATCATGTTTTTAGAGGATTTTCCCGATCCATCAGTTTTTAAATTAGGTAAAACTTTTTATGGTATAAAGCAAGCTCCTAGAGCTTGGTATGACACACTGTCTAAATTTCTTGTTGATCATGATTTTATAATCGACACTGTTGAGAAACCTTTATTCAAATTCATTAAAGGGGATCATACCCTCCTTAGTTCAAATATACATTGATCATATTATATTTGGATCAACTAACTCCAAACTATGCAAAAAAAAAAATTCTAAGCTGATGCAGGATATGTTTGAGATGAGTATGATGGGTGAGCTGATATTTTTCATCGAGTTTCAAGTTAGATAACTTGATAGTGGAATTTTTATCAATCTAGCTAAATACACTAAAGAAATTCTCAAGAAGTTTAGAATGGAGAACTCCTCAACAACATCAACACCAATGAGCTCTTCAATCAAGTTGGACAAGGATGAGATTGGACCATCAGTTGATGTATCACTATACTGAGGACTGATCATCTCACTGTTGTACTTAACTTTTAACAGACCAAACATCATGTTTGTTGTCCGCATATGTGATATATTCCACGAAAATCCTAAACAATTGCCTTATGTTGCTGCTAAACGTATTTTGAAATATCTATAAGATACTCAACTATGGCATCAAAAATATTCAAGATTCAAGTTAATTTTTTACTCTGATGGAGATTATGCAGGTTTTAAGGTAGACAGGAAATGAACAAGGGGAACCTGTCAATTTTTAGGAGACAGAATGATCTCTTGGTTTAGCAAGAAGCAGACCTCGACAGATACCTCAACAAATGAGGTAGAATTATTAGCTGCAAGTAGTTGTGTGCAACTGCTGTTGATTCAAGGTGTTCAAGCAGATGAATCTCCAATCTTTTGTGACAATACAAGTGCTATAGCAATAACATTCAATCTCTTGGTGTACTCAAGGACCAATCACATTGACATCAGACATCATTTCATACGAGATCATGTCATGAAGAACGATATCAGATTGGAGCATGTCTCAACAGTTTAGTAAGTGAGAGACATCTTCACCAAGCCAATACCCGAGACTAAGATTTCTTATTTTAGAAATATTCTAAGTGAAACGTCTACTGCTTTACTACCACAGATTTTTTTTTAATGGCCAAGACCATAACCACATAAATCCAAGGAAAATTCGAAACCGACACTGTATAAAAACCATCCAACGAATGAATAAAATAACTGTAGGTATCAATTCTTGAAAATGTAACTCAGAGTCTACTGTTTTAAAAGAGAATCAAACATGATACCAAAAGTCTGTCAAATCCACAACGTATTAAAATTCATAAACATTTAAAAATATTGTTTTAACCAATGTCTCAAAAATAATATAGTGCGGAAGAAATGCAAGGTCCTCGGGTTTTCACGTGCACCCCCAGCTCAGCCTACTCTGTCTTCAGTGCCTTCTGTTTCCTCATGCACATGATCATCTTGATAGGATCGATTAAAGTATCAAGAGTTTTTAGAAGGGGGGGTTGAATAAACACTCACAATTAAAACTGATCTTTTCGAATTTTGAGTTCAATTTGGTGACAAACTGATTCTCGGAATCTTGTTGGTCAATGACAATCAGTTAAACTAAAGTAGTTGCGGAAAATAACTGACTGAAGGATAGAATACGAAACTGAAATAAAATAGGCAAGGGTTGTTTCTGGATGTTCGGAGAATTTAATTACTCCTACATCACCCCTTCTATCTCAAGGATAGGATATCCACTAAAAGACTTTGATCAAATACAAGAATTGTACTGACCCACTTCAGTTTGGACTTAACACTGCCAAAAACTGAAACTCTTAGTATTACAGAATGTTCTCAGTGCGTAACTGATCTTAGCACTATCGAATTTCAACGATTATTACAACTTGCTAATGAGCTCAAATTGTAGCCTTAACTGCTACGAATATATCAAGTAAGATTGAGCTGAGATTTTGACAGAGTGACAGCAAGCTTTTTGAATAGTGTTGACTCTCTCTTTTCTTCAGCTGTTCTTCTGTCATATTTATAAGCTTCTTTTCTCCAACGGTAACTTGAGATGAATTTGAATCTTTGTATCCGTTGATTTCTACTTGATTATTCCTTGGACATTGTTTGCTTCATTTATTGTGATGCGGCGTCTTAATTGCTTTCGCCGAAATGCGTTTTTCTAAGCTGTATTGATTGAAGTGCGGCGTTGCAATCTTCTATGTCTCTTGACGGTTGATTGTTCTTTCCTGAGATATGTTCAGTTGAAGGGTGCTTAGCATATGGCTGAATGTATCAACTGATCAGTCTCCAATTGATCAGTCAGTTGATTTCAGTTATTAAGTCCAGTTGGTGAGTTCAGTTTACTCGATCAGTTGGTTCGTATTTTCAGTTGATTCATATTTTGTCAAACGCCGGAATTTAGTTTCCAACAATTTCCCCCTTTATGGTGTTTGACAAAACTAAGTAAATAATAACTGAACATCTGAGCTCATTGTAGATAAAATAAGAGATTGAATTTCTTGAACTGAAAGAGATCTTAATTTAATAACAACTGAATCTAATAATCTAATTAACTGCTTCTGCTGTTTTCTGCTGTTTTTCAAGATGCTCTGTGATCTTTGATTTCTTCCCCCTTTTTGTCAAACAAATCCATCTTCTCAGATAATTTTCGAACGTCAGTGGAAAAATTTTTGATATATGCGGAGATACTTGAGACAGCAGTTTGTAAACAAGTCTGCAGCAATTCCATTTTTATTAGAAACAGAAGTTTCCAATCGCTCAATTCGTTGACTGATTATATCCTGAGTTGTATAGAGACTTTGAGCTAGACCTCTGTTATTTTTCATCTCAAGTACAGTTCGGGTAAGAGATTCCATGTTTGCTTGAATGACTTTCAGTTTTGCGGAGTCATATTCAATTGAAGAATCCAATTTGATAGTATGAGAGAATTGTGTGGATTTAATTTTCTTGATTTCAGTAATCATCTGCTGCATATTGTGCTGCATATTCTGGATTTATTCAAGAACAAGATCCATTTTTGTGGATTGAAGAGGAGGTGACTGATTAGATGTTCTTGGTTCATGTGAGACTTGATCAAAGACCACAATGGTTCTATCAGATAATATCGTTTCAGAGACAGTCTGTGCTGGAACATCTGTTTCAGTTACTGCTACTTGGACTGGAGGAGATGAAGATTGATGTTGATCAACAATTGGGCTATTCTGCTGAATAAGATTTTCAGTGAAAGGGTCATGAACTGCCTCCATATTTTCAGCAATCTGTTGATTTGGTGATTGAGTAGGCACCACTGTTTGCTCCTTTAGTTCAGAAACAGCAGGCTGAACTGGTGCTTCTGCTGAGATAGAAACCTCTTGAGTGATTTGATCAGTTGAGTGATCAACTTCTTCAGAAATGGTTTCATTATTCATAGATTCTGTCACTACTGCTTGAATTATTTCATCAATGTTGGTAAAATTCAACTCGGCTTCAGAGTACAGCTGATGCTCCATAGCAGATGATTGTGGCACATCCTGAACTGGTTCTTCAGTTGTAACAATAGTTTGTGCTGAGGATGGATCTTCCTGCTGAGAGGAGGGGTCTTCTTCTTCTTCTTCAGAGGCTTCCTTAGGAAGAACTAACTCCTGATCCATTTCCCACATTTTTATCTGAGCTTGCAAGCTAGTAAGATCTGTATCTAGCTGAGTGATCACAGCTCGATCATTATAGGCAGTTGGATTGGTGGGAATGTAGTTTGCCTTTAATTTCTCAAGCAGTTGAAATAGCTTCTTAGCTCGAATTTGATCAAAAAAATATGTTTTTATTTCCAAAGCCTGAACAATTGTAGCAGCTTTGACTATCTTGAGGATAATTGGTTCCAGTTTGATAAATTTGTTCAGCTGGGATTTCTTTTTCAGCTGCTTAGCAAAAATTTGAGTTCTATAGACGGTCCAGTCATCATAGATTTTAAGTTTTGATGCTGGCAAAATTATTAACATGTTCCCAAACAAGGTCAAAATGAGTTTGAATTGAATTGGATGGCCTGGGCTCTTCAATCAATTTGCCTTTGCCTTTTTCAGTACTGAGGATGTGTGGAATTTCCAATCCAGTACGAGTAGTATCCACCAGTTCTATAACCTTTATACCTTTGGGTCTGGCAGGTGCTAGAACGGTAGGACAATTGATGTGGATTAGAGGAGCTTTGATTCTAACTGTTTCCTTTGTTGCACCAGCTGAGATTTCTGGTGAAATAATCTTCAGAGGAACTGTATTGATAGGCTGTTGGGCATCTGAAGATATCAGTCTTTCAGTAGGAATTGATTCTACTGTGGTTGGTAATTTTGTCCTTTGTGTTCTTGGTTTCTTGGCAATTTTTGGAGAGGGCGTCTTCTCTGAATCGGATTCACTAATAATCAGTTTTCTTTTGACTGTCTTCAGTTGAGCCAATGTCTTCTCCTGTTTAACTGATTTGGGAGCAGCCTGTTGTGTCCCAATCTCCTTCTTGATCTTCACGAACTGATCAGGAGAGATATCTAGTTTAGTCTTGGGTGGCAGAATATTCTTCCCATTGAAAATTTTGAATTTAGATAATCGCTCCGAATCCTCAGCCACCAACCCTTTGACTTTCATCAAATAGCTTAGCGGCACTGCAAATCCTTTGGATTACTTGGTGGAGGAAAACATGTTCTTCAAGATACTAAAAATAAGTTGCTTCCGGTTGAATTTTCTTCCAGCCATAATGATCGTAATAGCTTGAAACTTCTCCAAATTCAGGGCAGCATACGATCCTGCCTTGGCCAATAGCCCTTTGGCTACGATATCAGCCAGCAACTGAACCTCATGCTTCAGTTCCTTCTTAGGATCGGAAACTTTGATTTTCCGTCCATCAACAGAGAGTGCAGTTTGCATTTCTTCAATATCTGATGCTTTAACATCAGCAAGGTGTACTAATCCATCAGAGGGTAATGAAAAGATTTCTCCGAAAGAATCTTCAGAAATGGTCACCGACTGACCATTAATAGTGGCAATGATGTTTCCATCAGAGTTGATATATCCATTTGAGTAGAGGTCTTGGAGTTCTTTTGGGTAAATCTCCTGTGAATATTGTCCCAAAAACATTCTGAGACCAGCAGATTCAATCTTCAGAAAGACGTTCTTAATTTCAGCTTCGTGAACTGATAAAACTGAGTTAAAATCAATGGCCATAGCGTTCAACATGTGAGCTGGGATTTGATTCGCCATTGCTGAGAGTAAGGAAACCTGAAATTTTGCGAAATACAAGCTCTGAGTGTATGAGTTTGCTCTGAGAGATGATGTACGCGTAAGAAAGAAAGCTGAATTGAAGCGGAAAATTATTTATATGTATGTGACTGTTTAGATTCTGGACACGTGTCAGTCCATCAAAATTTTGAATAAAAACGTGTGTTCGTGTGCTATAAGCGTGTGTACAATTTAAACGGTTCAAATGCTTCCACGTTTTCAAAATGAGATTCATCATTAGATAATAGACAGTCACGTCACTTGATTTGGAATATAATATGTTTTAATTAGTTAACTTATATGAGAAGATTAGTGAAATACCCAACTGAACGATCAGTTGTAAGACTGTGTCCTTTCAATTGAGAGTTTACTAACATTTTTCTTCTCAGTTAACCTTTTAAAATCATTATTCCTCCTTAATTCGTGCATAAAATAATTAAAGCGAATAAATTTAAAGGTCAGAAAAATTTTCGTTTGCTGAAACGTTGACGACCCTTCAGCTTCTTTGATATTCTGCTATAAATAGAAGTAAGACGATTAGTTTCAGTCATATTGGTGAAAATATTCAAGACGAAAGAATGGCAGATGCGAGTAGCTCGAGTGCTTCGCCATTTTTCTCTGGAAGCTAGGAAGGCTGTTATAGAAGACGAAGTCTTCTACAAGAGTCTTCCCTACTGGGAAAAGTTACAGGAGCTTGCGTTCCTGTATAATTCTGGAGAGGCTACCACTCCCGAACTGATGGCAGGGTTGAGAGAAGTGCGGGAGCACTTGAATATAGCTGTGTGGGTGGACATCTTCAAGGATGGTCATATCTATCAGCTGATGCTTCGAAAGGAACTGGAGATCCTTACTCGCATAGCTTCTTCCCACAGCTTTCTCAAGACATCTACCTCACCTCTATCCGTTTGGTTGAAAATGTGGATAATTGATGTGGAAGAAAAATATGAAGATGTAATCCAAGCAAATATTTATGGTTGAATGAAACATTTATTTTGGCTTAACTTTGTTTTTTTTTCTTTTTCCTGCAAATAATAAGTTACATTAGTTATTATATATGAATTACGATCATAAACAAATGAACTGATGATTTGTTAAGCGTTAAGTAATAAATGCCAAACTGATATAAGTTGATAATGAACAACTGATAGTTAAGAAGCCTCGGTAAATGAGAAAGACGCATCGGTTGATTTGAGTCTCTTCAGTTTCTTCAACATTTAAATTTCATCTGTCTATAAATAAGATGATAGAATGTGAGACAATAACATTTCAATATGTAGGATTCAAGTAACTCTGATGCATGCAGTAGTTCGCATATTCAAGTTAATGAGCAATTAAGTCCTTATTTAGAAGAATTGAAGAAGACAATGGAAGAATATGTCTTGATGAAAGTGATGTCAACATGGTTCAAGATTCATGATTTGCAGAGGGTAAGTAGTAGTGGTGCTGTTCCTACTCGTGCTCAAGCAGCAACAGCAAGAAAATACATTGATCGTTTTGAAGTTAGGCATGTTACAGATCTGATTGATGACAAATGTCTGTTAGAAGCAATGTTATTGAAGGAATGGCATGTGGTTGAGAAGATTTCTACAACTAGGTCATTTTCTAGAATCCAAATTTATGAGTTGAATGATTGGATTAGAGAATATTAGGATTCAGTTGGTTCTATGATATCTTCTGTAAACTGGGATCGATGGTATTCTTAATAAAGTATTATTTTCAATTTGTTGTGTTCTTATTTTCTGCAGATAATTCTATTAGTAAAGTAACATTAGTAATAATTTTAAGACAGATCAATTAACAAGAATATTGCGAAAGTAAGAAAACTTAGTCTCGGGTAATGGTTTGGTGAAGATATCAGCTGCTTATTGCTCAGTTGATATATACTCCAGTCTAATGTTCTTCTTCAAAGCATGATCTCTAATGAAGTGTTGTCTGACATCTATATGCTTTGTCCTTGAGTGAAGAACTGGATTATAGGTGATGGATATTGTACTCGTATTGTCACAAAATATGGGCGAATTATTTGTAATTACTCCATAATCTCTCAATTGTTGCTGGATCCAGATCAGTTGTGCACAGCAACTACCAGCAGCAAGGTATTCTGCTTCAGTTGTTGAGGTAGCTATAGATGTCTGCTTCTTGCTGAACCAAGAGATCAGCCTGTCTCCTAGAAACTGACAAGATCCACTTGTACTTTTACGATCAAGCTTACATCCTGCATAATCTGCATCTGAATATCCAACTAAATTGAAATTAGAGTCTTTAGAGTACCATAACTCAACATTTTGTGTACCCTTAAGGTATTTCAAAATTCTTTTAGCAGCTGAGAAATGTGATTGCTTAGGATTTTCTTGAAATATAGCACACATACACACAGCAAATACAATATCAGGGCGACTGGCAGTTAGGTATAACAATGACCCTATTAAACCTCGATATAATGTCGCCTCAACTGATATTCCCCCTTGATCAGTGTCCAATTTTACTGATGAGCTCAAGGGAGTATTCGCAGCTGAACATGATTCCATGCCAAATTTCTTCAGCAGCTCCTCTGTATATTTAGTCTGACTGATGAATGTACCAGTTTCCAGTTGCTTCACTTGTAGTCCAAGAAAGAATGTCAGTTCACCCATCATGCTCATTTCAAACTTATCCTGCATTAGCTTAGCGAATTTCTCGCATAATTTGGGGTTAGTTGACCCGAATATGATATCGTCAACATAAATTTGAACTAATAAAATGTGATCATTCTTAGTAAATTTGAACAAGGTCTTATCAACTGATCCAACAGAAAAATCATGATCAGTTAGGAATTTTGAAAGAGTTTCGTACCAAGCTCTGGGAGCTTGTTTAAGACCATATAAAGCTTTGTTCAAATGATATACATGATCAGGAAAGATGTGATTTACAAAACCTGGGGGTTGTTCAACATATACTTCCTCTTGTAGCTGGCCATTTAGGAATGCACTTTTGACATCCATTTGATAGACTTTGAAGTTCTTGTATGATGCATAAGCAAGAAACATTCTGATTGCTTCCAGTCTTGCAACTGGAGCATATGTCTCATCATAGTCAATTCCTTCTTCTTAGTCTGTATCCTTGTGCTACTAATCTTGCTTTGTTGCGTCCAACTGAACCATCTTTGTTCAGTTTGTTCCTGAAAACCCATTTTGTATCTATAAGAGTTTTTGAAACTGGTCTTGGAACTATGTTCCAGACATTGTTATGAGTGAACTAATTTAGCTCTTCTTGCATTGCATTTACCCAGTTAGGATTAGCAAGAGCCTCATCAGTTTTCTTTGGTTCTAGTTGTGATACAAAAGCTGAATGGATAAATAAATTTAGCATTTGATTGCGAGTTCTTACTGGATCAGATGGATTTCCTATTACCAGCTCAGGTGGATGTGATTTTCTCCATCTGTACTCAGTATTTGTTGTATCAGCAATTTCTTCAGTAGATAACTGAACACAGTTTTCAGTCTCAGTTGGTGCTTCGTCAACTGGTATTTGAATGTTATCATTATGCTCTATCAATTGATCATTAGGAATGGCTTCTGGTTCAGCTGATTGATCTGACACTTCTGGTTCGGGTGTTTGGAGATTGTTTTGATTAATATGATTGTCTTTTTCATCATCATCCTCCAAACTGATATCTGTAAATCGATCAACTAGCTCAACTTGATCAGTTGGCTTATTAGTTAGTTCAGTTTAATCGAAATCAACATGAGTTGATTCTTCAACATTTAGGGTTTTCTTGTTGAAAACTCTATAAGCTATACTAACTGATGAGTATCCAAGAAATATTCCCTCTGCAGATTTAGCATCAAACGCATTTAAATAATTTTTACCATTATCAAGGATAAAACATCTGCAGCCGAATATTTTGAAATAAGTAATTATACTTTTTCTTCCATGCCAGATCTCATATGGTGTTTTCATATGATTCTTATTAATCATTGATCTGTTCTGAGTATAACACGCAGTGTTTACTGCCTCTACCCAAAACCTTTGAGAAATACCAGAATCAGCAAGCATTGTTCTTGCAGCTTCTTTAAGGGTCCGATTTCTTCTCTCAGCTACACCATTTTGCTGAGGAGTTCTGGCTGCTGAGAGCTCATGCTTAATTCCAGCATTCTCTATAAAATTTGAAAGAGTTTGATTGATGAATTCAGTTCCTCGATCTGATCTGATTCGATCAATTCCAACTGATTTTTCATTTAAAAGTCTTTTGAAGAGCTTTATCAGTTGTGAAGCAGTATGGTCTTTAGATTTAAGAAAAATAACCCAAGTAAATCTTGAAAAATCATCCACGACTACCAAGGTGTATTTCATTCCCCCTAAGCTCATGACTGGTATAGGACCAAAGAGATCCATGTGCAACAGTTCTAAGCATCGGGATGAAGATTTACAACCCTTGTTTTTAAAACAAGATCGTACTTGTTTACCATACTGACATGCTGAGCAAAGTTTTTCTTTTGAAAAGTCTATTTTGGGCAAACCAGTTACAAGTTCATGTTTACTCAGATAGGCAATGGTTTTAAAGTTTAAATGGTTTAGTCTCTTATGCCACAACCAGTTTTTAGATGATTTGGAAGCAATAAAAAAAAACTGGTGCATAAGTTTGATCATTCCAACTGATTTTATATGTGTTTCCATAATGTTGGCCAGTTAGTATGATTTCATCAGTTGAAGTTTTGACTGAACATGAGTTTTTGTCAAAATGTACTGAGAATCCACTGTCGCATAACTGACTGATGCTGATCAAGTTATACTTCAGGTTTTCTACTAATAGAACATCTTTAAAAGTAAAGTTACCATGGATAAGTTTACCCTTACCCACAGTTCTACCTTTGGAATTGTTCCCAAAACTGATATTTGGACCACTGTATTTGATCAGTTGAGATAGCACACTTGCATCTCCTGTCATATGTCGCAAACATCCACTGTCCAAATACCATATTGAGTTCTTGTTTGTACCTGTTACCTGCAGTCACACACATAATATAATTTGGTACCCATATCTATTAGGGTCCTGAACTGATTAGTCCTTTAGGAACCCATACTTGGATTAGTCTAACAGGCTTTCCAGTAGCTGTATTCCAAATGGTTTTTCTCGGCTTTTGTGTGCTTGTGTGGTGTACGAATGATACAATATGTGTTTTAGCTTTATTCAACTGATTGTTCAGTCTATATCTCTTCTGAACTGGCTTGCAGTTATAGTAATTGGAATAGCCATTCGAATAGTTTTTGTAAAATCTCTTTGATGACTGACTTTGTGAATCAGTTGAGAATTTTTGACTATAACCAATCCCATATCTTCTAGCCTTGTTCATATTCTCAGTAGGTTGCTCAATCAGTTTACTGGGCTCAATTTGTTCTTGTACCACTGCTGATTTGACAAAGTGAATGTATTTCCCTTTGTCTATTGTTAGCTTTGGTTGAGTATCATTTGGATACATTTCTCCTTGAGTGTTGAACCCTAAACCAGTTTTATCAGAAACTGATTTTTATGAAATCTGCATTTCATTTAGTGCAGTAGATGATTTGTTCCAAGACTGAATAAGCTCAGTCTGTTTTGAGTTTTCAAGCATCAACCTTTATATTAATGACTTATTTTTGTTTCTTTCTACTTTTAACTCAGCAATTTCCCTTTTTAGACTCAACCCATCGACTGATTCATCAGTTTTGGTTTTATTGTCTGTGGGATCAGTTTGCTTTGCTTTGATTTCTTCAAATGATGATACAAGCTTTTGATACTCATTTACCATGTCATGTAGTGTTAGAATGAGTTCTTCTCGTGTGAAATCAGTTGAGCTGAAATCAAATACCTGGTTGCTAGATGATTCTTCTGCTGCATCATTAGCCATCAAGCACTTTACTTCCTCATCATCACTTGAACTGCATGAGTTTTCTGGTTCCGACTCTTCACTGTCAGTTTCTGCCCATTTAGATTTGTTTTCTTCAGCTAAGATTACCTCATGTTTCTTTCTGAAGACCTTCTTATCTTCCTTAGGTCTTCTTTTGCGTTCATATGATTTCTTTCTTCTGTCAGTTGAGCCTTGACTGTCCTTCTTGGGTTTAGGACAATCAGCAATGAAGTGACCTGATTTGCCACAGTTATAGCAGGCATTTGGTTCATCTTTGGAATTGTTCCTTTGGTATGGCTTTTGGAAGTTCCCTTGATTCTTTCTCATGAAGCTTCCGAATTTTTTGATGAATAATGACATAGCATCATTACTCAACTGCTCAGCAGATTTTTCGACTGAACTGATTTGTTCAGTTCTGACAGCAGCTAGAGCAGTTGTGGCTGCAGAGGTAGATGGTTCTCCTTCTCTGGTCTGCAGCTCAAACTCATAAGCCTTTAAATCAGCAAAAAAATCATGAAGTTCAATCTGATTCAGATCTTTGGACTCCCTCATTGCCATGGTCTTGACATCCCATTCCTTGAAAAGACCTCTCATTACTTTTAGTGCAATTTCTTTATTGGTATACACTTTTCCAAGTGCATTTAACTCATTGATGATACTGCTCACTCTTTCATCATACTTGTGCATTGATTCTCCTGCTTTAATTTTGATGTTATCAAACTTTTGAACAGCAACAGAAAGTTTATTTTCTTTGGTTTGATCATTTCCTTCACACACCTGGATCAGCTTTTCCCAAATTTCTTTGGCTGTTTTACACATCTTTATTTTGCTGAAAGTTACTTTGTCCAGCGTTTTGTACAGAATGTCTTTAGCCACATTGTCAAGATTTGCTTTTCTTTTGTCTTCAGTTGTCCATTCATTTCTGGGCTTTTCTATTCTTTGTGGTGCCCTTTCTGTTATGGCAACTGCTATATTTGCTTTTAGAATCTTCATGGGTCCATCAGTTATGACATACCACATGTCATCATCTTGTGCAGCCAAATGAGCCTGCATTCTGATTTTTCAATCATCAAATTCTTCTCTGGAGAACATGGGAATTTTGTTGAATGAAGTCATGCTGGCAAGTTTTTAGATCAAAAGTATTCAAGAACAAGATTCAACCGCTCTAATACCACTTGATAGGATCGATTAACGTATCAAGAGTGTTTAGAAGGGGGGGTTGAATAAACACTCACAATTAAAACTGATCTTTTCGAATTTTGAGTTCAGTTTGGTGACAAACTGATTCTCGGAATCTTGTTGGTCAATGACAATCAGTTAAACTAAAGTAGTTGCGGAAAATAACTAACTGAAAGATAGAATACGAAACTGAAATAAAATAGGCAATGGTTGTTTCTGGATGTTCGGAGAATTTAATTACTCCTACGTCACCCCTTCTATCTCAAGGATAGGATATCCACTAAAAGACTTTGATCAAATACAAGAATTGTACTGACCCACTTCAGTTTGGACTTAACACTGCCAAAAACTGAAACTCTTAGTATTAAAGAATGTTCTCATTGCGTAACTGATCTTAGCACTATCGAAATTCAACGATTATTACAACTTGCTAATGAGCTCAAATTGTAGCCTTAACTGCTACGAATATATCAAGTAAGATTGAGCTGAGATTTTGACAGAGTGACAGCAAGCTTTTTGAATAGTGTTGACTCTCTCTTTTCTTCAGCTATTCTTCTGTCATATTTATAAGCTTCTTTTATCCAACGGTAACTTGAGATGAATTTGAATCTTTGTATCCGTTGATTTCTACATTATTATTCCTTGGACATTGTTTGCTTCATTTATTGTGATGCGACGTCATAATTGCTTTCGCCGAAATGCGTTTTTCTAAGCTGTATTGATTGAAGTGCGGCGTTGCAATCTTCTATGTCTCTTGACGGTTGATTGTTCTTTCCCGAGATATGTTCAGTTGAAGGGTGCTTAGCATACGGCTGAATGTATCAACTGATCAGTTTCAACTGATCAGTCAGGTTATCTCAGTTATTAAGTCCAGTTGCTGAGTTCAGTTTACTTGATCAGTTGGTTCGTATTTTCAGTTGATTCATATTTTGTCAAACGTCGGAATTTAGTTTCCAACACATCTACATCAATCACACCTAGTGAATCTAAAGACTCAACACACCTGAACAATTATAACAAGTACATATGCATACCATACAACAGTGAAAAGTACTGTAACCAAAGCAAGTTTCGTGATATTTCAAAACATAAACATAAACATCAACACATCGGGTGATAGAAAATCATGTCATATCATATCATCATATAAGTATTAATTTTCCTTCATTGAATTCAGATAATTAGTTATGACTTTCATATCAGCTCTAGGTCGATAGATCCATCTACGTATAACTTTTGTACCCGACGGTGGGGACATAAGCGACACTCTCACCCGTCAATTGAGCATTGGCCTTAC
This sequence comes from Primulina tabacum, assembly GCF_025594145.1. Classification (NCBI taxonomy): domain Eukaryota; kingdom Viridiplantae; phylum Streptophyta; class Magnoliopsida; order Lamiales; family Gesneriaceae; genus Primulina; species Primulina tabacum. The sequence continues at coordinate 38,661,164 of NC_134553.1, read as the reverse complement.
ATGTTCGAGTTTGTATTAGTCACTACTGACTCACCTCCTTCAAAACATGTCATTGTACACATCACTTGTAAAATTCATTCATATACATACATTTTCTTAAAACCAAGCATGAAACGTATTTTTCAGCATTATCAGGAAAATTTATATTCATAATTCACATAACATTTAAAATATGCATTTTTAGTTATTAGGGCAATGTTAGGACTACTAACTCGATTCAAGTGCAAAATGACCATTTTGCCCCTGAAACCCTAATTTGAACATTTTACCCCTATACCTTAAAACTTCGACCCGAATCCATCCGGACTTATCAAGAAACCTTAAACCATACTTTTAATAATTTCTTAGACGTAAACTCGAGCTCATGCATTAAATTCTATAATTCGTTTTAAAACTTGGACCGGAGTCACGGTTTTAACCCGAACCAATCCGAAACTTATCTCAACTTTAACCATAGTTCAAATACTCCTAACCAAACCCCGTATGACCTAATTTAAATCATCTATAACCTCAGACATGTCGACATAACCTGCTGGAACACTCAAAACGAGCCATGCCCACTAAAAATGTTAAAACGCTTACACTGGACTAGCGCCTAGGCGCTGGCTGTGTAGTGCTACGACGCTTGGTAAGTGCCTAGGCACTATGCACCAGTGTTGTGGCTCTAAAATAGTCATGGCTTAAGCGCTGCAGCTTTGAAAGATCAGCGCTACGGCGCTAACTACCTGCGAAAAAGGAACCCGATCGGTCATGACTTTGCACCATACCAAGCATGTTCTAAACTATCTAGGACCATGACATTGTCTCTTCAAACCCTCTGGACACAGCCCATAAGCCACATGCACAACCCCTCAATCACACAAGCCATACACGCCTAACACCTCTACAAACCAAGTCATAAAGAATTCACTCGGATCCCCTATACCACATATTCCAGATCTTGTCGCAGCCTTTAAACCCTTCTAAATCTCTGTAAATTGTCTCTTACACAACCAAAACCCTGGCAGCTCCTTCAACCGTATCAAAAACTTGAGTTTCATAACAAGAAAATCCAACATGTTTATGTAAAACCATGTAACCAATGCATATCAATAGGTCCATAATATATCATGCAAATACAATCAAAATTCATAATAGGGTGTGAAAGATGAGAAAAACAAAGTTTTAGGGCGTGCTTTTGCGATTTTACGCTCGAAGAACAACGTAAATGATGCGAGAGACGGACACCGGAGAGATGGGACAACGTTACCTATTAAAATCCTTGCAAAAATCGCTCAAAAAATGCTGCTGGACGTGAGGTGCTGGTGCGGCCGAGTGAGGGGATGGGAGCTAGGGTTTTGGAGTGGAAGAACGAAGGAAAATGAAAATAATATTGGGCCTACTTTTTGAAATATTACGGAGCAATATTCTTGGCCCAAAATTCTACTAAAACAGGCCCATTAGGCCCATAACACGAACGTAAAATATTTGTTTTGGTACGTTTTTCAAAAATATTCCTCAAACCCTCAAAAAGAGCTCAATTTTTCAAAAAATCGACTATCGGTTTAAAATATAGCTCAACGTGTAAAAATACTCTGAAATTATTTATTTTCGAAAATTACAGAATAAATGCATCATATATTACATAATTAAAAATAATTATTTCATAAAAAATTTCCTCAAACTTTCCCCGATCTTCATTCCTCGTTCGAGCGTGAAATACTGCTAAAAGCCCAAATATATGCAACCTAGTAATTCATGAAATAAAAACACATAATCATGTCATAATCATATATTTAGTGCATTTAAATTAATAATTTATACATTTTAATAATACCATAGGTACTTATGCCTGGAGGTCCTGGGTTCAAGTATTGGGAGAGGCAAAATAAACCACTTTCCATGGGTGGGATATTCTATGAGTGATGTTGCATGGGCATGAGCTACGACTCATTTTGGACCATCTTAACGACCCATGACCAGTAGTAGTGCATTGGTATGGGCCGAGGTCATGTTGTTCAGACTAAATGGGCCGAGGCCCATGTTGTTCAGACTAATGGCGGCATGAGCTACGACTCATTTTGGACCATCTTAACGACCCATGACCAGTAGTAGTGCATTGGTATGGGCCGAGGTCATGTTGTTCAGACTAAATGGGCCGAGGCCCATGTTGTTCAGCCTAATGGCGGCCATTAGGCTGAACAACATGGGCCTCGGCCCATACTCATGCACCACTACTATTCATGGGTCGTTAGGATGGTCCAACATGAGCTGTAGCTCATATCCATGCACTGTCACTCATAGAATATTCCACCCTGGAAAGTTGTTTCTTTCGCCTCCCCCAACATTTGAATCTAATACCTCCAGGCATAAGTATCTATATTCTTAAAGTGTTGATATCAATTGTACCAGAGCTGGTCACCGGCATGGAACACCGTGAAATAAGTGCTATGCGGGGCAAAGTACTACGTGAATGGGAGCCACCTCTTGAATCTGCGAGGCAAAGTGCAACATGACGGGAGCCATCTCTTGAACCTGTAAGAGCCATCTCTAGATTCTCGGTGCTGGTGGATTGAGGGGTCAGGCCGTGACGAGGACATCGCATTCTGATGAAGGGGTGATTGTGATACCTATTTTCCCACATGGTAAAAATGAAAGATTTAAAATGAGTTTATAATGAGCTACAATAGACTTCTATAGCAACTTGGGTTAATCATTTTCGTAAAGGGAGGACGAATACGAAGTATTGCTATCGGGGCCTATTGTGTAGTCACAGGCCCAGGAGCAGGCTCGAGCTCGGGCTCGGGGCGTGATACTAAGACTTGTTGATTTAAATTAATATTGCACATTTTTAGGAGGAAATTACAGATTAAGCTGATAAAACAACAGTCGGATTTATAATCTCAAGCTGACTGACAGCTCAAGCTTATGATCCGTTCAATCTTATCATATAGCTTTCATATGTTGATATTCACCTTGTACCAATTTGATAAGAATGGTCAACTCTACATTTTATATGACCTTTAGTATTTATTACAAATCAGATTTAATTTTGAAAGACATTTATTTACCGTTTTAATTGTACTATTACACTATTTTCCTATTTTCAAAATTTCAAATTTTCTCCACAAATATGCTGAGACGTGGACTGGCATGTTTGTCTCGTATGTGACCATATATATGCTAATATGATTTCACCGACTCAGTTACTATCTTCTAATTAACTTCTTCACAAGCTTATGTTTTCACAACATTCTTGTTCTCAAATCACTACTATCAAACATGTCTTCATTCACTAGAAGCGATCTTCAGGTCAAATATGATGTTGTCTACTTGCTATTTGATGATAGCATGGTAGCTATGTTTCGAACATCAGAAGACAATGGACTAAGGGATTCCTCGATTGTGCAAGTCATTTATGAATAAGGCCTCTCTCACATTTTCTCCTATGCCAAAATTAAAGATGAGGCAGTGATATGCACTATTGGTGATCATACCATCTACATCAATCAACAGTTCTTCACTGAAACATTCGGACTTCCAACAAAAGGGATCACATAGTTCAAAAGACTGCACTCAACAACGATAGAAGAGATGAAGATCAAGTTTTTTTGACGGGTGTGCCTCTCAAAACATTTGGCAAGAAAAAAGGACATAGATATTGAATTTAGGATGTTGAATGACATTGTGGCAAAGTAACTCACATATACAGAAGGATCATTCGATGCCTTCATTGCTGAGCTCCTTGAGATGATGATAGTCATTACTGCATGTATCAAGATCAATTGGTCTGTAATCCTACAATATTCTGATAGCAATTATCTCCACGCCAGACAAGCAACACCAAGGATATGTTTGTTGGATCCCGGTTTTCTACACGCCCAAACGCCGCGGAAGTTTTAAAATTTTTATTTATTTATTTTAACAATCAAAATATGTTTTGTTATGGGCGCTCGTATGATTTTAACAAAAACATTCATAGGATGTTTAGAAAATTATACCTTTGTGAATTAGATCACGTGGCTCCAACTAATCCGGTATAAACGGATTAGCTCTTGATGAATCCCTACGAACTTTCTTCAAGAGACTGCTTTCTTCTAATCAGGTCCACGACTAGAAATATTTGTTCCACTTCTAAATTGCACAAGAAATTTAGAAGAAATTTTGCGTAGAGATTGAACACGAAGAAGAAATCGACTCAACACAATAAGCCGAATTTTTCTTGGTTTTGAGAGGAAATTTTCGAGAGCAGCACTTGGAAAAATTGGGAATAGCCGAAAGACCTTTTTATTGTTGATTAGAAAACCAAAAAACCCTCGATTGCATGCCATATCTTAAGGATAAGAAAATCCTTATTTTAATACTAATAATTCATTTGCTTAATTAATTGAATTAATTAAGTCAATGAAATATTCTTATTGCATACCAAATCTTTTTCTTTTCCAAATCACCGAAAATGTTTCGAAAAACTTGTGGGCTCATAGAGACTAGGGTTTAGCTCATCTACTATATATTTTTAATCAAGTGATGACCTAATGCACATAATTAACATTAATGGGCTTGATTAATTAATTGGGCTAGTCCAACTAGTTTAATTAATTAATCAAAGTCCATTAAAAACTTTAATCATTTAGTATGTTGGACTTGTACTCCTACAAGCCCATTAAACATAATTCTCACTATATTTAATTTAATATTTAATAAACTCAACGTTTGAGCTTAATAAATTAAATTAATTATAAATTCAACATTTGAATTTATTATTTAAATTATAAATTCAACTCTTTGAATTTATCACTTCCAAAATTTAATATTTAATAAACCCAACTTTTGAGTTTAATAAATTAAATTATCAAAATTTATAAATTCAACTCCTTGAATTTATTTTATCCAAATTTCATAAATTCAACTTCTTGAATTTACTATCTCATAAATTCAACTCCTTGAATTTATTTTCTCAAAATTTTGTTATCATAAATTCAACTCCTTGAATTTACTATATCATAATATAAATTCAACTCCTTGAATTTACTATATCATAATATAAATTCAACTCCTTGAATTTATTATCTCAACGGGAACAAACGATCCAGTGCTTGTGTGACCCTCAATGGTTCAGAGATACAGCTAGTCGTGCGTTCACAACTCTTTGTGATTCAGGACATAATCCTTTATTCGGGCTTACCCTAGTTAGCCTCATTCTTTTCATCAACACCTTGATCAAGAATGTCAGAACTCATTTCTGATTGAACCCATCGAATCATGGTAAGAGCGTCTAGTAGCATCGCCCCATGATCCCCTGGGTATCACTGATAGTGCCTGCAAGAACCAGTCGATTATGATTAACGTACAGTACGGTCCCTTCATCTCATATATCCCGATCGAATCTGCAACCATTGGTTCATCGAGGGTTGCAAAATAATTCGATAACTATGTGATAACTATAATAGTGGCATCGCGTGTACTATTTGACAACTCCTTCTCTAACGTACATCTCTTACTCTGGCCAGAGATTTCATGCACTATTATTTCATCAGAACACACAGGATATCCACACCCGTAGGTGAGCGGTGAATCCCCGACTACAATGCACTGGCTCCTATATGTGTCGCAACTGTACCCAACCTCGCCACCTGATGACTCTCCTGGAGCCGGTAAACGAGTCAAAGCACAGCCCTAGTATATAGAGCCTCAGTGTTGTCCCAGGTAGTAAGGACTAATGGTGTACAATCATAACCACGGACTTATCCTCTCGATGAATGATAACCACTTGGAAAGTCCGAGGGAGGATTGTTCGGTATAATCATCATATGACTACCCATCTGCATGTTTGGACATCTTCATGCCCTTACCAGGAAACGCAGTACAAAACATCACAGATGCTAGTCTCGAGCTCAAGCGGCCTTTATCCCTGTTTTAGGCGGCTGAATCGACTAGGAACGAATTTAGAATATGCAGTGTTTACAAATGAGTTTCAACATCGAATTACGATTCATTTGTATTAAAGCATAATCAAGGACTTTATCTATGCTGTTTGCATGGGTATACAGATAAAGTATAACAAGACCATAAAAAGTTAAATTATATTAAAATAAAGATTGTTTATTTCACTTGAGTCAATAAATTCCCTAGCCAACCGTTGGCTTACAGGGCATCTACTCTAACAATCTCCCACTTGCCCTAGAACCAACTACCCAATTCCATTGCTTCGCGATGCTACTCAAACAATGGTGCTGGCAAGGGCTATATAAGTGGATCAGCAACATTATCTGCAGAGGGGACTCTTTCGACCGATATGTCTCCTCTTCCCACTATCTCCCATATGATGTGGAACTTTCTCAGTACATGTATGGATCGGTGATGAGACCTTGGTTCCTTTACTTGAGCAACGGCACCAGTGTTGTCCCAGTACAACGGGACTGGATCAACTCTATTAAGAATAACGCCCAACTCTTGGACAAAATTCCTCATCCAAACTACCTCTTTGGCTGCATCAGATGCAGTAATGTATCCAGCTTCAGTGGTGGAATCCGCAACGGTGTCTTACTTGGAACTTTTCCAAGAGACAGCCGCACCATTGAGCATGAATACAAAGCCAGAGGTTGATTTCGAATCATCTACGTCACATTGGAAGCTAGAATCAATGTAGCCTTCCAATTTCAATTCTCCACCCCCATAGACCATGAACAAGTTCTTAGTCCTTCTCAAGTACTTAAGAATGTCTTTCACGGCCTTCCAATGCATTGGACTAGGGTTTGCCTGATATCTGCTTGTAACACTCGGAGCGTAAGCAACATCAAGACGTGTCTATATCACACCATAAATGATACTACCAATGGCTGACGCATATGGAATACGTGTCATCATCTCTATCTCTTCATCAGTTTTGGGACACATAGCTTTTAGATAGAGTAATACCATGACACATTGGTAAGTATCCTCTCTTAGACTCTTCTATAGAGAATCGTTTTATAATGGTATCGATATAGGTGGCTTGGGTGAGTCCGAGCATCCTCTTGATCTATCTTTATAGATTTGTATTCCGAATACATATGATGCTTCACCCATGTCTTTCATGGAGAATTTACTTGCTAACCATATTTTAGTTGATTGTAGTAATCCTACATCATTCCCAATGAGCATGATATCATCAACATAAAGTACTAGGAATGTCACTGCACTCCCACTAACATTCTTGTACACACATGGTTCCTCAGGGATTCTTACCAAAACCAAACTCATTGATAGTGTTATCAAATCTGAGGTTCCAACTCTTTGACTCCTGCTTGAGGCCATATATTGATCTCTGAAGTTTGCATACCTTATGCTTACTTCCTACTGATGTGTATCCCTCAGGTTGAGACATATAAATTTCTTCTTTGATGTCTCCATTGAGGAATGCAGTCTTTACATCCATTTGCCATATCTCATAGTCATACCATGATGCTATGGCTAGTAGTATTCTAACGGACTTAAGCATAGCAACTGGTGAAAAAGTTTCCTCATAGTCAACTCCTTGACTTTGAGTATAATCTTTTGCAACCAGCCTTGCTTTGAAGGTCACTACCTTCCTATTCGCCCCAAGCTTTCATTTGTAGATTCAATTGCACCCTATGGGAACGATTCCCTCAGGTTTATCCACCAATGTCCAGACTTGGTTTGAATACACAGAGTCCATTTCTGACTGCATGGCTTCAAGCCATTTGGTTGAATCAGTATCAGACATTTCTTCTTGAAATTCATTGGATCACATCCAACACAATGCTCATCACGGCTTTGTTCATGAAGAAGCGTATATCTTGCAGGTGGTCTAATAACCCTATCAGACCTTCTAGGAGCTTGTACTTGAACTACTGGTTGTTGGGGATTAGGTTCAACTACTATAGTTGAGGAAGTATCTTGAATTTCTTCAAGCTCTATCATCTTGCATTTTCTATCTAATAGAAATTCCCTTTCCAAAAAGGTGGCATTTCTTGAAACAAACATTTTGCTTCATTGGGATGATAGAAATAATATCTAACAGAATTCTTTGGATATCCTACAAAGTAGCACAAAGTGGATCTACTATCCAATTTGTCTCCCACTATCTGCTTCACGTAAGCAGGACATCTCCTTATTCTCATGTAAGAATATTTGGAAGTTTTTCTCATCCATATCTCATATGGTGTTTTATCCACTGCTTTAGTATGGACATTATTCAACAACAGTGCCGCAGTTTCAAGCGCAAAGCCCTAAAACGATGTAGGCAATTCAGTAAATCCCATCATAGATCGAACCATTTCCAACAATTTTGATTACGACGTTCAGAAACACCATTCAATTGTGGTGTTGCTGGTGGAGTTCACTGTGATAGAATCTCATTCTCTTTTAGATAATCCAAAATTCAGCACTTAAGTATTGTCCACCTCGATCAAATCGAAGTGTCTTAATACTTCTTTCCAGCTGATTTTCTACTTCAGATCTGAATTATTTGAACTTTTCAAATGCTTCAGATTTGTGTTTTATCAAATAAACATACCCATACCTCGAATGGTCATCAGTAAAGGTAACGAAGTAGGATTGCCCATATTTTGTGCTAACACTTAGCGGGCCACAAATGTTTGTGTGGATCAAATCCAATAGACCATGCGCACGTTCCACGTTTCCATTGAATGGAGTCTTTGTCATTTTTCCTTTTAGACAGGATTTACAAGTAGGTAGAGAATTTATGTCTGACAAGTCAAACATGCCTTCTCCCGCTAGCTTGTGCATCCTTCTTTGGGAAATATGACCTAGTCTAGCGTGCCATATTTGTGCGGGATTTGGATCATCTAACTTTCTTTTGTTTGTTGTTGAAATCGTGTTTACTTGGACATTCACTTATCATTTCCTGAACATTTCTAGCGCATATAATTTCTCATGTCCGGGCTTCTTGCAGTGAAATAAATATGTTCTGACTTATCGGGCTTTGTAGGCCCTTTAATGTCCTTCAGAGTTTGCCTCTTATTGGGATTGTTTTTCTTGTGAGGAGCAGGAACATTTCTTTCCCTTACCTTGTGGGCCATTTTTCGTCTGACGAGAGGCCCATTAGAAAACAACAACTCCCTGAGTTATGATGATCTCATAAGTTATAAGCGTATTGACCAGCTCTTCAAGGCTATCATCTGTCTTATTCAAATTGAGGTTCACCATAACCCCGTCAAATGAGGAAGAGAAAGAAAACAAATTGATATTATCTAGTAACTTGTTAGGAATCACATATTCCAGGCCCACCATATTCTCAATAAGCACAGTCATATGTACACCATGCTCATGGGCTAGAGCCTCATCTTGCACGTGTGTAGTCATGAGCTCCTTGAAAGTAGTGTGCATCAAGAAAGTAGTGTGCATCATCGTATAAGTTTCATGCACCATGCAACTCTTGCACGTGCATTCGAATGTCAGCAGCATTCAAAATTTCCTCAAGCTGTCCCTACAGTTCATTTGACATAGAAGCGAGCATGTTATACTTTAGCTTGCATACTATGGTCCTACCATCTTGCATGCTTTGTCAGTTCAGCAGGACTGACAATAGTGTGTATGCTATTTTCTCCGAATTCAGAACAATTTTCCCAACCAGTCTTGAAAATTAGATTCAATTAGCTTGTTAATAATAAAAATGGATTACGTGACGAAATCGAAAATATACTGATACGGAAACAGAATAATGGTTGCTGATCATTTTAAAAAAAATTTAAGATATAAAATATGGATTTTATTTTATAAATCTCTCTCCCACTATTTTGACATTTCCACCATCCTCTGATGAAAAAGGGAAATCGTATTTCCTTAATGGGTACGTAGAGTCCAATTAGCCAATTATAATCCCGAATAATATCAGCCAATTATAATTTCTAAAAGGTAGAATCCAATTGCATCCCTATGCAACCTCCGCGTGTTTTGCCTCACGTTTAATAAGGACCCAATAATATGATGCCGTTTATTTTCGTGTATCAAACCGACCCATAAATATTGAATTGCAGTAGACGGTCGCCATGAGTTCCCCCAATAATATGAGCCGAAGTCATGGGAGTTTCACTCAATTCACATCATATGCCCGGTGGAAGTCACAGCTTTCCGGCGTCCAGGCCTCCACAATAATATGAGCCAGACACTGTCCTCGGGTAGCGATCAACATGCAACCACGGTTGATGGAAGACAAGGAAAAATTAAACTCTTTTGATTTTTACTTTTACGGTTTGATATGAATTTTGAATCGTATTCAAAATGAGGGATTTTAATTTTAAAATTTGTCTCATCATTTTAATTTAAAAATCGCGTGCCATGATTGTATGTTTGCCAAATTCATGCAACTATATTATCTAATAATATACATACATGCATACTACTATACATCGCATATATCATAATATGAAATTCAACAATAAATAAAGATGATCGATCGCCAACACTATTAGATCCATGTGAGCCAAACATGGATCCAGGTCCAAAACCTAGGTGAATGCAGGGATGCAAATGCAACTATTACAAGAGCTTCCAATATTTTACATGTCTTCATCTCGTTCATCGGGCCCACCATCTTCCAGTCTTGATCTCCCACTATTTCTTATAATTACATTTAAATAGCCATGACACATAAAGGATACATCTCATGGGGTGGGAACGGGCCATAAACCAGGCCCACTATCAAATATTAAAAAAAATGAATAAAACAGTAAAATATCCTAACATACACCTAACAAATTGGTCAAGGCTCTCGATCATCCTTCATGCATTTAATTTCAAATATCAACATCAATTTAATTAAACAATTTGATTAATTGATAAATCATATATCTAATAATTTTATCAATAACCACCACAATTATTAAAGAATTTTTATTTTTTTTTTTGAAGGAAATTATTAAAGAATCTAATAAATTAAATAAACTCCTTTATTTAATTTTCAATTAAATCAATAATAATTGATTTCTTATAAAACTCATTTTTACCATAAATAATTAAAATCATATTCAAATTATTTATTTTACAAGAAAATTATGAATTTTCCAAAATTCAATTTTTTAAAAAGAAAAATTGAAACAATTTTCAAAAATATCAATTTTGCCCAAAAATTTGAAAAATCAGAAAATTGCACCATGAGCCCAAACAATTCAAGCCCACCATTTAGCACGCTTCCCGAGACGATCCCGGGCAGCCGCCCGCGCTGGCCGCCCGCTGCCCGAATGTTTCGGGCAGTGGCGGGCCTGCGCGCACAAGCACGCGCGGCGTCGCGCGCACGCCACTCGCGCATACTAATAATGCTTACTTACGAGTTCATTCAATTCCTTAGGACGTTCTAAAATTCCCATGACCCGACCTTGTAAATCATCGTACTAAACCATGACCTCAAACCCCGAACATGCTATATAAAATTTTTCTCAAAGTATGAAGGACACAGACCCCTTGCTTAGGTCCGGGTAGGGGTCCGGGTCTGTGCGCTAAAATGTGTCGTGCGGAAAAAGGAAGGCACGGACCCCGTGTCTAGGTCCGTGTGGGGGTCCGTGTGTGGGCGCAAAAGAAGAACTCGCGAAGGAGAAGGGACACGGACCCCGTACTAGGGTCCGTCTAAGGTTCCGTGTAGGCTCGGGAATTTGACACTTCGAAAAGAGCAAAGGCACGGACCCCGTGTAAGGGTCCGTGTACCTGCGGTAATTGGAAACTCTCGAAAATTCTGAACACGTAATGTTTGTCATTCTAGACTCGATTGTACGGACCATGAACCGACACCCTGAGACCCATCCTAGCATGCCTTAACACCCAACAAAATTCATACAAACTCCCAAAGTAACGATGTTCACCCTACGACGCATATCATTCAAAAACGTGGCAATTGACATTGAAACGTTTCCTACGACTTTTAAGGTACTCGAGTGCCTATCGACACTAAATGACATAACAAATAACAACCCAACATCATACTAAGCATACCTAGACACAGCAACGATCACCCGTCGATCCCCAACGAAGCCTGCAACAATAAAATCTCAAGAACACATCAATACATATTTTCTGAAACATGCAGTTTGAGCAGCCCCACGAAAAAACACCATAACTCACTCAATTTTTATCCAAATATTTCGAATTTACTGTCAAATAAAAGATATCAAAGAGTTCTACAATTTTCACGTTGAACGTTTTCTCAGAATCACGATCGAAAAGTCGCAGTATTTAAAAGGACAGTAAAACCGTGATTTAAGATCTAAAAATCGTTTCAAAATTTATTCAATTGTCAAGGCTCAAACTTCTACACATCACACATGTATTTTTAAGCATAAATAATAACACAACGCATAATATGACGAGATCGATGCAGAAATAACAGATTATACGTGTCTTTTGATATTCAAAAATACCGTGACGACGATACCAAAGCAGGGAGAGATGTGAGGTTGATCCGGGATGATCGTGGCGCTAAAATCTTGCAACGAAATTAAAGAAAAGTTGCTGGAAGGTTTGAAGGAGAGGGGCGGCCGCTTCTTCGATGAAAACCCTAGGTTTTGCACTATCAAAATAATAAAAATCTGAATTGTGAATAGTGTGTGTGTGTTTTACGGTTTATGGTGTGTAAAAACGTGTAAGTGTATGTGGGTGTGTGTAACGTGTGTGTGGATTTTTGATTAGGAGAAATTAGTGCTAAATTAACTAAATTAAATACTAATTAAATGTTAACACACACTAATTTAATCAAACTCCTCATTTAAAATGATTACACACTAATTTTAAAAGTTCCAAACTCTTAAATTACTAATTACATAAATAAGGTTTTAAAATGCTAACACTAAATAAATTATTTAAAACTCCCCATCCTTAACTTAAAATAAAATATCATCTTTTGAAATTGCCAAAAATAGTCACCGGGTCTTTTCCTCAATCCCGTCTTGAATAATCGCCTGAAACATGAAACTCGAAAAACATTTTAACGTGCATCACATAAACATGACTAATTTAAAATAATGTATTTAAATAAATCATGCACTATTAGGACTCGCTTTAAAATTAAATAAATGCTTTAATAATTAAATAAATGCATGGGTTATACTTGCACTGAATATTTGGGCACTACAGTTCCTCCCCCACTTATAAAAATTTCGTCCTCGAAATTAAGTCTTACCAAACAACTCCGGGTAGCCAAGTCTCATATCTGCCTCTGACTCCCAAGTGGCTTCTTCAACTGATTGGTTTAGACACCGGACTTTGACTAGCTAGTCACCTTGCTCCGGAGTCTGCGCTCCTGCCTGTCTAGTATTTGAATCGGCCTCTCCTCATAAGACAAGTCTGGAGTAAGCTGCAACGGCTCATAGCTCAGAATATGCGAAGGATTAGCTAGATACTTCCTTAACATCGAGACGTGGAACACATTGTGTATCCCGGCCAGATTCGGCCGAAGGGCAACACGATAGGCTAGTGTCCCAACTCTGTCAAGAATCTCAAACGTTCCAATAAACCTCGGACTCAGCTTGCCTCTTTTCCCGAATCTCATAACGCCCTTCATGGGCGCTATCTTTACAAAAACGTGATCACCTACGGCAAATTCGAGGTCTCTTCTCCTCTTATCGGCATAACTCTTTTGGCGACTCTGGGCGGTCTTCATTCTGTCTCGAATCTTGACCACCACATCTGTAGTATACTGAACCATCTCCGGACCAAGTTCTGCTCTTTCACCAACCTCATCCCAATGAACTGGTGATCTGCACTTCCTTCCGTACAACTCCTCGTAGGGGGCCATACCTATAGATGCTTGGAAACTGTTGTTATAGGTAAACTCCACTGGAGGTAAATTTGATTCCCAAGTCCCCTGGAAATCGATCATACAGGCCCGCAATAAATCCTTCAAAATCTGAATCACTCGCTCAGACTGGCCATCTGTCTGCGGGTGAAAAGCTGTACTGAAAAGCAATTTCGTCCCCATGTCTGCATGTAAGCTCTTCCAAAAGAACGATGTAAACCTTGGGTCCCTGTCGAACACAATAAAAACTGGAACTCCATGCAATCGGACTATCTCCTTGATATAGAGCTCCGCATACTGCGTCACGGAGAAAGTCATCTTCACTGGCAAGAAGTGTGCCGACTTCGTGAGTCGATCCACTATAACCAAATAGAATTGGATTCCCTGACTGAACTTGGTAAACCAACCACAAAGTCAATGGTAACATTCTCCCATTTCCACTCTGGGATGGGGAGTGGCTTAACCAATCCTGCTCTCCTCTGATGCTCTGCCTTCACCTGCTTACAAGTGAGGCATTCAGACACAAATCTGCAGATGTCTCTCTTCATCCCTGGCCACCAATACAGAATCTGTAGGTCCTTATACATCTTGGTACCTCCTGGGTGAATGGAATACGGAGATGCATGTGCCTCTGTCAGAATATCCTATCTGATCGAATCAACGCTAGGCACCCACATTCTGTCTCTGTATCTCACAATATCATTTGACACTGTGTAAAGTACACTGCCCTTGGCTTCATCCTTCAGCCTCCATTTCTGTAACTGCTCGTCTGAAGGCTGACCTGCACGAATACGGTCTAGCAGAGAAGATTGGACTGTTTGATTAGACAACCTCGGAGCTCTACCCTTGCGATACACTTCTAAACCAAACCTCTGAATCTCATACTGAAGAGGTCTCTGCACTGACAACTGAGCTATGACTGCAACTTTCCAGCTCAAGGCATCTGCGACGACATTAGCCTTTCCCGGATGGTAGCTAATCTCGCAGTCGTAGTCTTTCACCAACTCTAACCACCGTCTCTGTCTCATATTCAGTTCTTTCTGTGTGAAGAAATACTTGAGACTATTGTGATCCGTGAATATCTGACACTTCTCGCCGTACAAGTAGTGTCTCCAAATCTTCAATGCAAAGACGACGACGGCTAATTCTAACTCATGCGTCGGATAATTCTTCTCATGCGCCTTTAATTGTCTGGAAGCATAAGCTATCACCCGACCCTGCTGCATCAAGACTGCGCCTAAACCGAGCTTAGATGCATCGGTGTATAGCACAAAATCACCTTGCTCTGTTGGCGTGGCTAACACTGGTGCTGAAACAAGAGCTTGCTTCAAAGTATCGAAGCTCTTCTGACACTCGTCACTCCACACGAACTTAGCATTCTTCTTGGTCAGTGAAGTGAGTGGCACTGCTATCAAAGAAAACCCCTGAATGAACTTACGGTAGTAACCGGCTAAGCCCAGAAAACTGCGGATCTCAGAAGCATTCCTAGGTTCAACCCATTTCTTAACGGCTGCTACCTTTGCTGGATCCACCTCAATTACACTGCTAGACACTATGTGACCCAAAAACGCTATCTTTTCCAACCAGAATTCACACTTACTGAACTTCGCAAATAACTTGCTACTCTGCAAGGTCTCCAAAACTGTCTTCAAATGCTGGCTATGCTCCTCCTGACTCTTCGAGTAAATGAGAATGTCGTCAATAAATACTATGATGAATTGATCAAGGTAAGGCTGAAATACTCGATTCATCAAGTCCATGAAAATTGCTGGAGCATTCGTCAGTCCGAACGGCATCACTAGGAACTCGTAATGCCCATATCTGGTCCTGAAGGCTGTCTTGTGCACATCTGCATCCTTCACCTTCAGCTGGTGATACCCTGATCAAATATCTATCTTAGAGAACACCGTGGCTCCCTGCAACTGATCAAACAAGTCTTCGATCCTAGGTAGTGGGTACTTGTTCTTTATCGTTACCTTGTTCAACTCTCGGTAATCGATGCACAGTCTCATGCTCCCATCTTTCTTTTTCACAAAGAGCACTGATGCGAACCACGGTGAGAAACTAGGGCGGATAAACTCCTTGTCGAGAAGCTCCTGAATCTGCTGCTTGAGTTCTAACATTTCAGCTGGAGCTAATCGGTACGGTGCCTTAGAGATTGGCACTGTGCCTGGCATGAGGTCAATAGTAAACTCCACCTCTCTATCTGGTGGAAGGCCTGTGACGTCGTCAGGAAAGACGTCTGGGAAGTCTCTGACTACTGGCACCTCTGATAAAGACGGAGTGGGTATGTCAGGTGCAGAAATAATGCTGGCCAAGAAGGCCTGACACCCCTTAGAAATAAGTCTCCTAGCCTGCATGTAAGAGATCATGCGAGGGAAACTTCTCCATCTGGCTGGTTCAAAAAGAAACTGCTCCATGCCCGGCGGTCTAACCAATACTGACCTCTTCTGAAAATCAATCAGAACTCTGTTCCTCGTCAGCCAAACCATTCCTAAAATAATATCGAATTCTGGCATTGGCAAGACGATCAAATCAGCATACACCAGGTGGCCGTGCAATTCTAGATTAATGTCTCTGACCACACTAGTAGCTGACAGTTCTTCCCCTGATGGGACTGTCACGGAATAATTCACGTCGATTCCAATGGTCTTGATATCCAAGTGACTAGCAAATGTTTCCGAAATGAAAGAATGGGTGGCTCCTGAATCTATCAAGGCCTGAGTGGCTAATCTCTTAATGAAAATATTTCCTGAGAGACGTTAGCACAACACAAACTTATATCCCAAAAATTCTAACATTAACCTTAAACATAGCAGAAAATTATTATCTCAAATTACTCAAAATATTACTAGCACCTTAATAATCTCAAATAAAATTCCATATGCAAGGCAAAATTAATACTGAGCTTAGGTAGAAAAATTTACCTGTCAGTAAAGTCGTGTCTGGGTTCGCCTCTTGTGCATGCATGGCGAATACTCTGCCTGAGTAGGTTGCTTCCACTGTGGGCACTCCTTCAGCATGTGGTCACTGGCCCCACATTTAAAAAATTTCTCGGATCCCCATAAGCATGGTCCGGGATGCTGGCGATAACATTTCCGACACACTGGGAAATTCCCGGGCTTCTAAGGCGCCACCTGCGGTTGTATCGGACCCTTGCCTTTAGGTGGTCTCTGAAAGGGTTTCTTCCCTGACGGTCCCTGAAACGGCCTCTTAAACTGAGGTCTCTGCTGTTGCTGCAGTTGGTGTTGGGATGGTGGCTGATAGGGCCTCTTGCCATGTCTGTCCATCTCGATATCCCTCAGATCTTGCTTTGCAGCCAATGCTCTAGATACGGCGACTGCATAGCTAGTAGGACCAGCTACTCTCACATCGCGGCGCAGGATCGGCCGCAATCCATCCATGAAATGCCTCAGCTTACTCTGGGCATCATTAGCTATCAGGGGTACGAAATGACACCCCCTCTCAAACTTCCTCACAAAGTCTGCCACGCTGCTGTCTCCCTGCCGCAACGTCATAAATTCTCTGGTCAGGCGAGAGCGTACTTCCTCAGTGAAGTACTTGGAGTAAAAGACCTCCTTGAAACCATTCCATGGCAACACCAGCAAGTTGACTGCCACTGATGCACTCTACCACCATAATCTGGCGTCCCCTGTTAGAAGGAACGTGGCACACCTAATCCTATCTTCATCGGTCAGTTCCATAAAGTAAAAAATTGCCTCGATGGACTTAATCCATCCCTCAACTATCATCGGGTCGGTGGTACCCGAAAAATCCTTAGGAATCATCCTCCTAAATCTCTCATACACAGCCTCGGGTCGGGGCCTCGCCCCTGCATCAACTGCAGCTTGGTTCCCCGCAAACTGTGCGAAGAACTGAGTCATGCCTGCAAGCATCTGTGCCTGCATGTCTGGAGGTGGAGGTGGAGGATTGGCCCTCTCCTCACCACGAGGCTCTTGGCCCTCTTCCCTTGCTTCGCGGTCAACCACACATCTAGGAGGCATTCTGTTCTAACAATTTATCTAACACGTAAACCCAATATGCATGAACATGATATCAATGACATAAGATGCATGTACTACAACTTTAAAATTTGCACATGCTAAAATCAGAACTTAATGCTTACTACATAACATAAATTTGAAACCTTAAAACTTACAGACTTGATGTGTGACTTCGTGAGATTCTTGCGACTGGCAGTAGGCATAACCCTTTACAAGAACACGGCTCTGATACCAACTGTAACGTACCGTACTTTTACTACTCAAAATTTGCGAAAGAATTAAAATTTTTCTTAAATAAACGTGAACATTCAAAATTTGCTAAAATAAATGAACTGTACGCCTCACAAGTTGTCGCAACAACAGATTTGAAAGTTAAGGTTTGACAAAAGTGTTCAATATTTTCATAAAGCTTAAAACATGGCGGTCCTCGGGTTTAGCCTCCCACTCAGTCCAAGCCTGCTCCTTGGTCCCCACCTCTTGTCTCCTCATAAACATCCTCACCTGCATCGATCAAGTCTAGTGAGTCTAAAGACTCAACACGTATAAACTGGAAGTAACGAGTAGTACATAATAAAATCACATGCAACTTTAAAATAGGACATACATACTGAAAACTTGAACTTGCATAATAAAATTGAACATACGTACATACATACTTAGACGTGCCATCAACATAAATTTTTCTTAAACGTGCTTGCATACATGAACATACTTGAACAAACATAACTTCATCATTTTGCGTAGAGGATGTTTCAAAGCAAGTGATCCATAACATAATTCGCCTGATCAGACTAAACCACAGTACTGGGATGACAGGGACTTATCCACTGCCACATACATGAGATCCCCGTTCATAATTTAACGGGCTGATTGGTCCAGGTTCATGATTTAACGCTATCCAATCACGATCTAAACCCGTTCATAATTTAACGGGGTGGAGAGGTCCTCGGCCACGTTTGACCGACTTCCAAACCCATTCATAATTTGGTCACAAGATATTTAGCATACCTCAAAAAGACTTGAAATATTTTCTTTTGCACGTCAACATACTTACTTGGCGTTGAGGGATTCGTTGGACTTTGATTGGGGCCGTTGCTGCACATACTAATCATGAATTTACATGCTTAATTTGCATAACTTAGACGTAGGTAATCATGCTTACTTACGAGTTCATTCAATTCCTTAGGACGTTCTAAAATTCCCATGACCCGACCTTGTAAATCATCGTACTAAACCATGACCTCAAACCCCGAACATGCTATATAAAATTTTTCCCAAAGTATGAAGGACATGGACCCCAGTGCTTAGGTCCGGGTAGGGGTCCGGGTCCGTGCACTAAAATGTGTCGTACAGAAAAAGAAAGTCACGGACCCCATGTCTAGGTCCGTGTGGAAGTCCGTGTGTGGGCGCAAAAGAAGAACTCGGGAAGGAGAAGGGACACGGACCCCGTACTAGGGTCCGTCTAAGGGTCCGTGTAGGCTCGGGAATTTGACACTTCGAAGAGAGCAAAGGCACGGACCCCGAGTAAGGGTCCGTGTAACTGCGGTAATTGGAAACTCTCGAAAATTCAGAATACGCAATGTTTGTCATTCTAGAATCGATTGTACGGACCACGAACCGACATCCCGAGACCCATCCTAGCATGCCTTAACAACCCAACATCATACTAAGCATACCTAGACGCAGCAACGATCACCATTCGATCCCCAACGAAGACTACAACAATAAAATCTCAAGAACACAACAATACATATTTTCCGAAACATGCAGTTTGAGCAGCCCCACGAAAAACACCATAACTCACTCAATTTTTATCCAAATGTTTTGAATTTACTGTCAAATCGAAGATATCAAAGAGTTCTACAATTTCCTCGTTGAAAGTTTTCTCAGAATCACGACCAAAAAGTCGAAGTATTTAAAAGGACAGTAAAAACGTGATTTTAGATCTAAAAATCGTTTCAAATTTATTCAATCGTCAAGGCTCAAACTTCTACACATCACACATGTATTTTTAAGCATAAATAATAACACAACGCATAATATGACGAGATCGATGCAGAAAAAACAGATTGTACATGCCTTTTGATATTCAAAAATACCGTGACGACGATACCGAAGCGAGGAGAGATGCGAGGTTGATCCGGGATGATCGTGGCGTTAAAATCTTGAAACGAAATTAAAGAAAAGTTGCTGGAAGGTTTGAAGGAGAGGGGCGGCCGCTTCTTAGATGAAAACCCTAGTTTTGCACTCTCAAAATAATAAAAATCTGAATTGTGATAGTGTGTGTGTGTTTTACGGTTTATTGTGTGTAAAAACGTGTAAGTGTGTGTGGGTGTGTGTAACGTGTGTGTGGGTTTTTGATTAGGAGAAATTAGTGCCTAATTAACTAAATTAAATACTAATTAAAAGTTAATACACACTAATTTAATTTAACTCCTCATTTAAAATGATTACACACTAATTTTAAAAGTTCCAAACTTTTAAATTACTAATTACATAAATAAGGCTTTAAAATGCTAACACTAAATAAATTATTTAAAACACCCCATCCTTAACTTAAAATAAAATATCATTTTTTGAAATTGCCAAAAATCGTCACCGGGTCTTTTCTTCAATCCCGTCTCGAATAATCGCCTGAAACTTGAAACTCGAAAAACATTTTAACGTGCATCACATAAACATGACTAATTTAAAATAATGTATTTAAATAAATCATGCACTACTAGGACTCGCTTTAAAATTAAATAAATACTTTAATAATTAAATAAATGCATGGGTTATACGTGCACTGAATATTTGGGCACTACAATAACATTCGAACTGGTCCGACTGGCCTCGCCAGAATTCAACCGTTTGCGAAATTGAAGTTCCAGCTTCCAATTTGATGTATCAACTTCACACTTGAGTAAATATGTTATAACACAATAACAAGTTTTGTTATCATCAAAATCAAGATTACTAGTATTTCTGCAACCAACAATCTCCCCCTTTTTTTATGATCACAAAACCTGGATAAAACGAATTTTATCTAACAAATTTCTCCCCCTATTTGTGTGAATCAAAAATATTGATTTTAAAAATAAATTAAGCACAAACTTTGAAATTCAAACTCCCCTTAAAATTATAATTAGTTCTCCCCCTATATTTTTGAAAGTTCGAAATTGATAAAAATTAGAGGGATGACTAACCAATGGAAATATTTTCATATGATGATATTTAAAAATATGAAATACAAAAATTATCCAACACATCAATAGGTGAATCAATTATCTAGCTACAACAAGAACAAGCAACTCAACCTCATTTCAAACAATTACAAAATCAAGACATGTTTGTCAATTCAATATACATAAAAATTGAAGAGTCCCTGATTTAGTCATTAAACACAATCAACATATATAAGGGAATTGCTTACCAAGATAGCATAATATAGAATATCTCATCGACATTTTACTAGAAGAATAAATAAAACTTGGATAGAGAATACCGAGTTTTCTTGAAGAAGTGTGACTGAGATTTGAATGAAATTTCTTTTTTCTTGATGAGTGCAACATCCTTGAGCCCTTTTTTTTTTTGACAAAAACATCAACTTTGGCCTATGCCCTGTTTTCTGCCGCAGGACATATGGTCTGCCTTTGACGAATAAACTGATTTTCCTCGGGCATGACCTGGCTGAAAATTTTATACCGTTGCGAACCTCTATGAGTCTAGTTTCCAATGCAAAAAGTGGTTTTTCATTTGGACACCCGAGCAAAGATTTATGCCATTTTTCCCAAGGTTGCTGCATGTTGTCCGAAAATTCAACATGTGCACATATGTTAGAAAAATCTGAAAATTCAAATTTTAAACATAAAATTCGGTTAAAATGTTCTTTCAAGAACAACCTGCTCTGATACCACTTTTTGGGATCGAGAAAGAGTTTAGAGGGGGGTGAATGAACTCTTTCAAAAAAAATTCTTTTAAAAGCTACAATAGCTTGTTCTTGAAAATCTGAACACCGATGAATTAAATCGAGTTTGGTTTTCAAACAAAGTGGAAGACACTCGAAATAATCTTTCGTAGAAATCGATTAAAGATTTTGTAAAGCATTTAAAATATATTCAAGTTGAATGAGTAAAAATATTTTAGTTGAAGCATTTTATCAAACAGTTGGTATACAATATTTTGGTATTTGAAGAACACATAAAATCCTTCAACAATGCATTTTTAAAACAATGAAAATGATAACTAAATGCAATAAATAAATAGACACGAATTTGTTCATGAATGTTCGAAGATTAACAACTCCTACATCACCCCTTCTTCCCTTTGGGAAAGATCCACTTAGAAGACTTTGATTTATACAAAAATTTGTACAAACTCGTTTCAACTTAGGACTTATCTCTTGTTTAATTGAAACTCCAAGCACACTCTCAATTATAGGCCGCAAGCTCACAATCCGCATAATATTTAGTGTCTCTTATGCCAAGTCTACAAACACAATCTTTAATGTCTTTGTGTGAAGACTCACTCAACTAAACTTTGAAGTTCAACTCTCTTGTATATGTGTGAATGATTGTGTGTGAGGAATTTATCCATTAAAGTGTACATCTCAAATGTATCCTCACACAAGGGCTTTTGCTCTCAACTAGCAGATTTTTTCATGCTAACTGCCCATATTTGAATCCCCTTGCAAAGCTCTTGTTTGATCTTCAAGATATTGTATTTGTAGGCCCCAACAATGATATATATGTTAGACACAATAAAATGACTGTTTGAAAAGTTTATGTACTGTTTCTAAAATTGCAACGATCAAATTATCTTTGTTGGACCTTTTCCCGAGCTTAAACTGGTTGGTCAACGGTTCAAACTGGTCAGCTGATCAGCGGTTGAGCGGTTGAACTAGTCATCGGTTCAAACTGGTCTGCACTTCAATCAGCGGTTTGACCTAGATAACATTCGAACTGGTCAGACTGGCCTCGTCAGAATTCAACTGTTTGCAAAATTGAAGTTTCAGCTTCCAATTTGATGTATCAACTTTACACTTGAGTAAATATGTTAGAAACTGTTGGAACTTTTCAAGTTCGCAATCTTGATTTTGATGTTAACAAAACTTGTTATTGTGTTTCTAACATATTTACTCAAGTGTGAAGTTATTAAAACAAGAAGCAAGCCGATACTGAATTCTACACAAACTGAATTTCTGGCAAGCTTCGGTATTTTGATTATATCTCTCGACTGGATGATCCAAATGACAATCCGCTAACTAGACTGATCAGAAAACTTCATTTGGAACAAATAGTATTGCACGTCAGTTGGGCAAAATCGGATGTTATCATGGTCTAACTGATCGCTGAATTACCGAACTGATCACACAAAAACAGCAATCAGTTGGGTATGAGCAGTTACGGTATTTGGGTCATATCTCTCAGCTCGGTTATCAAAATGAAGCGATTCAGTATGCATTGGAAAGACAAGACGATTATCTACAAATCATCTTCAGAAGTCAAAGTTTGAATCGAAGCTTAAGATACTGATAAAGGACGATGAAATTACTGATTCTACACAAACTAAAATCAGTTAGGCTGATTTCAGCACACCAACTGAAACTGAACCAGACCAGCTGAACTGAACCAGCTGCTGATCAACTGAACCAGCTGCTGACCAGTTGAACTGAACGACCAGTTAAGTTGACCAAAGTTGACCAGTCAGGAAAATGTCCAGCAAGGCGAATTTGACCGTTGCAATTCCAGAAACGGTACAGAAACTTTTCAAACGGTCATATTCTTGTGACTAACATATATATCATTGTTGGAGCCTATAAATACAACATATTGAAGATCAAATAAAAGCTTTTGAAGTGGATTCAAAGCATGGGCAATTAGCATGAAGAAATCAGCTAGTTGAGAGCACAAGCCCTTGTGTGAGGATACATTTGAGATGCACACTGTAAAGGATAAATTCCTCACACACAAGAGAGTTGAATTTCAAAGTTTAGTTGAGTGAGTCTTCACACAAAGACGTAAAACAATGTGTTTGTAGTCTTTGCATATGAGACATTAAACAATATGCTGATTGTGAGGTGCTTCCTACAATATTGATGAGTGCTAGGAGTTCAACTTAGGCAGCGGGTAAGTCCTAGCTGAGTGCGTTTGTACAAGTATTTGTATAAATCAAAGTCTTCTAGTGAATATCCTTCCCAAGGGGAAGAAGGGGTGACGTGGGAGCATTTGAAGTCTTCAAACATCCATAAACAAATTCGTGTCTATTTGTTTATTGCATTTACTTATCATTTTCATAGTTTTAAAGATGCATTGTTGAAGCATTTTGTGTTCTTCAAATACAAAAATATTGCATACCAAGTGTTTGATAAAATGCTTCCACCAAAACATTTTCACTCATTCAACTTTCATAATTTTTAAATGCTTTACAAAATATTTAATCGGTTTCTACGGAGAATTATTTCGAGTATCTTCCGCTTGGTTTGAACACCAAACTCGATTTAATTCATCGGTGTTTAATATTTCAAGAACCGAGCTATTGTAGCTCAACGATTACCCCCCTAATCGATCCCATCAGAAATACAATAACAAATTTTGTTATCATCAAAATCAAGATTGCTAGTGTTTCTGCAACCAACAGATTTGTACTTAGAAAACTCAAATTAGGAAAAAACCACGAGACCGAAGTCTATTGAAATAAATATCCACTATGTCAATAATGGGTACAAATAATTCCTTCAACAATAATAGATAACAACTCTCACTAGAACAACCTAGGGGACACCAAGAAATTCAAGAATAATTATTCTTGGATGACACATTCAATCTCACTTTCTAAGTGAAACACACAGCTCTAATCACATATAATTTATTTCTGATATGGAAGATCAGACAATGCTGCAATCACATAGCGTACTAAGATTTATCTAAATGACTAGGCTATATAACACTCAATTGATTGTTAATTTCCCATCTTGGGATGAATTGAATGAATGAAAATGTATGGCTATTTATAGGAAAAATTTTGGGTTTGGTTAAGTGTGAAATGATGATGTGAATGATAGATGTTTTTCAAGGTTTGGTAGCCAAACTTTGAAAATTTGTTTGAATACAAATTATGCTTGAATGTCAACAGTTCTCTCCCTCGAGCTTCATTTTGTAGATTCAAATAGATTTGCCCACTTCTACAGTTTTTCAGCTTATCTTTGGACATTGACTTCGTAAACATATCATAACCATTATCATCGTTATGTATTTTCTCAAGATGTAACAATTTCTTGTTCAACGCATATCGGAACCAATGATACCTTACATCAATATGCTTTGAACTTGAGTGTAAACTGGATTTCTTAATTAGATGAATTGCACTCTGACTATTACAATAGAGCGTAAATTTTCTTGTCTCGAGCCTAATTCCTGTAGAAACTTCTTCAACCATAGTACTTCTTCACATGCTTCAGTTGTGGCTATGTACTCGGCTTATGTTGTGGACAGTTCCACACACTTTTGATGTTTTGATTGCCATGAGACCGCTCCTTCTACAAATTTCATCAAGTATTCAGATGTGGACTTTCTAGAATCAACATCACTAGCCATGTCTGCAACAGTATTACATTCTAACACAGTTTGATTAGTGCCGAATCTCAAACAAAGTCTGGAAGTATCTCTCGGATACCGGAATATCCATTTCACTGTTGACCAGTTTTCCAGGATTCAAGAGAAATCGACTTACGACATCAACTGCGTGAGCAATCTCAGATCTTGTACACACCATCATACACATCATATTGCCCACAGCTGAAGCATAAGAAACCATTTTCATTTCTTTCTTTTCTTCTTCACTTGTGGGACATTGAATGGAACTTATTTGAAATGACCTGTAAGTGGAGTACCAACAGCCTTTGCTTTATATATTTTGAATCTTTCAAGAACTTTCTCAATGTATTGTTCTTGAGCTAACCACAGTTTCTTATTGGCCATATCCCTCGAGATCTTCATCCAGGAATCTATTTTTCTGATCCTATATCTTTCATTACAAAAGACTTTTTAAGCTCTCCTTAAGCTTTTCTATCTTATTTGGATCATGACCAATGATTAACATATCATCAACATACGACAATAATATGATGATATCATCTGATCATATTTCTTAACGAATATTCAATTATCATAGTTGGTTATGTTATATCCATGATTCATCATGAATGAATCAAAATTTTTGTACCACTGTCTTGGATCTTTTTTCAACCCGTACAAACTTTTGTTCAGTCGACACACCATATCATCTTTGCTTTTAACTCTAAATCCTTCTGGTTGCTCTATATATATTTCTTCATCTAGATAACCATGAAGAAATGCAGTCTTGACATTGAGTTGTTCTATGTCCTTATCCATACTAGATGCAAGTCTTAGAACAACTCTGATTGAGCACCACTGGTGAGAAAATTTCTTCAAAATTAACACTTTTCTTCTGGCTGAAACCCTTCACAACTAGGTTTGTTTTGTACCTTAGCCGTGATTTATTTTCTTCAGTCTTCAACTTATAAACCCATTTATTTTTGAGTGCTCTCTTACCTTTTGGTAGCTTTACTAAGTTGTAGGTGTGATTTTCATGAAGTGGTTGCATATATTCTTTCATCGTTTCGATCCACTTATCATTTTGGATACTTGATACAACTTCTTTGAAACTCTCTGTTTTTCCGCCATCAGTGATCAAAGTGTATTCATGTGGGTTGTATCTCTTAGAAGGTATTCATTGTCCGGTGAACTTCTGATCTCTGTTTCTAAAGGTGGAGTTGAAGAGTTCTCATGAGCATCAATTGGCTCAACTAACTCATCAGGATCAGTTTTTATATCTTCCTCATGATCATTTGGGGGATGAACTGGATCTATATTGACATGATTTTTTGAATTGGATGATTGTGATTGTTTGTTGTGTTCTACATCAAAACCAATTTCATCTTTGAGGAATAGAACAACTCGGCTTCTAAAAATCCGTTGATTTAATATATCCCATAATATATATCCGAACTCTTTATGAACATAACCCAAAAATATACATTTTTTGGATTTGTCATCAAGCTTGGATCTTTCATCTTTTGGTATATAACCAAACAAGTGTTTGTATGAGACATCTTTCTCGTTTTAAACTCTGTTAAGAACATCACCATCTAACGAAGCTGATGGAGAAAAGTTGATCAAATCAGTTGCAGTTCTCATTGTGAGAACAATGATTTTTGGGCATGTAAATATTTATTTAAATATAGACATGTATAAGATTGTATTTTTAAATTATGGTATTATTGTAAAAATAATAAATTCAAAAATATTAAATAATACATGGTATTCGAATTTTCAATAAATACATTAAATTCAAAAATTCAGTACAATATATTTAAGAATTTTGAAATTTAAACATAGGATATCAATTAAATTTGGAAGAAATATTACATGCAATGTAGTTTTTGCTCAACAAAGAAGCTAGCAAAATTTCAGTGTAGTCTAGGCACATTATGAATCTGCACATAAAACTTTCTAAATTCAACCAGCCAATCCAACATCAAATTTTGAAAATTAAGGATACTTGGGGAACATGTTTTCCCAAGTATGTTATGATATTAAATTGTGGAAGAACCATCTCGAAATTTATGGAAAGATTTTGTAAGGCGAAGTTCTGACCATATTCAAGTTCTTTCTATATTTCGAAAATTCCCTCCCAAGTGCTGCAGAATTTTTGAAGTTCTTAGAAGACAAAGTTATGTCCATTTTTCGAGTGATACGTTAAGGCCAAGACTCTGTTCAAATCCAATCTTCACCTTTCAGAATACAATATCATATGTTTTGAACAACATATCCAAAATTCAGCCAAACTCAACGGTTACTTTTCAGTGTATAGTCTCATTCAAGCTCAATTTTTTTAAATTAAACCTAGCAAAAATATAGTAACATTGATGTTCTGAATATAATACATCGATAAATGCTACCAAATCTATATATTGTAGCATATTTTTTTTTTAATATAGAATTAAGGTGGGAAAATTCAATTAGAAAGTTTTGAAGTCCCTCGATCAAAGAGCCTATTGGGATTCATGAGCATCGATGGCGTATGATATTTTGATAAAAATTCGTTCAGTTTTCATAACAAGTTTCTGAAAGTGTTTGAAATCTAACAATCAGTTAAAGATGGTTTGGGAATCAAAAAATGTAAAATGGAATGCATTTATTGTTGGATTACTATTTTCTTGCATCCAAGTCGCATCGAAAATTTAAAAATTTTAGTTTTGACATTCAAAACGTTCCCGGATGTCGTATAATTAAAACATTTATAGGGTGTTTAGAATTGTTCACATTTGCGTATTCAACTCTGACTCCAAACTATTCTAAATTTTAAGTTGAGATATTCTCTCTTTGAACGAATCTCTCTCATTTGATCGTCTAATCAGGTTCACGATCAGAGACTGAATTCTTTGTTTAGATCGTTAGATATCCTAAACAATTTTTTACGTTGAGATTGAATCGCCGGAATTTTAAAGATCCCACGACGATGATGGTTGTGAAAGTGGCCGTGGAATTTTTCTCAAAAAACTTAATGGTGACCGAAAATTTCTATGAGAGATGGAAGGAAAAATTTTGGTGGGAAAAATTTTGGCTGCCAAAAAATCTCTGTGTAAAACTCGTGGTATTTCATATAACCTTTAATGAAATATTTATAAACTTTATTTCCTGATAACATCAGAGTCCTTCTCCTATTAGGATTCATAATCTTAATCTCATAAAGATTCCTATTTTCATTATTAATTAAAATTTACATGTTTTATATATCATGTAAAGTCAACTCTTGATAATACTTGATATATGTATATACTACACACACACATATACACATACATATACACATGTGTACATTCATAGACATATATATAAAATCATTATTTAATTTCACAATTAACTGTTAATAAATAAATTAATCAATTCTAGACATTTTTAGAATATTCAATTAGAATCATGTACATATAGTAGTCACCACTACTAATATTATTATTTAATTAGTAGATTCTAAATTTACTAAACAAATAATTGTGAACTCAATATAACCTCGATCGATGATCAGTCATCGCCGATGTACCGAGAATACAAATCTTGTTTATATAATAAAGATCAAAATTTTCACTGATCAATTTTTTGTAGCTGTTAATTTTGTGAACTACTTCACCAAAACAAACAATTCCACTCTTATCACTTAATCATGCAAAGTCAACTCTTGATAATACTTGATATATGTATATACACACACATATACACATATATATACACATGTGTACATTCATAGACATATATGTAAAATTAAATAACCCTTGCTTAATTTCATAATTAACTGTTAATAAATAAATTAATAAATTTTATACCTTTTAAGCATACTCAATTAGAATCATGTACATATAGTAGTCACCACTACTAATATTATTATTTAATTAGTAGATTTTAAATTTCCTAAATAAATAATTGTAAACTCATTATAACCTCGATCGATGATCAGTCATCGCCGATGTACCGAGAATAAAAAATTTTTTCATATATTAAAAATTGAAAATTTCAAAGATCAAAATTTTCACTGATCAATTTTTTGTAGCTGTTAATTTTGTGAACTACTTCACCAAAACAAACAATTCCACTCTTATCACTTAATCATGCAAAGTCAACTCTTGATAATACTTGATATATGTATATATACACACACATATACACATACATATACACATGTGTACATTCATAGACATATATGTAAAATTAAATAACAATTATCTAATTTCATAATTAACTGTTAATAAATAAATTAATCAATTCTAGACCTTTTTAGAACATTCAATTACAATCATGTACATACAGCAGTCACCACTACTAATATTATTATTTTATTAGTAGATTTTAAAATTACTAAATAAATAATTGTGAACTCATTATAACAATGATCGATTATCAGACATCGACGATGTAACGAGAATATAAATCTTGTTCATATAATAAAAATTTAAAATTTAAAAGCCCAAAATTTTCAATGATCAATTTTTTGTAGCTGTTAATTTTGTGAACTCCTTCACAAAAACAAACAATTCCACGCTTATCACTTAATCATGCAAAGTCAACTCTTGATAATACTTGATATATGTATATATACACACACATATACACATACATATACACATGTGTACATACATTGACATATATGTAAAATTAAATAATCATTATTTAATTTCATAATTAACTGTTAATAAATAAATTAATCAATTCTAGACCTTTTAGAATAATCAATTAGAATTATGTACATATAGTAGTCACCACTACTAATATTATTATTTAATTAGTAGATTCTAAATTTACTAAATAAATAATTGTGAACTCATTATAACCTCGATCGATGATCAGACATCGTCGATGTACCGAGAATACAAATCTTTTTCATATAATAAAAATTGAAAATTTCAAAGATCAAAATTTTCACTGATCAATTTTTTGTAGCTGTTAATTTTGTGAACTCTTTTACCAAAACAAACAATTCCACTCTTCTCACTTATAATTGTGTTTCCCCCTTACAAAACATCTCACTCAATGCTAACCCTACTTACAAACTCTCTACCATATCTATTGATCCTCAGAATAAAAATGAAAATATGAAGTGAATAGAAGAGAAGATAAATGCTACAAACTTTTACCATACCCATCGATCCTCAGGATATCTGAAACCCTTAGGGTGTGTTAGGTTGGTGTGATTAAATAAGGATAGATGAATAATCACATACTTAACTAATGTTTGGTTAAACTTTTAAGATATATTAATAATCATTTTGATCCGGTTTAAGACCTAATTTTATGATTAATTATTTGATTATTAATCTAACAAATTAAGTGGGATAATTTATCAACACACTACAAATTACATTTTTATCTTTTTATCTCTTATGAAAATAAATATTTATTAAATTCTAATTTATTGTGTTTAATGATTACCGTAATATTTTCAAATATATTTCTAATAAATATATTTAAATTAATTTTAATAAACATAAATTATAATTATAAATATTTAATTATCTATTTAATTATTTTAAAAAATATTAGTAATTATTTAAAAAAAACAATAATATTATAATATCACTAAAATTTATTTAACATTAAAATTAATATTCAAAATATTACTACTATTTTAATTATTAATTATAAATATTTAATTATCTATCAAATTATTTTAAGAATATTTATAATTATTTTAAGAAAAAACAATAATATTGTAATTATTACTAAAACTTTATTTAACATTAACATTCAAAATATTATTGCTATTTTAATTATTAAAGTAAATGCATATTTACAAATTTATTTCTAATAAATATAATTAAATTAATTTTAATAAATGTAAATGATAATTATAAATATTTAATCATCTATTCAATTATTTTAAGAATATATATTTAATTAGCATTTGGGGCATTTTGGTCATTACAATAAAATTTACAAAATTAATCTATCATTTTAAAATCATACCAAACACCATGTTATTTATCTCACCATACTATTAATCCATATATCTCATTAATATTTAATCATTCTAATTATTAATCATTTACTTATCCTATCACACGTACCAAACGGAGCCTCAAAGAACTAAGGATTCCCCTTAAATAATAAATATAGTCAAATGAACAACATGTAAATAACTTTCATGTTAGATATCATCCAAACTTAACAGTTAAATAATTTTAGGATAAGTTAGAATATTTTGAAGATAAGGGTCTGAATAAACAATGATTTCACAGTGAAAATTAAAGCATAGAGTATAAAAGATAAATATAAGTAACATAATAAAATACATGATTCACCTAATCAGAACATCGATATTAGTAAAAGCCACACTCTACCATGCTTATATAAAATAGTCAACACCATTATTTACATCCATAAATTTGGGACCTTGTGCGAAAGTCACTATTATTGGTAACATAGTTGCTCTAAATTCGAAATGAATCTCTAGGTCATCTTCAATCCATATCTTCTATTTTTCATCATCTATCCTCCAACATAGAGATTCATGATCTCTATTTTCAAAAAACATTTTCCAACCCATATCCTCTAGATATTACCAAATACTCTATTTATTTAATTTATTTCATTTTCAACTCATATTCTCTAAATATTACCAAATACTCTGTTTCTTTAATATATTTTATTTTCAACTCATATCCTCTAAATATTACCAAATACTTTCTTTTTTTAATTTATTTCATTTTCGAATACACATACACACACATATAATTATTTAATTTCATAATATATTATTTAACTAAACTTAATTAATTCGCTAAACATGACACAACTACATGTGTATTGGACTCGATATATTTAAAACAATACATTTATTTTTTCATCAAAGCACGACCAAATCTTCTTTGGTCGACCTAAGTGTGGGTGCGTGATTTCAAGCCACCTTCCTAATTTTTTTTCAAAAGGACTATATTGAATTTTTAAAATATCTATTTTGTAATTATTTCTCACTTCTTTTCAATCTTCCATATGAACAGTGATACTTCATAAATAGAGAATCACTGTTGCATACTCTAAAATGGAGGAAACAAATAGAGCACGGTTGGAGAAGATTTCATCCTCCATTGTGGAGAACGGTTGGAGATGCCCTTAGTGTTGAAATATCTTTTAAATTATTTTGTCAATTTAGTGAGTAAGGGTGATCACAGTGCGGTTTTGCGGTTTTTTTAAAAAAAATTCAAACCGAATTGCCATATGCGATCGGTTAGTATTTTGAAAAATTAATTGCGATTTTACATAAAAAATTAGCCTTACGGTTTTGAGCGGTTGCGGTCGGTTTACGGTTTTTTTAATGAAAACTATTAGAACATATATTCTAATTTATTTGAAAACAACAACAATATATTGTTTTCAAATATAAAATATAGTTCAAAACATATAAAGATCAAAATAGATAAAAACAATAATCAAGATTCAAAACTAAGTTAATAATTTAACAACACAATATATTCACAACAAAAATGACATTTACACTATTTTATCTTTTTTTTACTTTAAAACTTCAAACAAAATATTGTAGCAAAAGAAATAAATACTTTAATAAAAGACTAATTCGAAGAATAATTAAGAAAAAGATAAGTTTTATTTGTATGAATAATAATTTTGAAAAGAGTTGAGATATAATGAGTGACTTTTTTATTTGAATATGTTGTTTAGAAATTATTATAATTTAAGGCCCAATATTATGGCAAGCGGTTTAGGCAGTGCGGTTCGGTGCGGTTCTTGGCAAAAAAAATAACCGAACCGCGTATGTGGTGCGGTTTATGATTAATATTTTTAATCACGATTTTTATAAAATATTATGAAAAACGGTGCAGTGCAATTCGGTTCAAGCGGTTCGGACACGGTTAATAAAAAAATTTGATCACCCCTGTTAGTGAGAATGATTAACATTGAACTTAATTATTGCTTATACCAAGAAATGGTAACTATCAAATTCTCAGTAAAAGCAGCAAATGGTTCAGATTACGAGACTGAAAAAAAAACTCATAGAACAAATTTTCTGCACAGAATTTTTTTTTTAACATTAAAGTTGTTATAAAAATCATAAAATGAGATGAGAACATGAAAGACCTTAAGCGATCCATCCACTGTTCTAGAAAATAAACATAAATATCAATAGGTGAACTAGCAGCAAGAAAGATTTGGAGAAAAATTAATTGAAAATAATGTATTCATCATATGTGCATAAATGAAATGTCGTAAGCTTTGTTCTTCTGTAATTAGAACACAAATTTTTAAGCTATGTTCTTCAGTAATTGCAGCACAAATCTTGAACCTCATTCTTCTGTAAATGCGACATTGCGGATCCCGTAAATGTAAGATCATATGACCTAATCTAAAAACCCTATTATAAAATCCACGAGATACGAAATAACAAATAGTGAAACAAAGAGGATAATACATGCACTAAATATGAAATTGTAAATCCTTAAGAAACCTGAATCGAAATTTTTTTCAACAAATCAAGAAAGATAAAGAATTAATCGAATCATATTTTGGTAAAAGTAACGTTTCACCGGAGATGGACGGCACGCTATACGGAGATTGAGCCACGGGGTGAAAGGTAAGTTCCGAGACTAGCGATTGATGGAGTGTGAGAAGATAAAGAATATCTGGTTAGGGACTGAGTTCTGAATCTTAAGCTTTTTCGTGTATTAATTTTTTTTTTTAAAGAAAAATTGAGGTGGGCGCCAGCACAGACACCATTGTTGTGTAGCGTAGAATTTCTCTACAAAAATATACACATGTGTACATGTATATACATAAATATAAAAATAAATAACCCTTATTTAATTTCTTAAATAATTGTTAATAAATAAATTAATCAATTCTAGACCCCTCTAAAAAATTTCATGAGAATCATGTACATAGGCTAGTCACCACTACTAACATTATTATTCGATCAATATATTCTAAATTTACTAAATAAATAATTGTGAACTCATTATAATACCGATCGACGATCAGACAATGCCGATGTACCTATGGTACAATTATTGTTCATATAATGAAAATTGAAAATTTCAAAGATCAAATTTTTCACCGATTTATTTTTGGCAGCTGCCAGTTTTGTGAACTACTTGACCAAAACAAACAATTCTACTCTTCTCACTTAATTATAAGTTAAGCTAACTTCCACAACTTCTAACGTATCGAATCAACTTATAAACTCATTTCTAAGTAATTCTGTAGCGTACCGTACTTTTATTACTTAAAATTTGCGGAAAAATTAAAAAATTTCTTAAATGAATCGTGAACCTTCAAAATTTGATAAAACAACCATTCGTCCTCAAAAATTCTTGCAACAGAAAATCTCAAGATGATGTCTACCAAAAGTAATTTGCTCGGACCTCAAATAGTAACACAAAATCAGAGTAATTAAACATTTTCATAAAGCTAAAACTTGGCGGTCCTCGGGTCTAGCCTTCTACTCAGTCCAAGCCTACCCCTTGGTCACCCCCTCCAGCCTCCTTATAATCATCCTCACCTGCATCGATCAAGTCTAGTGATTCTAAAGACTCAACAAGTATAAACTGGAAGTAACGAATAATACGTAATAAAATCACATGCAACTTCAAAATAGAGCGTACATAACTAAACTTGAACTTGAAGTAAACTTGAACATACATACATATCATAGACGTGCCATAATGTGAAAACTTTCATAAACATGCTTGCATACTTGTACATACATAGACATACATGAACTTCATTATTTTGCGTAGATGCATGTTTCCAAGCAAGTGACCCATAACATCAACCGCCTGATCAGACTAAACCACAATACTGGGCTGACAGGGGCGAACCCACTGCCACATACATGAGATCCCCGTTCATGCTTTAACGGATGGATTGATCCCCATTCATGCTTTTAACGCTTTCCAATCCTGATCTAAACCCGTTCATGCTTTAACGGGGTGGGTTGGTCCCCGTTCATGATTTAACGCTTTCCAACCCCATACATACATTGGTCACAAGATATTTAGCATACTTCAAAAACTTGAAAAAATAATTTTCTTGCACATCAACATACTTACTTGGCGTTGAGGGATTCGTTGAATTTCGTTTGGGGCCGCTGCTGCACATACTAACCTGAATTCAAATGCTTAACTTGCATAACTTAGACGTAGGTATTCGTGCTCACCACCGAATTCAATAAATAACTTAAGACATTCTATAACACTCGGGAATTGGCCTCATTTAAATCATTGTACTAACCCAAGACATGAAACTCCAAGACACAATAAAATTTCCCAAAAATATGGAGTACACGGACCCCGTGCATGGGTCCGGGTAGGGGTCCGTGTAGGTGCGCAAAAAGGAATACTCGGGAAGAAGAGGGGACACTGACCCCGTGCCCAGGTCCGGCTCCGGCTCCGGGTCCGTGTAAACTCGGTAAAACTTGTCGTGCAGAAGGGGAAAGGCACGGACCCCATGCCCTGGTCCGTGTGGGGGTCCGTGTAGGCTCGCAAAAATGGCACCAAGGAGAAAACGAAGGCACGGACCCCGTGCCAAGGTCTGTGTCTGGGTCCGTGTACCTGCGGGAAATGCAAACTCACGAAATTTCAATACACGCGATGCTTATCATTCTAGACTCGATCGTACGGACCATGAACCGACACCCCGAGACCCATCCTAATATGCCATAAATCGGATCAAATTCGTACAAACGCCCCAAAGCAACGACGTTCACCCTACGACACAAAAAAATACGGCAAATGACATCAAATCGTTTCCTACGACTTCTAATTAATCCCAGTGCCTATCGACATGAAGCGAAACCTCAATAATACTCCCAACATCGTTACCAATATACCGATATGCAGCAACGATCACCCGTCGATCCCCAACAAAGCTTGCAACACTAAAACTTCAAGAACACATCAATACATAATTTTCTGAAAAACGAAGTTTGAGCAGTGCCACAAAAATCGCCATAACTCACTCAATTTTTCTCCAAATATTTCGATTTTACTGTCAAATCGAAGGTATCAAAAAGTTCTACAATTTTCGTGTTGAAAGTTTTCTCAGAATCAAGACCGAAAAGTCGCAGTATTTAAAAAGACAGCACAAACGAAAATCTTAGATCTAAAAACGATTTCAAAAGCGTTCTAAACGTAATTGCTCAAACTTCTACACATCACACATGTATTTACACATAAATAACAACACAACGCATAATATGAAGAGATCGATGCATCAATAACAGAATATACGTGTCTTTGACGATTTGAAATATCGGAACGACGATACCGAAGCGGGAAAGAAGCGAGGCTTGATCCGGGACGACCGTGGCTCGATTTTTTTGAGATAAACTCAACGAAATATTGCTGGAAATTATACAGAGGGGTGGGCGGCTGCACTAGAGAAGGAGACCCTAGGTTTTCTTTCTCAAAATGAATAAAAAATCTGAATGTGTGTGTTTTGATGTGTGTAAAAACAGTGTAAGTGTGTGTGAGTGTGTGTAACGCGTGTGATTGAGTAATTAGGGAAAGAATTGCTTAATTAAATAATTAATCAAGCTATTTAAAAATGCTAACTCCATTAACAAGTCAATGAAAATAGTAAATCACTACACACTCTTAATAAAATCCCTTTAAAAATTAACACACACAAAATGCTAACTTTAAAAGTTTCAAAGTCTTAAATCACTAAATAAACAAATTAGGCTTTAAAATACTAACAACTTAATAAATTAGTTAAAATGCCCCAACCTCAACTTAAAATAAAATGCCACCTTTAAAAATCACCAAAATCGTCACCGGTCTCTTTTCCCTCGATCTCGTCTCGAGTAATCGCCTGAAACATGAAAATCAAAAAAACATTTTAACGTCCATCACAGAAACATAATTAATTTAAAATAATGCATTTAGATAAATCGTGCATGGTTAAAACTCAATTTAAACTTAAATAAATGCTTTAATAATTAAATAAATGCATGTGTTATACGTGTACTGAATTTGGGCAATACAAATTCATTTGATCTCCATCAAACTATAGTCATCAAATTCAACGGAAATATTTTTTTAAAAAAAGCTCTCATTTTTGAAAATAAACATTTAAACGAATCGCATTCATGCAATCCTACGTAAAAGCAACTTTTAAAAATTATCATCAACAATTACCAATGAAAATATAACGGAGTAAAGAAGTGAGTAAAACCCTAACATCCAATAGTTACATAGAACAGTGTATAAAATCCTCATATCATCTCCATAACGTAAAATCGCATAAGTGCGGAAAAATCATAGTTCCTCGGGTCGTGTCGCCCCCCCCCCCCCCCCCCCCCCCCCAGGTCTGCCTACTCTGAGTTCGACACCACCAGTCTCCTCATCATTAAACTCACCTGTATCACACACGCCTAGTGAGTTTAAGGACTCAAAACGCATGTACCAGGAATAACAAGTACATACATAGCACACAGCAGTGAAAAATATCATACTCAACATATATTTCATGAACTTAAAAGCATAACGTAAACGTGTTGTGTAAAATCATATCTCATCAAAGCATATCATCTCATGTCATTATATTTGTAAACGTGTCGTGTAAAATCATATCGTATATATTAAAGCATGTCATCTCATGTCATCATATACGTGTCAAAACAGCTCATCGTATCAACATAAACTTAAACAGTTTCTTTTAATTGAATTCAGTTCATTAGTTGTGACTTTCATATCAGCTCTATCGTATCAGCTATATTCGATGGATCCATCTATAAAACCGTAGTACCCGACGACAGGGGACATCAGCGACACCATTACCCGCCCACTGAGCCCGGGCCTCAGCTCATCATATCTCATATCATCGTATACATATACATCGTCAGTCACAACTAAATCACATCCTTCAAAAATAGCATCATGATCATTACTTAATAAAATATGCATAAACGTAACTTTTTCCTTAAAACCAAGCATGCAATGTTTTTATCATAATTGCGTAAAAATCATAAACGAGATGCATAAACATTTAAAATATCATAAATTTGTGCTCAGGACGCTGTCCGGACCAAAATCTCAACCCGGGTGCAAAAAGACCATTTTGCCCCTGAAAACCCAAAAATTATTGTTTCAACTCTGGACCTCTAAAATTGAATCAAAGCT
Source organism: Primulina tabacum (assembly GCF_025594145.1). NCBI lineage: Eukaryota > Viridiplantae > Streptophyta > Magnoliopsida > Lamiales > Gesneriaceae > Primulina > Primulina tabacum. Next base: position 38,622,745 of record NC_134553.1, on the reverse strand, counting down.
TATCAAACTCCTTAAATATCCCAAAATATTTATAAAAGTGCTCCTAGACGTAAACTCAAGCTTAATCGATTCGTTTTAAAAACTCAGACCGAGGTCCCGGTTTTAACCCGAATCGAACCGAAACTTAACCGAAATTTATCCCAACTTCTTACCATACTTAATATGCTTAAATATCAGCCTTAAAATCCTCAAATCTGCCTCCCAACTCTCGGCTCTTCCTTAAGAACATGGCTGGAAATTGACATGCCCCCTTCTAGGCCCTAAATTTGCGCCTCCTACCTTAGGCACGCCCCTAGCTTACTACCAGCCGACCCAGCCCTGAAACGACCCCGCTTAAACCTTAACCCCATCCTACTGGACAGGTCTATCACCAGTCACCATCCCATGCAGCCTCCCCCCACAGTCACGATCGCTAGGAACCCAAATTCCCCCAACCGCACCTCCCTCGGCTTCCTGGTTGCCATCGGCTTCAGGGCTGGTCCAGCGGCGTTTGAACCATTCAAGGACCTTCCTCAGACCAGCCAAGGTCTAGTCCATGGTATGGATCGGCCTTTACGTCACTGAACCCGACCCCAAATGCGCGCTCCCTTCAAACCCGATCTTCTATTGCCTCCACGGTTCATGACTAGCACCCACTCCCTTAGATCTCGATTCCAGCCTTTAGACCATGACTTACCCGACCAAGAACGGTCCCTAACACCAGCACACGGCAGTACCCCTTGCACAAGACAGAAAAACGTGAGTGATTGATGAGAAGCATGAAAGAAAATTCAACCACAATGCGCGATGCCTAACTTGTTTAATTAAAAGGTTAAAATGATAATTAAGCTCAATAAGCTTAAAAGTAGGTCCATTAAATTCAAACACACTCCCGAAAAATGTTACATGTTGAAAAGATTTTGAAAATATTAGCCAAAACCTCAAAACGTCCCCCGATTCGACAAAATTTACGTACCGTTAAAACTAAAATCATGCGAGTAAAAATACCCAATAAAATCCCATTTAGAAAAATACACTTAAAACACTCTGTAATAATTTATAAAAATAAATCGTGTACTAAAATAATTTTCCTGAAAATTCTCCGGTCTCCGATTCTCGTTCGAATGTGAAATGCACCTAGAAACCTTAATGCGTGAACTTTTAAAATTTATGGATTAAATCCTATCATGCATGAATTATGCATAAAATACATAAAATAATTAAACATATACTTTAGAATAAAACCCTAGATTGCATAAACTTTAAATAAATCATGAATTAAACCCAAATTCATGGAATAAACATGCATTTAAATGCTTTAAAACAATTTAATAAAATACCAAAGAATTTAATAACTTGTATGCATATGGTTCACGTGGATCTTCAAATTTTCGGGACGTTACAACTCAAGTATGATTTCACCCATCAGATCATGATAAGAGCGTCTAGTAGCATCGTCCCATTAACCATTAGGTATCACTGATAGTACCTGTAAGAACTTTAAGTTATGGTTAGCATTTAGTATGATCCATTAAACTCATATATCTCAATCGAATCTGCAATAATTGGTATATCGAGAGTTGCATATGAATTCTATAACGATGTGATATATCTTTGAGAAATAATAGTGGCATGGTATGTGCAACTGAAGAAACACATTTTCAAAATGCGCATGTCATACACTGGGCAGAGATTCTCTGCTCTATTAACTCATAAAATGATATAGGATATCTTTGTCCACAGGCAAACAGTGAATTCTCGACGACAATGTATCGAATCCTGTGTATTTCGAAACTACACCCAATCTGCCAGCTGATGATCCTCAATGGAGTCGGTAGACGGATCAAAGTGTATGGTAGTACATAGAGCCTCTACGTTGTCCTGAGTCAAGGACTAATGATGTACAACCATAACTGTGGACTATTCCACTCGATAAGTGATAACAACTTGAAAAATCCAATGGAAGATTGTTCAGTGCATCATTAAATGATCACTTATCAGTATGAACGAACATCTACATGCCCTTTCAAATGAAACATGACGTTTACATCACACATGCTAGTCTCAAGCTTGAGCGAACTTTATCCTTATTTTAGGCGGTTGACTCGCCTAGCAGCCTGTTTAGAATATACGGTACACTTCCTAATGTGTTTCATCATGTTTCGTTAAGAGGAAGACCCCGTGGTACCTATAGTAAATTCAAAGATTTTATATATGCAGTTTGCACGAGTATACACATAAAGTAAATATTATGATTGGATAAAATCGTAAAATATTATTAAAATAAAGATTATGTTTACACAAGAGTTAATAAACCCCAAGCCAAAAGTTGATTCGTTGGGTACTTACTCTAACATTTATAATATGTGATATAATAAGAAGCGACGCCCCATGGAAGGCAAAATGATTGGAGTAAGCCACAAGCCTATGAAAAAACTCATCTTCCTATGAAATTCCTAAATCAAAATGCAAGCATGAACGAACGAAAAACGTACGAGAAGCATGCCTTCATTGGGGTGGTTGTGTGTTAAAAATATCAGCCACTATGATATTAACTCAAGCTAGCATACAATCTAACTGTCAATATCCTCTATCAACTTTTAGTTCATTCAAAATCAAAAAATTTAACCCAAAGCTAGCTTAAATACAATTAAAAAAAATTGTTCTGAAAGTACATACCATTGACATATTGTATAAGATTTAAGGACCATATCATAAATTTTTTTAATAAGATTTAAGGTGGGAAAATTGACTTAGAAATTTTGAAATTCTTTCGGCCATAAAGATGATTTCCAGTTTCATAATAAGTTTATGAAAGCGTGTATTCACGAACATCGAGGTGTTGGGACACCAGTATTGAGGGTGTATTGTTCTCAAAATGCTTTCCATTTTCATATCAAATGAATGAAAGCTAGTGGACACTACAGAACAGTTGAAGATGGTTTCGGCTTCAGACATTATATTGTCCTGATAATGGGAAGGGTGACACCACATGGAAGGTAAAAAATGAATGGAGTAAACCACAAGCTTTGTGAAAATTATCATCTTCTCTTCCTCTACGTACACTTCCACAATAAAAACGCAAACATGAAAGAACGAAAAAAATAAGAGGAGATTTCATTCACTCGGTGTTGGGACATCGTATTCTCGCACCCAAGACGCTGCGGAAGTTTAAAATTTTTGTTCTTGGGCGTCGTGTGTTTAAATCATTCATAGGGTGTTTAGAATTATACATTTGCGTTCTTAACGCTTGGACTCCAAACTATTCCGATTTTTAGACAGATATAGCCCTCTTGAATGTAGGAAAATTGACTTGGAATGTTTTGAAATCCTTGTGCCAAAAAGTCTCTTATGATTCACAAACATCGATGTTGTATTGTATCTCAATAAAATTAATGTAGTTGGCTACAAGCATGTTTAAATACTCAACTTCCTCTGAACTTCCTGAATACAAAATGCAAAACGAACAAAAAATATATGAGGATTATCCATTCAATCGTGTTATTACGTGTGCGAAAAAATTCATCCACTATGATATTAACTGAAGCTTGCATTCAACCAAACTCACTGTCAATAGCAACTATCAGCTCGAAATAATTCAAAGTCAAATATTTTAACCCAAAGCTAGTATTGATACAATCAAAATTTTGTTCAGCATGTACATACCATCGAAAAATGCTCCAAGATTTATAAACCGTAGCATAAAAATTTAATGTTCATACATTAAAAGTGGTTTGAGTTACAAATTTTGAATTCCCTCCAGCCGAAGAGGCTCCTGAGATTCACGAGCATCGATTGTGTGTGGTACCTCGAAACATATTCGTTTGATTTTCATAACAAGTTAATGAAAGTGTTTGGAAACTAAAGAACAATCGTAGATCGTTTCAGTGTCACACAAGTTAAAAATGGAGAGAAAATATTGTTAGAGATATTATGAGAAGCGATGCCAAAAGGAAGTTAAAATGAATAGTGTTGGATCTCGGTTTTCTCGTGCCCAAACGCAGCGGAAGTTTTAAAATTTTTATTTTATTTTGACAATCAAAATATATTTGTATTGGACATTCATATGGTTTATATAATCAAACATTCATATGGCGTTAGAAATTTATACCTTTAAGGAATTAAATCATTTGGCTCCAACTAATCCAATATTGGCGGATTTAGCTCTTGATGAATCCCTACGAACTTTCTTCAAGAACTCCTTCCTTCAATCTTTGAATCAGGTCCACGACTAGAAGATTTGTTCCTCTTCTAATTTGCTCTAGAAAACTAAAAGAGATTTTACGATGGAGATCAAAGTTTGGGAGGCGGCTCAAGACCTTGAATATTATTCAAGGTGACCGAAAATATTGAGTGTTATGGGAGATGGGAATTTCGAAAATTCCAAGGTGATGGAGGCTAGGGTTATGACTTGCTCACTTCTAGTTATAATTAAGCCAAGACCTAATACACATAATTAACATTAATGAGCTTGATTAATTAATTGGGCTAGTCCAACAAGTTTAATTAATTAATAAAAGTACATTAAGAACTTTAATTATTTAGTATGTTGGACTTGTACTCCTACAAGCCCATTAAACATAGTTTAATTTATTTTTCTCAAAATTTAATTATCATAAATTCAACTCCTTGAATTTACTATATTATAATATAGATTCAACTCCTTGAATTGATTCTCTCAACAGGAACAAACGATCAAGTGCTTGTGTGACCTTCAATGGTTCAGGGATACAGCTAGCCATGGTTTCACAACTCCTTCCGATTCAGGATATAATCCTTTATTCGGGCTTACCCTTATTTGCTCTATTCCATGTATCAACAATTGATCATGAGAATGTCAGAAATCATATCTCTTATTAAACCTATTGAACCATGGTAAGAGCGTCTAGTAGCATCGTCTCATGATTCCTTAGGTATCACTGATAGTGCCTGCAAGAACCAGTCGATTATGATTAGCGTACAGTAAGGTCCCTTCATCTCATATATCCCGATCGAATCTGCAATCATTGGTTCATCGAGTGTTGCATAAAATTCGATAACTATGTGATACATATAAATAGTGGCATCGCATGTACCATTGGAGAACTCTTTCTCCAACGTACATCTCATATTATGGCTAGAGATTCCACGCACTATTACTTCATCAGATCACATAGGATATCCACATCCGTAGGTGAGCGGTGAATTCCCGACTACAATGCACTAACTCTTACATGTGTCGCAACTGTACCCAATCTCGCCATATGATGACACTCCTGAAGCCGATAAACGAGTCAAAGCACAGCCCTAGCATATAAAGCATCAATGTTGTCCCGGGTCGTAAGGAATAATGGTGTATAATCATAACCACGGATTTATCCTCTCGATGAATGATAACCACTTGGAAAGTCCGAGGGAGGGTTGTTCGATATAATCATCATATGACTACATATCTGCATATTTGTATATCTCTATGCCCTTACTAAAAACGCAGTACAGCACATCATAGATGTTAGTCTTGAGCTCAAGCGACCTTTATCCATGTTTTAGGCGGCTGAATCGACTATAAATGAATTTAGATCATACAGTGTTTACAAATGAGTTTCAACATCAAATTACGATTCATTTGTATTAAAGTATAATCAAGGTCTTTATCTATGTTTGATAACATGGGTATACAGATAAAGAAATAACAAACCATGAAATAATGAATTATATTAAAATAAAGATTGTTTATTACAACTAAGTCAATAAAATCTCTGGCCAACAGTTGGCTAGCAGGGCATCTAATCTAACAATCTCTCATTTGCCCTAGAGCCAACTACCCATAAACTTTAATCCCATTGCTTCGCGATGTTTTTCAAACAATGGTCCTGGCAAGGGCTTTGTAAGTAGATCATCAACATTATCTGCAGAGGGGATTCTTTCAATTTATATATCTCATCTTCCCACAATCTCCCGGATGATGTGGAACTTTCTCAGTACATGTTTGGATCGCTGATGAGACCTTGGTTCATTTTCATGCGCAACGGCATCAGTGTTGTCGCAGTACACCGGGACTGGATCAACTCCATTAGGAATAACGCCCAACTCTTGGACAAAATTCCTCATCCAAACCGCCTCTTTGGCTGCAGCAGATGCAACAATGTATTCAGCTTCAATGGTTGAATCCGCAACGGTGTCTTTCTTGGAACTTTTCCAAGAGACAGCCTCACCATTAAGCATGAATACAAAACAAGAGGTCGATTTCGAATCATCTACGTCACATTGGAAGCTAGAATCAGTGTAGCCTTCCAATTTCAATTCTCCACTCCCATAGACCATGAACAATTTTTTAGTCCTTCTCAAGTACTTAAGAATATCTTTCACGGCCTTCCAATCCATTGGACCGGGGTTCGCCTGATATCTGCTTGTAACACTCAGAGCGTAAGCAACATCGGGGCGTGTCGATATCATACCATACATGATACTACCAATGGCTGACGCAAATAGAATATGTGTCATCATCTCTATCTCTTCATCAGTTTTGGGACACATAGAGTAACACTATGACACATTGGTAAGTATCCCCTCTTGGACTCTTCCATAGAGAATCGCTTCAGAATGGCATCGATATAAGTGGCTTGGGTGAGTCCTTACATCCTTTTTGATCTATCTCTATAGATTTGTATTCCTAATACATATGATGCTTTACCCATGTCTTTCATGGAGAATTTACTTGCTAACCATACTTTAGTTGATTGCAGTAATCCTACATCATTCCCAATTAGTAGGATGTCATAAACATAAAGTACTAGGAATGTCACTGCACTCCCACTAACTTTCTTGTACATGCATGATTCCTCGGGATTCTTAGCAAAACCAAACTCTTTGATAGTGCTATCAAATTTGAGGTTCCAACTCTTTGATGCCTGCTTGAGACCATATATCGATCTCTGAAGTTTGCATACCTTATGCCTACTTCCTACTGACGTGTATCCATCAGGTTGAGACATATAAATTTCATCTTTGATGTCTCCATTGAGGAATGCAGTCTTTACATCCATTTGCCATATCTCATAGTCATACCATGCTGCTATGGCTAGTAGTATTTTAATGGGCTTAAACATATTAACTGGTGAAAAAGTTTCCTCATAGTCAATTCTTTGCCTTTGAGTATAATATTTTGTAACTAGCCTTGCTTTGAAGATCACTACCTTCCCATCCGCCCCAACTTTCTTTTGTAGATCCATTTGCTTCCTATGAGAACAATTCCCTCATGTGGATCCACCAATGTCCATACTTGATTTGAATACATAGAGTCCATTTCAGACTGCATGACTTCAAGCCATTTGGTTGAATCACTATCAGATATTGCTTCTTTGAAATTAATTGGATCACATCCAACACAATGCTCATCGCGGCTTTGTTAATGAAGAAGCGTATATCTTTCTGGTGATCTAATAACCCTATCAGACCTTCTAGGAGCTTGTACTTCAACTACTGGTTGTTGGGAAATTGGTTCAACTTCTATAGTTGAGGGAGTATCTTGAATTTCTTCAAGTTCTATCATCTTGTCTTTACTATCTAATAGAAATTTCTTTCTCCAAAAAAGTGGCATTTCTTGAAACAAACGCTTTTGGTTCATTGGGATGATAGAAATAATATCCAACAGAATTCTTTAGATATCCTATAAAATAGCACAAAGTGGTTCTACTATCCAATTTGTCTCCCACTGTCTGTCTCACATAAGCAGGACATCCCCATATTCTCATGTAAGAATATTTGGGAGTTTTTCCCATCCATATCTCATATGGTGTTTTATCCACTGCTTTAGTATGGACATTATTCAACAACATTGCAGCAGTTTCAAGCACCCCAAAACGACGTAGGCAATTCAGTGAATCCCATCATAGATCGAACCATGTCCATCAAGGTTCGATTTCGACGTTCAGAAACACCATTCAATTGTGGTGTTGCTGGTGGAGTTCACTGTGTGATAATCCCATTCTCTTTTAGATAACCCAAACATTCAGCACTTAAGTATTCTCCACCTCGATCAGATCGAAGTGCCTTAATACTTTTTTCTAGCTGGTTTTCTACTTCAGATCTGAATTATTTGAACTTTTCAAATGCCTCATATTTGTGTTTCATCAAATAAACGTATTCATACCTCGAATGGTCATCAGTAAAGGTAATGAAGTAGGAATGCCCAAATTTTGTGCTAACACTTAGCGGGTCACAAACGTCCGTGTGGATCAAATCCAGTAGAGCATGTGCACGTTCCACGTTTCCATTGAATGGAGTCTTAGTCATCTTTCCTTTTAGATAGGACTCACAAATAGGTAGAGAATTTATGTCTTACATGTCAAACATGCCTTCTCTCACTAGCTTGTACATCCTTTTTTGGGAAATATGACCTAATTTGGGCGTGTCATATTTGTGCAGGATTTGGATCTTTTATTTTTCTTTTGTTTGTTGTTGTTTTCGTATGCGCTTGGACATTATTTAAAGGAATATCCTTTAATTTTAAGTTATAGAGATCGTTTGTTAATTCTCCAATTCCAATAAAATATTCATTCTTGTATAAATTCTAAACACCTTTAGCAAAAACACAAGAATAACCATCCCTATCAAGCATAGAAATAGAAATAATGTTTTTAACCAATTCAGGAACAAATAAAACGTCTTTCAAAAACAACTTAAAATTATTGTCCAAAATTAAAGTAACGGCTCCAATGGCAGTGGCAGCAACTCTTGCTCCATTTCCTAGTCTTAGAAAGGTCTCACCATCTCTAAGCCTCTTGCTTCTTCCCATCACCTGCAAATCATTGCACAGATGATAACCACATCCGGTATCCAATAACCAAGAAGATTAATTAATAGAAACATTAACTTCAATATAAAACATACCATGGCCGGAACGCTTCTGGGCAAGATACTCCTCGCAATTACGCCTCCAATGTCTAGGCTTGTTGCAGAAGAAACAGACTTGTTCTGACTTGTTAGGCTTTGTGGGCCCTGGATTTGGTTTCTTGTATTGCTTCGTGTTGGGCTTGTTCTTCTTCAGAGGGGCAGAACGCTTCTTGCCTTTATTTGGGGATCCCTTTTCGTACCGGATGAAGAACCCACTAGAAGAACAGGCTTTTCCTTTTTAATTGTTGCCTCATAATTAGTACGCATATTGACCAACTCTTCAAGGGTGGCCTAAAGCATGTTCATATTAAAATTAACCACAAATCCATCGAATGAGGCAGGCAAAGACAGCAAGAGAATATCAGTCGAGAGCTCACTAGGAATAACTACGCCGAGTTCCACCAACTTCTCGATGAGCCCAATCATCCTAACACCATGGTCATGGACCGAAGTCCCATCTCGCAAGAGTGTAGTGATGAGTTCTTTCATAGTAGCATGTCTCTCTTAACGAGTTTATACATCATACAATTCTTTCAGATGAAGGTGAATGTCAGTAGCATTCAACGCCTCCTCGAACCTCCTCTGAAGTTCATTCGACATAGAAGCCAACATGTAGTTCTTAGCTTGAAGATCATGGTCCCACTATTTCTCAAGCTTAGCTAACTCATTCCTACTGATATCAGGAGCTGCCTCCTTTGGTGGCTTCTTATCAAGCACATACGCATTCCTTTCGGAGTTCAGAACAATCTTTAAATTTCGAAACCAGTCATGATAGTTAGGGTCAGTAAATTTTTTTTTATTGAGAATGATTGAAAGCGGGTTACGAGTAGACATCGTAAATATATTGAAAATGAAAATAGATAATGGTTACTGATAATTTTAAAATAATTATAAGATATAAAATATGGATTTCATTTTATAAATTTCCCTCCAATTATTTTGACATTTCCACCACCCTCTGATGAAAAGGAGAAATCGTATTTCCTTAGTGGGCACGTAGAGTCCAATTAGCCAATTATAATCTCGAATAATATCAGCCAATTATAATTTCTAAAAGATAGAATCCAGTTGCATCCCTATGCAACCTCCGCGTGTTTTGCCTCACGTTTAATAAGGACCCAATAATATGACGCCGTTTATTTTCGCGTGTCAAACCAATCCATCAATATCAAAATGTAGTGGACGGTCGCCATGAATTCCCTCAATAATATGAGCCGAAGTCATGGGAATTCCACTCAATTTCACATCATATGTCCGGTGGAAGTCACAGCTTTCCGACGTCCAGGCCTCCCCAATAATATGAGCCAGACACTGTCCGCGGGTAGCAATCAACATGCAACCACGGTTGATGGAAGACAAGTAAAAATTAAACTCTTTTAATTTTTAATTTTTTAGTTTGATATAAATTTTGAATCATATTCAAAATGAGGGATTTTAATTTTAAAATTGTCTCATCATTTTAATTTAAAAATCGCGTGTCATATTTGTATGTTTGCCGGATTCATGCAACTATATTATTTAATAATATACATACATGCATATTACCATATATCATAATATGACATTCAACAATAAATAAGGATAATCGATCGCCAACACTATTAGATCCATGTGAGCCAAATATGGATCCAGGTCCAAAACTTAGGTGAATGCAGGGATGCAAATGCAACTATTACAAGTGCTTCCAATATTTTACATATCTTCATCTTGTGCATCGGGTCCACCATCTTCCAGTTTTGATCTCCCACTGTTTCTAATAATTACATTTAAATAGTCATTGCACATAAGAGATACATCTCATGGGGTGGGAACGGGCCATAAACCAGACCCACTTTAAAAAATCCTAACATATACCTAATACATTGGTCAGGCTCTCGATCATCCTTCATACATTTAATATCAAATAGTAACATCAATTTAAATAAACAAATTTAATTAATTGATAAATCATATATCTAATAATTTTATTACTAACCACCACAATTATTAAAGAATTTAATAAATTAAATAAACACCTTTATTTAATTTCCAATTAAATCAATAATAATTGATTTATTGTAAAACTCATATTACCATAAATAAATAAAATCATATTCTAATTATTTATTTTACAACAAAATTATTAATTTTACAAAAATTAATTTTCCAAAAGAAAAATTGAACCAATTTTTAAAAAATATCAATTTTGCCCAAAAATTTTAAAAAATCAGGAAATTGCACCCTAGGCCCAAACAAATCAAGCCCATCATCCAGAATGGTTCCCGAGACACTCCCGGGCAGCGGCAGCAGCCCTGTGCGTGGCGCCGCGCGCAGCGTGCGGACCCTCCGCACGCTATGCCGCGCAGGGCGGCGCACAGCGTGCGGACAGATCCGAAATTTTTTTTATTTCTGGAAAAAAATAATTTTTATGGTGCTACAAATTTCTGAAAAAATTTCTTGTTTGGTTAGAAACAAATTATTTAATATCAAAACCATACGATTTAGAAAAACCTTGGCTCTGATACCACTGTTGGATCTCGGTTTTCTCGTGCCCAAACGCAGCGGAAGTTTTAAAATTTTTATTTTATTTTACAATAAAAATATATTTGTATTGGGCATTCGTATGGTTTATATAATCAAACATTCATTGGGCGTTAGAAATTTATACCTTTGGTGAATTAAATCACTTGGTTCCAATTAATCCGGTATTGACGTATTTAGCTTTTGATTAATCCCTACAAACTTTCTTCCAGAACTCCTTCTTTCAATCTTCGAATCAGGTCCACGACTAGAAGATTTGTTCCTCTTCTAATTTGCACTAGAAAACTAGAAGAGATTTTACGATGGAGATCAAATTCAACTTCTTGGATTTATTATCCGAAATTTTATAAATTCATAAATTCAATTTCTTGAATTTACTATCTCATAAATTCAACTCCTTGAATTTATTTTTCTCAAATTTAATTATCATAAATTCAACTCCTTGAATTTACTATATCATAATATAAATTCAACTCCTTGAATTTATTCTCTCAACGGGAACAAACGATCAAGTGCTTGTGTGATCCTCAATGGTTCAGGGATATAGCTAGCCGTGGGTTCATAACTCCTTGTGATTTATGATATAATCTTTTATTCGGGCTTACCCTTATTTTTCCCATTCTATGTATCAACAATTGATCATGAGAATGTCAGAAATCATATCTCTGATTAAACCCATCGAACCATGGTAAGAGCGTCTAGTAGCAGCGCCCCATGATTCCCTAGGTATCACTGATAGTGCCTGCAAGTACCAGTCGATTATGATTAGCGTACAGTACGGCCTCTTCATCTCATATATCCCGATCGAATCTGCAAACATTGGTTCATCGAGGGTTGCATAAAATTCGATAACTATGTGATACATATAAATAGTGGCATCGCATGTACCATTGGAGAACTCCTTCTCCAATGTACATCTCATACTATGTCCAGAGATTCCACGCATTATTATTTAATCAGATCACATAAGATATCCACACCCGTAGATGAGTGGTGAATTCCAGACTACAATGCACTGGCTTCTATATGTGTCGCAACTGTACCTAATCTCGCCAACTGATGACTCTCCTGGAGCCGATAAACGAGTCAAAGCACAGCCCTAGCATATAGAGCCTCAGTGTTGTCCCGGGTCATAAGGACTAATTGTGTAAAATCATAACCACAGACTTATCCTCTTGATGAATGATGACTACTTGGAAAGTCCGAGGGAGGGTTGTTTGGTATAATCATCATATGACTACCCATCTTCATATTTGGACATCTCTATGCCCTTACCAAGAAACGCAGTACACAATATCACAGATGCTAGTCTCGAGCTCAAGCGACCTTTATCCATGTTTTAGGCGGTTGAATCGACTAGGAACGAATTTAGATCATATAGTGTTTACAAATGAGTTTCAACATCGAATTACGATTCATTTGTATTAAAGTATAATCAATGTATTTATCTATGTTTGATAACATGGGTATACATATAAAGAAATAACAAACCATGAAATAATGAATTATATTAAAATAAAAATTTTTTATTACAACTGAATCAATAAAATCCCTAGCCAACAATTGGCTTGCAAGGCATCTACTCTAACAAAACAAGTAAGCCAAAAGAGTGTGAAAAAACATATCTTCATCAGGACTTAATAAATCAAACGAATGAAAAATATATGAAGACCATGCATTCACTCAGTATTGTTATGTGTTTTAAAAAATTCGGCCACTATGATATTATCTGAAGTTAGCATTCAATAAACTCATTGTCAATAGCCATTATCAACTCAAACATAGCATGCATACAAATGCTGCGAGATTTCTGGAAAGTGGAAGAAAAAGTTAATGTTTACAAATTGAAGGTGGGAAAATTAGCTTAGAAATTTTTGAAGTCCCTCCAACCAAAGAGGCTCTTAAGTTTCATGAGCATCGACAATGTAAGGTATCTCGATTGAAATTCATTTGATTTTCATTATAAGTTCATGAAAGTGCTTGGAATCTAAAGAGCATTTAAACATGATTTAGGCGTCACACAATTTAAAGATAGAATCATATAGTCTAGGATATAATTGTCGGCAATTATTGTAAATTGGGAGAAAGACAATTATTGCGGTGGTTGAGGGAAAAGCAGGAAACTCCTTTCAATTAACATGAAACGCGTTTCATGGTATTAGAGCTCCCTCGTCTCATTTCATATTATCTCATTTTCGAGTATTCTCTCAACTCAATACATTCTTATTTAAGTGCTTGTTTCTATAATATTTGTGAGGTATTTTATTCTCTTGTATTAAAATAATATGTGCCCTCTTTGGAAACATGGTTGTAAATCATAAAATATTATAGTGAAGTTTTTTCCATCTTGCCTGTGGTTTTTTACCTTATTATTTTTAAGGACTTTCTACGTAAATATCTGTATCAAATTTTATTATTTATTTTCATATTTATATCTCTAGATGCCGTATCTGAGACCAACAAGTTCAGAGTCTTGGTCTAAAATTTATTAAAATTCTAAATATGCTATGTGGTTGCAGCCTAAGCTGATCTTCCACATCAAAAAAGTTTTTGTTTTGAGATTTTTATTAAGGCGAGATAATTTTGTCAAGTCTATTAAATTGTTGTAGATATAATGGCGGGCATGTACGAGATAGCAAAGTTCAACGGGACCAATTTTATGTTGTGGAAAATAAAGATACAAGCAGTTTTAAGAAAGGAGAATTGTTTTGGCGGCTATTGGAGATATACCGAGGGAAAGAAGGACAATAGAAAGTGGAATAAGATAAACTATAATGATGTTGTCAATTTACACATGGCTCCATTGCAGACGAAGTAGTCAAGTATATCTGAGATAAAACGACAAAATTTATCTGGGATACTCTCTCAAAAATGTACGAGGCTAAGTCACTACATAACAAGATTTTCCTAAAAAGAAGGCTTTATACTCTCCGGATGACGTAATCCTCATTGATGACTGACCATATCAACATTCTAAATACTCTATTTTCCCACTCACCTCAAGGAAATAGAACGTGCAGAACTTCTACTTCAAAGTCTACCAGATTCATATAATCAGTTTATCATCAACTCAACCGACAACATCCTTACGGGCTCTCAAAAATTCGATGATGTCTTAACTGTGGTTTTCGGATAAGAAAGTCGACGCAAGAATAAAGAAGATAGGTTCGTAACTTTGAAGCTGAAAAAGGTTTTACTAATTATAACAGGAAGATTTATGGACCATGACTCAAGTGGGAGTCAAAGAAAAGGTAGATCAACTTTAAGAAGTAAAAAGAAAAATATTTCCAGTTTAAACGTGGTAAAAGAAACTTCAAGAAAGAGTGTACGAATATCGAGAAGGGTTCTCAAGGAAATGAGGCCAGTACTTTAGGCGATGGTGAAATATTATTTAGCGAAGCAGCAACAATTGTAGAAGGCAGACACAAATTTTGTGACAAATGGATATTGGATTCAGGAGCGACGTGGAACATGAAGTCTAGGAGAGAAAGGTTTGATCAGTATGAACAAATACTAGGAGGATCTGTATTAATAGAAAATGAACATGCCTTGGAAATCGTTGGAGTCAGTACTATAAAAATAAAAATGTTTAATGGCACTATCATACAAAATGTATGAAATGTGAAGAGGATGAGGAACAATCTTTTGTCCTTGGGGCAACTGGATGATATCGAGTGCAATACCCGTATCGAGAACGAGATCATGAAAATTGTGAAGGTTGCGCTTGTGTTTATGAAGGCGGAAAAGGTTGCTGCAAATCTGTATGTACTTGTGGGGGAAACACACAAAGAATTGGAAATAGTTGTTGCATCGATTGGTTCAGAAGAAGAATTAACAGTCTTACGGCATAGAAAACTTGGGCATATGTCAGAACGAGGGTTGAAAATTCTTCATAACGTAAGCTGCTGCCAGAGCTTACAAATGTATCTCTACCTTTTCGTGAATATTTTGTTACCAGTAAACAACATAGATTAAATTTTGGCATTTCCACTGTCAAAATCAAAAACATATTGAAGTTGATTCATTCGGATGTTTGGCAAGCACCGGTTGTATCCCTAGGAGGAGCGAGGTACTTTGTCTCGTTTATTGATGATTTCTCTAGGATATGTTAGTAATATCCAAACAAGAAGAAATCAGATGTTTTCCAGATTTTCAAATATTTAAACCACGGGTTGAACTTGATTCTGAAAAGAAAACCAAGTGTATGAGGTCTGACAATGGAGGAGAATATACCAGTGTAAATTTGATAAATTCTGTCAACATGAGGACATCAAAATACAGTTCATAATTACTTATACACCTCAATGGAATGGTGTGGCAGAACGGATGAAAAGGACCATGTTAGACAACGCAAGAGCTATGTTGAGTTCTACGGGTCTAGGAAAGTCATTTTGGGGAGAATCAGTCAAAACCGCTTGAATATCAATCGTTCTCCTTCAGTGGCGATTGATTAGAAGACTTCGATGGAGATGTACATTGAGAAGGTGGCTAATTATTCTCATTTGCATACATTTGGAAGTCAAGTGCACGTTGTGTACAATGATAAAGAAATATTGAAGTTGGATTATGTAGGGCCCTTAACTGCTAATTGTTATTACAATGCAATTTTATTATGGTTAATTAATTACAGCGGAAAACGAGTAAAAATTTTCTTTACAATGAGCCCAAAATGTTATAACCATAATTATGATACTAAAAATAGTATATAATAAAGTCTCGTCTAAACATATCACATCGTAAAATAAGCCCACTGTGGGGACCCGGACGCTAATCATGTTCTTAATCATCATTGGGACTAATTAATCAATTATAATAAATAGGGTCTATTTTTTTTTAATGCGGAACGTAATGGAGTCAACTTCATATACATATCAGTATAAAAGTACAAATCTGGTACTATATATACAATTATTCAAACTAGGGTTTAACAACTAGGTATCACGTGTCCGAACCCTATCTATAGCAACATCAAAGTCCGTGGTCTCCACTCTAATCATGATCTCTCGTCATCTCCTCGACCCTGATCCTGTCCCACCTGTTGTCATGCACACATACAAACACGACAACAGCCGGATAATTCCGGTGAGAATATAATCCCAGTATAAATCAATGAACATGCAATCATATAATCAATATAAAGCATGAAGCAGATATCAGATATATATCAAAGTCTAAAACATAATTAATATCAAACTATTCATCACACTCGTGACTCCACGACTCAGACTAGACTCAATCCTAGTCTAGGGATCTCGGTTTCCAGATGTTGGCATTCCATATCAACCAACAGTAATAGAAGAAACTCCAATTCTATCCACGTCGATATAACCAAACATCCAGTGTCTTGACCTATCCGTCACAGACTGTGGCACTATCGCCAATACACTATCTTGTGACATCGTGCAATGTGCCCGTGGCGATCCCACCACTATCAGGCACTTCTGTCCCAAGATCACTCGTCTAATACTCGTCTAATACATGCTTCCTATAAATCAATAGAACAACATATAAAATCAAATCAAGGCATATAACAAAAATAAGTATGTGATTTAGGGAAACTAAAGTATATCCTACTTGAGTCGATCTCCCCATATCACATTGACTTATACCTTTCGTTTGTAGTCTCGATCTGAAGAAACGGAAGTTCTGAACTCAAGACTGCCTCTGTAAATCTGAAATGACATATCGAGAATAATAATATTAACCTTCCATTCTCAATTCAATACTGAATCTGATTAATCTGAATTTAATTCAAATTATCGGCATAACGGCACAATCTCAATATCCCCGTAAATACCATATAAACAAATATCAATTACAAATCATAACACATATCCAATACAATCTGTAATCAATCAATAATCTAAATCTGTCCGGTTTTCAGTCCATATAATCAGAAATTCATAACAATTCCATAATCAATCTGTTCTTTGATCTGACTTCGATTATGCAATGTCTAGTATTCCCAGAACACATAATAATGATCAAATTACAATTTCTCCAACATCATATTTTTTAATCAAGATAAAACTTAATAAAACTTATGTCCTTGTGTAGCTCTTGACGAGGGGATCTCAAAACTGTGCTCGGATTAAAATTCGGATAACCAGATCTTGTACAATCAAATTTTTAAGACAAAATGAAGCTTGAGGAATTTTCAATTCATGGAAGTCTCGGTTCTTTGTTGAAGATTTAAAGGGAATTGCAAATGTATATAACAAGTTGTATGGTGGTGACAAGTGTCCCACTCAATCCAATATTGCACTTTAGCCCCTGAATTCTTCACTATTTGCAATTCAACCCTCAATAATTACGAAATTGCCATCAAATTTAAATCAAGTATTTTTCCACTTAATTACAAAATTGCCATCAAATTTAAATTAAATACACTTAATTACAAAAATGCCATCAATAATATTTTCTTTTCGGGGTCTCATAAAATTGATAACATCTCGGGCCTTACAATTCTCCCCCTCTGAGACATGATTTCGTCCTCGAAAACTCAAGCAATCATATCACAGGTAATCAAATCAGAAATAACAGAAACTGAAATAGGAAACTCACGTCGGTGGAATAACTCTGGGAATTCCTGTCTCATATCTGATTCAGTCTCCCAAGTAGCTTCTTCAATGCCGTGACGAGTCCACTGCACTTTCACCAGTGGGATAGTCTTTGTTCTGAGTTTCTTTTCTTTACGATCAATAATCTGTATCGGCTTTTCAACATAACTCAGAGATTCATCAAGCTCGGCCTCGTCTGGCTGAATAATATGCGAATCATCGGGGAGATATTTCCGCAGCATAGATACATGAAAAACATCATGTATCCCAGATAATGAAGGCGGTAATGCGAGTCGATAGGCACGATCTCCTATCTTCTCGAGAATCTCATATGGACCAACGTATCGTGGAGACAACTTCCCTTTCTTGCCAAATCTGACAACTCCTCGGAAAGGTGAAATCTTTAGGAATACTCGGTCTCCAACCTCAAATACCAACGGTCTTCGTCGAACATTGGCATAATTGGCCTGTCTGTCCTAAGCTGTCTTCATTCTCTTCTGAATCAGCTTTACCTTTTCTGTCATCTCTCTGATCATATCAGGTCCAATCTCAGGAACATCAGAGATATCATCCCAATAAAGAGGGGATCTGCATTTCTTTCCGTACAACGCCTCGAATGGAGCCATCTCAATACTCGTCTGATAGCTATTGTTGTACGAAAACTCGCAAAGAGGCAAGGCATCCTGCCAATTAGTGCTAAAGTCAAGCACTACAGCTCTCAGCATATCCTCCAATGTCTGAATCGTCCGTTCTGACTGTCCGTCAGTCTGGGGGTGATATGCGGTACTCAGATGTAACCTCGTACCGAGAGCTTGCTGCAAACTCTGCCAGAAGTGTGAAGTAAACCGAGGATCACGATCTGAAACAATCGACTTCGGCACTCCGTGCAGTCTGACTACTTCTCTGACATAGATCTCTGCCATCTGGTCATATCTGTACGTCATTTTGTATGGAATAAAACATGCTGATTTTGTCAATCGATCAATCACGACCCAAATAGCATCCCAACCTCGGGAGGACCTTGGTAACTGCGTCACAAAATCCATGGAAATGTGATCCCATTTCCATTCAGGAATGGACAAACTCTGTAACAATCCTCCTGGTTTCTTTCTTTCCGCTTTCACCTGTTGGCAATTCAGACACCTGGAAACAAATTCTGCAATGTCAGTCTTCATTTGTTTCCACCAAAACTGTTCTTTCAAGTCATTGTACATCTTTTTGCCACCAGGATGAATACTGAATCGACTACTGTGCGCTTCTGTCAATATCTGCTGTCTCAACTCTGGAACATTTGGCACAACTAGACGATTATTCACATACAGTACACTGTCACGTACCCGATACTCTGATCGATGTCCTGCTCTGACCATCGCAATCGAGTTCTGAACATTCTGATCAACTTTCTGAGCCGCTATAATTTTCAAAATCAGCTCTGGTTCAGCCTGAATAGCACATAATCTTAGAGGCTGACGATCTATCTCAAATGCTAATCCAGACAAACAACAGTTTTCTATCAAATTGGAAACACCCATAGTCGATAAGGACAAAGAACATACCTTTCGACTCAGTGCATCAGCTGCTGCATTCGATTTTCCTGGATAGTACTTGATTTCACAATCGAAATCTTTAAGCAAATCAAGCCATCTTCGCTGCTAATATTCAGCTCGGATTGTGAAAACAGATATTTCAGGCTCTTATAATCAGAATAAATCTCAAACTTCTCACCATAGAGGTAATGTCGCCATATTTTCAGTGCAAATACAATGACTGCCAATTCAAGATCATGAATTGGGTAGCGAGTCTCGTGTGGCTTCAACTGTCTCGAAGCATAGGCAATGACATGGCCTCGCTGCATCAACACACAACCCAAACCTCTGTGAGAAGCATCAGAATATACAACAAAATCACAAGTACCTGACGGAATAGTCAACACCGGAGCACTGGTCAATCTTTTCTTCAACTCCAGAAAACTGGACTCACAGTCTTCAAACCAAACAAATGGAGCATTCTTCTGAGTCAACTGTGTAATCGGCTTGGCAATACTGGAAAAATCTTTGATGAATCGACGATAATATCCTGCCAAACCCATGAAACTGCGAATCTCGGGCACTGATGTCGGTCTCGGCCAAGAAATCACTGCCTCAACCTTACTGGGATCAACAGAAATACCGTCTTCGGATATAATGTGACCCAGAAATACTACCTGTTTCAACCAAAACTCGCATTTCGACAGTTTAGCATATAACTTCTCAGCCCTCAAAATTCGCAACACGGTTCTCAAATGCTCAGCATGTTCCATCATATTCTTTGAATAAATCAATATATCATCAATGAATATGATAACAAACTCACCAAGATATCTCTGAAAGATACGGTTCATCAAACCCATGAATACAGCCGGTGCATTCGTCAAACCAAACGGCATGACAATAAATTCATAGTGTCCATACCTGGTTCTGAAGACTGTCTTTGAGATATCAGAATCTTGACTCTAAGTTGATGGTATCCAGATCTCAGATCGATCTTGGAATACACTGAAGAACCCTGCAACTGATCAAACAAATCATCAATGCGAGGCAAAGGGTATTTATTCTTTACCGTTGCTTTGTTCAGTTGCCGGTAGTCAATGCAGAGCCTCATTGAACCATCTTTCTTCCTCACAAACAGTACTGGAGCACCCCAAGGAGATACATTCGGTCTGATATACCCCTTGGCCAGTAAGTCCTCCAACTGTTCTTTCAGCTCTTTCAGTTCAATCGGTGCCATTCTGTACGGAGCTCTAGAAATCGGAACTGTACCTGGCATCAATTCAATGCTGAAGTCTATCTCTCGAATCGGAGGCAATCCAGGAATCTCGTCTGGGAAGACATCAGCAAACTCACACACCACTGGCAAGTCCGCCAATGATGGACTTGACTTCAGTAAATCAACTGAATATACAAGGAATCCTTCCGATCCTTTCTGCAATAATCAAGTCATAGATAATACGGATATCAAAGGAATTCTAGATCGAGAACCCTTACCGTAGAATTTCCACTCATCAGCCATCTCAGGTCTGAATCTTATAATCTTGTGGAAACAATCGACTGTAGCCCTGTACTTGGTCAACATATCGATACCGATAATACAATCAAAGTCAGATATCCCAAGCACAATACAGTCTAACTCAATTTCATGCCCAATATACTGCAGTATACACGATCTAACAGTCTTTACTGATATCAAACCTGTCCCCAACGGAGAAGACACAGACACTACCGCAGATAATGATTCAATAGGCAATGCATGACTCAATGCAAATCGTTCAGATATAAATGTATGTGATGCACCAGTATCAATCAATGCATAAGCAGGATAACCAGAAATAAAACAGTTACCTGCTACAACATCATCAGGTGCATCCTGTGCCTGCTTCTCAGTCAAAGCGAACACTCTGGCCTGTTGTCTCGGAGGCTGGCTCACTGTCTGGCTTTCTCTAGTCCTCTGCCGTGACTGAGTAGACGGTGCTGGCTGGAAAGAATGAACAGCAGATGGTCGTCTCCCTATCTGAGCCACTGATCCAGATGATTCTGCTGCCTTGGATCCCTGGGCACCTCTCTGTGGACATACTCGGGCAAAATGTCCCTGCTGTCTACAAATACGACAGCTGCCAAACACTCCTCGGCACTGCTCTGTGGAATGATTCCCTCCACAGGTGCTGCAATAAGGTCCAGTATAGCTCTGGCTCTGTCGAGGACTCCCAGAGCTAGAAGAACTGCTTCCTGACTTCTTGAATTGCTTCCCTCTAGCTTTCAGGAAGTCTTTCTTTCCACTACCACCGCCACTCTCGAATCGAGGAGGTGGTTGTTCCGGTCTCGGTGCTGGAGGCACAAACGAAGCTCCTCTCTGTCTCATCAGACCTGCTTTGGCTCCCTTAGCTCGGTTCAAGGCATCAGTGAAATTGTTTGGCCTCCCGGTATTCACCAAGGTAAAAATTTCAGGATTTAGGCCATTTATGAACTGATTCGCAACGGCCTCATCATGTTCAGCCACATGTGGAGCAAACTGCAACAAGGTCGAGAACTTGGCCACATATTCCTCAATGTTTAGCTGGCCCCGTCTCAAATTAGCAAATTCGGCTCCTTTGTCTTTCCTGTACGACACTGGAAAGAACCTCTGATAAAATTCAGTTCTAAACACATTCCAGGTAATAATCGTACATCGATGTTCTAATGCCCGCTTAGTGGTGATCCACCAGTTCTTTGCCACATCTTGTAACTGGTGTCCTATCAGTTTCACCCTCCGCTCATCGGTATAGTCAAGGGACTCAAACAGCATCTCGATATCATCTAGCCAACTCTCGCAGTCCACTGAAGTCTCGGTACCTTTCAGAGTTGGTGGATGAAATGACTGAAATATTTTCAATAGTGTCTCCATAGGAGTGGCTGTAACATCCATGGGAGGATTCGAAGTGCTACCCTGTTCCGGTACTCTTCGGGGAGGCATATCTGATTATCAAAGAGGTTAGCAACAAAATACAATCAATCTGTTTCAGTCCTCCTTCGATCATCTTACTGCTGATCCAGAATCGGCTCTGATTCGTTCTCAATAACACATGCTTTCAAATCAATTCAGATAAACATGCATTATAAAGCAGTAAATCATGCAAGCAATCAAAAGCAGGAAAGAAAACTCAATCTACCCCGCTCACTAGCTCCTATCTCAGTCTAAAGGATCTATCGCTCTGATACCACCTGTTGTGGGGACCCGGACGCTAATCATGTTCTTAATCATCATTGGGACTAATTAATCAATTATAATAAACAGGGTCTATTTTTTTTTAATGCGGAACGTAATGGAGTCAACTTCATATACATATCAGTATAAAAGTACAAATCTGGTACTATATATACAATCATTCAAACTAGGGTTTAACAACTAGGTATCACGTGTCTGAACCCTATCTATAGCAACATCAAAGTCCGTGGTCTCCACTCTAATCATGATCTCTCGTCATCTCCTCGATCCTGATCCTGCCCCACCTGTTGTTATGCACACATACAAACACGACAACAGCCGGATAATTTCGGTGAGAATATAATCCCAGTATAAATCAATGCACATGCAATCATATAATCCATATAAAGCATGAAGCAGATATCAGATATATATCAAAGTCTGAAACATAATTAATATCAAACTATTCATCACACTCGTGACTCCACGACTCAGACTAGACTCAATCCTAGTTTAGGGATCCTGGTTTCCAGATGTTGGCATTCCATATCGACCAACAGTAATAGAAGAAACTCCAATTCTATCCACGTCGATATAACCAAACATCCAGTGTCTTGACCTATCCGTCACAGACTGTGGCACTATCGCCAATACACTATCTTGTGACATCGTGCAATGTGCCCGTGGCGATCCCACCACTATCAGGCACTTCTGTCCCAAGATCACTCGTCTAATACTCGTCTAATACATGCTTCCTATAAATCAATAGAACAGCATAGAAAATCAAATCAAGGCATATAACAACAATAAGTATGTGATTTAGGGAAACTCAAGTATATCCTACTTGAGTCGATCTCCCAATATCACATTGACTTATACCTTTCGTTTCTAGTCTCGATCTGAAGAAACGGAAGTTCTGAACTCAAGACTGTCTCTGTAAATCTGAAATGACATATCGAGAATAATAATATTAACCTTCCATTCTCAATTCAATACTGAATCTGATTAATTTGAATTTAATTCAAATCATTGGCATAACGGCACAATCTCAATATCCCCGTAAATACCATATCAACAAATATCAATTACAAATCATAACACATATCCAATACAATCTGTAACCAATCAATAATCTAAATCTGTCCGGTTTTCAGTCCATATAATCAGAAATTCATAACAATTCCATAATCAAAATGTTCTTTGATCTAACTTCCATTATGCAATGTCTACTATTCCCATAACACATAATAATGATCAAATCACAATTTCTCCAACATCATATTTTTGAATCAAGATAAAACTTAATAAAACTTACGTCCTTGTGTAGCTCTTGACGAGGGGATCTCAAAACTGTGCTCGGATTAAAATTCGGATAACCGGATCTTGTACAATCAAATTTTTAAGACAAAATGAAGCTTGAGGAATTTTCCATTCATGGAAGTCTCGGTTCTTTGTTGAAGATTTAAAGGGAATTGCAAATGTATATAACAAGTTGTATGGTGGTGACAAGTGTCCCACTCAATCCAATATTGCACTTTAGCCCGTGAATTCTTCACTATTTGCAATTCAGCCCTCAATAATTACGAAATTGCCATCAAATTTAAATCAAGTATTTTTTTCACTTAATTACAAAATTGCCATCAAATTTAAATTAAGTATTTTTTCACTTAATTGAAAAAATGCCATCAATAATATTTTCTTTTCAGGGTCTCATAAAATTGATAACATCTCGGGACTTACACCCACACACAATCAAAATCAACTACAACCAACTCAAATCCTCGAGACATGCCCCGGTACATAGATACATATATATATTTGGATAGACCACTAAACCTCAACTCATATGTGACTCGCTCCAGAAGTACCATCTCCGGTCTCCTGCTAATCTGGAGTATCTGCCATTGTCCACACACAAAGACAACAACAGCCCCCTTTGGAGGTGAGAAAAAGCTCCGTATGGAACAACCATAATATATACAACATGTATCTACACAATAATATATGATATGGAATGCATGCATGTCGTGGGGATATTAGGTCAAATACCCATCAACTGAGCATGTATGAACCAATCGAATCGCTATCAAATCAATGATCGAGCTGGCACACTTGCCTCAATCAAGTATAAGGGATTGTCGTATGATAACGTCGGCAAAACGCCATCAAATCCCAAAGCTCAATCAATTAATCATTGGGGCAACAAATGACTATGTTTTAAGGGCCACATAATTCCAAACATAACATCGTGCTCACAAACCACAGAATCAAATCCAATGATATAATGGTATCCGAGGATCATAGCTTAACATGCATGTCATGTATCGATGTATGAATAAAATGATGTGTGTTAACAAATATTTATGTTATACATCGATATACCAATCATGAATGTCATGTATGTCACATCAACTCAACAAGTAAGACATAAACACTTATTCTCAGTCAAATCAATCAAACATATATCATATAACACAGATAGCTATCGTATGTTACTCGGTCGCAACATACCTCAATTCTTCGTTTTCAATTCATTGTAGCATTAAGATTTCATTACAGAAATGATATCTACAGAATCAACATCTTCATTTCATTCAATGTATTCAATGAAATCAACAATTCAAATTCCAAAAATTCTTTGAAACTTTGAAAATTCATATAAAATTGAAATCATAACATAATTAAATTCCGACTTTGAAAAGTAGTTTCTTGTCAGTAATTCTATCACATATATTGAATTCAACTTCAATGACATACTATTTCAGTGATTCAAAAAATAAAAGTTCTGAATCGAGAAGAAAATTACCTCAAAAGAACGCTCTTGACGCGAGGATTCTGAATATATAATTGTTTCGCGTTTTGACAACGTTTCGAGGTAGATTCTTATGTGAGAATTCAATTTCCAAATTTTCTTCGAAATTAAGAGAAGGAAATGAAATTTGTTATGCAAAACTCATTCTTATCAACATTGTATATTTGTGTGTGTGTGCTGAGGCGGTCAAGTAATGGCACCCTAGCCGTCGAGCTCTGCCTGCAGCGGTTTTATCCAGCCATGCTGGGGTGGTCAAGTATTTGCGCCCTAGCGCGCCGGGTTCTGTCCAACATGTGTTTTACTGCAGCACCTGGGGTGGTCAAACAATGGCGCCCTAGCGCGCCATGTTCTGTCCGTAATGCTAGCTGTCGAATTAGCGAAAGTGGTCATCATGAAAGTTGTAGATCTATTTCTTGACTTCCATTTTCAACTGACCTTACTCAATTTGGATATCAGAAACCAAAGTTATGCTCATTCTCCAAAAATGTGTCAATGCAGGAACTGCAATGCATACGATACACTTCGGGATGATTTTGCCCCTATTTCCAAATAGATTTAGACAAAACTCAAAACATGAAAGTTCTAGTACTATATATTAGATTTTTAATAAAATTATTCTCACTTCATTTGAACAGATAATCAGATAATTATGCTGAAAACCGTCACATGTGTCACTTTTCTATTGTGATTTAGCATATTATTCAAATACAATTCAACTACTTCTACAATCTTTCATTATCAAAACATATTTTCTCTAATAACATATCAGTATCATGAATTATTGATAATCAAGGTATGATTTACGATAATACGATACGCGGTTCTTACAGATTCAAAATCTAGAGAGTGTGTATCTTCTCAGGTTATGCTGATGGAGTAAAGGGGTTTCGTTTGTGGGATCCTACTGTCTACAAGCTTGTCATCAGCAGGGATGTTATCTTCGATGAAGATAAACTAAAGGGAGACAAATGCACATTGAATTCAGAAACTAATATACAAAAAGGCCATTTTTGTTCACACATGACGACGCCTTTTTTTTAGCAAAGACAATGCTTTTGCAACATATAAAAAGCTCTGTGTTCATATTTTTTAACAAAGAACACACTTTCCAAAGACGACAGTTTTTAACAATTACGAAAATATTGTCTTTGCTAAAAAAAAAAACTCCTTTATCTGTTATCTTTGAGAGGATTTTTAGTAACATTTTTCAGTCACGAAGAGAACGGATAAAAATGTTGTCTTTCATATTTTTTTATTTTAGTGAAAAAATCCACTTATGAACACATTTATAAGTTATATGTTTGATTTCCATCAAACTAAATAACAAAATTCAAATCCTTTAATTTAACTATATCAACAGGATTATAGAATCCAATACTTGTATGATCCTCAATTATTCAGATATACATCTAGGTGTGAGTTCACAACTCATGTAATTCCAGATAACATTTATATCTTATACGAGCTTAGCTTGTTTGCCCATTATGTGCATCAACACCTTGATCACGAGAACGTCAAAAATTAGTTCTAATTGTACCCATTGAATCATAGTAAGAATGTCTAGTAGCATCAACCCATGATTTCTTAGGTATCACTTATAATTTCTGCAAGAACCATTAGGTAGTTAACATACAATAGGATATCTGCAACACATATATCTCGATCGAATATGCAACCATTAGTTTATCAAAAGTTGTGTATGAATTCGATAACAATTTGATGTAGCTTTAAGTAATCATAGTTACATCGGTGTACAACTAGGAAAACACTTTTTCCTAAAACACAACTTATACTCAGACAAGAAATTATTTTTACTATTAACTCATCAGATCACATTGGATATCAACACTCGTAGATGAGCGGTGAATCCCTGACAAAAATTCATAGGCTCCTTGATAAGTCCAAATCTTGCAAAGATTTTAGGAATTTAATTTTATATTATTTGCCCTTATCTAATATTTTTATCCCTGATTATGTGGTTATTTGAATTAATAATTTTAGATTTGATTAAAAAAGAAAAATGTTTAAATTCGGAGGTAAGATAAAATTTATTGAATTTCAAAGAAAACAAAAGATCAAAAGAAAGAAAATAAGATATTCTTATATTTTATTCCTTGATGATATTGAAATTTTAGAAAAATCTATGTAAATCTTGATAAATATATTATCTACAATTTATTTAAGTTGGAGATGGGCTTAAAAGGAAAGGAAAGGAAGGAGGAGGCCCATTTAGAAGAATAAAAAGAGGCAGAAGCGGAACAGGAAAGGGAGGCGCACAAAAGATAAAAATCAGCGCAAAAGAAGTGAGAGGAGGAGAAAGGAAGAGAGGAGAGCAGAAGAGCAGAGGGGAAAGAAGAGAAGACGGAAGTGCAAGAAAGAAGGAGGAAGTGAGCAGCAACAGTGAGGAAGTGCAGAAGGGGGGAAGACAGAAGGCAAAAGTTGGAGGAATTCCTCACACACGCCTAAATCACAAAGAATTCCTCTAATTTCCTTTTTTCTTTTGTTTTCTTTTTATGAAATTAAATCTGAGTTTGCACTTTTGTTTTGAATCATGGATTAATTTTATTTAAGCTAAGACCACAATAGGGCCAAACACGACTTTATTTGACATTTGTTTTATTTTCAATATATTATTTTTCTTGATTTTAATTATTGATTGATGTTAGTTTAATATTTCTTGTTAATAGCTTGATCAACTATTTACATGTTTGTTGATTAATCATGAATCGGAAGATGATTGGTTAAATATAACAACGAAGATGTCATCAACACATGGTTAACTGACTAGAAATAGTATTCGGTTTCATTGTGCGGTTTTAGGTGAAAACTGAAATTCCACGAAGAATTAATGCATTTAGATCTAATTAAATTCAATTAGAAATAATTGGACTGTTATATTTAAATAGGTTTATTAACTCGAGGAATCATTTAATAAATAAATTTGGGGATTTCACCGTGATTGTCAAGAATTAAATAATTAATTGAATTTTAACACGTGTCGATGTGTCTTAGTTATTTATTTGAATTTGAATCCCTCCTTGATATTTGAATCCATCGTTTTTAGTTGCAATTATTTTATTTAATAGTTTAGATTAATAATCCACATATCATCTTTTTATTTTTTTGTCTAGATTAAGTTAAGTGATATAAATTCTAGTAATTAAATATTAGTCTCTGTGGGATTGATACTTGGACTCTTCATCCATTTACTATAACTTGACCTAGTCCGCTTGCTAGATTTATTCTCAACTGAAATCGTCGGTCAAGTTTTTGGTGCAGTTGCCGGGGGCTAGTTTATTTAATATTAGAATAAATTACTTATTTGAGGCTAGACATTTTTTTCGAAAAAAAATCATTAATTTTTTCTATTTTATTTTCTTTTATTTTAATTTATTGCTAGGTACTTCAAGATGGATCATCGGCGAGTATTCACGAATTTTGCCCAACAATACTCGAAACCATTCTATGATGCTTGGGGGAGATTCAATGATTTGGCAAACAATCGGTATCATGATTTGTCAAACTACACTCTTATTCGAATTTTCTATATTGATTTGGATGAGTCAACAAGAGGTTGGGTAAATTATGGAGCTTTGGCAAGTGGTAGTCACTTATTTAATAGAGATTACAACAGTGCGATGCACTTATTAGATGATATGTCAGATTTCGACTACCACTGGCATTGTGATCCTTCACTGCAGGGTTGGAGTCACCAATATTGTAAAAGGCCCGAAAATCCTTGCTTTGAAAATTTGCGGAAAATTAAAAATTTTTCTTTTAAAATAAATGGAGTGCCTCATCCATAAGATCAACTGATGAATCAAGTTCAATGTTTAAAAAAAAATATATAGCAGCGGAAGAAAATAAAGTTTGCCAAAAATAACAATTCAAAGAATGTCAAACAACTAGTAAAAATGTTTGATCATAAAATGACATGTGCTGAAACTGAGGTCCTCGGGTGCCACTACTGCCGACCCAAGCTAGCTCACTGGTCCCCGCCCTCGGCCCTTGCCTCATCAGTACCTACAACAATCAAGTCTAGTGAGCCTAAAGACTCAGCATGCAAATATCGTAGGTAACGAGAAAATGTAATTTGCATGGATAAAATATCATGTCATGAGGCATACTTAAAATAACTTGTACTGAGCAATTATAATACGTGCATAACTGAACTGAAAATCATAGTGAAAATGTTTGCTCCTTGGAGCCCTGTACTGAAATAACTGATAAAAAATTTTCTGTTGAGATTATGATCTACGCCTGTGGCCCCTGCACTGAACTGAACTGATCGGTAACTGGCTACCGGGGAGTATCAAACTGAACTGAGCTGACCGGTCACTGGCGACCGGGTGGTACCAAACTGAACTGATCAGGTCACTGGCGACCGTATAAAATAATGCTCCCATAATAGTGAATTGACCACAAGCAATATCGCATAAATCTCAAAAATAAGTATTTTCTATTTTCATGCACGTAATATAATTAAATGGCATAATGAAAATATCCTGTATATTTTACCAACTGGATTGGGTCGTTCCCAGGCTCGCTACAACCTAAATATGCCATGAAAAATATGCAATAGCTTATACTTGACCAAACTATGCAATTAAGTTTGAAAATGCGACAATTACGTCCAACGACTTCGTATTTAATCATGAGTCCGAACCAACCCGAACCGACACTGAACCGACGTATAGTCATGATTAAAATACGCTTGAAATGATGAACTAATGCTCCAAAAATGATGAGGGTCGAAATCTAGGTGAAACGGAGGCCAAAACAAGAAACGCTCTTTCGAGAGTCAATTTGGCACATCGCACCGTAAATTCTCGTACGACCTCAAAATTGATCCGAATCGCAAACGGTCAAAAACACGACCTTCCTAACTCGATGAGGCACTGTCCAGTCCAAGGCCATAGGCTAAAAGACAACCAAGAACTCAAACGAGCCACCGAACCAACACAACAACTTGCTGTAAATTTCCAGCAGCTGTACCATCGCGTATCTTGTGTTGTTTTCGAGACTACCGGCCATTGGGGCGTGAACCACCAACCAGAGACTCTTACCAACATCCCAAGGAATTATTTGAACCATGGCTAAGGGCCCTAGGCCAGCCACAATTCGCCTTATTCCAGCAACCAACCAAAAGTTCCTACCCGAGAACAAATTCTGCACGTCGGGCTCTTGTTCTTGTTTTGTTGTCACGGATCGTTCCAGTGGTCATTTGATTGACCATGACATGATCTAGACATCTAGGGTCATGGTTTGAACCGTGGCTAAGGGCCATAGGCCAACCAAGATCCATACCATTCCACAAAACTCGAAGCACAAGTGCTGTCAAAAACCGAAGGGCCGAGAAGGGGAGGGGCTGTTCTTGCTTTTGATTTAAAAACCGATGAACCATGGACCGAGCCACCAAAAGGGAGACTTAGTCACGTCTTAGACATGCTAGGGAAGTGATCTAACCATAGCTATAGGCCTTGTGGCAGCCATGATCAGATTCATTCCCGATATGACAGCAAAACAAAATTTCGAAAAGCTTAATTGGACAAGAGGTGGAGTTGCTGTCATTCTCGTGTTTTCCAGCGTGCATGGGGTTAAATGAATGGACCAACATGGTCCTAATGCATCCTATTACATGTCTAGATGTCGCCTTAGGAGCCTGAAATCGAGCCAATACCTGAAATCCACAAAACAAAGCAAACCGTGAAACTGCATCATGAAAGTCGAAATCTGCATGTGTGTTTTCTGAAAATTTCTGATGTATTTCGGTTTTTTTTGCTTATCAAAACATGATCATGTACTGAAAAATAATTGATAATAGGACTTAATTGAGGTTTGAAAGAATCTAGACATGCCTTGGTTTTCATTTGAATGAAAAACGAAAGAATACGACGACTCGGCGCGGAGGAGGTGGAGCGATTTCTTATCTTGCTTCTTGCTCGATTTTTCTCTCTTGTTTCTAGCTATGAGGGTCACGATTTTTCTACTCTATAAGCTCTGAATTTCGGTCATGGGGGGAGGGAGAATGATGGTTAGGAGAGTGAGGGAAGTGGGTGCAAGATATAGGGGATAACTCAAGACCAAGTCTTCACCTTTTGAATTTTGAATTCTAGTTTGATATCAAATGATTTGTTGGTGCTTGTTGGGGTGAGGTGGCCGATCATATTACCATCTAGACTAGGTGAGGATAAGGTTGATCATTAAGTAAATGGTGCTCCCAAAAATAAAAGAATTATCCTACTAATTAAATACAAAGAAAGGGTCAAAGGTGTTGAGTTGGCATATCAATGCTTAATCAACTAAGGGTGGCCAAAATTATACAATAAAAATGAAGGGAAAATGTTGTTTAGTTGATAAATTTTAATACCTTAAGAGTCCTTATCTATCTCTTAAATAATTTAGTGAACTAACCCCTTAATTATGGAACTTAAATGAATTTATTTTCTACTCACCTCAAGTAGCTTAAATAATTCCTTAAACTTCTTATTAACTTAAATTAACTTACTTGCTAGCTAAAAATAAATCCTGGAAATGATTCTCGAATCTTAAATTCTATCTCAAAACTCCAACTCCAGTCCGGCCTCACTGAAATAACTGAAAGAATAAAATTAAACTGCTGGATAAATTAATTAACTTCAAAGAAAAACATTTAAATAATCATGCAATGAAGTCAATTAAATTCAAAATATTAGAATTATGCATGGCTCGTACGTAGTCTAATTTACGGGTTCTACAATCTTTCCCCCCTTAAAAGAAATTTCGTCCTCGAAATTAGAACTCACCGAATAACTCGGGGTAACGATCTCTCATCTCCGACTCAGACTCCCAAGTAGCTTCCTCCTCTGAATGGTTGAGCCATCTGACTTTGACTCGCTTAACCAGCTTGTTCCGGAGCTTCTTCTCCTGCCTGTCTAGGATCTGCACTGGTCTCTCCTCATAAGATAGGTTCGGAGTAAGCTGCAACGGCTCAAAGTTCAGCACATGCGAAGGATTTGCCATATACTTCCTCAGCATGGAGACGTGGAACGCATTGTGTACTCCGGCCAGATTCGGCGGAAGAGCCACACGATAAGCTAGCGTCCCAACTCTGTCAAGGATCTCAAATGGTCCAATGAATCTCGGACTGAGCTTCCCTTTCTTGCCAAATCTCATGACACCCTTCATAGGTGCCACTTTCACAAATACATGATCACCCACTGCAAACTCTAAATCTCTCCTCCGCTGATCGGCATAACTCTTCTGTCGGCTCTGAGCAGTCCTCATCCTATCACGGATCTTGACTACATCATCTGCTGCCTGCTGAACAATCTCTGGACCCAACTCTGCTCTCTCTCCTACTTCATCCCAATGGACAGGAGATCTGCACTTGCGGCCATACAGTGCTTCATACGGAGCCATAACAATAGAATACTGGAAGCTGTTGTTATAGGTGAACTCAACCAATGGTATGTTCGACTCCCAACTCCCGGAGAAATCAATGACGCAAGCACGGAGAAGATCCTCTAAGATCTGAATAACTCGCTCTGACTGCCCATCTGTCTGCGGATGGAAAGCTGTGCTAAACAGCAATTTCGTACCCAAAGTTGAATGCAAACTCTTCCAAAATGAGGAAGTGAATCTGGGATCTCTGTCAGATACGACAGAAACTGGAATACCATGGAGTCGGACTATCTCTCGGATATACAGCTCTGCATACTGAACCATGGTGAAAGTCGTCTTAATAGGCAAGAAGTGCGCTGATTTGGTAAGACGATCTACAATCACCCAGATAACATTCGATCCTCTGGCTGACCTCGGCAATCCGGTCACAAAGTCCATAGTAACATTCTCCCACTTCCACTCGGGAATAGGGAGAGGCTTGAGCAAACCTGCTGGTCTTTGATGCTCGGCCTTCACTAACTGGACAGGTCAGACACTCGGACACAAATCGTCTGATGTCCTTCTTCATACCAGGCCACCAATACAATAGCTGCAGATCTTTGTACATCTTCGTACTCCCAGGGTGAATGGAGTACGGGGACATATGGGCCTCTGACAAGATGTCTGCTCGGATAGAATCACTGCTAGGAACCCATATCCTGTCTTGGTATCTCACAATACCATCACTGACTGAATACAAGACACTGCCCTTGCCTTCATCTCTCTTCTTCCACTGTGCCAATTGCTCATCTGCTGACTGACCACTGCGAATACGGTCCATAAGGGAAGACTGAATGGTCAAGGTAGATAGACGAGGAACTCTACCTCGAGGATAAGTCTCGAGATCAAACCTCTGTATCTCAAACTGAAGAGGTTTCTGAATCGTCAAATGAGCCATCACTGCGACTTTTCTGCTCAATGCATCCGCAACTACATTAGCTTTACCCGGGTGGTAGCTAATGTCACAATCGTAGTCTTTCACAAGCTCCAACCAACGCCTCTGACGCATGTTCAGCTCCCTCTGCGTAAAGAAATACTTGAGGCTCTTGTGGTCGGTAAAGATCTGGCATTTCTCTCCATACAGATAGTGCCTCCAAATCTTCAAGGCAAAAACTACGGCCGCCAATTCTAGATTATGGGTAGGGTAGTTTTTCTCGTGGATTTTCAGCTGTCTAGAAGCATACGCTATCACTCTCCCATGCTGCATCAGAACTGCACCTAAACCGAGCTTCGAAGCATCGGTATAAAGGACAAACTCGCCGGGCCCTGATGGCACGGCCAAAACTGGTGCTGAGGTAAGAGATTGGTTCAAAGTATCGAAGCTCTTCTGACACTCCTCGCTCCAAACAAATTTCACATTTTTCTTGGTCAGTGCTGTGAGTGGAACTGCAATAGAAGAGAATCCCTTAATGAACTTCCGATAATATCCAGCTAAGCCAAGAAAACTGCGGATCTCTGATGCATTCTGAGGCACAACCCAATCTCCGACTGCTGCAACTTTTGCTTGGTCTACATCAATACCACTGCTAGAAACGATGTGGCCTAAGAACGCCACCTTCTCTAACCAGAATTCACATTTACTGAACTTTGCGAATAATTTGTGCTTCTGTAATGTCTGCAACACTGTGGTCAGATGTCTGCTGTGCTCCTCCCGACTCTTGGAGTAGACGAGAATGTCATCTATGAACACTATCACAAAATGGTCAAGATACGGCTGAAATACGCGATTCATGAGATCCATGAAGATCGCTGGCGCATTCGTCAGACCGAACGGCATCACTAGGAACTCGTAGTGACCATAACGAGTCCTGAAAGCTGTCTTCGAGACATCAGCATCTCTCACCCTCAACTGGTGATAACCAGAGCGCAGATCAATCTTGGAGAAAATCGAAGCTCCCTGCAACTGGTCAAACAGGTCCTCAATCCTCGGAAGTGGGTATTTGTTCTTCACTGTAACCCTGTTCAACTCCCGATAGTCAATACAAAGTCTCATAGAGCCATCCTTCTTCTTAACAAACAAGACTGGCGCGCCCCAAGGTGAGAAGCTAGGGCGAATGAACTCCTTGTCCAGAAGTTCCTGTATCTGCTTCTTAAGCTCTGCCATCTCTGTCGGTGCTAGTCGGTACGGCGCTTTGGATATCGGAGCCGTACCTGGCATAAGCTCAATGGAAAACTCCACCTCTCTCTCGGGTGGCATACCAGAGACGTCTTCGGGAAAAACGTCTAAGAAATCTCTGACGATCGGAACATCTGAGGCTGACTGGCTGGGTTCCTCGGGGACAGATACAAAGGTTGCTAGAAACGCCCGACACCCTCTATGCATGAGCTTCCTAGCCTGAACATATGGAATAATAGGCGGTAAAGGAAAGTACCTGTCTGGCTCAAATAAGAACTGCTCCATTCCAGGCGGTCGGACAAGAACAGATCTCCGCTGGAAGTCTATCAACACTATGTTCCTCAATATCCAGTCCATCCCCAGGATGATGTCAAATTCTGGCATCGGTAGCACGATCAGATCCGCATAAACAAGATTACCGTGCAGTTCAAGATCTATATCTCGGATAACATTGGTAGCTGCCATCTCCTCGCCTGACGGCAACACTACTGAAAAGGCTGTGTCTAGCCCAATGGTCTTGATCTTGAGAAAGTTCGCAAAGACCTCCGAAATAAACGAGTGAGTGGCCCCTGAATATATCAAGGCCTTGGTAGCGGAACCAGATATAAAAATTCTACCTGAAAGAGCGGAGCTCTAAGTTGAATCCAGTAGTTACAAGAACTAAACTTATAGACATGCAATGGTCAAAGTTCTTCTAACTTAAATCTCCAAAATACTACTGAGTAGAGCATGCAATCCTATCACAGTTCTAAGTTCAATCTTAATCCTTATTCCCAAAACACGGAAATTCAATTAATAACTTAAAGTTTAAAGGTACCTGTCAACAACATAGTCTCCGGGTTGGTTTCCGCAGCATGGAGAGCAAAAAATCTGCCTTGGGTAGGCAGATTCCTCTGAGAGCACTGCAGCAACATGTAGACTGGACTGCCACACTTAAAACACTTTCCTGAGCCAGACATACATGCTCCAGGATGGCGGCGTGAGCACCTGGGGCAGACTGGGTGTTCATAAGTCCTCGGGGCTGGGCGTCCCCGCTGCTGCTGGCCTCTGTTTCTAGGCGGTCCATGAAAAGGCCTCTTGTTCTGCTGCTGATGATGATGAGGAGGAGGGCGGTGTGGTACCTGAACTGGGCGCTTGCCCTGGCGATCTCTCTCGATATCCCGCAGATCCTGCTCTGTAGCTAGGGCCTTGGAGACAGCAATCTCATAAGTAGCAGGGTCAGACACCCTAACATCCCGGCGCAAGATCGGCCGTATACCCACCAGGAAATGCATCAACTTAGCTCTGGCATCATTCGCTATCAGGGGCACAAAATGACAGCCCCTCTCGAACTTACGGATGAACTCCGTAACCGTCATGTCTCCCTGTCTCAGGCTCATGAACTCAGTGGTCAACCTGGTGCGAACTTCCTCAGCAAAATATTTGGAATAGAAAACCTCCGTGAAGCGTGTCCATGAGAGTGTAGCCAAGGTCAGGGCTACTGACGCTCCTTCCCACCATAAGCGGGCGTCTCCAGTGAACAGATAGGTGGCACAACGGACTCTGTCTGCATCTCCCAGCTCCATGAACTCGAAGATAACCTCGAGGGAATTGATCCATCCCTCGGCAATCATGGGGTCAGACGTCCCAGAAAACTCCTTTGGACGCATCTTCATGAATCGCTCGTAAACAGCCTCTGGCCCTGCCGGTCTAGTCACCACCACATTATTCCCTGCAAACTGTGCGAAGAACTGTGTCATCCCAGCTAGCATCTGGGCACTCATGTCAGGTGGGGGCGGTGGTGGAGGTGGAGGAAGAGGAGGAGGTGTCTGCCTCTCTTGTCTCTGATCGTCATCGTCCTCGCGACGGTGCTCGCCACTACCTCTCGGGCGTCCTACTTGACGTCTAGGGGGCATACTGTTCCAACATAACCCATACGTAACTAACATGCATAATTCCATAATTTATTTTAAATGAACACCGAAATGCTGAAAACCTGGTCGAAATTATTTCATGGAAGCATGCTGCCAAAATAATTCATGCTATAAATAAAATGCTGAACTGTAAAACTTACAGACCGAAGGCGTGGCTTCGCGAGCTTCTTGTGGTCAGTAATAGTGTAACCCTATACAGAACCACCGCTCTGATACCAACTGTAAAAGGCCCGAAAATCCTTGCTTTTAAAATTTGCGGAAAATTAAAAATTTTTCTTTTAAAATAAATGGAGTTCCTCATCCATAAGATCAACTGATGAATCAAGTTCAATGTTTAAAAAAAAATATATAGCAGTGGAAGAAAATAAAGTTTGCCAAAAATAACAATTCAAAGAATGTCCAATAACTGGTAAAAAGGTTTGAGCATAAAATGACATGTGCTGAAACTGAGGTCCTCGGGTGCCACTACTGCCGACCCAAGCTGGCTCACTGGTCCCCGCCCTCGGCCCTGGTCTCATCAGTACCTACAACAATCAAGTCTAGTGAGCCTAAAGACTCAGCATGCAAATATCGTAGGTAACGAGAAAATGTAATTTGCATGGATAAAATATCATGTCATGAGGCATACTTAAAATAACTTGTACTGAGCAATTATAATACGTGCATAACTGAACTGAAAATCATAGTGAAAATGTTTGCTCCTTGGAGCCCTGTATTGAAATAACTGATAAAAAATTTTCTGTTGAGATTATGGCCTACACCTGTGGCCCCTGCACTGAACTGAACTGATCGGTAACTGGCTACCGGGGAGTATCAAAATGAACTGAGCTGACCGGTCACTGGCGATCGGGTGGTACCAAACTGAACTGATCGGTCACTGGCGACCGTATAAAATAATGCTCCCATAATAGTGAATTGACCACAAGCAATATCGCATAAATCTCAAAAATAAGTATTTTCTATTTTCATGCACGTAATATAATTAAATGGCATAATGAAAATATCCTGTATATTTTACCAACTGGATTGGGTCGTTCCCAGGCTCGCTGCAACCTAAATATGCCATGAAAAATATGCAATAGCTTATACTTGACCAAACTATGCAATTAAGTTTGAAAATGCGACAATTACGTCCAACGACTTCGTATTTAATCATGAGTCTGAACCAACCCGAACCGACACTGAACCGACGTATATTCATGATTAAAATACGCTTAAAATTATGAACAAATGCTCCTAAAATGCTGAGGGTCGAAATCTAGGTGAAATGGAGGCCAAAACAAGAAACGCTCTTTCGAGAGTCAATTTGGCACATCGCACCGTTAATTCTCGTACGACCTCAAAATTGATTTGAATCACAAACGGTCAAAAACACGACCTTCCTAACTCAATGAGGCACTGTTCAGTCCAAGGCCATAGGCTAAAAGCCAACCAAGAACTCAAACGAGCCTCCGAACCAACACAGCAACTTGCAGTAAATTTCCTGCAGCTGTACCATCGCGTATCTTGTGTTGTTTTCGAGACTACCGGCCATTGGGGCGTGAACCACCAACCAGAGACTCTTACCAACATCCCAAGGAATTATTTGAACCATGGCTAAGGGCCCTAGGCCAGCCACAATTCGCCTCATTCCAGCAACCAACCGAAAGTTCCTACCCGAGAACAAATTCTGCACGTCGGGCTCTTGTTCTTGTTTTGCTGTCACGGATCGTTCCAGTGGTCATTTGATTGACCATGACACGATTTAGACATCTAGGGACATGGTATGAACCATGGCTAAGGGCCATAGGCCAACCAAGATCCATACCATTCCACAAAACTCGAAGCACAAGTGCTGTAAAAAACCGAAGGGCCGAGAAGGGGACGGGCTGTTCTTGCTTTTGATTTAAAAACCGATGAACCATGGACCGAACCACAAAAAGGGCGACTTAGTCACGTCTTAGACATGCTAGGGAAGTGATCTAACCATAGCTATAGGCCTTGTGGCAGCCATGATCAGATTCATTCCATATATGACAGCAAAACAAAATTTCGAAAAGCTTAATTGGACAAGAGGTGGAGTTGCTGTCATTCTCGTATTTTCCAGCGTGCATGGGGTTAAATGAATGGACCAACATGGTCCTAATGCATCCTATTACATGTCTAGATGTCGCCTTAGGAGCCTGGAATCGAGCCAATACCTGAAATCCACAAAACAAAGCAAACCGTGAAACTGCATCATGAAAGTCGAAATCTGCATGTGTGTTTTCTGAAAATTTCTGATGTATTTCGGTTTTTTTTGCTTATCAAAACATGATCATGTACTGAAAAATAATTGATAATAGGACTTGATTGAGGTTTGAAAGAATCTAGACATGCCTTGGTTTTCGTTTGAATGAAAAACGAAAGAATACGACGACTCGGCGCGGAGGAGGTGGAGCGATTTCTTATCTTGCTTCTTGCTCGATTTTTCTCTCTTGTTTCTAGCTATGAGGGTCACGATTTTTCTACTCTATAAGCTCTGAATTTCGGTCATGGGGGGAGGGAGAATGATGGTTAGGAGAGTGAGGGAAGTGGGTGCAAGATATAGGGGATAACTCAAGACCAAGTCTTCACCTTTTGAATTTTGAATTCTAGTTTGATATCAAATGATTTGTTGGTGCTTGTTGGGGTGAGGTGGCCGATCATATTACCATCTAGACTAGGTGAGGATAAGGTTGATCATTAATTAAATGGTGCTCCTAAAAATAAAAGAATTATCCTACTAATTAAATACAAAGAAAGGGTCAAAGGTGTTGAGTTGGCATATCAATGCTTAATCAACTAAGGGTGGCCAAAATTACACAATAAAAATGAAGGGGAAATGTTGTTTAGTTGATAAATTTTAATACCTTAAGAGCCTTACCTATCCCTTAAATAATTTAGTGAACTAACCCCTTAATTATGGAACTTAAATGAATTTATTTTCTACTCACCTCAAGTAGCTTAAATAATTCCTTAAACTTCTTATTAACTTAAATTAACTTACTTGCTAGCTAAAAATAAATCCTGGAAATGATTCTCGAATCTTAAATTCTATCTCAAAACTCCAACTCCAGTCCGGCCTCACTGAAATAACTGAAAGAATAAAATTAAACTGCTGGCTAAAATAATTAACTTCAAAGAAAAACATTTAAATAATCATGCAATGAAGTCAATTAAATCAAAATATTAGAATTATGCATGGCTCGTACGTAGTCTAATTTACGGGTTCTACAAATATCCTCCACAATTTTGCCCCAGTTTCGTAAACCAAGCATTTGAGCAACAAGAAGAGCGTAGTAAACATTTAAATGAAATAATGGCCCAGTGGGAGAAGATGGTCAATGATTCTGCAGAGATAAATAAGAACTATTTGGAAATTCACAACAATGCTTTACGTTTCATAGATGAGCAAATTGAGCTTCTAGTGCAACCAGTTTCTGAAATCCGCCAAGAGAATGAAGCGATTTTTGCCGATCAATTAATGACCAATCAGGTATGGGTGAATTATGACAACTCAAACAACCAATGTTTTGAGAGTGATTCAAATCATGTAGAAACTTCACCTGAATCTAATCTTCCACAAGTGTTCGAGTTGGAGGAAGAAGAATTCTTCGAGAAATTCCTATGCGAAGATGAGACAGAAGTTAAGTTGGAGGAATTCCTATGCGAAGATGAGGCAGAAGTGAAGTTTGAGGAATTCTTATGCGAAGATGAGGCGGAAGTGAAGTTGGAGGAAGAAGAATTATTCGAGGAATCCCTATGCGAAGATGGGGCAGAAGTGAAGTTAGAGGATGTAGAAGAACACAAGTCGAAGGATTTGAACTCATATATGGTCTTAACATATATTCCACCAGCTGATTCTTTTTTTCCACCAATGCAAACTCAAGAATATTACATCCTCTAAGAGCTTTATCATGGATTAGATTGTTTTTTCCCTAATAATCAGTTTTTGCCGAGTGTTGCTGGAGTGACGAGCTTAAAATATCGATATAA
Organism: Primulina tabacum; assembly: GCF_025594145.1. Lineage (NCBI taxonomy): Eukaryota > Viridiplantae > Streptophyta > Magnoliopsida > Lamiales > Gesneriaceae > Primulina > Primulina tabacum. The sequence goes on along the minus strand of NC_134553.1, from coordinate 38,581,837 downwards.
TGCCAAGGGCACGTATAATCAAGATCCATATGTAATATTGTATGATATTTACTATGGGAGGAAGCCGCTATTTGATGGATGCTTCTTCGTAGTCAAGCTATAGACAATGAATTTAGCTCTTGCTGGGAGACAACCCAGTGATTTATTTTGTTTCATGTCGTTTCATTTTTTATTTTTATTTTTTTCATTTTGTTAGTTTAATCCTCTGTGATTTTGGTGTGTGTAGGGAATATTGGAATGAAGCAAGATGATTTAGATTCTGGAAAAACTAAACTATTGAAATAAAAGATTTCCAGTACTGAGGAATTCTACCATCCCCATATCACTGCATGGAATTTAAAGCAACACTGTCAGGGAAGTGTTCTCTTACTATTATATATCCAAGTTCTATATTCTTTTTAAATGACATGACACTGAGGACAATGTAAATATAAAATGTGGGGGGAATTTGTGTTTGGTATGTGCTTAAATGTTTAATCCTCGAGCAAGAAAATTTTTCTGGTTATTCTTTGATAAACTGCACTTGTGATTACATGTCATACTAATTGATTTTATAGATTTTTTATCACTCAAGAGATTGAATCACACCTAGAACTGATTGAGATGAGCTGTAGTTGTAGTCGAAGGATTTGAGCACAAACTAGTTTTGTATCATATTTTGAGACATCATCTATGCACTTTAGGTCATACTTATATGAATTATTTGTGAATTTGCAAGAGGTGAGCTCAAAAAAAAAATAATCTAGAAATTGTCTGATTATCCTTCGAGGCAAAAATACGGAGGAGAATGACTTAGGGATGATTTAGATGATTTTGGACCGTTCGAGCCTTTCGAGTCTACCCAATGCATCATTTATATCCCTAGTATCCCATTTTGAGCCTATAAAAATCTAATGGAGTATGTCAAAGGCATACAATTAGCCCCCATTCGTATTCCTTCAAAATCCCACATCAACTACTCAATTTTAGCTCATACACTATTCCTCTACCTTAATTTTGAGAGAAATAAACCCCTTTAACGCTTTAAAATTTTCAATAACTCTCATGTATTGATAATTGATAAGAAAAATTGGAGGAGTTTGAAAAAAATCATGAAGGATGGGAAAGGAGTTGATGAAAAGATATATATAATCATAAAAGAAAAGGAGGAGGAATGAATGTTGTATGATGTGGTGATTGAAAAAACTAAAAGGGAATGTTGTGAAGAATAAAAAAAAGCTGGAGGAAGAGAAAAAAGATGGGGGAAGATGAACGAAAGTAGAAGGAAGATGAAAAAGTTAGATGGAGGAATGATGAAATTCAATTGGGAGGACGATAAGAGATGAATGAGTGCGTTGTATCACTAAATTGTTTATTTTCTCTTATTTTGAATCTCCCTACCTTTATTGTAGCCGTGAGCCATGGCCTAACATTATAAGCTTGAAAAGACCTATTGACCGGGTCATATTCCTCCAACATTTAGTGGAGAAAGGTATGAAAGACAAGCTTATGGAGAATTTCTTTAAAAAAAATTTAGAAGCTATGATCATTCCTTGAACTAAAACACATTTGAGGAATATGAGTTTTGATTTCCACACTACGCACGTCTCATTATCTTGATCTTTTCTAGAGAATGCTTGAGTTTTTTAAAGTTGCAACGAAAGTGAATTTTATGATTTTCGAATTGTGATCTTTTGATTGAGTGTGACGGAATTCGAAAGGTTGAAAAGTGTTGATTCTATCAATTTTGTTGTGAATCATTGAATATTCCTCGGTTCTATTTTTATTCTTTGATTTGTTCGAGAACGAACAAATGTTAAGTGTGGGGGGATTGATAAGTCCAAATCTTACAAAGATTTTAGGGATTTAATTTTATAATATTTGCTTTTATCTAATATTTTTATCCCTAATTATGTGGATATTTGAATTAATAATTGTAGATTTCAATAAAAATAAAAAATGTTTAAATTGGGAGATAAGATAAATTTATTGGATTTCAAAGGAAACAAAATATCAAAAGAAAGAAAATAAAATGTTCTTATATTTTATTCCTTGATGTATTGAAATTTTGGAAAAATCTATGTAAATCTTGATATATATATAATCTACAATTTCCTTAAGTTGGAGATGGGCTTAAAAGGAAAGGAAAGGAAGGAGAAGGCCCATTTAGAAGAATAAAAAGAGGCAGAAGCGAAACAGGAAAGAGAGGCGCACAAAAGAGAAAAACCAGCGCAAAAGAAGTGAGAGGAGGAGAAAGGAAGAGAGGAGAGCAGAAGAGCAGAAGGGAAAGAAGAGAAGACGGAAATGCAGGAAAGAAGGAGGAAGTGAGCAGCAACAGTGAGGAAGTGCAGAAGAGAGGAAGACAGCAACTGTGAAGGCCCGTATTTCGTATTCATATTTTAGCGGAATTATTAAAAATTTTCTAAATAAATAATTATCTTGCCTCATTTATAAAATAAACATGTAAATAATTTTAACTTTAAAATAACAGCGGAAGCAAATATTGTTTTCAATCCACAATTTAAAAATAATCCAACGTAAACAAAAATTTAAGAATAATCCAACGTATTAAAACTGAGTTTGAATAATAAAAGGTGCATAAATCAAAACATGAGGTCCTCGGGTTTTCTACTGCTGCCACAAGATAGCTCACTAGTCTACGCCCTCCGTCTCGACCTCATCAGTACCTACAACAATCAAGTCCAGTGAGTCTAAAGACTCAACATGTATATATCGTGAATAACAAGTAATATATATCATAAAATCGCATGCAACGTAAAAATAAAGTATCGTAAAGCGTGCAGTGAAAATCGTATCATGAATAATTATAACCACGTGCATATCTGAAAATCATACGTAAAAGCTTTGATCCATAGAGCTCTGTCATATCATATCATAATTTTCTGGTAGAGATAATGTTTCTAAGCAAGTGGCCCATAACATAACGTGAGCGCCTGATCAGACAAAACCACAGTATACTGGGCGGTAGAGATCACCACAGCCCTTGGACTGGATATCCGTACCCATACATAATCGTAAACCGATCGTAAGTCACCGGGTGGAGAGGTCCTCGGTTGCGCCTACCGACTTCCAAACACATAAACATAAGGTGGCCACAAGACATATCGCATATATCTTAAAAATAAACATTTTATATTTTTATGCACGTAATATAATTATAAACTTATTTTTTACCGGATGAGTTGGATCGTTCCCAGGCTTGCTGCAACTTAATTCTAATATGTGACACATGCAATAAATCCTAACTTGACAAAAACTTAACAATCGAACTAAAAACGAGACGATTAGAACCAATAACTTTATTTTTAATCATGGCTTCGTATTAACCCGAACCAACATTAAACCGACGTTTAACCATGATTAAAAATACCCCTAACCTACTGAAAAATGTTCATGATGATAGCTGTACACAAAAATTGATGAATGGAATCCAAAAACATAAAACACTCTTCCGAGAGTCATTTTGGCACCTTGCACCGTAAATTCTCGTACGACCTCTAAACTCAACCGAATCACAAACGGCCAAAAACATGACTTTCCTAACTCATTAAGGTACTGTCCAGTCCAAGGCCATGGGCTAAAAGCAAACCAAGAACTCAAACAAGCACCAAAACCGAAATGAAAGTTGCTGTCAAAAAATCCAGCAGTAGCAGCTTGTGTATTTGTGGTATAAACTCTGAAATTTAATGACCAATGGCCTAAACCACCGACCAAGGAATCTTACCAACATCCTAAGGCATGGCTTGGATCATGGCTAAGGGCTAAAAGCACCACAACCCAAGCAACAACCTAGAACAAGAACAGCATACCAGCCGAGAGCACCCCTTGGGATGGAGTGTCTTGTAATGAAATATTTTACTTCGTTCCAAGGGCCATTTGATCAGCCATGGCTCGATCTAGACATGTTGGAGTGTTGTATGAACCATGGCTATGGGCTATAAGCCAACCATAATCCAAACAGCACAACCAGAAACCGAAACCATACTCATACAAAAATCAGAATTTTAAAACCGATGGGCACTTGTCATGTTTATGTAAAAATCTGAAGGATCCGTGAACCAAGCCTGGAAAAACTGATTTGGTCACGTCCTAGATATGATAAGGAAGGGTTCTAACCATGGCTATAGTCCCTAGGACAGCCAAGATTCGAACACATTCCTTAACCAACCAAGAACAAAAACCGTGGCTCAAATCTGTATCTTTTGGAAAAAGTTGCTGTCACTTCTGTATTTGTGAGGTTATGGATGTAAACCAATGGACCAATAACACCCTAACACACTCTAAATTATGCCTAGAAGCAGCCTTGAATGCCTGGAACCGAAAACTCCCTGTAAGCAACAAAATACACTAAACCATGAAGTGCAAGCCATTGGCCGAAAAGCTGTACAGATTTTTTTTTTTTTTAGATACTTTGCTATCAAATTTCGAGTTGTTGCTTAAATCAAGAATATCTAATGGTTTAAAATTATCTATATGACTTGATTGAAGAGACAAGAAACAACATATACATGCCTAGAATTTTTTTTGACAAAAACAAATCAATACGACGAATACGAGCGGTGGAACGGAGTTAGATTTCTTTTCTTGTTTTCTGCTGCTATCTCACGCCTCTAAACAGTTTCTTTTCTCTGATTATTTCGGTCACATGGATGGAGAAATGTTATGTAATGGAGGTGATGGTTACAAGAGGTGTTAAAGGTGCCATTATATGCATTAAGGTGGGAGTTACAAGTCAAGAAGTTGAAGAATTTTGAAATGATTCCCTTCCCTAGCTGCCGTTGGTTTTTGCTTCTTATTCCTGCTGCATGTGCTCGTTAATTTTCTTAGATAATGGTTTGAGGAAAATGATGTGGATTATAGTATTTGAATTTACTACTACTTAGTGAATTACAAATGGGAAATGAATACACCATGAAGTGCAATTAGAGATGGTTTGAATTGAGAGTTACCAAACCTTTGAAATATTTTAAATGTTGGGCCAAAATTATTACTAATTTGCATAATGTATTATTGATTACCCCTTGTATTTTAGCTTCTTAATGTTTTACCACCCATTGAACATTTTAGTGAATTAACACATTTATTTAGAATAAACTCTTACATGGCATTGCATGGTTTAAAATTTAATTATTTAAATGCTATGTTAAATTTATTGACTATATTATATCTAGATTAATTCATCCTTATTTGTTTGCATATTTTAATTTAATCTTTAATTAAATATTGAACCTAAAAGAATTTATTTTACTACTTAGCTCACATAAATTTAATAGATTTTAAAACATTCTTTTTCTTTAATTTAAATTATTCTCTGACTTAAATTAAATTTAGGAATACTTTTCTTATTATTAGTCTTAACTCTAATCTCCAAACTCCGGTCCGACCTCGCGCATTTATCCTGAAAAGATAAAACTAAACATCTACCTTTAAAACAAATAAATCATGATTTAAAATTATTAAAAATGAAATAATACTTTGTATATAAAATTTCATATTTAATTTAAATAATGGCAATTATGCATGGCTTATACGTAATCTGATTTTCGGGTTCTACAACTCTCCCCCCTTCAAGAAATTTCGTCCCGAAATTAAAACTTACCGAATAACTCGGGATATCGACTCTTCATCTCTGGCTCAGATTCCCACGTAGCTTCCTCCTTTGAATGATTAAGCCATTTGACTTTCACTAGCTTGACCATTTTGTTCCGAAGCTTTTTCTCCTGTCTGTCTAAGATTTGCACTGGTTTTCCTCATAAGACAAGTTCGGATTGAGCTGCAACGGTTCAAAGTTCAAGACATGCGATGGATTCGCCATATACTTCCTCAACATGGAGACGTGAAACACGTTGTGTACTCCGGCCAGATTCGGCGGAAGAGCAACACGATAAGCTAATGTCCCAACTCTGTCGAGGATCTCAAATGGTCCAATGAATCTCGGACTGAGCTTTCCTTTCTTCCCGAACCGCATGACACCTTTCATCGGTGCTATCTTCACGAAAACATAGTCACCAACGGCAAACTCTAGATCTCTTCTTCTCTGATCCGCATAACTCTTCTGTCTACTCTTAGCAGTCCTCATCCTGTCACGGATCTTGACTACTACATCAGCAGCCTGCTGCACAATCTCCGGACCCAATTCTGATCTCTCCCCTACTTCATTCCAATGAATAGGAGATCTACACTTACGACCGTACAGTGCTTCGTATGGAGCCATCCTTATAGATGACTGAAAACTGTTGTTATAGGTAAACTCCACCAATGGCAACTTTGATTCCCAACTCCCGGAGAAATCAAGAACACATGCACGGAGAAGATCCTCCAAAATCTGGATAACTCTCTCGGATTGACCATCTGTCTGTGGGTGAAAAGCCGTGCTAAACACAACTTGGTACCCATAGCTGAATGTAGACTCTTCCAAAATGATGAAGTGAATCTAGGATCTCGGTCAGACACTATAGAAACGGGAATGCCATGAAGTCTAACGATCTCCCGGATATATAACTGCATACTGGATCATGGAGAAAGTCGTCTTAATAGGCAAGAAATGAGCTGATTTCGTAAGACGATCTACGATCATCCATATAGCATTCGACCCTCTAACTGACTTCGGCAGACCGACAACGAAGTTCATGGTGACATTCTCCCACTTCCATTCGGGAATAGGAAGAGGCTTGAGCATATCTGCTGATCTCTGATGTTCCGCTTTCACTAGCTGATATGTCAGACACTCGGATACAAATCATCTGATATCCCTCTTCATTCCGGGCCACCAATATAATAACTGCATATCTTTGTACATCTTCGTACTCCCTGGATGAATAGAGTACGGCGTCATATGGGCCTCAGCTAAAATATCTGCTCGAATAGAATCGCTGCTATGAACCCACATTCTGTCTCGATATCTCACAATACTGTCTCTCACTATGTACAAGATACTGTCCTTGGCCTCATCTCTCTGCCTCCAATTTGCCAACTGCTCGTCTGCTAACTGTCCACTGCGAATACGGTCTAGAAGAGAAGACTGAATCGTCAAAGTAGATAGACGAGGAACTCTCCCTCGTGGATATATCTCTAGATCAAACCTCTGCATCTCAAACTGAAGAGGTCTCGAAACCACCAAATGAGCCATCCCTGCGACTTTCCTGCTCAACGCGTCTACAACTACATTAGCTTTGCCAGGATGATAGCTAATGTCACAGTCATAGTCCTTTACTAGCTCCAACCAATGCCTCTGCCGCATATTCAACTCTTTCTGTGTAAAGAAGTATTTGAGACTTTTGTGGTCGGTAAAGATCTGGCACTTCTCTCCGTACAAATAATGCCTCCAAATTTTCAATGCAAATACTACGGCTGCCAACTCTAGATCATGGGTAGGATAATTCTTCTCATGAATCTTCAACTAACGAGAAGCATATGCTATCATCTTCCCATGCTGCATCAATACTGCGCCTAAACCGAGTTTCGAAGCATCGGTATACAGAACAAAATCTCCGGGTCCTGAAGGCATGGCCAACACTGGTGCTGAAATAAGAGCTTGCTTCAATGTATCGAAACTCTTCTGACATTCCTCGCTCCACACATACTTAACATTCTTCTTCGTCAATGATGTGAGTGGAACTGCGATGGAGGAGAATCCCCGAATAAACTTCCGATAGTATCCTGCTATCCCAAGGAAACTACGGATCTCTGATGCATTTTGCGGCACAACCCAATCTCTGACTGCTGTAACTTTCGCCGGGTCCACCTCAATACCGCTGCTAGAAACGACGTGGCCTAAGAACGCCACCTTCTCTAACCAGAACTCGCACTTACTGAACTTCGCGAATAACTTGTGCTTTTGCAAGGTCTGCAGTACTGTGGTTAGATGTCTGCTGTGATCCTCTTGATTCTTTGAGTAGACGAGAATATCGTCTATGAATACTATCACGAACTGATCAAGATACGGCTGAAACACGCGATTCTTGAGATCCATGAAGATCGCTGGCGCATTCGTCAAACCGAACGGCATCACAAGAAACTCGAAGTGGCCATACCGAATCCTAAAAGCAGTCTTGAGAACATCAGCGTCTTTCACCCGTAACTGATGATACCCAGAACGCAGATCAATCTTAGAGAATACGGAAGCTCCCTGCAACTGATCAAATAAATCTTCAATCCTCGGGAGTGGGTATTTGTTCTTCACTGTAACTCTGTTCAACTCCCGGTAATCAATGCAGAGCCTCATCGAACCATCCTTTTTCTTCACAAACAAGACCGGTGCGCCCCATGGCGAAAAGCTCGGGTGAATGAACTCCTTGTCAAGAAGTTCCTGAATCTGATTCTTGAGTTCTGCCATCTTTGTCGGTGCTAATCGGTATGGTGCTTTCGATATCAGTGTGGTACCTGGCATAAGCTCAATAGAAAATTCCACCTCTCGCACAGGTGGTAAACCAGAGACGTCATCAGGAAAAACGTCTAGAAAGTCCCGGACAATAGGAACATCGGATGCTGACTGTTTGGTCGTCTCGGGAACAGATACAAGAGTAGCTAAAAATGCTCGGCACCCTCGATGCATGAGTTTCCTAGCCTGGACATAAGGTATTATACGCGGTAAATTAAAATAAATGTCTGGTTCGAATAAGAATTGTTCCATCCCAGGCGGTCGGACGAGAACAGATCTCCGCTGGAAATCAATCAAAACTCTGTTCCTCAATAGCCAGTCCATCCCTAGAATTATATCAAATTCTGGCATCGGCAGAACGATAAGATCCGCATACACGAGATTACCATGAAGTTCAAAGTCTATATCTCGGATCACATTAGTAGCTGTCATCTCTTCTCCAGAAGGCAATGCTACTGAATACGCTATGTCTAGCCCAATTGTCTTGATCTTGAGAGAATTTGCAAAGGTGTCTGAAATGAATGAATGAGTAGCCCCTGAATCTATCAAGGCTTTCGTAGCTAACCGGCTATAAAGATTCTCCCTGAAAGATTGGAATATTATGCTAAACCCAATAGTTTTACAAGAACTATGCTTATAGACATGCAAAGGTCAAAGTTCTTTTAACCTAAATTCCCGTAGCTAACACTGATTAGAACATGCAATCCTATCATAAATTCTAAATTCAAAATCTTAACCCAAAACATTAAACTTCTAATACATTTTAAAGATTTAGGATACCTGTCATGAGCATCGTCTCCGGGTTAGTCTCCGTAGCATGGAGAGCAAAAACTCTCCCTTGGGTAGGCAGATTCTTCTGAGGGCAATTCTTCAATATGTGGTCAGTACTACCACATTTGTAACACTTTCCCGAACCATACATACAAGTCCCAGCATGACGACATGAGCACTTGGCACAGACTGGATACTCCACTGTCCTCGGGACTGCTCGTCCCTACTGTTGCCCTCTGATCCTGGGTGGACCGTGGAAAGGTCTCTTATTCTGATGCTGCGGCTGAGGGGGACGGTGTGGTGCCTGAAATGGTCGTTTACCCTGGCGATCGCTATCAATATCATTCTGGTCTTGCTCTGCCGCTAGAGCTCTGGAAACAGCAACATCATAGGTAGTAGGGCCAGCCACCCTAACATCACGGCGTAAGATCGGCCGGAGACCATTCAAAAAATGCCTCAATTTGGCTCCAGCATCATTAGCAATTAGGGGTACAAAATGACATCCCCTCTCGAACTTACGGATGAACTCCGTAACAGTCAAGTCTCCCTGTCTCAGGGTCATGAACTCCGTAGTCAACCTTGAACGCACCTCTTCAGTAGAATATTTAGAGTAAAATACCTCTGTAAAGCGCGTCCAGCTCAGAGTAGCCAAATCCAAGGCTACGGATGCTCCTTCCCACCACAAGCGGGCGTCTCCTCCCAACAGATAAGTTGCACAACGAACCCTATCTCCATCTTCGAGCCCCATGAACTCGAAAATAACCTCAAGGGACTTAATCCAGCCCTCGGCAGCCATATGATCTGAAATCCCTAAGAACTCCTTCGGTCGCATCTTCATGAACCGCTCATAGATAGCCTCTGGCCCCGTCTGTCTGGCTCCCACTGCATTGTTTCCCGCAAACTATGCGAAGAACTAAGTCATCCCAGCTAGCATCTGGGCATTCATGTCTGGTGGAGGGGGTGGTGGTAAATCTCTCTCCTCGTTCTCATGACGATGCTCATCACCTCCCGTGCGATCAATAATGCGTCTAGGAGGCATGCTGTTCCATAATTATAACCCATACGTAACCAACATGCATAATTCCACTATTTTCTTTAAATTTAAATAAATACTGCATAATCGTAATCTTGACATAAAATATTTCATGCAATCATGACGTAAAACTTACAGACCGAAGACGTGACTTCATGAGCTTCTCGAGAGCAGTAGTAGTACAACCCTTTACAAGATCATAGGCTCTGATACCAACTGTGAAGGCCCGTATTTCGTATTCATATTTTAGCGTAATTATTAAAAATTTTCTAAATAAATAATTATCTTGCCTCATTTATAAAATAAACATGTAAATAATTTTAACTTTAAAATAACAGCGGAAGCAAATATTGTTTTCAATCCACAATTTAAAAATAATCCAACGTAAACAACAATTTAAGAATAATCCAACGTATTAAAACTGAGTTTGAATAATAAAAGGTGCATAAACCAAAACATGAGGTCCACGGGTTTTCTACTCCTGCCACAAGATAGCTCACTAGTCTACGCCCTCCGTCTCGACCTCATCAGTGCCTACAACAATCAAGTCTAGTGAGTCTAAAGACTCAACATGTATATATCGTGAATAACAAGTAATATATATCATAAAATCGCATGCAACGTAAAAATAAAGTATCGTAAAGCGTGCAATGAAAATCGTATCATGAATAATTATAACCACGTGCGTATCTGAAAATCATACGTAAAAGCTTTGCTCCATAGAGCTCTGTCATATCATATCATAATTTTCTGGTAGAGATAATGTTTCTAAGCAAGTGGCCCATAACATAACGTGAGCGCCTGATCAGACTAAACCACAGTATATTGGGCGGTAGAGATCACCACAGCCCTTGAACTGGATATCCGTACCCATACATAATCGTAAACCGGTCGTAAGTCACCGGGTGGAGAGGTCCTCCGTTGCGCCTACCGACTTCCAAACCCATAAACATAAGGTGGCCACAAGACATATCGCATATATCTTAAAAATAAACATTTTATATTTTTATGCACGTAATATAATTATAAACTTATTTTTTACCGGATGAGTTGGATCGTTCCCAGGCTTGCTGCGACTTAATTCTAATATGTGACACATGCAATAAATCCTAACTTGACAAAAACTTAACAATCGAACTAAAAACGAGACGATTAGAACCAATAACTTTATTTTTAATCATGGCTTCGTATTAACCCGAACCAACATTAAACCGACGTTTAACCATGATTAAAAATACCCCTAACCTACTGAAAAATTTTCATGATGATAGCTGTACACGAAAAATGGTGAATGGAATCCAAAAACATAAAACACTCTTCCGAGAGTCATTTTGGCACCTTGCACCGTAAATTCTCGTACGACCTCTAAACTCAACCGAATCACAAACGGTCAAAAACATGACTTTCCTAACTCATTAAGGTACTGTCCAGTTCAAGACCATGGGCTAAAATCCAACCAAGAACTCAAACAAGCACCAAAATCAAAATGAAAGTTGCTGTCAAAAAATGTTGCAGTAGCAGCTTGTGTATTTGTGGTATAAACTCTGAAATTTAATGACCATTGCCTTGAACCACCGACCAAGGACTCTTACCAACATCCTAAGGCATGGCTTGGATCATGGCTAAGGGCTAAAAGCCAACCAAAACCCAAGCAACCACCTAGAACAAGAACAGCATACCAGCCGAGAGCACCCCTTGGGATGGAGTGTCTTGTAATGAAATATTTTACTGTCTTGTCTCGTTCCAAGGGCCATTTGATCGGCCATGGCTCGATCTAGACATGTTGGAGTGTTATACGAACCATGGCTATGGGCTATAAGCCAACCATAATCCAAACAACACACCCAAAAACCGAAATCATACTCATACAAAAATCAGAATTTTAAAACCGATGGGCACTTGTCATGTTTATGTAAAAATCTGAAGGATCCATGAACCAAGCCTGGAAAAGTTGATTTGGTCATGTCCTAGACATGATAAGGAAGGGTTTTAACCATGGCTACAGTCCCTAGGACAGCCAAGATTTGAACACACTCCTTAACCAACCAAGAACAAAAACTGTGGCTCAAATCTGTATCTTTTGGAAAAAGTTGCTGTCACTTCTGTATTTGTGAGGTTATGGATGTAAACCAATGGACCAATAACACCCTAACACACTCTAAATTATGCCTAGAAGCAGCCTGGAATGCCTGGAACCGAGCAACTCCCTGTAAGCAACAAAATACACTAAACCGTGAAGTGCAAGCCATTGGCCGAAAAGCTGTACAGATTTTTTTTTTTTTAGATACTTTGCTGTGAAATTTCGAGTTGTTGCTTAAATCATGAATATCTAATGGTTTAAAATTATCTATATGACTTGATTGAAGAGACAAGAAACAACATATACATGCCTGGAATTTGTTTTGACAAAAACAAATCAATACGACGAATACGAGCGGCGGAACGGAGTTAGACTTCTTTTCTTGTTTTCTGCTGCTATCTCACGCCTCTAAGCTGCTGCTTTTCTCTGATTATTTCGGTCACAGGGATGGAGAAATGTTATGTAATGGAGGTGATGGTTACAAGAGGTGTTAAAGGTGCCATTATATGCATTAAGGTGGGAGTTACAAGTCAAGAAGTTGAAGAATTTTGAAATGATTCCCTTCCCTAGCTGCCGTTGGTTTTTGCTTCTTATTCCTACTGCATGTGCTCGTTAATTTGCTTAGATAATGGTTTGAGGAAAATGATGTGGATTATAGTATTTGAATTTACTACTTAGTGAATTACAAATGGGAAATGAATACACCATGAAGTGCAATTAGAGATGGTTTGAATTGAGAGTTACCAAACGTTTGAAATATTTTAAATGTTAGGCCAAAATTATTACTAATTTGCATAATGTATTATTGATTACCCCTTGTATTTTAGCTTCTTAATGCTTTACCACCCATTGAACATTTTAGTGAATTAACACATTTATTTAGAATAAACTCTTACATGGCATTGCATGGTTTAAAATTTAATTATTTAAATGCTATGTTAAATTTATTGACTATATTATATCTAGATTAATTCATCCTTATTTCTTTACATATTTTAATTTAAGCTTTAATTAAATATTGAACCTAAAAGAATTTATTTTACTACTTAGCTCACATAAATTTAATAGATTTTAAAACATTCTTTTTCTTTAATTTAAATTATTCTTTGACTTAAATTAAATTTAGGAATAATTTTCTTATTATTAGTCTTAACTCTAATCTCCAAACTCCGGTCCGACCTCGCGCATTTATCCTGAAAAGATAAAACTAAACATCTACTTTTAAAACAAATAAATCATGATTTAAAATTATTAAAAATGAAATAATACTTCGTATATAAAATTTCATATTTAATTTAAATAATGGCAATTATGCATGGCTTATACGTAATCTGATTTTCGGGTTCTACATCATCCATTTACTATAACTTGACCTAGTCCGTTTGCTAGATTTATTCCCAACCGAAATCGTCTGTCACTCCTACATATTCCAAATTACACTCAATCTCGTCATCTGATGACCCTCATGGAGTCGGTAAACGAGTCAAAGTGCAGTCACTATTGCATAAAGCCTCTATATTGTCTCGGGTCAAATGACTAATAATGTATAACCATGGCCATAAAGTAATCCACTCGATAAATAATAACCACTTAGAAATTCCAGGGGAAACTTGTTCAATGACTCATCATATGATCAATCATCTGTATGATTCAACATCTTTGTGTCCAATCCAATGAATTGTATCGTTTAACATTACAAATGCTAATTTTGAGATCGAGCGTATTTTATCTTTATTTTAAGGCGGCTGAATCGACTATAGACAAGTTTAAAATTCACAGTAACTCAAATGTGTTGCACAATCAACATGACATGAACGACCTCATTTTATCATAGTATATTAAGCGTCTTTATCATTGCAAATTATATGGATAAACAGATAAATTAAATGTCATAATTTGTTAAAACGTGAAATATTATTAAAATAAAATTTGTTTATTATACAAGAGTCAATAAAATAAAAATAATAAATTATTTGGTTGGAAACCTACTCTTGCAAAGACAAGCGATAATTAGATGCAACTTGGAAAATTTTGTTGAAGACATCCTAGAAAAAACAAAATAAGAAAATAGACGAATATAATATTAGGTTACTTTCTCTGGATCTCCACGTTTGTCGGGATAGTTTTTGATGACGGATTCACGATAAGCTTTCTTCAAATCATCCTGCGATGCATTCTTGGCGACACCAAGAATCTCATACTACTTGGTGTTATCGCTTTTCTTGGGCGCTCTCCCAAATATCGCTATGGTTTCTTCATCTTGAAACCAAACAACTGCGTGAATAATAAATAATCAAGAAATCATCAAGAATGTGAATCCGTGAGGAAGAAGAGAAGGCAAGTTTTAACAGCCGAGATTTGTTTTCTTGTCATCGCCTGCCTGCCTCCCTGCCTGCCAAATTGGACTTCAATTAGCGGGACAACTCATTCCCTATTCATGGAATTAAAAAAGTGTTGAAAATAATTTATCGATATATAATATAAACTTAGAAGTGTCATTTTATAAAATATTTCATCTTTGATAACAACGTTAAATTATTTTTTTTCCTTATCCATTGGATTTCGCTTAGGACATTTTACAGTAACAAGCCCGACCCAATTTTGCTCTTAGTTAAATGGGCTCTGAATTCTGGACCACTTAGCCAATGAAGTGACAAGCTCGACTATCAGAGGTTGGCCCCCTCAAGTCTTCATCAAGCCAAGATGCAATTCACATCATTTCGAGTTTACAAATAGCAAACAAATATATAGATCCTATTTTTATTCCAATTAAGTGCAAAATCATGTGTTATGTGTCAGGCCCCGAGATCGAGGTTGGTAGACACTGGCATTATTCAACAATCACATAATTGCTAAACAACAAGTATCGTAGTATATTATAAACCAAAACCAGTTTATATTATAAATACCATAAAAATGGAATCGTCTTTACAATAGTAACTCTGAAAACGATAAAAATATGTGGAAGTGTTTATAAATTGAATTAAAAACTCATAAGAACATATTCTTAATTAAAATTCTTCATGCGTCCACTATCAGCCCCAAAACTGGTATCTGATTCTTCTTTCTCTATTTCTTCTTCTGATTTATCTGGGAGGGTAGAGTAAGCGGTGAGTGATATGGTCGTCACTCAGTAAGCGGGAGCCGTTCGAGCACCACATAATAAAATGCATAAAAATTCGAAACACATACCATGCATAACATGACTCATAACATATGCATATCATTGACCAGACACTGAGATTCCTCTACTTTCTATGGTTTACTAATATCAGTCCCTAATTTTTACTCCTCTAAGGGGGTGATGCCATATAGCGGTTACATTCCCTCGCGTAAGGGTCATATCATATATTTGGGATTCCCTCTCATATCAAGTTGAATCATTAACTAAAAGGGTGTAGAAGAAGAATTTGCACTCGACCGAATTTTCGGAAAAGAAAATTATACATAACCGAAATTAAATTTAAAAATTAGCCCACTTACCTTAGACCTGGAAGAAAACATGAAGAATTCGAAAACCATAGAAAAATCATGCAACAGATGCTTTGAAAACGCAGCAGCACATCGCCTGGAAAATCAGCCGTCTTGAAAAATTTTAAAACTTTTACAGCACATTCAAAAGCACGTCAAATAAAAAATGAATGGTGGAGATCAGATTTGGAAGTCGTTTTAAACTGCTTATGGATGAAAAACCGTATGTATGTTGTTCCCGCCTAAAATTTGAGCAGTTTTCTTGCGAAAATTATAAACGAAAAACTAACCGTTGGATTTGGCTGAAATTTGGATATGTTATTCAAAACATATAGAAGCATATTGGGAACGGGGAGATCGGATTCCGACTACACGAGCAAGGGAAATGAATTTCTGAAGTTTGGACAGAAGTTTGATGACTCGTGCAGAATTTTTGGGAGGAAATTTCGAAAATTGGAGAGGAAACTCAAAAATTTCAAAGTAAATTCTGAATGGAACTTCTCCTATTTATAGAGGTGTGACTGCTATCCTGATCGTGTATTATCCTCGCGTTTGAATTTTTGAAACAAATTTTAAATTAGGATAATTATCATTCTTTATCCATGATACTGGATAATTTCGAAATCTATATATCCATTTCTTAGATATTTTCAAAATATTCTCCTGTCCAAGCTTGCAAAATTTCAAATTTTGTGTCTAATTTCCAATATTTGGTAGATCTTTTATTTTCCTACACAATTAAATCTTCACTCTTAAATCCCAAAAATGTCCTTTAGTAATTTCGAACTTAATGATAATTTTTGCCCAAAGATAGAACATCTGATTTTTCCTAAAATCTGGTAGACAAACTTTTAAATTTTCCATGCCTACATTTTTTATCGTGTAGATATTTCACTATTTCTACTATTTCAAAAATCCTACATTTAATACTCGAAGATTTCAAAATTTTAGGATCATTTTATCCTCTTGCTTGATCTTTATCCAGGTAAATCAATATCATCTCAAATTTTAGATCTCTATCTGGTATAATTTTTTCAGCTTTGAATTTATATCTCAAAATTTACCAGCTTATATCCAAAAATTTCTTATTTAATTTCTTAGATCATGATCTATTTATTTATCCCAAATTCAAAATATAAACACAATATTATCTTAAATTTCGAGCTCCAAAAACATTGTACACGATATAATTATCTACACAAATTAAGATAAACTTGCAGATCTTACATATTAAATAAATAATGATATAGATACCCAAAGATTGAATAATCCTAGCATATTTAATTTACAAAAATATTATCACGATTACAAAATCTTGGGTTTTACATTCCTCTCTTTTTATGGGAAGTTTCGTCCTCGAAACTAGGGATGGCTTGGTCTAAGAAGATGTACGGGTATTGCTCACACATTTTCTATTCTAGTTCCCAACTGACTTTTCTTTCAATATGATTAGAAAATCGTCTAAAATTCCTAAATCATAACCCAGTGATTCTTGTCAGATATCTTAATAACTAAAGTGTTGAGTTACTCATAATTTGAATTATACTTATATCACCATACTTTTTTATTATTGCTTATATTACTGCATCCAATGATAACACTCAAGTTGAACCAAAATTATTAGAATCGTTGATTCTACAACAACTTACTATAACCTAATGTTTACATATCTCATTAATCATATTTGATAAACTATTTCTCTTATGAGAGAGAAAAACCCTAATAAAAGCTTTTTGAGTCCAAATATAGCACAATAATGTCACTCTAACTGAAATCCAAAAAATCAATATCAAATTTTCTATTGAACATTTAATATAAAGACTAGTCTTATAATCAATCCAATATAGAACCCACAAATCATGTCTTAAATTTTATCGACTATGTAATGCATACACTAGTTCCCAATTATTATTGTTTTATATCCAAATGTTTATAGTAATGTAAAATTTCCTAAAGTTAAACTATAACCCAATACGGTCAACCAAAAGTAAATCTCAAAAGTAATATCTTAAAAGATAAAAATTAAAATTCCAATTGATCATTTCACATAAACAATAATCGAATTTTTTTTTCTTTTTTTATACTAAATCTTAATTTCTCGCTAGCTACCACGTTCGCCTTGCCTGGATGGTAGCTTATCGTTATATCATAATCTTTTAATAATTGAATTCATCGTCTCTAGCTCATGTTCAATTCTTTGTGCTTGAACAAGTGCTTGAGGTTCTGATGGTCAGTGAAGATCTCATACTTGGCACTGTAAAGGTAATTCCTCATAATCATTAATACGAAAACTACTGAGGCTAATAAGGTCGCGGGTTGGATAGTTTTGCTTATACAGTTTCAATTGCCTTGATGCAAAGGAAATTACTCTTCCTTCTTGCATGAGCACATATCTTAGACATTGCTTTGACGCATCTCTGTAATTGAAAAGAAATCCTTGCTTTCATCAGGCAGCACTACCACCATTGTGGTTGCAAGTTTCACCTTTAAGGTTTCAAAACTTTTCGAACATATTTGTTCCAATTGAATTTAGAGTTTTTTGAGAGTTTTGTAAGCTGTATTGCTATTGAGGGAAGATCTTGGACAAGGTTCCAACAATAACTCGTCAATCCTAAGAAGCTTTGAATTTCTGTCGTTGTCCTTGGTCTTGGTCAGCCTGTGATTGGTTCTACTTTCTTAGTATTCGCAAATTCTCATGCCTTACATATTATGTGATCTAAGAAAGTGAAGTTCTGTAGCCGAAACTCACCTTTATTTAACTGGAATAAAATTATCTCTCCATTAGCCTGTGAAGAGTGAGATGGAGATGTTCTTTGGGGTCTTCTTCACTTGGTGAGTAAATAAGGATCGTCTCAATGAACACCGCTAAAATTTTTATCAATGAATGACTTGAACCCCTATTCATTAGATCAATGAAGGTTGCCGACACATTCATCAAGCCAAAATGCATTACTGTGAACTCATATGCATGTACCTTTTTCAGAAGGCTATTTTTGGAATATCTTCAGCCTTGACCTTTAATTGGTAGTAGCATGTTCTCAGGTCGAGTTTGGAGAAGTTGTAGGTTCTTTAAGTTGATCGAAAAGATCGTATATCATTGGAAGAAGATATTTATGCTCGATTGTGATCTTATTGAGTTCTTTATAATCTATACATAATTTCATACTTCCATAGGACCAGAGCTCTTCTTTTTGTCTATCAACTTGGAGTTGTTCTTTTAGCATCTAGAGTTCAGCTGGCATCATTCGGTATGGTGCTTTGGAATTGGTGCAGCACCGAGAACTAGATAGATCGATTTCGAACTCAACCTCGTGATCCGAGACTACCCAGGTAATTCTTCGGGAAAAACATCCGAGAATTCCCGCACTATTGGGGTATCTTCCAACTTGAGCTCAATTTCTTCCTGCACTTTGTTCACCATTGCTAGGTAAATTCTTTCTCGATTTTATGGATTTCCAAGTCTCGGAAGCAGAAAGAATGTATTTAAATCTCTTGGCATTTCCACGATACATAATTTTTTCGTGGTTCGCGGTTTGGAGTTTGAAATTCTTACTCCTGCAATCTGCTATTGCACTGCTCTTAGATAACCAATCCATCCATATGATGACATCGAAATCTACCAAAGTGCTTTGAATCAAGTCGGATCTGAATATATGCGAATAGATACTGACTTTATTCTATCTTGAAATCAATACGATCACTATCTCAAAAATTAAAATTCATATAAAATCTTGGAACTTAACTCAATATCAACCTATAGCCTACTGATTCAAATCTCAAATATTATAACTCAGTTGTAATAAAATATTATTCAACTTTGTACGAATGAAATTAATCCTCAATTAATTTTTGTGCTAATTCTTACTTTCAACAAGACAATGATCTTAGAGAGCTTCAACACATATTATTTTCATTGAATATCTTTTCTCCTTGAATCATTTTTAGTACCGTAACAAAATTCAAAACTTATTATACTATATTTTCTTCAATATCCAGCAATATCTCATAACTTATTTTATTCACATAAGGTCGTAATCTACTAGTTATCCAAAAATAATTTAAATTTTAAACTTGAAGATATTGTTTCTCACACTCATTTAAATGAGATAACCCAAAATCATACATATTTAAAGTTAACGTTTAGCATTCTTGAGAACCCAAATTAATTGTTCACACAGTTAACTATTGCCCAAAATCAACTTCTATATTAGAATATTCAAAACTTATTATAACTCTTATATCAGATTTTCACATACTATTTTTTTTTCCATAAATAATTTATTGTCCACAAACCAGATATTTCATCTTAAATCACAAGTTTAAGTCAACTTATCTCAGACAACAATATAGGTCAATACTAATAGTTTCCTTAATAACATTCCATAAAAATCCTATAAGCATTGCGTTGAACGAGATTTTTCGAGAAAATTTTCAAAAATAGAAGGTTTGGAAATAAACGTATGGATTGAAAGAATACGTCAAGAGCATTCCAGCACAACTGATAGAATTGAATTTGGAATTTTCTAAGAAAATTTAAAGACTTTACGGAACTTTTTTAAAACGGCAAAAACACGATTTCGGAGGCCTAAACGAAAGAATTTTGCGTTTTCAGACCATACCTCATAACTTCGTTTTGGATATTACTCTTTGGGTCATTCCAGAAGGGACTGTATCGGCTCTTTGCATAATCTTGTCGATTTTTTTGGGTAAAATTTCCCCAACTGGATTATGAACCATACAGTTCTGATACCACTTAAATTTCACTCCCCGAGATCGGGGTTAGTCGACAACGACGTTATTCAACAATCACATAATTTCTAAACAACAAGCCTCGTAGTACATTATAAACCAAAACAATTTTATATCATAAGTACCATAAAAATGGAATCGTCTTTACAATATTAACTCTGAAAACGGTAAAAATATGCGGAAGCGTTTATAACTTGAATTTAAAACTCACAAGAACATATTCTTAATTAAAATTCTTCATGCGTCCACTATCAAACCCAAAACTTATGTCTAATTCTTCTTTCTCTATTTCTTCTCCTGATTTATCTGGGAGGGTAGAGTAAGGGGTGAGTGATATGGTCGTCACTCAGTAAGCGCGGGCCGTTCGAGCTAACACATAACAAAATGTATAAAAATTCGAAATACATATCATGCAAAACATGACTCATACCATATGCATATCATTGACCAGACACTGAGATTATTCTATTTTCTATTATTTACTGATATCAGTCCCTAATTTTTACTCTTCTAAGGGACGAGGCCATATAGCGGTTACATCCCCACCGCGTAAGGGTCATATCATATGTAGAGCCCAAAACCGCGTAAGGGTCATATCATATGTAGAGCCCAAAATCAGTACACGTAAATTCTTGCTTGTATTTAAATTGCTAAATTATTTATTTAATTTTAAAATGATTTTAGCGAGGCATGATTGATTATTTTGCATGATTTTAAATTATTACATGTTATTGTGATGCACGTTAAAATATTTCTTGAGTTTTATGTTTCAGACAAATATTTGATGTGTGATCGGGAAAAGAGTTCGGTGACGATTTAGGCGATTTATGAAAATGTGGTATTTTATTTAATGCCAAGAAAATTGTATTTTTATTGATTTATGAAATTTTAAACATTCTAGAACCTAATTGATTTTATTAAGTGATTTTTAGTTTTTAAAAATTTTTAAGTTTAATAGTGGGGAATTTTAAGTCTTGAAATGATTTTTATTAATACTTTGTTTGGGGTTAGATAATTACATTAGTATTATTTTATACCTAATTATTTAATTAAACAATTCTTTAACCCCAAATTAATTAATTAAGCAAAAACTATCCTCCTAAACTTACATACTCATGCACACACACAACACACGCACACTCATGTTATATTTTTGAGAAAAACCTAGGGTTCTCGTGCTCTAGCAGCAACACCCTTTCCCCTTGCAAATTTCAGAAGATTTATGTTGGTTTTTCGAGCAAAAAACGTGTAGCAAGCGTTCCCCAGTCATCTCCCGTATTCCACCGCGTCGGTATTCGTTATTTTCGATCATTTGAAAGCAAAGGCATGTATATTTTTCGTTTTTGCGATCTTGTCATAGTATTTGATCTGATGTTTATTGTGTGCAAAAATTCATGTGTGATATGCAAAGTTTGAGCAAAAAATGGTTGGATTGATTTTGAAACGATTTTTAGATCAAAAATCGAGTTTGCTGTCATTTTGATTACTATGAATATTCGGTCAAATTTCTGGAAAAACTTTCAACATATAAAACGTATTACTGATACCTTCAATTCGTTAGCAGATTCGTAATTTTCTGATAAGAAATGAGAGAGATATGATTTTTATCGTAAAACAGCTCAAGCTGTGAAAATTTTTGTATGTTCTTCACGTTTTCTCAAGTTTTTGTTGCAGCCTTCGTTTGGATCTCCTGAATCTTTGCTGATGTGTTTAGAGAAGCATTTCCAGAGCATTCCAACGAAGCCCTCGACGTTTTAAGTGTGTTCGACGTGCAAAAAGAAAATGTTTTATTTTTTAAGTATGCTAAATGTCTTGTGACCAACTATGAACGGGTTTGGAAGCCGGAGAACGTGTCCGGGGACCTCTCCACCTCGGTAAAGTATGATCGGCTTTTGATCAGGATTGGAAAGCGGTAAAGTATGATTAGGGACCAATCCACCCGGTAAAAGATGACTGTGGATCTTATGTATGTGGTAGTGGACATCCCTGTAAGCCCAGTACTGTGTTTAGTCTGATCAGTCGCATTTATGTTACGGGTCACTTGCTTTGAAACATATCTCTATGCAAAATGATTATGTATGAAACATCTGCCTTTTTTTTATTGCTTTAAAAGTACTAAAAATTTTTTTTTTTCTATCCACATTTTTTTTCGGCCAACACATAAAAATATTTTTATAAAATATTTTCTCCTTTGAAATAAAACATCAACTAACTAGCATTTTAAAAATCAAGTGAAATAGTCATAAAAATTGAAATTGTCTACTGTTTTACCAAACCTAGAAAAGCAATCATTTGAAAAGTATAGCACATACTAAACCTCTCAAAAATCCCTCAAAAGCATAAATAAATAGTCTAAAAATCTTTGACTGAAGTCATAATCATAAAACGTAATGCGGAAAAATAGAAGCGCTGGTCCTCGGGTTGTGTGCACCGACAGTCCAGCAAAATCACTGAAACGTCTGCTATTTGTTTTCTTAAAACGTGCTAGATTTTTTTTTTAAAAAAAAACCTCACATAGCATCGGCCGAATTGCTTACACAAGCATAAAATATTTTTGATATCATTTTAAATAAATCAACCAACTAAAATTTGAAAAATATAGCTCATACTATAACCTCTCAAAAACCACTCACAAATAAAACGTCGTAAAAATATTTTTAACATATCTTGAAATCATAAATCATAACTAGTGCGGAAAACTAGCGTCGGTCCTCGGGTTATGTGCACCTTCAGTCCAGCAAAGTCAACCATCAAGACCTCCATTATCATATTCATAATCAATATCACATGTATCAATCACACCTAGTGAGTCTAAAGACTCAACACGTCATATTCTTGATAACGAGTAATACGTAATACAGATAACATACAACACTGAAAAATACTTGTACTTAAAATATCATTTTCATGAAGATGCATAAAAATAAACATTTTCGTAAAAATTTCATGATGCGTAAAACTTTTAAATAAAAACATTTTCATAATCTTATGCATAAACATTTTCATATAAACATAAACATATTCATATTCATATTAACATATTCATATCATCATATTCATATTATTGTTCATATTCGTGTTTGTTGAATTCAGATCGTGATTGTGACTCGTATTCTTAAACGTATTGGGCGATGGATCCATCTAAAGAAACCACAGTACTGGGCGGCGGGGACACCAGCAACACTCTCACCGGTCAACTCGGCCTTGGCCTACGTATTAACATATCATGTCATTGGAAATACGATCGTCGGGGCTCCCTCTGGGGCCTTTTCCCATAAATGGGCTCCCTCTGGGGCCTTCTCCCCTCACGACATCTCCAATCATATCATCGTATTCGTATTCGTATCAACGGAAACACGATCGTCGGGCTCCCACTGGGACCATAACCCTCACGATATTTCCAACATGTAGTAGTCACAATCCCTTCACGTCCTTCAACATGTTATCATCACTTAATAAAAACATGCATATGATATCATTTTTATTTTGAAACCAAGCATGCAACATGTCTTTTAAATGCCCATATTTAAATCATAAAAATCATAGACATTTAAAAATCATAACTTAACATATTAAAAATCATAAACATCGATGAACATTTTAATATAAATATTTTAACATCGTAAACGTTTAAAATAAACATTTAAATCATAAATATTTAAAATAAACGTTTTAGCATATTAAATCATAAAACATCAAACATATTATCTTAAAAATCCATAAACATTTAAAATTGACATATGAACATATAAACATCCATAATCATTGAAAATAATCATATTATCATATAAAACAGCATTCAGGACACTGCCATGACGTTTACTAATTTCTATGTGTAAAAAGACCGTTTTACCGCTGGACGTGACGTTTTACGTTTTTGACAGTTTCTTGACTTTCTTGACTCTAACATGTCCCAAATAATTATTTAAGCTTAAATTAAAATTCCCATAATTTTATTTAGCTTAAAAATGAGGCTTTTTAATTAATTCGTAATTGGACGTTTGGAATGCGTTTTAATTCCGAAAAATCCAAAACTTCAATATAAAATTCCTAAATTCTAAATTTAGTCTTTTTATATTATTTCAGTCCCTATGAACCATGACTCGCCCCCCCGTGAGCCGTTGTTCAAGTTTTTTAAGTTAGAAATCCTCCGCTTGACCCAATTTAGTTAGCACCGAGTCATCTTGCGATTTTCTCGTGCCGCCCTCGAACCAAAGTGAACCAGACCCTTCCCAACACACTTATGCAGCCTACTGACCCATAAGAACCCACGGCCCCAGCCCCTGGACCCGAAACCGAACCCCTAAAGCTTGGACCCATGATTGCCGAGAATTGCATACACCTTAGGACTCTACGTTTCAGCCTCCTAGGACTCTAGCTGACCGGACCAGCCTTGAACCCTCGTGTTGTACGCACACCTAAGACACTAATGACGCACCCTAGCCCAGCCTCAAGCTCCCAGGCCGAGCCACAGACCCCTTGCAAGTCTGCGCACCCTGCGCGTCTCGCATGCACCCTCACGGGTAACAAGGACTCCTCCCAGCCGACTTACTCGAGTCCTAGCATGGCTAGGACTCTACCCTTGACTCATACCTTCCCTAGCCAAGGCCTGGACATGAGCCGCACCAAGCCAAGCCGTGAAGAACAAACCCGAAGCCCCTGATCCCCTATGACAGCGTGTTGCTTCTATTTTGTTTCCTTCGGTTTCCAGCATGTGTGGTGTGTCTCTAGGACTCCAAAGTTACGTGAAAACCATCCTAAATCATAGCCTAGATCATGGCAGCCCTTAAACAATACACAAACATGATTTAGGAATCAAAAACTTTGCTTAACAATTCATATTATGATCAAAAACGAAAATACATAAAAGTGGCACATATTTTCATGTTTTTCATGCATAAAATAATACTATGATGTGATGATGGTTTTTGAAGGAAAGAATAGGCGTGCCTTTGCGTAATTTACGTACGAAAAACCGTCGACGATTGCGAAGAACGGACGAGAACCTTTGGCTTGAATCTCACTAAGCTTCCCACGAAAATTTCTTCAAAGCTTAAAGTGTGTGTGCCATGTGCTTCGTAAAGTAGGGCTGCTGGGGGAAGAGTTTTACAATTTTGAGATTGTGTGGCGTGAAGTTGTGGTTTTAGGGAGGGTTTTTAATATATTTTATAGTTAATTGCTTACTAATTAGGCTTAGGTCCATTAAACATACAATTAGATCCATTAGTGCTTAATTAGTATTTAATTAACATATAAAAATAGTTTTGGTAAAATAAGTTTGTAAATTAAATAGCCGGGTTGTCCAAACGTTTGCATTTTTACTAAAAATCCAACACCGATAAAATTTACGTCCCGGCGTATAAAATCACTTCCAAACCCCTTATTTTAAAAAATAATAAAAAGCATCACCCTTATTTTAAATAATTAAAAACAATTAACCAATAAAAATATTTTCTATTTTTCAGCCCTCGGTCTCCGTTCATCGATCGCAACTCGAATAACCTTAAAAAATACATTTTAATGCAATCATGTAGAAAAATATATTTTAAACATGCAAATATGCACAACATAATTAATCCATGCAATTAAAACATTTAATTAATATACACAATGAATTTAATAATTTGCGCATGTGGTTCGCGTGGACCTTTAAATTTTCGGGGCGTTACAATCAGCCATCAAGTCCTCCCTCCAACCCACCTGCATCCATCACACCTAGTGAGTCTAAAGACTCAACACACCATAATCTTAATAACGAAAAATACGTAATACAGTCAACATATAACAGTGAAAAATACTTGTACTTAAAATATCGTTTTCATGATGATGCATAAACTTCAAACGTGAACATTTTCGTAAAATACTTTTTCATGACATGCGAACATAATCCTTAACCTTCTCCTTTTTCCTCAACATGACATAAAACATTTAACATGATCATAAACATTATTCCTTTTCCTTTGTTGAATTCAGATCGTTAATTGTGACTTTCCTCATCATGACATAAACCTCAAAAGTCGATGGATCCATCTACATATAACCACAGTACTGGGCGGCGGGGGACACCAGCAACACTCTCACCGGTCAACTGGGCCCTGTCCTATCCTCATCGGGGCTCCCTCTGGGGCTTTCTCCCATAAATGGGCTCCCTCTGGGGCCTTCTCCCTTCACGATATTCCCATTCTTACATCAAACCTCATATCCTCATATTCGTAATAATGGAAACACGATCGTCGGGCTCCCACTGGGACCGTCGCCCTCACGATATCTCCAATATTAGCGAATTAGTCACAATCACTTCATTTCCTTCAACGTTTTAGATTCTCATTACTTTATAAAAATCATGCATAACATGACATTTTTGCTTTTGAAACCAAGAATGCAACACGTCTTTTAAATGTCAACCTTAAATCATAAAAATTCATGGACATTTAAATAAATTATAATTTAATCATGAACATCTCATAAACATTCAAAAATAGCCATAATTTCATACAATAGCATTTAGGGCACTGCCATGACTTTTACTAATTTTTAGGTGTAAAAAGACCGTTTTACCCCTGGACTTGACATTTTACGATTTTGACTTTTTTCTTGATTCATTGACTCTAACATGTCTCAAATAATTATTTAAGCTTACATAAATTTTTCCATAATTTTATTTTGCTTGAAAATTAGAATTTTTCATTTATCTTTAAATAATTGTTTTGACGGTGTTTTAATCCCGAAAAAATCTCAAACTTTAATATAAAATTCCTAAATTCTAAATTTAGTCTTTTTATATTATTTTAGCCCTTATGGACCATGACTCGACCCCCGTGAGCCGTTTTCCAATTTTCATTAGTTTAAAACCCTATTTGGACACCTAAACTTCGACCCCGAGCCAACTTTCGATTTTCACGAGTTATCCCCGAACCATGTCGACCCAAAACTTGACCTACGTCTTAAACCATCCTACTGGACCCTTAGAACACTAAGAACCCAGCCCCAACAACAAAAATGAGCCACCCCAAGACCCACCTATTCTGGCCGAGACTCCTAGTGGTGTAGGACTCTATGTTTTGCTCCCCATCCCTTGAACCAACGAGCCCAGCCCTTGCACCACCCCTCGTGCACCCTCCTAGGACTCTAGTGCATCGCCTTGACCCGTCCCTTGAACTCCAGACCAAGCCCCCAACGCCTGGAAGGAGCGCAAACCCTGCACCAATCTGTGCAGGGTTCTCGGGTGGAGTCCTAGCATGGCTAGGACTCTTCCCCAGCCCCTAACTCGAGTCCTAGCTTGTCTTGGACTCTAGCCCTGACCCATGACAGCCCTTGGCCGAGCCCTGGCCCCAGCCAAGGCCCCGCATCACCCTAAAACATGCAGCCCGATCACCTTTTCCCCCCATGACAGCAGATTTCGGTTCTTCCTACCTTGCTCCTATTGCTTTTGGTGAATCGTGTGTGTCTCTAAATCACATAAAACCTTTGTTTAAACTTAACTTGACATCATGGCAGCTCCCTAACATGCTTGAACAATTTAATGCATCCACAAATCATGAAATCGAAACTTATAAGTGCAATAATTTGAAATTCTGGAAAATAAGTCATGTACTTCATGCATCCAATAATTAAAACATTAATATGATATGATGGATGAGAAATAGGAGATGTATGGCGTGGCTTTTCGTTTTATACGTTTGAAAATCCGTTGACGACGAAGAACGGGACGCAACGTAGGCTTGAATCTCCCTTGCCCTTCGACTTTTCCTTCCCTAAAGTATGTAGTGCCGTGTGTGATGTATTGTGTGAGGGGTGGGGAGAGTTTTTTCAGAATAATGGGAGAGGGAGGCGTGAGTTTTATTTTCAAAGTGTAGGGTTTTTGGTGATTAAAAACTTTTAAATAGCTAATTTAATTTGCTAACTAGGCTTAGGCCTATCAAGCCATTAAATTAAGCTCATTAGTCTAATTACGATTTAAATAAAATATTAACAAAGTTTTGTTAAAAAAAAATTTGTGAACTTATTAGTCGGGTTGCCAAAAAGCTCGTATTTTAGTTGAAAAACCAACACCGATAAAATTTACGTCCCAGCGTATAAAATCACCTCAAAACCCCTATTTTTCAAAATATGAAAATCCAACAACCATATTTTAAATAATTAAAAGTAATTATTTAATAAAAACATTTTACGTTTTTTAGCCCTCGGTCCCCGTTCTTCGATCGTCACTTGAATATCCCTTAAAAATACATTTTAATGCAACCATCTCGAAAAATATATTTTAAACATGCAATATGCACAACATAATTAATTAATGCAATTAAAACATTTAATTAAAATACATGAGCATTTAATAATTCAAATACGTGTGGTTCGTGTGGACCTTTAAATTTTCGGGGCGTTACAATGTATGCTCAAGTATGTCTGATGCAAGTATGTTTATGAAAAGCTTTACGGTATGATGACACGTCTATGTTTATGTAAGTACATTAAAGTTTAAGTATGTATGTCCTACTTTAAGATACATGTGGTTTTGTTATGTATTACTTGTTATTCTCCGTTTATATATGTTGAATCTTTAGACTCACTAGAATTGATCGATGCAGGTGAGGACGAGTGTGAAGAGGCGAGATGTGGAGACCAGTGAGTTGGCTCGGACTGCGCAGAGGCTAAACCCGTGGACCTCCTATGTTTTCAAGAAGTTTTAAGCATGTTATTTAATGTACTCCGATTTTTTTTAGGAAACTACTTTATGTTGTTTTAAACAAGTACT
The DNA here is from genome assembly GCF_025594145.1 of Primulina tabacum. Lineage (NCBI taxonomy): Eukaryota > Viridiplantae > Streptophyta > Magnoliopsida > Lamiales > Gesneriaceae > Primulina > Primulina tabacum. Next base: position 38,552,601 of record NC_134553.1, on the reverse strand, counting down.
TATTGTGAGATATTTACATTTCAAATATTTAATCAAAGATTTTATTTGTATTGGATTTTTAATAGATTATTATTTATTTAAGAAAATTTTTATTTTGAAGCAAATTTAAATTAATTTAAAAATACGGTACGTTACATCATATATTTGAGATTCCATCTCATATCAAATTGAATCCTCACAGTGCCAACACATACATCATGCGACAATCGTAACCAGAAAGGAGTAGAAGAAAAATTTTCACTCGATCGAATTTTCAAAAACTTAAATTATACATAACCAAAATTAAATTTAAAACAAGCCCATTTACCTTAGACCTGAAAGAAAACATGAAGATTCGAAAACCGTAGAAGAATCATGCAACTGACACTTCGAAAACGCAGCAGCACATCGCCCGAAAAACCAGCCGTCTTGAAAAATTCTTTGCATATTATTGAACCGTTTGATGAGGCCTAAACTTTTACAGTACGTTCAAAAGTACGTCAAATAAATTAAAAAGGGTGAAATCGGATTTGGAAGTCGTTTTAACCTGCTTAAGGACGAATAACCGTAGGTATTATGTTCCCGCATAAAATCTGAGCAATTTTCTTGCGAAGACTATAAACGAAAAAATAATGGATTTGTCTGAAATTTGGATATGTTATTCAAAACATATGGAAGCATATTTTGAACGGTGAAGATCGGATTTTGACCACCCAAGCGAGAGAAAAGAATTTCTGAACTTTGAACAGAATTTTGATAACTCGTGCAGAATTTTTGGGAGGAAATTTCGAAAATTTAGAGGAAACTCGAAAATTTCAGTGTAAATTTTGAATAAAAGCTTCTCCTATTTATAGAGAGGTGACTGCTATCCTGATCGTGTATTATCCTCGCGTTTGAATTTTTGAATCAAATTTTAAATCTAAGATAATTATCAATCTTTATCTATGATACTAGATAATTTCAAAATCTATATCCATTCTTTGGATATATTTTCAAAATATTCTCCTGTCCAAGCTTGCAAAATTTTGAATTTTGTATCTAATTTTCAATATATGGTAGATCTTTTATTTTCCAATATAATTAAATCTTCTCTCTTAAATCCCAAAAATGTCCTTTAGTAATTTCGAATTTAATGGTAATTTTTCCCAAAAATAGGACTTTTGATTTTTCCTAAAATCAGGTAGGCAAACTTTTAAATTTTCTCTTGACTTAATTTTTTTTATCGTGTAGATTTTTCACCATCTCTACTATTTCAAAAATCCTACATTAAATACGTCAAGATTTCGAAATTTAGGGATAATATTATCCTATTGCTTGATCTTTATTCAGGTATATCAATATAATCTCAAATCTTATATCTCTAGCAAGTATAACCTTTTCAACTTTGAATTTATATCTTAAAATTTACCTGCTTATATCCAAAAATTTCTTATTTAATTTCTTTGATTATGATCTATTTATTTATCCCAAGTTCAAAATATATACACAATATTATCTTAAATTTCGAGCTCCAAAAATATTGTACACGATATAATTATCCACACAACTTTAGATAAACCTGCAAATCTTACATCTCAATAAAATAGTGAGATAGATACCCAAAGATTGAATAATCCAAGGACACTTAAATTTCAAAAATATTATCACGATTACAAAATCTTGGGTATGAAATTTCATAATCAAATATGTAATGTTATTCTTAAGCCCTAATATTCAACTAAGCATATTTATTTTTAAAAAAATTGTGCTCAAGAAACTTAATATTTATCCACGGATAAAATAAATTCTCAAAATACACAAGTATGAAAAAAAATTGCTTATAATTAAAAGTAAGATGTAGGTCAATATTTTTATTAAAGCCCCATGTTCGCTGCCCCGACTAATTAGACGCGTACTAATCGCGCCATCTATTGGGGGTACTATGGAAGCTGGTGGCTAATTTCGAGTTTTCAGCAGCAGGTCTACAACTACGCAGCCTTATGAAGGTCCATGTGCGATGGCATGATTCTTGCTTTTAGGTGCAATAGTATAATTTAGAGTGCTTTCACTCTTTAGGGCAAAACTTGTTCTTCATACAACTTATTTTGCCTTTTCAATTCAAATCCCAAAATAAAAGGCACGGTTTTGCCTATGGACTTTTCAACTCATGTTAAAAGGTAATGCTTTGGTAATATTAATCTCCGTATGCCATACGAATAATAAACACTAGCCACCGAGGCAAACACGTTGCGTGTGTCATGAATATATGAGGCTAATATATTAAACATTCATGATATTACAACACCATGACACCAAAATATTTTGTACTTGATTCATGAAAGGCAAGGTATTCCAAAACTTAAATAAATATGACAAACTCAATTTGTTATCTCACATGATATAGGTGTTGATCATATAAATAATATTTTTTTGAAGCAGTAATATCATCTCATGTGAAAATAATTATAAACTTCAATGTAAAAGAAGTAAACAAATAGTCAAAAGATTGTCCAAAAAATATGAGAATATCATCAAACAAAAATTTATTGAATATAAAAACCTAAAATTTGTCTTCCTATTTAGCTATTAAATAGAACAAAAAACAATTAAAGTTGTAGTTATCTTTAAGCATTTTATGCATAAGCTAAACTCACTCTGGTCTAACGTAATAAGAAAATATTCATATTATCGAATCATACCATGGTACAATGTTAGACTTAATTTAATTGTGGTGATGATAATCAAAACCAGTAGATCGCGTTAGTAAAACCAGAAGATAGTATAAAAGCAGAAGTTCTCGTGTCGCCTTAACAAAGCAGTACTCTTCGAATACTTATTATCTTAGATAAACAGAAGCAGAACTTGACTCTTTCCTGGAATCAGAACCTACCGTTGATATATTAAATGTTACCGTTACTTTACCAAGTACAAGTATTTAATGCATTATTAAATACTGAACAAGTCATTTAATACGTTTTACCAAATGTGGTATGAAACAAGACTGATTGTTCTGAAGCTTTTTGCAGGAACCTTTTTACGTAATAAAGCTGATCCTATCAGAAGTCAAAGAAGCCGTTTTGTTTATAGATGTTGGATTCAAGACTTCTATATACACACAAGATCAACAACGTTTATAGGTTACCGATACCGAAACAACGTTTACATTCTTTCATAAGAACGTCGATTTGAGCATTTAGAACTTCTTATTATCATCAAGCTCAATATATATAAAAGCAGCACACGCCTCACTTAAGTTATCTGATCTTTTGATATCATATTGTGCTGACTGTTTCTTACTCTCTCTCCAATCATATTCAAGTTATTATATCTTTGAGAAGAGTTTGTAAACTGGAAAAGAGTCTTTTTCAGAACTTTGTTGTATTCGTATTATCGTATTGAGAAACTAAGAGTTTCAGTAAGCGAATGATAAGTCCTATTGAAGTGGGTGTGTACCAGTGTTGTACTGTAAAAACCAAAGTCTTTTAGTGATACCTTCTGAAACAGAAGAAGGGGAGACGTAGAAGATTTTATCTTCGAACTTCCATAAACAACCATTGTCTATTGTCTACTGTTTTATTGTATTTCACCGTACTCCATCGGATCGTTTCCGCACTACTTATTGTGATCTGCTGGATTTACTTTCAAACAAGAATAGCAATAATCTCTAACAGGATTCTAGTACCATTTGCAAAAACGACCGTCAAAAGAAAGAGTTTATTCACCCCCTCTAAACTCTATATCGATCCCCAACATACAACGTAACCATACAAAATAAATAGAACAATATATTAAAGCGTGCTATAAAAAATTATATGACAAAACAAAAATGTAAATTATTGCAAGTATTTTGCTAAATACATGGCAAATAAAACAGAAATTGACAAACTCCTTTTATTTGATCGTTTATAGTGTTTCAAAGCATTATAAATTGGAGATAATAAAAAGTCTCACAGAACTCAAATCCTAACATAAAACAATAACAGACAATTATAAAGAAATTTTTAAAAAACTAAAGGTTGTCATTAACATGTGAAAAATGAATTTTTTTAAAAAATAATGGTTATAATCAACACGGTCAAAGACAAAAATAAATAAAATAAGACTTTTTTGATACACAGAATATGATGAAAAAGATATGAACAAATGTAAATTAACCTAAGAAGCCATATCCAAAACTCTCAACTTTGCATCATTGTCAAAGTATAAATGCGAAATTAGTTTTTTTTAAAACTAAAGTTTGTCATCAACACAGTCAAATACAAAAATAAATAAAATAGGACCCTTTTGATACACTAAATATGATGAAAAAGATATGAAAAAATGCTAGTTATGAAAAACTATAAATTAACCTAAGAAGCCATACCTAAAGGTCTCAACTTTGCATCAATGTCGAAGTACAAATGAGAAATGAGTATAAAATTTAGAGCACCATGTTCAATTTGCTTATTGAAATTGCATATATTATCACAAATAATTTGCTTATTGCACTTGCATGTACCAAAAAACCCAAGGTTTGATGATGTTCAATTCCAGAATTTGAATACCAGAATGCAACTAATTGGAATATGAATACTGAAATTCCAATAAACAAATATGCATTGGATTGATGGTAAGAGGAATTTGATCCAAGTGAATTACAAAAATAATACCAAAAATGATTATAGACAATTTTATAAACAATAAACCAAATAGGGATGAGAAAAAAACTCGTGTTGAAGTAATATACTCTTCGAGAAAAACAAATTGGGAGACCCATCATATTTTTTTTTAAATAATATACACCAAGCTATTCACATAGAATCTCAGAACAAAAATAAAACAAATCATAAAATTAATAACATTCTAAACACCATTATAAATAACTTTTCACACGAAATAAAATTAAAAGGTGTTGGAAAATAAATAAAATAGTATTTGAAGAAATATTATACAAAAGTTTAAATAGTAAATTTACTCGAATATTATCTCTTTTGGCATCACAATGATAGAGATCTCAATTTAATTTTAAATTTATATATTAAACCGAAAACATAAAATAAAATAGCTCTTTTAGTTATTTTTATTTGATTGCAAGACCAAAAACAACATGAAGAAAAGACTTTTTTTTTCTTCCAAAAGTAAAAACAATTTAAAATTTTGAATGCATGAATGAGCTAATAAAAGTAAAAAATTTAGATTTTTTTATCTGGTGTTGCAATGTAGGAGAATAATTCAATAAACGTATACTCTTCGAGAAAAACAAACCCATAATATTTTTTTTTTAAAATAACATACACAAAACTATTCACAGAGAATCCCAGAACAAAACTAAAAGAAATAATACAAATAATAACATTCTAAACTCCATTATATATAACTTTTCACACCAAATAAAATTAAAAGGTGTCGGAAAATAAATAAAATAGTATTTGGAGAAATATTATACAAAAGTTTAAATAGTAAACTTACTTGAGTATTATCTCTTTTCAGTAAAGTATAATTTGCAGCAGTTTGTTGCAACTTAAAATCCATATCAATTAAAATGAAGAATAAGAGAATGTGAAATTGAGTGTAAAAAATGAATTTAATTATGCGAGTAGATTACTTGTAATGTTGCTTGCCTAGTTCGTAACATCAATTTTTTTCAGTAAATTATAATTTGCAGCAACTTGTGTTGATTCTCAAACATAGATGTCATGTAAAAAGGACAAAATTTAAAAAATAAGAGTTCGACTCCAGTATGCAAAGCTAAAAAAAATACCGCCTTTTGATAAAAATTTTATTCCTTCAAATTACAGTAGTTAGATATTCCACATCGGTCCACAACTGATAGATATTAAAATGTCAGAATTTCCATTGTCTCTTGACTAAAAGATGTAACTTTTGGGACCAAAATATATCTGCTACTGTGAAAGATGTATACATAACAACCTCTAAAATTTTCATGAGATGCTTTGAGATTTTGCTTTATTAAGATATATAACTCCACTACTTTATTCTATGCGATTATTAGCAACCAACATGAATGAAAGAATAAAACATAGCAGTGAGTGTAACAGAAATAATTATCACAGAAAAAAATGTTAATGAGAAGAGGCAAAGATGAAAATTTCTTGGAAATTATCCAACCATTGCTGAAGACAGTATGATTCCTCAACAATTAGACAAAATACAATATGGGGGTGAAGTCAATTGATTGAGATTTATTACCGCATAAAAGATTTATTTTTTAAATAGATGCTATTTCCATTCCTTAACTTTTTAATTTAGATGAAATGCAGCTAATTGGAGGAGAGTAAATTGACGATTCTTATAAAAAAGAATTTAAGAACCCCGAATAATGAATATGAAAAAATATGACAGAGTATAGAATTGTACAAAAAATAAAACCTTGATTAGAATAAAACAATGCTTTAAGAAAGTTTAGGAAAAAATTGACTGACCCAGATACTGCAATATAATGGAGATGAAAGAATAGAGCATTAGAGCATGTAAGAACTCAAATGAAAAAACCCATCAACTGTAATGCAATGGTGATGAAAAATAGACTATTACAATATATGTAATGCCCAAATTTAAAAAAAAATAAAATTGTGGCAATAGTTGTGATGATTTATGGCTTTACGTTATGGTATGAATGGTAATGAATGTTATAGAATTGAATAGATAATGGATGAGTAGAATCAAAGGTTGAATTTGAGCTAAATAGGTAATGGAAGTGCAGAAACGGTATGAAAAATGTGGCAGTAGTTGTGGTTTTTAGCATAATATTTTGTATATTGATCCAATTGATATGAGGCCACTTTCATTAGAAAGATAAGACATAAAGCTATAACTTTCTTATTTTGAGTTTCGGTCAAATCATTAGGGAAGACGAGCCAAAAGCGCCCCGAAGTGTGTCGTGCGTATCGTCATTCTTACAATGACACATGTTGGGAGATTGAGCATAACATTTTACTCAGACCTCCAAATGACATTAAGCCAATTGGAGATGCAAGCCAAGACATAGGGCTACAACTTTCTAGTTTACCACTTTCGCAAATTCTGAAGCTAAAATTCGTTTTGGACAGAATATGGCGCACCCCTGCGCCAGATCCCGCGCGATGGCGCGCCCATTGCTGAAATTTTGGTGTTTGGGCAGTATGGTGAGCACGCGCCATGGCGCCCAGCACTTGTACAAAAAACGTGTTTTGAGGTTTGGATGGTATATATTAGATTGGGGAATGATTTTTGTATCATTTCTTCTCATCCTCATTTCTCTCCATCGGTTAGAAGCTAGGGTTCTTCCATTTTTCTTCTTTCCCTCCTATCATCTCTTGATTTATTCCTTCAATCCAAATTGGTATCTTCATCTACGCTAATACAAAGATTAAGGTAAGTTATTACTTTGTCTTGTTCTTGGATTCCTTGAGTTGTAAGTTTGTATTGGTAAGTTGAAACGGGGGATTGAAAGCTTAAGAAAATAATATTAATGGATTCTATTATGATTTGATCTTGTAGAATCATCACCAAGTGCCAAGACTAGTGTATCTCTATTTGGTTGTAAGTAGATTCTTCCTTGGAATGCATCTCATGAGCTATGTTTATGATAAATGAAGATTCAATTGATTTTAGCTCCTTTAAATTATTGATTATGTATATTGTATGTATTGATATTTTGGAAAAGAAATGGAATTGTAGAGGAGCTAACTCTTTAGCACGCACGTCACGTGTTAGACAAAATGATTCAATGAATGTTTTTATGTCATATTACGGTTAAGAAATGATATGGATTTCTTCTTTACACAATTGTTGGGATTTGAGTTTTCTTGAATATCCAAATTGCGGATCTTGATTCGAAGCATTATTGAATTAATTATGAATTTTGTACAAAAATTGCTCTGTTTTGATAAATGATCCGAGTTCTTGAGTTATAGTAGAATTCAGAGGTTCAAGACTTCTCACCTACACATTTCGATCTTCTTTTGGTAATATTTGAAAGGTATGTTACGGTCGATAACATACGAGGTAAAAGTATCATTTTTATTTTAAATTGAAAATTCTATGGCTTGATGAAATACTTGTGATTTTTTATGATTGATCTTTTGAGATGAGCTTATTATGATATTGACTTGATGAGATTGAAATGCATCATTGCATTGCATATTGAGCCACTTTTCGATTCAGATTTGATATGGCGGAGGTCGCCTTGATATATTGATTTGTTGGATGTATGGGGCTATAGTTGAGTTGGCATAGTGTATGCGGAGGTCGCTGCTATGGCCTGAACACTCTCTATAGGCGCACCATAGTCCTGGGATTGTAGAACACAGCACCCCACCTCGAGCGGATGAGTCGGTGGATGTTGCTGGGGGATTCTCTTTCCTTGGATACCCTATGACCAGATGATTCACTTGATCTTGAAATTTATTTATAGCCCACAGTTTCTGATCATGCATTGCATTATATTGCATCTTTATGGATTTATATGAACTATTTTGAAAATTAAATTCTCATATGTTATTGATTGTATCATACTAGGTTTATACTCACCGGCACTTCGGCTACCTCTTGTTTTCATGTGCTTGACGGTAGGTGAGATGAGGCTTGGGATGCCAGAGTCCAGTTCCAGACGAGGAGATACGAGTTAGAGTGGTATTCTCGGGTCTTAGGAGCTATTTGATGATGTTTGAATTACTTTTGTTCACTAGTTAATTTGACATGTTGAAAATTATATTTCAAACATTTGAGACATTTAAATTATTCTGACGATGTTTATTTCAGTTTGTGAACAAGAAATTATATATTTTATTAAATCGTTTGGTTTGATACATTTAAAATTATTAGTATTTGATATCGGACCCAGGGCCCCACAATATATCAAATAAATCTTGTACCTAATGACCTGAATTCTTAAAAAAAAAAAAAACCAATAATTACTTAGGTAATAATTTGGTGTTTGAAACCCAAAATAATTGAATTTACCGAAACCCAAAATCCGGAATCTGTATTTGGATACATTAATTCATGAATAATTCTTCACATAACACGATGAATCAGATGCATTCAGAAATTTGGGTACACAAAAATGTGTGCGAAAAATATTGAAAAAACAATCAATTAAAAATCAATTTGGATATGTTAGTTCTTTCCATTAACGCTAAACAAAAAAAATGTGAACATCGTGAGAATATGGCGTTGTGAAAGAGTCTCTTACACGACAGTTTGTGTGGGTTAATCTTCGAAAGAAATTGAAACTGGTTGCGGCTTCAAGTTATGCGACGATTGGGTGTGGCGGATTGTTTGTGCGGGTTAATCTTCGTCGTCCTCTTCTATGCCGCTTTAAGTAGTGTGAGAAAAATGAACAAAATGTAGGGGTTGGTTTGTTGAATAATAACAAAGCTTTTAAGAGAAACCGATGTCTGCGTTGGATTTGAGGGAAGAAGAGAGGAAATTGGGGAGAAATTAAAAGGACATGCAGGGGCATTTTTGGGTAAGCGAAAAACAGACCAAGACACCATTCAGTTTTTATATGGGCTCTAACTTTAATAAATAGTAAATGATAAGAACCGCACATTTATATTTGGAAAGATCGGCTAATGGGGTCTGATACCATTGTAAGAATTCAATGTATAAAAAAAATTATGTTTTTTCAGTTGAAGTAAGACACATGATGTGGGATCTCGGACTCGATCTGCAAGTCATAAACAATACTTATGTTCTTTTAATTGTTGTTGGAATATAACTAGAACAGAAAAAATTAAGTTTTTGGTCATGTAAGTCGATATGTTTTGGATTTTAGTCATTCAGCTCTTATTTTGAAATATTAGATGTCGTACTGCTTTATTTTTTTCCTTTTTTTAGATGGATTTTGATGTGTATAATGTTAACATGAGATTTATGGCACCATATAAGCTGCATAATTAAAAAATTGGTGCGCCAAATAAACAATATATTCATTAGATTTAGTGACTTCGAGAAAAATAAAATGTTCAAAGAAAAAAACATATCCAAAATTTTGAATTAAAATCAAAATTTGACAAGTTACTGGAATAAAATCTAAAACATACTAATTTATAGGATCAAAATCTTAATTTTTCCCCACTATTATTATTCGATCATTTGCTTACTTCAAACCTTGGAGATACATGATGATGCTCCAAGAATCACCAATAAAGAGTATATTTTGTTGTGTATTTGTTGTGTATCGTAGATTCTGTATTGTCACTGCGTACATGCGTTATATATTGGCAATATAATTTTGTTTAAAAATAATGAAATGAATAAAATATTTGATTTTTTATTGACACAAAGATAATATGCATAAATCTTATAATATGACGCTATTTACTAGCAGTTTTTTTTAAAAATCAGGATTTTTTTATGGCACAATCAATATTTTTCGGTGTGTGTTGGAATAAACTCTCTGAATTGACAAAGTAGTGTGACGAGATCTCATGATGTTTGAAGCATAAAGAAAATGTCTTCTCTATACTGCTTCATAAACTCTTACAAGGTAATATAGAGTTCAAGACACTCGACGAATGAATCTTTCACACATTATTTAATATTATACTTGTTGGCGTTGCGCTTGATGCAACTCTTGGGTTAAAATTTATAATCCAAAAAAATGTTTTGGGATTAATTTATATGGGTATTTTTATAATTAATTTAAAATAAAATGTATTTTCAAAATAATTAAAAAAAACATTTGCAAAAATACTTTAATCCGTGCTTACGAAGCACGGATACAAGGTTCCACGTGGAGCATAATCCGTGCTTCGTAAGCACGGACGCTCCACGTGGCGAAAATCCGTGCTTACGAAGCAGGGATTATGCTCACGTGGAACTAGTATCCGTGCTTCGTAAGCACGGATATTCGTCCACCTCATCCGCCACATCCCTTTTTCGTGTCTGGTAAGCACATATACTCAATACTGTTCGATTTTTTTTTGTGTTCAATAACTATAACGATGTACAATTTTGTATTTTTCGTTCAATAATTCAATCTTTTTCAGCATTTTCACGTGAAGTATGAAGAATGTCTAATCAGTCAATCAAACAAATTTTTTTAATTTTATAGACTCGTATTATAATCTATATATAATGGTGTGAACTTCGAAATGAGTTATAAAGTTTCACTTGAATTCTTCTTAAAATTTTCAATATCCTGAGAGATATCTCGTTCGAGCATTCTGTTTAATTTTTTTTCTCAAATTTTCTCGGCAAAATGTCTAATATCGATGTATTCTTATATTTTGGTGGTCATGTGGTTATCGATAATGGATCGGTTGAATATATTATTTCATTTGTTAGAACGTTACGAATATTGCGATCTATTAATTTGTTGGAGTTTGTTGAAGTTGTGCATAAAATGTTAGGAATTGATCCAATTAATTTTTCTCTGAAGTTGTCAACCAAATATTCATTCATGGAGAGATCATCTTGGCATGAAATTCAAGTCAATCTCGGTGATAATGATGCTTTACAGTTTATAATGCAATGTGACAATATGCATATGTTGCATTTATACGTGGAAGCAAATTCAATTGAGCATCATGTTGGAGTTGATGATCCTGAGTCCTACGTTTTACATGCATCCGATTCAGGGTTCAATAACCAACCCGAAATTTCTACATATGGTGGTTTTCAGGATCTAGAATCTTATGTTCCACAGGTTATTGAAGGACTCGGCAATATAAATTTCGATAACGTAAGTGGGTCTTGGGATAAATATATCAATGTCTCGTAGAAACAAAATCATGCTCCATATTGGCCGAATAAAACATTAGATACTAGTGCTCGTTGTCCGGATCTTGCCACTAATTATGATATTTCTAGGAGTGATACTGAACCCGATATGTCATATAGCGAGTCTGGAGAAGAAGAAGTGAATACATTTTCAAATCCTGATGAGGGAACATCATCTCGTCAACCATCTCGTGAGACTTTACAGAGGCAAACCATACCATTTCTTTCTAACAATTCTGAAATGCCATCATTTTTCAGTAGAATTTTTGGGGAAGAGCATCCTGATTTTGTTGGTGTACCTTCTGGAATGCAAACAAGCTATTATAATCCGGAGAGAAGGTGAATTATGCGTTAATATGCTATTTAAAGATAAGAATGATATTATTGCATCAATGAAGGATTATTCCATTAGAGTTTTCAGGCATGGGTATCGTGTCATGGATAGCACACGCATTTTGTGAAAATTATGCTTGCAGAAATCATTCTTCTACGATCAATTGTAGATGGGGACTACGTGCTTCTTTGAAGGCCAAAACTGGTTATTGGAAAATAACAAAATATGACGGGTCTCACACATGTATATCTACCTCTATTGGTATAGATCAATAGAACTTGAACAGTGATATGGTGGCACATACGCTATTGAGAGTTGTTCGTTGTGATCCTTCGTACGAGATTAAGTATATCATTAAAAATGTGAAAGATAATATGGATATCATATTTTGTATACGAAGGCATGACAAAGTTTGAAACGTGCTATGGAAATTACTTATGGCACATGAGAGAGCTCCGTTCAATTACTTCCAAAATATATGTGTGCTTTGTCCAAATATATTCTGGGAACAGCTATAGATTGGAAGCATCTCAGATCCAACACCGAAATGATTAAGACATTGAACTATGTTTTTTGGGCATTCAGGCCGTGTATTGATGGGTTTCGGCAATGTCGAAAATAATTAGTGTCGATGTTACACACTTTTATACCAAGTACAAGCACAAAATGTTGATCGTTGTCACTCTGGATGCGAAAAATCAGATTCTACCGCTAGCATTTGCTATTGTGGATGAAGAAACATCAGATTCTTGGAAATGGTTCTTGGACGAAGTTCACTACAATTTCGGTCCTATCAAAAGGTAAACATCCTTGGTGTTATGAATCTATAATTCATGTTCAATTTTGAATTAATAAAGTTGTAGAGTTTGTGCATATAAAGTGTTTGATATATTGCTTCAATGAGGATGTTGTTGGAATTGGGACATTGTATGTAATATGGGAACTACTGTTTGATTGTTGTGTTCATATTGTAGGCACTATATTGTTGGAATTGTCATTGTTTGAGACGTTCTTGTTGGGGACAAGTACTAGCGAGCTAGGATTATCATTTGAGTTCGAACATGCCTCTGAGGAAGAAAAATACGCAAGTTCAGTCTGGGGATGGTGAATCGTCTGATGCTGGTTTTGATAGACGACGGTTTTGGGATACAGTTGCCTCGGAAATTTATACAAAATTACAAGAGAAAAACATGCAGCGGTAACGAGGGATGGATCAAAGCGTCCCGGGTTGTGAGATATTAGTTATGGCTCAGAATTTGCATTGGAATGAGTTTTTGAAGCCATCGGCAGATGCTGTGATGTCACTTGTGCTGGAATAATACGCTAACTTAAAGGTTAGGCATCGGGATTATCACGTCAAAATCAGGGGGCAGATGGTTCCTTTTGACAGTAGGACTATTAACTCATTGTACTCGATGCCTGACTATGAAACCGATGAATACACGAGATTTATGAGACATGCCTATCCCTATGAGACGATAATGAACACACTTTGTGAGCCGGGCATGGCTTGGAATCTCAATAATCAGTGAGCTCCGATCTCATTTCCTACGACATCCATGATTAGGGAAGCATATAACTGGTATCATTTTGTCGCCTTGCGGTTGATGCCATCTGAGCATGTTTCTGATGTGACAAAAACGAAAGCAGCATTGGTCTATTGCATCATCACTGGCAAGACAGTGGATGCAGGCCGGGTGATCATTAATTCGATATTGCAGGCTGCACGAGGCACATCCACAGTTAGCATTCCCCATTCTTCGACCATCACGGAGCTCTGCCGCCTAGCTGGGGTTACATGGGATGATAGTGAGCCAGTCTTGCATAGAAAAAGACGATATCTTACTTGTTTGGAAGCTCGAGAGGGATAAAAGACGGAGGCAGATTGAGAGTCGTCCGGGCTAGGCTTCTGGGAGTGTAGCACAACTACAGCAGGCCCCACAGGTACCACACGCACGACAGGTACGTGCAGAGAGGAGATAGACCGCACACCAGCGTCTCGATGACGTAGAGCGCATTATGAGGAGACAATGGCAGATGACATGCGAGAACATGGATTACGTGCATGATTTTACCCGTGTGCTTGCGCAGCGCTTGTCTGCGACTACTGCCTCCAACGAGCCATTTCCAACCCCGCTAGCATTTTCACACCGACACATTGAGGATGATGATGAGTATTATGATGAGGATGATGATGAGGACGTTGAGATGTCAGGCGAGGATAGCGACTCCTGATGCTCGCTGTATGAGATACGTGATCCTATGATTTTCTGGTTTTATTACTTTTTACACATTGCATGATTAGTTATTCCTTGCACAATATAGTATAGTCTGGAGTGTGAACAAGATTCACGCACGATCCGAAGATCGGGAGTGCTAAGATCGAGCATGAAGACGAAGAATGAAGAATCTAGGGACATAGATGCCACCTATGATTTGTCATCTTATGTTTCGCTTCTTTAATTTCTTGTGTTACAATGTATAAATCTTCATACATCTTCAAACATGACATTGTTTTGCGGATACGATGATTTGACTTGGTTGTTTATATGATTAAATTCTGATTTTGTTTATTTATGTTTCTTTGTTTTTATTCGATGGAAATTTACTAGCCATAAATTGTTTGTTGTCTGACAAAATATATTGTAATATACCTCAATCGATTAAAATAACTTATGGCCAAAATACAATTTATACGTTGCAACGATGCAAATGGTACAACAATACAAATGATATAGTTTCAATCAATTAAAATAATCATCATCAAAATTAAAATGATACAAATGACTCCCGGTTCCACAAGTGGGTGGATTGCGTCTTCTCGTCCCTCAAGGCAGTTCATCATCTTCAGGATTTCCTCATTTGAGTACTCTGGAAAACTGATAGGGGAAATAACATTCATCTGTGGTTGTATATCATGAACAAGCTGCTGAGGACCAACATTAAGCAGATTTGTGAAATTTTGTATGTTTGACCAAGATGGAGTCTGATAATCCTGGTGACCAAACGAATGTAAGTCACCAATCCCTGAATCACTGAAAAAACCAGGTTGACTAGTAGAGAGTCATACATTATTCGACTCAGTTGACGGAACAATAGTGTCAAACCCACTTGGTTGCCTAACCATATCACTTCTCCACCCGAATGATGACTGATGCGAAAAAGGAGAAGGCGTACTGAAATTTTGTAGGACATTAAATTGATCGGCAAAAGTATTGTACGAATATAGTTGAAAACCAACGACATTAACTGTGGGGGATATGGTGCGTACAGTTATTCGATTATACCATTGAAAGTAGTCTTTGTCAGTTTGCATCGATCGCCCGTGTCGTACCCTTTTAGAAACATATCTCAACCTACTATTCCACAACTCAATTGAATTTTGATGATAATCTCTCCAATTTGTGTTTCGATGTCCTGTTCTCGTGATATTATGCAGATCATCGTTGTCGAGGACAGACCCTGGAATTGATTGTCGTCTTCTGAATTGTCGCATCACCCGATTAGGACGATGCATCTCCACGATGTCAAAGCAAATAAGGGGACAAACACATCGCGATATTTTTTGTTGTATGAATCAATAATCGTCTTTACATCTAAGTCATTCTTCTGGTAAACATTCCAATTAAACTGTAAAAAAAAAACAAGTTATATTTTAACATTCATTTAGTCATAAAAAAAATTTATATTCATTTAATCAGAATTAAATACTAAACATGCAATAATACCTCATTTTGATTCATACGATCCAGAAAATCTTTTATAATTCTTACAGCATGTGTAGGCGAATGTGCGTAACTAAATCCAATTTTTCAACTACAATTTAACAAATACAATTATATATCAAAAAATTATAAGAGATATACATGATATTACAACAAAAAATTTAAATATTATTGTGCACCCTATGGAGAAACTGGAATAATAGCATCTGGATCAATGGGAGGTACAACACTGTTAACCCATCTCGGTCGAGGTTAACACATTTAATCATGCTCCATGCCCATATCTGCTTATAATAATACAAATAGTTAAACAAAAGTAACAAAAAAATTGTGTTAAATAATCACATTACATTATTTTTTACCTGCATGATATGTAACGGTCCAGTCATTGTAGTCTTCTCTATATGTGTTGCATTACACAACTCACGGTATAGAAATATGATAAAACTGCACTACCCCAACTATAACATTTTACATTATCAATATCTCGTAGCAGTTGTAAAAAATGAGTCTAGCAGACCCTCCTTGATAGTTAGGGAACAATATCCCTCCAATAATCATTAACGTCACACAACGGGTATATTTCACAACATCTACTTCTGAACTATCATTATTAACAAGGTTAGATATGCAATGGTCGTATAGTGCAGTCATAGATAAATGACTACCTTTCAAATGTTTTGATGATAGCACAAATCCCAACAAATCCAAACATATGTGTTGTCATTCCTCAACTCTATGTGACACATCTATTCCAGTGACTGCTTCACTGAAACGTCCTGCCCTTTTTATTGCTTTAAAAGTACTAGAAATTTTTTTTTTTTTTTACCTCCCTTAGCATCGGCCGAACCACCAAAAATTACATAAAATATTTTTGACATTATTTTAAAATAAATCAACCATCTAACATTTGAAAAGTATAGCCCATACTATAACCTCTCAAAAATCACTCACAAATAAAACGTCAAAAAAATATCTTTAACATAACTCAAAATCATAAATCATAACTAGTGCGGAATACTAGCGTTGGTCCTCGGGTTATGTGCACCTTCAGTCCAGTCAGATCAACCATCAAAACCTCCATTATCATATTCATAATCAATACCACCTGCATCAATCACACCTAGTGAGTCTAAAGACTCAACACGTCATATTCTTGTTAACGAATAATACGTAATACAGTTAACATATAACGGTGAAAAATACTTGTACTTAAAATATCATTTTCATGAAGATATATAAACATAAATATTTTCGTAAACATTTTCATGATGCATAAAAACATTTTCATAAAAACGTTTTTATATAAACATAAACATATCACATAAACATATTCATATTCATATCCATATTCATATTCGAATTCATGTTCATGTTCGTGTTTGTTGAATTCAGATCGTGATTGTGACTCGTATTCTTGATCGTATTGGGCGATGGATCCATCTACATGTAACCACAGTACTGGGCGGCGGGGGACACCAGCAACACTCTCACCGATCAACTGGGCCCCGGCCTACGTATTAACATATCATGGCATTGGAAATACGATCGTCGGGGCTCCCTCTGGGGACTTTTCCCATAAATGGGCTCCCTTTGGTGCCTTCTCCCCTCACGACATCTCCAATCATATTCGTATTCGTATTCGTATCCGTATCCAAGGAAACACGATCGTCGGGCTCCCTTTGGGACCATAACCCTCACGATATTTCCAACATATTCAGTAGTCACAATCCCTTCACATCCTTCAACATGTCGTATTTCCATCACTTATAAAAATATGCATATAATATCATTTTTATTTTGAAACCAAGTATGCAACATATCTTTTAAATGACCAATTTAACCCTTAATAATCCATGGACATTTAAAAATCATATTTCAACATCTAAAAATTCATAAACATGTTACATAATCATATTAACATATAAAACAGCAAATAGGGCACTGCCATGACGTTTACTAATTTTTAGGTGTAAAAAGACCGTTTTACCCCTAGACGTAAAATTTCCCGTTTTTGACATTTTCTTAAATTCATTGACTCTAACATGTCCCAAATAATTATTTAAGCTTACATGAATTTTTTCATATTTTTATTTACTTTATTCGATGACTTTTAAATTAATCTTTAAATGTGACGTATTAATGCGTTTTAATCCCGAATTAAATCAAACCTTAATATAAAATTCCCAAATTTAAAACTTAGACTTATAATAATTATTTAAGTTTAAAACTAATTTTTCATAATTTTATAAAGCTTAAAACTAGACGTTTCGATTAATTAATTAATTAACATTTCGTCCGGCGATTAAATGCTGAAAAATTCCAAAACTCGTTATTTTGATCCCAAATTTTAAACATAGCATTTTTATTATTTATTCTACCATTCCATATCATGAGCCACACCCGTGGACCCATGGATTCAATTTTAGCCTTTCAATTTTTGAACTTGACACGTTAGTGAACCTACCGAGCCATCTCCCAAAATACTCGAGCCACGCCCAAGCCGCCTCAAGCCAAACCCGAGCCAACCCATCTAGGGACCCTAAAGACCAAGCCCAGCCAATAGAACCATCACCTAGGTCGCACAATCACTCCTGGAATCCGACCCAATTTCTGCAACTGTGTGTGCGTGAGTCTCCTAGCCTAAGTAGGACTCCTAACCCAACTAGGACCCTACCAGTTGTTAACCACTCGACTCCTCATGAATCTTACCACCCTGAACCACGCCCAGACCCAGCCCAGACCAAGCTCCAAAACCGAAGCCACCTCTCAGCAGCTTGTCATGGCCGAGAAAACCCACATGCACATGGACTCTTGTTTACACTCCTAGAACTCTAGCCGACCGAGCCACCCCTGAACCAGCCCGTTGTGCACTTACCTAGGACCCCAAAGAGTCACCCTTGCCCAGCCCGAGCCCCGTGGTCAAGCCCCTTAATCCCTTGCAACCTGCGCTAATGAAATCTGTTTTCTCGAGTGGGAGTCCTAGCAAGCTAGGACTCCTTCCCCAACCCATGACTCGAGTCCTAGCATGGCTAGGACTCTACTCTCGACCCTTCCCAGACCCTGGCTAAGCCCTGACCCAAGCCAAGACCAAGCTGAGCACTTAGGACCCAAAACCGAAACCTATACTCTCCAAGACAGCAACTTGCTGCCAGCTTGCGTTTATGATCGTGTGGTGTTTTAGTTGAGTTCTAAGGCTCCTAACCACGTGTAAAACAATGTGTGATCATAACCTAAATTATGGCAGCCCTTTTACACATACAAAACATCAATTTTGGATCAACCCACATGATTTTAAAATCATACAAGATGCAAAAACGAAAATATTCTATGATGCCACTTGTTTTCCATGCAAAACGGTTTCAAAATAATTACTATGGTGTGAATGATGTGCAAAAGGAGAATATGGCGTGCCTTTGCATAATTTACGCACGAAAAACCGTTAACGATGACGAAGAACGGAGCAAGAACCTTGGCTAAGAATTTCCCTTGCAATTCTCGAAAGTTTGCCTCAATTTCTAAGCATGTGTGTGCCGTGTAATCTAGGTATAGATTTCAGAAAAGTGGCGAGAAGAACTATAGGGTTATAGGAGTGTTTAACATATTAAATAGTTAATTATCTTCTTAATTAAGCTTAAGCCCATTAAGCATAAGTTTAGGCCCATTAGTCTTAATTAGGATTTAATTAAAATATTAAAATAGTTTTACTAAAATAAGTTTGTGAATTTACTAGCCGGGTTGTCAAATAGTTCGTGTTTTTGATGAAAAACCAACACCGATAAAATTAACGTCCCGGCGTATAAAATCGCCTAAAAACTCCATATTTTCAAAAGTAATAAAAAGCATCGCCCTTAATTTAAATAATTAAAAACAATTAACCAGTAAAAACATTTTTCTATTTTTCTGCCCTCGGTCTCCGTTCCTCGATCGCAACTCGAATAACCTTTAAAAATACATTTTAATGCAATCATGTAGAAAAATATAGTTTAAACATGCAAGTATGCACAACATAATTAATTCATGCAATTAAAATAATTAATTTAAAATACAAAGAATTTAATAACTTGCGCGCATATGGTTTACGTGAACCTTAAAATTTTCGGGGCATTACAATCTTCTCCCCTTAAATTGAATTTCGTCCTCGAAATTCGCTTATCCTTAATAACCAAAAATTTAGACTTAGTTCAAGTATCCCAATTAAATTTTTCTTCTAAATCCTTATTTTACAAATCGCAACTTAAAAAGACCCATGACAACTTAATGCTATACCAGTTATAACCTCGAATTTCAGCTTTTCTTAAAATTCCCAACATAAAAATATGGATGACCATACTTATCCTATATTATTTTCCTTATTTTATACCCAAAATGTTCATCAACTTATCATATTTCAATCTTAAAATCCCAAATGAATCCGCTGACGCTTAGATTTTCAAGCCTAATATTGATTCATCCTTAAAAATCCTTGATTAAAATTCTTTATAACATCATAACCCAAGATATCCCAAGGTTCCAAATATTCTTAAAAGTCTAAATCCTCAAAATTTCTTTCATTTAAACCATTTAATTATCGCTTATTGCTAAACTAGTCCCCAAATTCCTTAATAATTGCAAAATTATTTCTTAATTTCCTCAAAAATTATCCTAATTGGTCCTTAATTTCGAAAATCTTACGATTAACCCATAAGTTCTTGGCATTCTTAATTCTTTTCTACGGGTTTCCCATAACATAAATTTCGAAAATTTAAACTTATTTACCCAAAAGTCAATTCCTATAACCAATATTACATTTCATCAAAATTTAAAATCCCAATTTATACATTTTCTTATTCCCAAAGTCGTTGTAAATCCTCGAATCATTATTACTTATGAGTAATTCCCAAAAATTAATTCAACTAGTAACCACGAATCATAAATATTTTCTTAGAAAATCTACGTGTTCCAAAGCATTCAAAATATTCACGATTAACTTATAGCCCAAAGAGTAGAACGTCAATACTAAAACCCAAAAATCAACATCGTCCAATTCCACCACGAAGCCAACATGCGTTGAAATCAAATAATTTTTTTTTTATTTCATGTCGTATCACGTATAAAAATTCTCAAAGCAAATAAAACATATATTCTCATAATGCTATTAAACATGTGACGTAAACATGTAATTCATATAATTATGCAGGTGACATCATGAAATCATATAAAACATGTAAACTTACAAGTTTGAGGCTTGACGACTGATCTTCCCGGCGCTGATGGTGGCACAACCCTTTACAGGACCTTTGCTTTGATACCAACTGAAACGTCCTGCCCTTTTTATTGCTTTAAAAGTACTAGAAATTTTTTTTTTTACCTCCCTTAGCATCAGCTGAACCACCAAAAATTACATAAAATATTTTTGACATTATTTTAAAATAAATCAACCATCTAAAATTGGAAAGTATAGCCCATACTATAACCTCTCAAAAACCACTCACAAATAAAACGTCGAAAAAATATCTTTAACATAACTCAAAATCATAAATCATAACTAGTGCGGAATACTAGAGTTGGTACTCGGGTTATGTGCACCTTCAGTCCAGTCAGATCAACCATCAAAACCTCCATTATCATATTCATAATCAATACCACCTGCATCAATCACACCTAGTGAGTCTAAAGACTCAACACGTCATATTCTTGATAACGAATAATACGTAATACAGTTAACATATAACGGTGAAAAATACTTGTACTTAAAATATCATTTTCATGAAGATGTATAAACATAAACATTTTCGTAAACATTTTCATGATGCATAAAAACATTTTCATAAAAACGTTTTCATATAAACATAAACATATCACATAAACATATTCATATTCATATCCATATTCGTATTCGTATTCATGTTCATGTTCGTGTTTGTTGAATTCAGATCGTGATTGTGACTCGTATTCTTGATCGTATTGGGCGATGGATCCATCTACATGTAACCACAGTACTGGGCGGCGGGGGACACCAGCAACACTCTCACCGGTCAACTGGGCCCTGGCCTACGTATTAACATATCATGGCATTGGAAATACGATCGTCGGGGCTCCCTCTGAGGCCTTTTCCCATAAATGGGCTCCCTCTGGGGCCTTCTCCCCTCACGACATCTCCAATCATATTCATCATATTCGTATTCGTATTCGTATCCGTATCCAAGGAAAATCGATCGTCGGGCTCCCACTGGGACCATAACCCTCACGATATTTCCAACATATTCAGTAGTCACAATCCCTTCACATCCTTCAACATGTCGTATTTCCATCACTTATAAAAATATGCATATAATATCATTTTTATTTTGAAACCAAGCATGCAACATATCTTTTAAATGACCAATTTAACCCTTAATAATCCATGGACATTTAAAAATCATATTTCAACATATAAAATTCATAAACATGTTACATAATCATATTAACATATAAAACAGCAAATAGGGCACTGCCATGACGTTTACTAATTTTTAGGTGTAAAAAGACCGTTTTACCCCTACGACGTAAAATTTCCCGTTTTTGACATTTTCTTAAATTCATTGACTCTAACATGTCCCAAATAATTATTTAAGCTTACTTGAATTTTTTCATATTTTTATTTAGCTTAATTCGATGACTTTTAAATTAATCTTTAAATGTGACGTATTAATGCGTTTGAATCCCGAATTAAATCAAACATTAATATAAAATTCCCAAATTAAAAACTTAGACTTATAATAATTATTTAAGTTTAAACCTAATTTTTCATAATTTTATAAAGCTTAAAACTAGACGTTTCGATTAATTCATTAATTAACGTTTCGTGCGTCGATTAAATGCTGAAAAATTCCAAAACTCGTTATTTTGATCCCAAATTTTAAACATAGCATTTTTATTATTTATTCTACCATTCCACATCATGAGCCACACCCGTGGACCCATGGATTCAATTTTAGCCTTTCAATTTTTGAACTTGACACGTTAGTGAACCTACCGAGCCATCTCCCAAAATACTCGAGCCACGCCCAAGCCGCCTCAAGCCAAACCCGAGCCAACCCATCTAGGGACCCTAAAGACCAAGCTCAGCCAATAGAACCATCCCCTAGGTCGCACAATCACTCCTGGAAACCGACCCAATTTCTGCCCATGTGTGTGCGTGAGTCTCCTAGCCTAAGTAGGACTCCTAACCCAACTAGGACCCTACCAGTTGTTAACCACTCGACTCCTCATGAACCTAACCAGCCTGAACCACGCCCATACCCAGCCCAGACCAAGCTCCAAAACCGAAGCCACCTCTCAGCAGCTTGTCATGGCCGAGAAAACCCAGATGCACATGGTACTCTTGTTTACACTCCTAGAACTCTAGCCGACCGAGCTACCCCTGAACCAGCCCGTTGTGAACTTACCTAGGACCCCAAAGAGTCACCCTTGCCCAGCCCGAGCCCCGTGGTCAAGCCCCTTAATCCCCTGCAACCTGCGCTAATGAAATCTGTTTTCTCGGGTGGGAGTCCTAGCAAGCTAGGACTCCTTCCCCAACCCATGACTCGAGTCCTAGCATGGCTAGGACTCTACTCTCGACCCTTCCCAGACCCTGGCTAAGCCCTGACCCAAGCCAAGACCAAGCTGAGCAATTAGGACCCAAAACCGAAACCTATACTCTCCAAGACAGCAACTTGCTGCCAGCTTGCGTTTATGATCGTGTGGTGTTTTAGTTGAGTTCTAAGGCTCCTAACCACGTGTAAAACAATGTGTGATCATAACCTAAATTATGGCAGCCCTTTTACACATACAAAACATCAATTTTGGATCAACCCACATGATTTTAAAATCATACAAGATGCAAAAACGAAAATATTCTATGATGCCACTTGTTTTCCATGCAAAACGGTTTCAAAATAATTACTATGGTGTGAATGATGTGCAAAAGGAGAATATGGCGTGCCTTTGCGTAATTTACGCACGAAAAACCGTTAACGATGACGAAGAACGGAGCAAGAACCTTGGCTAAGAATTTCCCTTGCAATTCTCGAAAGTTTGCCTCAATTTCTAAGCATGTGTGTGCCGTGTAATCTAGGTATAGATTTCAGAAAAGTGGCGAGAAGAACTGTAGGGTTATAGGAGTGTTTAACATATTAAATAGTTAATTATCTTCTTAATTAAGCTTAAGCCCATTAAGCATAAGTTTAGGCCCATTAGTCTTAATTAGGATTTAATTAAAATATTAAAATAGTTTTACTAAAATAAGTTTGTGAATTTACTAGCCGGGTTGTCAAATAGTTCGTGTTTTTGATGAAAAACCAACACCGATAAAATTAACGTCCCGGCGTATAAAATCGTCTAAAAACTCCATATTTTCAAAAGTAATAAAAAGCATCGCCCTTAATTTAAATAATTAAAAACAATTAACCAATAAAAACATTTTTCTATTTTTCTGCCCTCGGTCTCCGTTCCTCGATCGCAACTCGAATAACCTTTAAAAATACATTTTAATGCAATCATGTAGAAAAATATAGTTTAAAAATGCAAGTATGCACAACATAATTAATTCATGCAATTAAAATAATTAATTTAAAATACAAAGAATTTAATAACTTGCGCGCATATGGTTTACGTGAAACTTAAAATTTTCGGGGCATTACAATCTTCGCCCCTTAAATTGAATTTCGTCCTCGAAATTCGCTTATCCTTAATAACCCAAAAGTTTAGACTTAGTTCAAGTATCCCAATTAAATTTTTCTTCTAAATCCTTATTTTACAAATCGCAACTTAAAAAGACCCATGACAACTTAATGCTATACCATTATAACCTCGAATTTCAGCTTTTCTTAAAATTCCCAACATAAAAATATGGATGACCATACTTATCCTATATTATTTTCCTTATTTTATACCCAAAATGTTCATCAACTTATCATATTTCAATCTTAAAATCCCAAATGAATCCGCTGACGCTTAGATTTTCAAGCCTAATATTGATTCATCCTTAAAAATCCTTGATTAAAATTCTTTATAACATCATAACCCAAGATATCCCAAGGTTCCAAATATTCTTAAAAGTCTAAATCCTCAAAATTTCTTTCATTTAAACCATTTAATTATCGCTTATTGCTAAACTAGTCCCCAAATTCCTTAATAATTGCAAAATTATTTCTTAATTTCCTCAAATATTATCCTAATTGGTCCTTAATTTCGAAAATCTTACGATTAACCCATAAGTTCTTGGCATTCTTAATTCTTTTCTACGGGTTTCCCATAACATAAATTTCGAAAATTTAAACTTATTTACCCAAAAGTCAATTCCTATAACCAATATTACATTTCATTAAAATTTAAAATCCCAATTTATACATTTTCTTATTCCCAAAGTCGTTGTAAATCCTCAAATCATTATTACTTATGAGTAATTCCCAAAAATTAATTCAACTAGTAACCACGAATCATAAATATTTTCTTAGAAAATCTACGTGTTCCAAAGCATTCAAAATATTCACGATTAACTTATAGCCCAAAGAGTAGAACGTCAATACTAAAACCCAAAAATCAACATCGTCCAATTCCACTATGAAGCCAACATGCGTTGAAATCAAATAAATTTTTTTTTATTTCATGTCGTATCACGTATAAAAATTCTCAAAGCATATAAAACATATATTCTCATAATGCTATTAAACATGTGATGTAAACATGTAATTCATATAATTATGCAGGTGACATCATGAAATCATATAAAACATGTAAACTTACAAGTTTGAGGCTTGACGACGCTGATGGTGGCACAACCCTTTACAGGACCTTTGCTCTGATACCAACTGAAACGTCCTGCCCTTTTTATTGCTTTAAAAGTACTAGAAATTTTTTTTTTTTACCTCCCTTAGCATCAGCTGAACCACCAAAAATTACATAAAATATTTTTGACATTATTTTAAAATAAATCAACCATCTAAAATTGGAAAGTGTAGCCCACACTATAACCTCTCAAAAACCACTCACAAATAAAACGTCGAAAAAATATCTTTAACATAACTCAAAATCATAAATCATAACTAGTGCGGAATACTAGCGTTGGTCCTCGTGTTATGTGCACCTTCAGTCCAGTCAGATCAACCATCAAAACCTCCATTATCATATTCATAATCAATACCACCTGCATCAATCACACCTAGTGAGTCTAAAGACTCAACACGTCATATTCTTGATAACGAATAATACGTAATATAGTTAACATATAACGGTGAAAAATACTTGTACTTAAAATATCATTTTCATGAAGATGTATAAACATAAATATTTTCGTAAACATTTTCATGATGCATAAAAACATTTTCTTAAAAATGTTTTCATATAAACATAAACATATCACATAAACATATTCATATTCATATCCATATTCATATTCGTATTCATGTTCATGTTCGTGTTTGTTGAATTCAGATCGTGATTGTGACTCGTATTCTTGATCGTATTGGGCGATGGATCCATCTACATGTAACCACAGTACTGGACGGCGGGGAACACCAGCAACACTCTCACCGGTCAATTGGGCCCTGGCCTACGTATTAACATATCATGGCATTGGAAATACGATCGTCGGGGCTCTCTCAGGGGCCTTTTCCCATAAATGGGCTCCCTCTGGGGCCTTCTCCCCTCACGACATCTCCAATCATATTCATCATATTCGTATTCGTATTCGTATCCGTATCCAAGGAAACACGATCGTCGGGCTCCCACTGGGACTATAACCCTCACGATATTCCCAACATATTCAGTAGTCACAATCCCTTCATATCCTTCAACATGTCGTATTTCCATCACTTATAAAAATATGCATATAATATCATTTTTATTTTGAAACCAAGCATGCAACATATCTTTTAAATGACCAATTTAACCCTTAATAATCCATGGACATTTAAAAATCATATTTCAACATATAAAAATTCATAAACATGTTACATAATCATATTAACATATAAAACAGCAAATAGGGCACTGCCATGACGTTTATTAATTTTTAGGTGTAAAAAGATCGTTTTACCCCTAGACGTAAAATTTTCCGTTTTTTACATTTTCTTAAATTCATTGACTCTAACATGTCCTAAATAATTATTTAAGCTTACTTGAATTTTTTCATATTTTTATTTAGCTTAATTCGATGACTTTTAAATTAATCTTTAAATGTGACGTATTAATGCGTTTTAATCCCGAATTAAATCAAACCTTTATATAAAACTCCCAAATTAAAAACTTAGACTTATAATAATTATTTAATTTTAAACCTAATTTTTCATATTTTATAAAGCCTAAAACTATACGTTTCGATTAATTCATTAATTAACGTTTCGTGCGGCGATTAAATGCCGAAAAATTCCAAAACTCGTTATTTTGATCCCAAATTTTAAACATAGCATTTTTATTATTTATTCTACCCTTCCACGTCATGAGCCACTCCCGTGGACCCATGGATTCAATTTTAGCCTTTCAATTTTTGAACTTGACACGTTAGTGAACCTACCGAGCCATCTCCCAAAATACTTGAGCCACGCCCAAGACGCCTCAAGCCAAACCCGAGCCTACCCATCTAGGGACCCTAAAGACCAAGCCCAGCCAATAGAACCATCCCCTAGGTCGCACAATCACTCCTGGAAACCGACCCAATTTCTGCCCCTGTGTGTGCGTGAGTCTCCTAGCCTAAGTAGGACTCCTAACCCAACTAGGACCCTACCAGTTGTTAACCACTCGACTCCTCATGAACCTAACCACCCTGAACCATGCCCAGACCCAGATATCATCAACGATTACGGAAGAAACTTTGACAATATCATCAACGATATCATTCAACAAGTTTCTTCACTTTGACAATATCATCAACGATTACGGAAGAAACTGTAGATGACATATGTGTCGCTTGTAAATAGAGGACATTGGGATCTTCTGGATCTCGATTATCTGTCATTCTGAAATAACTTGTCAATCTTCTAAACTTATAAGGTAAGAAATGAGCTCCAGATGGAGTGAGGAAGGGAGGATTTTCGAAAGGCACTGAAAAAAATGAAAGAGCAGAGCAAGGAAGGTGGAAGAAAGAAATAAAAGGGAATGAGATAAGGTGCGGTGAAGGTGGAGGGAAAAATTACACGTGTCTTGAGCATCCGTTCTTCGTACGCATGGATGCTCGCCTACGTGGAGCATCCCTGCTTATGAAGCACGGATGTTCACCCACGTGGAGCATCCGTGCTTCGTAAGCACGGATTCTTGCAGACGTGGAGAATCCGTGCTTACGAATCACATATGATGCTCACATGGACTTTAAATCCGTGCTTCCTAAGCACATACTAAAGTATTTGTAAGAAATTTTTTTTAAAAAATTATTTGTGAATTAAATTTTTTTTTAAATTAGTTATAAAAAAAACCCAATTTAAAAAATTATTTGTGAATTAAATTTTTTTTTAAATTAGTTATAAAAAAAACCCAATTTCTATCCAAATGTTCAACCCTAGCCTACAAGCTACATATATAAGGTATGGTCAACATCGATCTTTTGTACGTGCTTCGGTTAGGCGATTTTGTTAGAGTAGATGCTCTGCAAGTCAATGGTTGGCTAGGGATTTTATTGACTCAGTTGTAATAAAAAATCTTTATTTTAATATAATTTAACTTTTAATAGTTTCGTTATACTTTATCTGTATATCCATGCAAACAACATAGATAAAGTCCTTGATTATGCTTTAATACAAATGAATCGTAATTCGATTTTGAAACTCATTTGTAAACACTGAATATTTTAAATTCGTTCCTAGTCGATTCAGCGGCCTAAAACAGGGATAAATGTCGCTTGAGCTCGAGACTAGCATCTGTGATGTTGTGTACTGCGTTTCTTGGTAAGGGCATGGATATGTCCAAACATGCAGATGGATAGTCATATGATGATTATAACGAACAACTCTCCCTCGGACTTTCCAAGTGGTTATCATTCATCGAGAGGATAAGTCCGTGGTTATGATTGTACACCATTAGTCCTTACGACCCGGGACAACACTGAGGCTCTATATGCTACACATGTGCTTTGACTCGTTTACCGGCTCCAGGAGAGTTATCAGGTGGCGAGGTTGGGTACAGTTGCGACACATATAGGAGCCAGTGCATTGTAGTCGGGGATTCAACGCTCACCTGAGGGTGTGGATATCCTATGTGATCTGATGAAATTATAGTGCGTGGAATCTCTGGCCATAGTATGAGATGTACGTTAGAGAAGGAGTTCTCCAACCATACATGCGATGCAATTATTTATAGTTATCACATAGTTATCGAATTATTATGCAACCCTCGATGAACCAATGGTTGCAGATTCGATCGGGATATATGAGATGAAGGGACCGTACTGTACGTTAATCATAATCGAATGGTTTTTGCAGGCACTATCAGTGATACCTAGGTGATCATGGGGCGATGCTACTAGACGCTCTTACCATGATCCGATGGGTGCAATCAGAAATGAGTTTTGACATTCTTAATCAAGGTGTTGATGAAAAATTGGGCTAACTAGGGTAAGCCCGAATAAGAATAAATGTTATTCTGAATCACAAAGAGTTGTGAACCCACGGCTAGTTGTATCCCTGAACCATTGAGGGTTACACAAGCACTGGATCGTCTGTTCCCGTTGAGAGAATAAATTCAAGGAGTTGAATTTATATTATGATATGGTAAATTCAAGGAGTTGAATTTATGAAATTTGGAGAATAAATTCAAGGAGTTGAATTTATAAAATTTGATAATTTAATTTATTAAACTCAAAAGTTGGGTTTATTAAATATTAAATTTTGGAGGTGATAAATTCAAAGAGTTGAATTTATAATTTAAATAATAAATTCTAATGTTGAATTTGTAATTAATTTAATTTATTAAGCTAAAAAGTTGAGTTTATTAAACATTAAATTAAATGTAGTGAGTATTGTGTTTAATGGGCTTGTAGGAGTACAAGTCCAACATACTAAATAATTAAAGTTCTTAATGGACCTTGATTAATTAAATAAACCAGTTAGACTAGCCCAATTAATTAATAAAGCCCATTAATGTTAATTATGAATGTTAGGTCATGACTTAATTATAAATAGGTGTAATCAAGCCATAACCCTAGCCTCCACCACCACAATTTTCGAAATTCTCCTTCCCAAAAACCTAAATAATTTCGGCCACCCTTCTTGAAGGAAAAAGTTGAGCCGTCTCTCAAACCTTGATCTCCAATGCAAAAACATCTCCCAATTTTCTAGTGCAAATTGGAAGAGGAATAGATCATCTATGCGCGGACCTGATTAGAAGAAAAAGAAAGGAGTCTCTTGAAGAATGTTCGTAGGGATTCATCAAGAGCTAGTTCCGTCATACCGGATCAGTTGGTGCCAAGTGATTTAATCACCAAAGGTATAAATTCTAACATCCTATGTATATTTAATTGTTAAAACCATATGAGTGTCCAAAATAGTCTTGAATGTCAAGATCTAAAAAAATTTTAAAACTTCCGCTTCTTTTGGGCACATAGAAAACCGAGATCCAACAAATTTACGAGTCAAGATTTGAATTTTTTTGTGTGGTTGGTAATTCATAGATTCTGGTGTGATCATCCAAAGCAATCTGATAAATAGGAGAAAATCAAAGATATAACTGATTACTCATACATATTACATTGCTTTACTTATATCCCAATCATATTTTTTCGAACCACGGAAATATATGCCATCAGTTTTTGCTTGCCAATAACAAAAGGCGTCGCGCCCACATTCTTTGGCGAGCACTGAATAGAAAGCATCGAATGCTATGTCCTTGGATCCCCACCAGAGACTGACAAAAGAAAAGAGTGGTTACGAAAAACGAGTCGCAAAAGGTCCAATGAAAATCTTCATTCACTGCAAGAGAATGATATCCTAATTCATCGTACTTAGATGCACAGTGCAACTTTAACACAGATCCCGGAGGAAGATTATTAGCCA
Source organism: Primulina tabacum (assembly GCF_025594145.1). Lineage (NCBI taxonomy): Eukaryota > Viridiplantae > Streptophyta > Magnoliopsida > Lamiales > Gesneriaceae > Primulina > Primulina tabacum. Next base: position 38,521,894 of record NC_134553.1, on the reverse strand, counting down.
CAGTGATATAATACCTTTTTGTAAAGCAATGGCGCTTGTACTCTAATGCAAATGATGCGTTGACATGAAGGTTAAATACAAGAACAAACAGTAAGATCAGGGCTTTCATTATAATGCTAATTGTATATATGTTGTTATTCAAGATCATGCACGCATGTTTGGTTCAAGGTCGACTTAGTTTCTTTGATTTATAGTGTTGAAAAATATATCTCCAAGAAAAGGAAAATACATATCTCGAAATTCTTAATTTTTGTAATTTGATAAAAACCTTTGGAAATTCCAAATACAATTTCAAATATGTGTGCATGTTGTCAAAAAGTATCATTACATGGCTCGAATATTACAACGAAAAGATTAAAAGTGACTCCCTTTCTTGTAATATTATAATGATGCATGATAAAAATTAAATGTAACAGAGAAAAGATTAAAAGCGACCTTAATTTTCAATATGTGTAATGTTATTTAAAGTCGTGTAAGGATTTATGACATCGAATAATCAACTTTATAATTATATTTTTACCATGGATTGGAAACGTAAGATTCAGATGGAATTTTATTATTTAAATTTTTTGGATGCATGTTGTAAGAATATTTCTATTATCCTAAGTATTGTTGTAACGTCCGAAAAACCAACATACGTAAACCACATGCATGCAAATTATTTGAATTGCATAATTGTTTTATTTAATTGATTTTAAATGCTTACTTGATGCATATTCTATGATGATTGCATGATTAAATGATTATATGGTATGATTGCATGAGAATTGTAGATTTCATCCGAATATTCGATAACAGGCTGGGGAAAAGAGACCGAGGACGACGAAGATAAAATAAATATTTTTCAATAAATATTTTCAAGGCTTCTTAATATGATTAATAATAATTAAAATCTTCTAAAAATGATAGAGTTCGAATTATTTTATGAGACGAGCTTGATTTTACATGGAAAGCCGGTTTTTGGCAAACGAATGACTTTTAAAATATCAAATGCATTATTTTGAAACTAAAATCTATTAACTTTTATTATTTAATTAAATAAGTGATATGGGGCTCAATTTAATCAAATTGAGTATGCTCATTGCTCCTATGCTTGAAAGCCCAAAACCCAAATCCATTAACATGCTAATTAAAATTATAAATAAGAACCTAGGGCTTCTTCTACCCCATAATTCAGCCTTGAGTAGCCGAAACACACACTTGCACACATATAATTTTCGAAAAATTATTAAGGTGGAAAAGCTAGAGTCTTCGTTGCCCTGTTCGTCCTTCCTCACCGACGATCGCGTATTCGAGCGTTTTAAACGCAAATGCACATTTTTTAAACTCCTTTGAAGCATCATTCAAACAATATTATGCATGTTTGATTATTCTTGCATGAAAAATATTTGTATTCGATTAGCTTTACGATAGAAGAAGATTTCAAACGTTTTGACGATTTTACGCTTGCTTAATTAACAGTTATGATTTCTAAGGGACGTGCTACCAATATAGAACGAAAAAGGGCTAGGAAAGAGTCGTGTTAGGAGTGAAACGAGGGCTGGATATGAGCGGGAAGGGGTTGTGCATGTTGGAGGGTAGAATCGTAGGGTTTACATGGGAAGTATGGCTTGTAGTGGTTCGGCCATGAGAGGTGATGCACTAGGGCTTGACTAGGGCTGGTCAGGGGCTCGGTGAAGGCGGTAGGGATGTGTTATGGAGAGTCCCAGGGTGGCTGGACACGGCTGCACGTAAGAAAGAAGGATAGGCGCTTTACTCGTGTATTGAAGAAGAGGCGCGCGGCTTGGGTTGAGTGATCAGGCTGGTGCACAGGGCCAGGCGAGGTTCAGGAGGGTCTAGAGGGTGGTCTAGGGAAGACTAGGGTGTGCTGGAAGCTGGCGTTTGCGGTTGTGGTAGAGTCCTAGTAAAGCTAGGACTCTAGTAACGCACGGGAAGGGCTCGGCAAGGAATTTGGTGCGCAGCGCCTTCATGCATAGTCTAGGGGCTTGAGTCTGGTCTAAGTCGAGTCTGACGCTTGTCCAAGGTTGGCTAGGGTCTGATGTGATCGGTGGTGTAGAAGCCCGTATTTCGTATTTGAAAATTTGCGGAATTATTTAAAATTTTTCTCTTTAAATAAATAATATGCCTCATTCATAAAATAAACTGATAAAAAGATTTAACGTTAAAGTAACAGCGGAAGAAATTATCGTTTTCAAAACAACAACTTAAAATAATTCAACATGATGAAAATGAGTTTTGTGCATAAAAAGATAAATAAACTGAAGCATGAGGTCCTCGGGTTCCTACTACTTCTGACCCAAGCTAGCTCACTGGTCCCCGCCCTCGGTCCCGACCTCATCAGTACCTACAACAATCAAGTCTAGTGAGTCTAAAGACTCAGCATGCATATATTGTGAATAACAAGTAAATATATCATAAAATTTCGCGTAACATAAAAATATCGTATCTTAAAGCGTAAGGGGGAGATCTTGTCATGACTAATTATAAATACGTGCATATCTGAAAATCATACGTAAAAGCTTTGCTCGATAGAGCTCTCTCGTAACATATCATATCGTAATTTTCTATAGAGATAATGTTTCTACTCAAGTGGCCCATAACATAACATAACATGCACGTCTGATCAGACTAAACCACAGTATACTGGGCGGTAGAGATCATCACAGTTCTTGAACTGGATATCCGTACCCATACATAATCATAAACTGGTAGTAAGTCACCGGATGAAGCAATTCCATAAGCGTAAGGTGGCCACAAGACATATCGCATATATCTGAAAAATAACATTTTTATATTATGCACGTAATATAATTATAACCCTGTTTTACCGAATGAGTTGGATCGTTCCCAGGCTCGCTGCGACCTAATTCTACCATGAGAACATGCAAATAAACTTAACTTCACCAACACTTCATAATCGAACTAGAAATGAGACAATTACGCCCAACAGACTTAGTATTCAACCATGGCTTCGTACCAACCCGAACCAACATTGAACCATCGTTTAGCCATGATTAAAATACTCCTAAAATACTGGAAAACATAACCATAGGGCTATAATACAAGAAAATAGTGAATGAAGGCCGAAATCGTGAAACGCTCTTACGAGAGTCACTTTAGCACATTGCACCGTAAATTCTCGTACGACTTCTAAACTTAACCAAATCACAAATGGTCAAAAACATGACCTTTCTAACTCATGGAGGTACTGTACAGTCCAAGGCCATAGGCTAAAATCCAACCAAGAACTCGCACCAGCCTCCTGAACCAAACCCAAGCTGCTGTCCAATTACGGTAGCAGCACTTGTGCTTGCATCGCTTCTTTTACGAGGCTATTGGCCATTGGGGCTTGAACCACCGACCAGAGCCTCTTCCCAACATCCTAAGGTGTGGCTTGAACCATGTCTAAGGGCCCTAGGCCAACCACAATCCAAGCAAACACCTAAGACAACGCGACACTCCCACCCAAGAACCTTGCTGCACGCGTGGGGTGTAAAGCTTTACTTGCTGTCATTTTCATTCCACTGGCCATATGATCGACCATGGATTGATCTAGACATTGTGAGGTATTGTGTGAACCATGGCTAAGGGCTAAAATCCAACCAAGATCCACACAACACCCTAAAAATCGAAACTCACTCACCCAAAACAGAAAAAAAAATGAAACCGAGGGACATGTGTTGTGTTGGTGAAAAATATCGATGGAACCGTGAGCCAAGCCATTGAAAGGTCACTTGGTCACATCCTAGGCATGCTAAGGGAGGGTTCAAACCATGGTTACAGGCCCTGGGTCAACCATGCTCCAAACTCTTACCTTAGGCAACCAATAAGAAAATCGAGAATCAAAAATTGCAACTATGGAGAGTTGTTGTCAAATTCGTGTTGCTGGGGTGAATGGATTTAAACCAATGGACCAATCCCTTCCTAACACACCCTATATCGTGTCTAGATGCAGCCTTGAGCGCCTGGAACCGAGCCAACCCTTTGCAATCACAAAAACAACGCATAAACCGTGAAGCATGAAGATGGCCGAGAAAAATCTGTGCAGAATTTTTACAAAGCTTGCTGTCAATTTTGGTTTTGCCATAAAATCGTGATCATGTAAATGTTTAAAATATTTATATGACTTGATTGAAGAGCAAAGAAACCATATATACATGCCTGGAAATTTGTTTTGAATAAAACAAATGCTACGACGAACACGGCGCGGCGGAGACGGAGTTTCTTTTCTTTCTTGTTTTTCTCTCTTGTTTTTCTTGTGACTCACTGATTTTTGGCTGTAGGGTTTCTCTGAATTTTTGAGTGAGAGGGTGAGGGAAATGCTAGGGAGGTGAAGGGGAATGTTACTAATTAAATGGGGTGTTTGAATAGCAAACAATATCTTTCCATCCTTGATTCTTTCGGAGATAAGGAATGATGGTGATATTATGGGATTTGAGGGGTGATTTAGGGGGGATTGATGGCCGATTTTCTCATCGAGAATGAAGGCAAGAATATTGCTTAACTAATAATTATTGGTGATTAAAAGTGAGGGAATTATCTTACCAAGAAATGATAAGGAAAGGAATAAAATGGAAAGTTGTCGAAACATAATTAAATCCTTGGAGGGGTGGCCGAAATTTGCTAATTAAATGGAGGTAAAATATTGCTTAATTATTGAATTTTAACTCTTTAAAGTTTTAAACACTTGTTATGTATTTTAGTGAAATAATTAAAATAATTTAGGATAGTAATTTCCTTGCATGCATGACAAATTCTTAGAATAAATTACTAACATGTCAAGTTACAATTTCTTAAATGAAATAGGCCTAGATTAATTTATCCCCATTGGTTACATATTTTAATTTAGGCTTTTAATAAATTATTGGACATAAAAGACTTATTTATTATTTAACTTCAATTAATTAAATAAATCCTTAAACATTCTTCTACGTTAAAATAAATTATTCATTGGCTTAAATTAAATTTAGAAATATTTTCTTATTATTAAATTTTATCTCAATACTCCAACTCCAGTCCGGCCTCGCTTATTTAACTGAAAAGATAAAACTAAACCTCTGCGATTTAAAATAAATAATTATAATTTAACGACTTTAAAATGAATTAAACACTTCATGAATGCATAAAAGTCACTTTTAATTTAAATAATAGCAATTATGCATGGCTTATACGTAGTCTGATTTTATCGGGTTCTACAGGTGGTTAAGAAGCAATAAGGTCCTAGTTTGAATAGGAGTCTTAGGGAAGCAAGGAAGAAATAGGAACTCGCGTGGCTCATGTATCACTTCAGGGTAGAATAAACGAATCCAGGGTGGTCGGTGAGGGTCCAGGGGTGTTTAGGAGGATGATGGTTAGGTGGTTGATAAGCTAGGAGATTCCTAGCTCGACTAGGACTCCAACAAATTCAAGGATATGGGCCACGGGTTTCATGGCTTGTGCAGGGAGGTCCAGGCATGGTTTAAGAGCTAGTTAAGGGGTTATATGCGTCTAGTAGGGTCCCTAGGTGGGCTCGGTCAGGTGGTGGTTCGAGGTGGCTCGACCATGGTCCAAGAAAAAAATGAGAGATGGCTCGATGGTTTAAGCATGGGTTCGAGAAAGCAAGTTTATTAGAAAAGGTTCGAACCGTGGGTCCACAGGAGTGGCTCATGGCTCACAAGGGTAGTTTAGGTAATAAAAAGTCTATGTTTAAAGTTTGAGAAAAAAATAATAAATTTGGAAATAAATCGGGATTAAAACGCTCTACAAATTAGTAAATAAGAAATTAAATTGAAACCCATGAAATTTAAGCTCAATAAAATTATGAAAAATTAGTTTAAGCTTAAATAAGTATTTGGGATAACCTCATGTCAACAAAAGTAAGAAAAATGTCAAAATCGAGAAATATTACGTCTAGGAGCAAAACGATCATTTTACACTTGGGTAATACAAAACAGGTTGGCAGCATCCCAAAGGGTCATAACCCATGTTAAATGATTTATTATGATGATTTTTATGAAAATATGATATTTTATGATTTATGGTAAAGCTGTGCAATTTTTATAGTTAAAACTTTCATTTTTGAAAGTCATGATATTTTACACTTTTAAAAGAAATGGAAAAATATTTTGAGGGATATGAATTAACTGCGACAAAGGATTAAGGATATGTGGGGGGGTCCATTTTAGGAAGGAACGGTGAACTTACAATTTTATTAGAATGTCGTGAGGGAAAATGCCCAGATTCTGTTTACGAGAAAAGGCTCCAGAGGGAACTCGACGATCGTATTTCCATGGCGGTGACTAGTGCCCGTCCCCATGTGCCATTTGGAGCTGAAGACTGATCAGTCGACCAGAAGATAAATGTTAGTCACTTTCAGGGATCAAATTTCACCCAAAATGATGAAGGATTGAAAGCTTTACGATTAAATAATTTTTACGATTTATTTATGCATAAAAGCTATTTTAAATAAAAGTATGATTATTAATGCATGTGATTGTATCTGTATTACTTGCTATTTAGAATGTTGCAGGATTTGATGATATAAGGAGGCGCTGACGCGTGAGTAGATCGAGTGCGGCAGTACAGACCCGAGGGACATTTATTTTCTGCATTAGCTTGATATATAAAAGATTTAAAAGATTATTGTTAATGACTTTAATAGAGACATTTTATGCTTTAGTTTTACTTGATCTTTTTAAAGGTCGACGTAGGATTTTTGGTTAGTTGAATATTTAGGGATTTTTATGCACTTAAAATTTCAAATGTTAAATTATTATAATTTATGGAAATGTTAAGGTATTTTAATTAGTAATTTTTGAGTTTATGAATTTTTTAAAAAATGGTAGTTGACGTTTCAATTGTTGATTGACAAAAATAACAGCTGTTACAGGATCCAATTGCTTATAGTTATGTAATTATAGGTTTTTCTGACTGCTAGATCAAATTCTAAATTCTCAACATATTTCCAAAATACTCTAGCTACAGATCATCTATTTTCTGACTAGACCACATCAAATAATGTGCACAAGCATAACCGTAATAGTCAACTGCACCTGCCATATATGAGCAATTCAAGATGGATACGTTGGATTGAGTGGGATGACATTTTCTCTTTCTGAATCTATAAAATCAAAATTTTGATCAAATCACACATCACAATAAACTAGACCTTCTAGTTTTTTAAGAGGTTTATCTAAAAGATTCACAATATAACTAGGAAGACGTTTTAAATACCACACATGAGTTACTAGGCATGGGAGTTTGATGTAGCCCATTTGGTATCTTCATATATGAGAATCAACAAATTCGACTCTGCATGTTCACTCAAGACGCTTAAGCCCGATCGAACATTATAACAAGGTCATTCTGTCAAGTAACAAGTACAGATGATCGTTGAAAAGAATATCCGACCGTTGAAAATTTTCAACTTTATATATGCACACTCTAGATTGAGGAACAAGTAGTTGAACAACAATTTCAAGTTTAAATCTTTCAAGTCTGCAAAGATCTCCGAGCACAGTTAAATTATCATACTTCAAGTTGCTAATTTAGCACACATATATCATAATTAATCAAATCTTCAATGATCACTTTGTGATAGCCTATCAACTCAAGCCGCTCAAGCTAACTGTTAGTTTTTTGTGTAGTTTTATGGTAAATGAGGGTTCTTAAATACTCAGATCTTGTAAAGTCAGCACTAAGAGTTTCAGATTCGGCAGTGATAATTCCTAATTGAAGTGAATTGTTACAAAATTTGTAAACCAAAATGTTTTATTGGATTATATCCTAATGAAAGAAATGGGGATGCAAGAGTGTTTTCTCTTTGAATATCCATAAAATATGTCTTATTTTCATTTACATGCTTGTTTATTTCTTATCCAGCTGTTCCTTGTTAAATTTGTTAATAGTTTTTTGCATTGAATATATAACTTATAACTAATGAAACATGAATCTTTGCGCACTTGTTTATTTTCAGTGGTCCAGTGAAGTTAGCAATCCATTAATCTTAGTTTTAATAGCATATAAACTGTTAGACTCATTTTTTAGAAAATATTTTAAAAATGTATTCGCCCCACTCAAAACTTTAATTTATTCTCATCAAGTAGTATCAGAGCTTGGTTTTTCTTGAACTCAAATAACTTTATATATTTGAAATTACATCCTTTAACGAGATTCAGATGTTTTCAAAAGAAGAATATGATGATTGTAAGATTTATATGCAGGAAAATTTTGTTGCACATGATGATATCATATAGTGTGTCATCACTAATGGTTCAATGAAGATCTTTAAAGCCAATACAACTATATTCGTTTTTGAGGGTGCACTGCAAATGATTGAGAAATACGAGTTAGTATGGACAGTAGAGGATAATAAGAATGTTAGCCTCGACAATGTGACCAAGATATCATTTGCAAAGATCTTAATAAGAATATGTTTAGCCAAGATTAAAACTTGTTCTAGAAGAAACTAACACAACTTTGTGAAGGTAATGGCCAGAATTAAGGAGAACAAATTGATTTTGGCTCTCTAGAAATTTGACAGCATAAAGATGAAGTTTGACAGCATAAATATGAAAGCTGGATAAAAAATGAGCGAGTTTGATGAGAGATTTAGTAGTATTGTAATTGAGTTAGCCGCTCTTGGGAAAGAGCACAACAACATAGATGTTGCACTGAATGCAAGGAAAACTCTTCCTAGAGAGTAAGATGTAAATTCCATAGCCATGCAGAAGTCCAAAGATCTCAACAAACTCGAGTTGCACGACCTATTTGAATATTTTAAAGCCTACGAGCTCGAGCTGAGTATCAGGATGAAAGAGTAATCATCCACTCCACAACTCACCAAAGCTCTAGTTGCCACAAATTTAATTCCAACTGCTAGTGAAGAGGCTTCCAGTAGAAAATTTGATGATCAATGAGCAATGAAGCCAAGCCCTATCTGTTAAACATTTGGCCAATATTTTATGAAAAATCAGACTAAATTCAATTCTTATCGTATAAAGGATCAAACTGATGATAATCATGAATTTTTTACTATGGAAAAATAAATCCTGATTATTGAGGAATTCAACATGTCATAGAAAGATAAGAAGAAGCCTTTCGAGAGTAAACAATCCAAATATGCGAAAAGATCTTATAAGAAAAAGAAGGACCAAAAGTTCTAATATTTTGAGGAAATTATAAACAAATGGGCTGAATCAGATTCAGATCAATCAATTTCAGAGACTTCAACAAGAATGAGTAATGATGAAAATGTTTAGTGTCTCATGCAATATGTTGAACCGGAGACCTCAAATATTGAGATGGAGTATGCTGATGATCTGGTATTTGATTTTCGATTCTCATGAATTTACTGCGAGTGGATCTTGTCACAACACTGCATAATGTGGTAGATGACTACAAGAGAATTTTGCAATCATTTGAGAAATTAAATGCAGAGAATATAAGCCTGACAGATAAGTCAAGAAACTCTAGCTGCTCGCAGCAAAAAAAAAAAACATGACAGTCTAAGGGTGAAATTCAATATGATAGAGGCTGAGAATAATGATATTCGAAGAGTGTTCCATGAAACAATTAATGAGAATAAACAATTGATTCTTCTAGTCAAATCTTGGAACGAGTCTTTTGTCTCTATTGAAAAGATGCACGGATTACAGAAAATATCCAGTCACAAAACTGGCTAGGGTTTGAAAACAATCGGTGTAGTTTTTCTGAGGTGGGTACTCAATGGTTTCAAGATAAAGACAAGTCTAAGATGATAAACTTTGTCCAGCCTTGCACTATATATGAACATGATCAGCCAGAATTTGAACCCAAACGTAATGTAAATTTTGAACAAAATGTCAAACATAGGGGTTTAGGCTATATTGAACCGACGAGTTCTTAGTCCAACAAAATATTACTAAATTTCAGAAAAAGTCGAGTTGGTTCCACCATCTTGAAATGGTCTTACAAAAGACCAAATCCAACTAGATATTACTGCGTGAAGGAGAAATCTAGCTATTGCCACACTTGTAGACCTATTCAAAAGAGAGATAAACTGAATGGGAAGGATGAATGACTTAAAAAACATTCGGTAAAAAGAAAACACATCACATAATTTCACATAGTTATGCACAAGTTCATACTCTTAGGTATATACACATGAGTAAGCATGATAAGCTAATTCATGTGTGGGTCTCGAGATTTAATCAATTCAGGACCCAAATTAGATTAGGATATCAAAAGTTTGATTTCTTGATTTCAAGCCTAAAAGAAGGATACTCGTCAAAGAATCAATCTGGTTTTTGGATAGTAGTTGCTCTAGTCATATGACTGGTGATTTCAAGCCATTGTCTCAAGTCATTGATTACGAAAGGCCAAGAATCATATTCGGTGATAACTCAAAGGGTAAGGCTTTGAGTAAGGATATGTTTATCCACGATAAGATAATCATTAAAAATGTTCTATTAGTTAAAAATATTTGCTACAATCTGATTAGTATATAGGAATCTAGGTACTTAAGTACGATCTTTCAATTGTTAGATCAACTCAGTAAAATGAATTTGTTGTGTAACGATCATGGACCATTAGACTGAACCAACATGGGCCTCAGCCTGAATTTCTTAATATTGATACACAGTTTCTTGGGTCTAACTGGGTACTAAAATAAGTTTATTCATGACTTTTCTTCTATGGCGGTACCCATGACTGCCTTGACAAAGAAAAATGCCAAATTCATTTGGGGACCAGAGTGCCAGGAGATTTTGAGAAACTGAAGCAAGCATTGACTTCAGTGTCAATTCTAGCGATGCCATCAGGGAAAGGGGAATATGTACTATACACGGATGCATCGAACCTTAGTTTGGGTGCAGTTCTGATGCAGCACGATAGATTGATAGCCTATGCGTCCAGACAGCTAAAGTTTCATGAGAAGAATTATCCGATTCATTACTTCGAGCTAGCCGTAGTGGTATTCGCTCTGAAAATTTGGAAACACTATCTGTATGGGAATAAGTGCAAGATTTTTACATATCAAAAAAGTTTGAATTACTTCTTCATCCATGAAGAGCTGAATATGAGACAGTTGAGATGGTTAGATCTGGTGAGAGACTATGATTGTGACATTAGCTACCACCCATGAATGGCTAATGTGGTCGTAGATACTTTGAGCAGGAAGAATTTAGTGATTGCTTAGCTGTCAGCTCAGAGACCCTTGCAGACAAATATTCAGATATTCGAGCTTGCAGTGTACACTACGGGCGATGCACATAATCTTTCTACCCTGACAGTACAGTCGATGCTGAAGAACAGTATTTGAGCAGGTCAATCTTCTGATGAGCCGTTACAAAAGTGGAGACTGAGGGATGAGTCCAAGGGTCTGAGATTGTATTTTGTCGAGGATGGTGTAGTCTGATATCGCGACAGACTGTGGGTTCCTAGGTGTGATTCACTGAGAGAAGACATTATGAAAGAAGCCCACAGCACCCCGTACTCTATTCACACAGAGAGTACGAAGATGTATAAGGATCTACAATCTTTGTATTGGTGGCCGGGCATGAAACGAGATATTTTGCGTTTTGTGTCTGAGTACTTGACATGTCAACATGTTAAAGCAGCACATCAGATACCAGCAAGAAAACTTAGATCGCTCCCTATTACAGTGCGGAAGTGAGAGAATAAGACGATGAATTTTGTGACAGGGTTACCTAGGACAGTTGGGGGATATAATGTCATTTGGGTGATAGTAGATTGACTCACTAAAGCAACACATTTTCTACCGATCAAGAAGACCTTCACCATGACTCCGTACGTACAGTTGTACTTTAAAGAGATAGTCAGTTTGCATGGGATTCCAGTGTCCATTGTGTCAGACAGGGACACGAGGTTTACATCTGCATTCTGGAAGAGTCTACATCAGGCATTGGGTACCAAGTTGTTATTCAGTACAACTTTCCATCCTCATACCGACGGTCAGTCTGAGAGAGTGATTCAGATCTTGGAGGATCTACTCAGGTCTTGCATGATCGACTTCTAGGGCAGCTGAAAGCCGAAGTTACCTCTCGTGGAGTTTACATACAACAACAGTTCTCAAGCATCCATAGGTATAGCTCCGTACGAGGCACTTTATAGGAGAAATTGCAGATCACCAATCTATTGGGATAAGGTAGGTGAACGAGCAGAGATGGATCCAAACATTGTCAGACAGACTGCAGAGCTAGTTGTCAAGATCCGCAATAGAATGAAGACTGCTCAGAGCCGACAGAAGAGTTACGATGATATGCGGCACAAAGATCTAGAGTTTGCAGTGGGTGACCACATATTTGTTAAAGTTGCACCTATGAAGGATGTAATAAGATTCGGCAAGAAATACAATCTCAGTCCTAGATTCAAAGGACCATTTGAGATTCTCGAGAGAGTTGGGACACTAGCCTACAGAGTTGCATTGCCGCCGAATCTAGGGGGAGTTCATAATGTGTACCGTCCAAAAGTCAACCCACGTAAACGCATGCATGAAAATGATTTAAATTGCTTAATTGTTTTATTTAATTGATTTTAAATGCTTAAATTATACACAGTATATGATTGAAGGACTAATTGCATGATTTCATGAAAATTGAAGGTTTTGTCCGAATATTCGATAATAAGCTAGGGAAAGGAGACGGGGGACGACCAAGATAAAATATTTTTTGATAAATATTTTTGAGGCTTAATAATATGATTAAATATGATTAAGATTTTCTAAAAATGATAGAGCCCAAATTATTTTATGAGCAGAGATCGATTTTATCCGGAAATCCGGTTTTGGTCAAATGAAGGACTTTTAAAGGCTCAAAAATTATTATTTTTGAAAACAAATTTTGTAAACCTTTATTTTATAAATAAATAAGCATTATTGAGCCTAATTTACCTATGATTGAAGGACTCAATTACTCCTAAACTAAAAATCCCAAAACCCCAACCCATTAACATGTATTTTTCGAAAAAAATAAAAGGAAAACCTAGGGTCATTGAACCCCATATCAGCCGTCCACTTCACACACCACACACACGCAAAATATTCGAGAATTTCAAGAGAAATTTCAAGGTCGTTTGACGTCTGTTCGTCTCTCTTCGTAACCCATGCCAACGATCCTATATTCAAGCGTTTTAAATACAAAGACATGCTTTTAAACTCTTTTGATGCACCATTCAAATCATATTATGCATGTTTTATGTATTTTGACATGACAAATATTTGAGTGCAAATCATTTAATGTTTTGATGATTATTTCAAAAGTTTTGATGATTTTTATGGGTATATGAACAAGTTACGAATTCTAAGGGACAAGCTGCCAATATAAGACGTTAAAGGACTAGGAAAAATGTCGTTTAAGGGGCAGCATGTGTAACGCCCCGAAAATTTAAAGGTCCACGCGAACCACATGTATGCAATTATTAAATTCTCTTGCATTTTAATTAAATGTTTAATTGCATGAATTAATTATGTTGTGCATATTTGCGTGTTTAAAATTATATTTTTTACATGGTTGCATTAAAATATATTTTTAAAGGTTATTCGAGTGGCGATCGAGGAACGGAGACCGATGGCTGAAAAATAGAAAATGTTTTTATTAAATAATTGTTTTTGATTATTTAAAATATGGGTGATGCTTTTTCTTATTTTAAAAAAAATAAATATGGGGTTTTGAGGTGATTTTATACGCCGGGATGTAATTTTTATCGGTGTTGGTTTTTCAACAAAAATATGAATTTTTTGGCAACCCGGCTAATAAATTCACAAACTTATCTTATCAAAACTATTTTAATAATTTAATTAAATCTTAGTCAAGCTTTAATGGGCCTAAATTATGCTTAATAGGCCTAAAGCCTTGATTAGTGAATTAATTATTATAAAATATGTAAACCCACCTCCAAACCTACACAAAAATCACGCCACTTTCAGATTTCTTTTGCACACACCAAATTCTTCAAGCTTTACACGGCCACCCACAAGGATATTTGAAGGGAAAAGCATCAATTTTTCAAGGGATCTTCAAGCCTTCATCTTTGTACCATCGTTCGTCAATTCGTCAACGTTATTTCGTGCGTTAATAACACAAAAGCACGCATATTTCTTTCTTTCAACATCTATCACACCATATTAATTATCTAAACTTATTTTGAAAGGAAAAACATGACACAAACACTTTATTTTCGTAATTATGTGCATCCATGTTCTAACTTGTGGTTGTTTGATTCCAAAAGCAAGTTTATAATGATTTAAAGGGGCTGCCATGTCTAGGACACATTCAGGCATTGTTTTACACGGGTATAGGTTCCTAGAACATCACCAATACGTTGCACGAACACGAAAGCGGGAACCGTAGGATTGGATTAGCCAAGAAGGGCCGAGAGTTTGTGTCTTCATGGGTGCGGTTTGATGAATGGGGCTTAGGGCCTCGTCCAGGATTAGGGGAGGTCTCGGTCTAGGGCTGGGTTGAGTCCTAGGGTGGCTAGGGCTCATGCTAAGGGGCTGGAGAAGATTCTTTCCATGAAAGGACTCTTCCCGTGCAGGTTTAAGAGTGGCCGGGAGATTTTCAGGGGAATGGTTCGGTTGAGGGCTGGGCTAGGGTGGTCCACGTGATGGCTCAAGGTGGTCCAAAGTGGGTCAGGGAGGCTAGGGCTCATTGGTGGCTGCTGCAAAGAGTCCCACGCAAGTAGGACTCTCGCGCACATAAGTGGAGGCGCAGGTGCTGTCCATGTACAGCACCTTGCTGCTTGGTTCAGGGGCTCGGGCTTGGGGTGGCTCGGGTCTGGGACTGGTCTAGGGTCAGTAATGGTCGAGAGGGGTTGGTGGTTAAGGGCTGTAAGTGTCCTAGACAAGGTAGGAGTCCTAACACTAAAAGGAGACTCACGCACATACACTCATGTAATTGGGTCTATTGTCCAGCAGGGTTTGGGCGAGCCAGAGCTAGGTTTAGGGGCTTGGGCTTAGTTAGAGGGTCCATAGATGGGTTGGCTAGGTTTTGGCTCAATGTGGCTTGGGCGTGGCTCGAGTAAATTAGGAGATGGCTCGGTGTGTTCGATAAGGTGTCAAAAAACAAAATTAAAAGGCAAAAATTGAATCCATGGGTCCACGGGCGTGGCTCATGACTTGGAAGGGTAGAATAAATCATAAAAATGCGATGCTTAAAATTTGGGATCAAAATAATAAATTTTGGATTTATTCGGGATTTAATCGCCGCACGAAACGCTAATTAACGAGTTAATTGAAACGCCTAGTTTTATGCTTAATAAAATTACGAAAAATTAGGTTTAAGATTAAATAAATATTAAAAGTCTAAGTTTTTAATTTGGGAATTTTGTAATAAGGTTTGTTTTAATTCGGGATTAAAACGCATTAATACGTCTTATTTAAAGATTAATTTAAAAGTCCTCAATTTAAGCTAAATAAAAATATGAGAAAATTCTTGTAGGCTTAAAAAATTATTTGGGACATGTTAGAGTCAATGAAATTAAGAAAACTGTCAAAAACGAGAAATTTTACATCCAGGAGTAAAACGGTCTTTTTACACCTAAAAATTAGTAAACGTCATGGCTGTAAAGGCCCGAAAATCCTTGCTTGAAAATTTGCGGAAAATTAAAAATATTTCTTTTATAATAAATGGAGTGCCTCAACCATAAAATCAACTGATGAATCAAGTTCAATCTTTTAAAAAAAATATAGCAGCGGAAGAAAATAAAGTTTGCCGAAAATAACAATTTAAAAATATTCAACAGCTGATAAAATGTCTGAGCATAAAAAAATGGCAAGTGCTGAAACTGAGGTCCTCGGGTGCCACTACTGCCGACCCAAGCTGGCTCACTGGTCCCCGCCCTCGGCCCTGGCCTCATCAGTACCTACAACAATCAAGTCTAGTGAGCCTAAAGACTCAGCATGCAAATATCGTAGGTAACGAGTAAATACTGAAGTAAAATGTGCATGGGATAAAATATCACGTCATGAGGCATACTGAAAATAACTTGTACTGAGCAATTATAATACGTGCATAATTGAATTGAAATCATAGTAAAAGAATGTTTGCTCCTCGGAGCCCTGTACTGAAATAACTGGTAAAAATTTTCTGTTGAGATTATGGTCTACGCCTGTGGCCCCTGCACTGAACTGAACTGATCGGTAACTGGCTACCGGGGAGTATCAAACTGAACTGAGCTGACCGGTCACTGGCGACCGGGTGGTACCAAACTGAACTGATCAGTCACTAGCGACCGTATAAAATAATGCTCCCATAATAGTAAATTGACCACAAGCCATATCGCATAAATCTCAAAAATAAGTATTTTCTATTTTCATGCACGTAATATAATTAAATGGCATAATGAAAATATCCTGTATATTTTACCAACTGGATTGGATCGCTCCCAGGCTCGCTGCAACCTAAATATGCCATGAAAAATATGCAATAGCTTAAACTTGACCAAACTATGCAATTAAGTTTGAAAATGCGACAATTACGTCTAACGACTTCGTATTTAATCATGACTCCGAACCAACCCGAACCGACACTGAACCGACATATAGTCATGATTAAAATACGCTTAAAATTATGAACTAATGCTCCTAAAATGATGAGGGTCGAAATCTAGGTGAAATGGAGGCCAAAACAAGAAACGCTCTTTCGAGAGTCAATTTGGCACATCGCACCGTAAATTCTCGTACGACCTCAAAAATGATCCGAATCATGAACGGTCAAAAACACGACCTTCCTAACTCGATGAGGCACTTTCCAGTCCAAGGCCATAGGCTAAAAGCCTGACCGAGAACTCGAACGAGCCTCCGAACCGACACAGAAACTTGCTGTAAATTCCAGCAGCAGCAACTTCGCTTTCATCGCGTCGTTTGCGAGACTTTTGGCCATTGGGGCTTGAACCACCGACCATATCCTCTCAACAACATCCCAAGGAATGATTTGAACCATGGCTAAGGGCCCTAGGCCAGCCACAATTCGCCTCATTCCAGCAACCAACCGAAAGTTCTTACCGAGAAACAATTCTGCACGTCGGGGCATTGTTCTTGTTTTGTTGTCACCGATCGTTCCAGTGGCCATTTGATTGACCATGGCACGATCTAGACATCTAGGGACATGGTATGAACCGTGGCTAAGGGCTATAGGCCAAACCAGATCCACACCATTCCACCAAAAACCGAAACAACACAAGTTGAAAAAAAAAGGGAACCGAAAGTGGGGAGGGGCTGTTCTGGTGTTTTATTTTAAAACCGATCCACCATGGACCAAGCCACCAAAAGGGCGACTTAGTCACGTCTTAGACATGCTAGGGAAGCGATCTAACCATGGCTACGGGCCTTGTGGCAGCCATGATCAGATTCAATCCCTTGACAGAAAAATCTGAAATTTCGAAGCACAAAATGGCAGTGGAGGAATGCTGCTGTCATTTTCGGTTCCATCATGCATGGGGCTGATTTGAATGGACCAACATGGTCCTAATGCACCCTATTACGTGTCTAGATGTCGCCTTGGGAGCCTGGAGTCGAACCATCCACCTGAAACCACTAAACAAGAGGAAACGTGAAGCTTGCCAAGGAAAATCAAAAAAATCTGCACCATGGTTTCGAAAATATTTGGACATGCATCTCGATATTTTCTTGATAAAACATGATCACATACTGAAAAATAATTGCTAATATGACTTGATTGAGGTTTGAAAGAATCTAGACATGCCTTGGTTATCGTTTGAAATAAAAACGAAAAGAATACGACGACTCGGTGATGGGGGAGGGGAAAGGGTGGTTAAGAGAGTGAGGGAAATGGTTGCAAGATATAGGGAACAAATCAAGACCAAGTCTCCACCTTTTGAATTTTGAATTCTAGTTTGATATCAAATGATTTGTTGGTGCATGTTGGGGTGAGGTGGCCGATCCATTACCATCTAGACTAGGTGAGGATAAGGTTGATCATTAATTAAATGGTGCTCCCAAAAATAAAAGAATTATCCTACTAATTAAATACAAAGAAAGGGTCAAATGTGTTGGGTTGGCAAGGGATAATTTAGCAACTAAGGGGGGCCGAAAATTCACTAATAAATGGAGGGGAATTGTTGATTATCTAGTAAATTAATAACCCTTAAAAGCCTCACTAATCCTTTAAATAACTCAGTGAACTAACCCCTTAATTAAGGAACTCAAATGAATTTATTTCTTAATCACCTCAAGTAATTAAATTAAATTTTCAAAACATCTTTTTTAACTTAAATGAACTTACTTGCTAGCTAAATTAACTTCTGGAAATATTTCTCGAATCTTAAATTCTATCTCAAAACTCCAACTCCAGTCCGGCCTCACTGAAATAACTGAAAAATCAAACTACTGCATGAAATAATAAAATAATTAACTTCGAAGAAATGCATTAAAATAATCATGCAATGAAGTCAAATTTAATTTTAAAAATCTAGAATTATGCATGGCTTATACGTAGACTGATTTACGGGTTCTACAATGGCAGTGCCCTGAATGCTGTTTTATGTGCTAATATGATTACTTTCTATAGTTATGGATGTTTATGGAATTTTTTATGTTAAAATGATATTTTTAAATGTTTATGAGATTTTATATGTTAAAATGATATTATAAATGTTTAAGGAATTTTATATGTTTATGATTTTATATGTCAAAATGTTATTTTAAATGTTTTGAGGTTAAAATGATATTTTAAATGCTTATGAAATGTTCATGATTAAATTATGATTTTTAAATGTCTATGAGATTTTTATGATTTAAGGAAGACATTTAAAAGACATGTTGCATGCTTGGTTTCAAAACAAAATTATATGTTATGCATGATTTTTATAAAGTGGTGAGAATATAAATGTTGAAGGAAGTGAAGTAATTGTGACTAATTCGTTAATGATGGCGACGTAATTGTGACTAATTCGATAATGTTGGAGATATCGTGAGGGTGACGGTCCCAGTGGGAGCTCGACGATCGTATTTCCATTATTACGAATATGCGGTAAAAGGTAAGAATGGAATATCGTGAGGGGAAAAGGCCCCAGAGGGAGCCCATTTATGGGAAAAGGCCCCAGAGGGAGCCCCGACGATCGTATTCTATTCAAAAGAGGATAGGCCAGGGCCCAGTTGACCAATGAGAGTGTTGCTGGTGTCTCCCGCCGCCCAGTACTGCGGTTTCATGTAGATGGATCCATCGAATTTTTAAGGTTTGAGGAAAGTCACAATTAAAGATCTGAATTCAACAAAAGAAAAGGAAATGGAAAAGGAAAAGGAAAAAAATGTTTATGATCCTGAAAAATGTTTTATGTCATGTCATGTTGAGGAAAAAGGAAAATGTTAAGGTTTACGTTATGCATGTCATGAAAATTTTTATGTTTAAGGTTGATGCATCATTATGAAAATGTTTTATTTAAAGTTCATGCATCATAAAAAGGTTTACGAAAATGTTCATGTTTGAAGTTTATGCATCTTCATGAAAACGATATTTTAAGTACAAGTATTTTTCACTGTTATATGTTGACTGTATTATGTATTATTTGTTATAAAGATTATGGTGTGTTGAGTCTTTAGACTCATTAGGTGTGATGGATGCAGGTGAGGTTGAGGGAGGTCTTGACAGATGATTTGACTGGACTGAAGGCGCACATAACCCGAGGACCAGCGCTTCTATTATTCCGCATTTACGACTTATGACTCATGATTTATGTTAAAGCTTTTAAGACTATTTATTTATGCTTTTTGAGATATTTTTGAGGGGTTTAGTATGGGCTATACTTTTCAAACTTATTGCTTTTTAGGTTGGGCAAAACAGTCGACGATTTCATGTTATGACTATTGCACTTGATTTTAAAATGCTACTTGGATGATGTTTTATTTTAAAGGATAAAATATTTTATAAAAATATTTTAATGAGGTTTATGTGTATGGCCGAAAATTGAGTGTTTGGAGAAAAAAAAACTTCTAGTACTTTTAAAGCAATAAAAAAAGGGGAGACGTTTCAGCATGAGGGCTTAACAGTGGCTGGAAGGGGCACGCATGGGAGGAAGCATGTGCACCTAGGGTTTCATGGAGTTTGGCACATGATGGCTCGGCTAGGAGAAACAGCCGTACTATGGCTTGAACCAAGGAAATTTACTGGCCGTGATTTGACTTTAGGTAGAGACCATGAGGCGCTGGAATCTTTGCTCGGGGAGGAGAAGCATCGCGCGCAAACCCTAGGGACCATGTAGTGCGCGCGTGTTTTGGTGATTAAGGGAAGGGGTGCACAGGCTGTAAGCTTTAACCAGGGGCTTGGTAGGGTCCTAGGCAGGGGCTAGAGAGTCTGCTCAGGGAGGACCAGGTGCTGGTGTCTCAGTGGTTTGATAAGAATAGAGCCGTGATCAAGGGGCTTGCGTGCATGGGTGCGCCCGGACTCGGCTTTTGGTTAGGGGCTGGTGCGCTGGTCCAGGAGCTTTCCAGTAGAGTCCAGGAGGGTAAGAGTTAGGTATGGTTCTAGGTGGCTCGAGGGTGGCTCGGTGTTTGGACAAAATAATGGCTCAGTTTAGTGACTAGGGTTCAGTTACAACTTAGAAAAAAAAAGTGGTTCGAACCGTGTTTTTGGGGCTATTAGGCCTGTTCTAGTGAGATGGTGGGCGTAAAATTTTACACCTTTGCTTATCAAAATTTGGCCCAAAGCTTTTATTTCTTCCCCTTCATTTTACACGCTACAAAACGTAGCACCTCACCCCTCTCATGTCCAGCAGCCACTCACACACCATCAATCACATCCAGCAGTAAGATATTTATCGACTTATGGAAGGATTTTCTAAGGAAATGTTGTCATGTCCCTCTGGTCTCCGTCTCTTGCATCATGCACGATGTTTTTCGAGCGTTTAATCGCAAGGGCACGTCCTAAACCTTTGTTCTCTCATCGATCACATCATATTATGGCTTTAGATTGTATTTGCATGATATATTATATATCTACTGATATGGATGGATTATACATGGTTTTTACATGAAATTATTTTAAAAACATGAATGTGACTCACGATTTTTTCACTGATTTGAAGAGGGCTGCCATGTGTGATGTTGAGGCGTGATTTACAGCAGGAGTATAAGTATTTCAAGTGTTGATATCAGATCAGGGACTTGTGGTTTAGGTGATTCGAGAGAATCTGTGAGGCCCGGGGCCGAAGAGGGCGGAGGGTGATCGCCGGTGCCATGAGGTTGCACGGACAATGAGCGGCTCCTTGCAGGCTTCTAGGAGGAGTGAACATGAATGAACTGATCCAACACCGGAATGAGAGGGATTTCAAGACTGTTCATTGTAATGGACTGTACAGTTGAAGAGGACTAAAAAAGATTTGATGTGTACTACTCATATCAAGAAGGTGCATCCTCTTTTCGGTAGCTTATCACATAAGAACTCCAAAGATAAGCGTGCTTGACCTGGGAAAATTTTGGGATGGGTGACCCCCTGGGAAGTTTCTCACGGGTGCGTGTGTGTGAGGACATAAGCACGCTGGAAAGACTCGTCTTGGTACAGTGAGGACAGTCGTCGAATACGGTACATTATAGTTGGTATCAGAGCCGACCTCTCTTATTACGGTGTGGTTCAGGGACGAACCAAGCGGAAGCTGGTGGGCATGTGAGGCCCGGGGCCGAAGAGGGCGGGGGGTGATCGCCGGTGTCATGAGGTTGCACGGACAATGAGCGGCTCTTGGCAGGCTTCTAGGTGGAGGGAACATGAATGAACCGATCCCACACCGGAGTGAGAGGGATTTCGAGACTGTTCAATGTAATGGACTGTACAGTTGAAGAGGGCTTAAAAATATTTGATATGTACTACTCATATCAAGAAGGTGCATCTTCTTTTTGGTAGCTTATCACATAAGAACTCCAAAGTTAAGCGTGCTTGACTTGAGGCAATTTTGGGATGGGTGACCCCGTGGGAAGTTTCTCAGGGTGCGTGTGAGTGAGGACATAAGCACGCTGGAAAGACTCGTCTTGGTACAGTGGGGACAGTCGTCGAATCTGGGACGTTACAATATCCTTCTTGACTTGGTTGTTGGAGATGTTATGACATGTATGGCTTGTAAGATGGATGGGTTGTGCATGCGGCTTACGGGCAGTGAGGAGAGTGTTTGGGAGTTTCACGTCGTGGTCCTAGATGGTTCGAACACGCCTGGTATGGTGCAGGGTCATGAACGATTGGATTCCTTGTTTGCAGATGGTTAGCGCAGTGGCGCTGCTCTTGTAGCGTTGCAGCGCTTAGGCCACCGCACTTGTGGTGCCACAGCGCTGGTGCATGTTACCTAGGCGCTTCCCAACAACGCAGTGTTACACAACCAGCGCTAGGCGCTAGTCTAGTGTATGTGTTTTAAGAAAATGTATGTATATGCATAAATTTTACAAGTGATTAATGCGATGACATGTTTTTGAAGGAGGTGAATTAGTTGCAGCTAATATGAACATGTAAGGCCAAGGCTCAGTTGACGAGTGAAATTGTCACCGATGTCCCCGTCGTCGGGTACCACGGTTATACGTAGATGGATCCATCAACCTAGAGGTAATACGAAAGTCACAACTAATGATATGAATTCATTGAAGGAAAAAAAGGTATGTATATGATGATACGCTATGACATGATTTGTGTAACGTCCCGAAAATATGATGGTCCACATGAATCATTTGTATGAAAAATTATCAAATTTATTTTGTATTTAAAAATAAATTAATTGTATTTATTAAATGTGGTAGGCAATTTTAAATATTTAAAATATGGTTTTCAACTAGAATGCATAAAACTGTGTTTTAAAGGTTATTCGAGATGCGATCGATGAACGAAGACATGGGACCATATGAGAGAAAATATTTTGTTAAATGATTATTTTTAGTGGTTTAATGTGTGGTGTATTTCAAATGAAATTTTCAAAAATGAGGTGATTTTACACGCCGAATCATATTTTTAAACGGTATTCCATTTTTTACCAAAATATGAATATTTCGAGAACTCGGCTAATAATTTCACAAAATTTCCTAAACAAAAAATTTTAAATAATAACTAACATGCTTAATAGGTCTATTATACTAGGTAAATGAGCATAAGCTTACATTATGAATTTAAATTAAAATAAAAGCCTAAATCCTACCCCTCCACACCCCATAACTCACGTCCCACACCGTTAGAAACACACGCCTCTCCCCTCACACAAACACAAGGACTTTCCCCATCAGAATTCAGCACACACCACACGTGAGTTTGAGGAGGAAACACACGCCTTTGAGAGAAAATCAACAAGCGTCCATCTCCGCCAACATCCTTCGCATCGCAAGTCGTAATTCGAACGTAATCTACGCAAAGGCACGTCTTAACTTTCTTAAAAACATCTTTTACAACATATTATGTTTATTTAACCATTCTTGCTTGAAAACCATGAGGCAAATCTTTTATTTTCGTTTTATTGACATGACATGATCAAAATTTGTGTTTGTATGATCTAAAACTCATGTTAATGATGCATAAAGGGGATGCCATCATAGGGATATGGGACATGAGGGACGAAAATAGACTCCTTGTGAACAAGGACTCTTCGACTAGGGCTTCGTAGGGCTCACGGCGGCTTGCTGCTTTTAAGGTCAAGACCAGGAGACTGTAAGGGGATGGTACAAGGGTCCTAGAGTGGCCGTGAAAGGGTTGGAAGCAACTGAGAGAGGGGCCGCATGGTTGGAGAACTTGAGAGGCTAGCTGAGGCTTTTGGAAAAGTATGGGGTAGGTGGCTACGTGGGCTCCTTCAAGGCAAAGGTCTGGGCTCATGAGGGTCCTACCCTCAAGCAAAAAGCGCGCACGCAGGGCTGGAGGGGCTAAGAGTGGAAGGGCACATGGCTAGAGAACGATCTAGCCGCAGCCGAGCGTGACGAATAGAACCATGCACGTCCTCGTTCATGGCTCGTGAGGTTTGGTCTCAGAGGGTCCTATATTGTTCAGTTAGGGTCCTAGGAGGGTCGATCAGGGCCTGGACCAAGTGGTTAGGGACTGGAGTCGAACTAGGATGAGTTCGAATTCTACATAGAACTAGTACACCTATGCGGAAACTTCAGTAGCTGGTAGGGACATGTTTAAGGGGCTTAGTGGGATTGAATTGGATTGAATATGGTTTAGTTAGGTGTTATGAAGCTTGGGTTCAGGTTTGGTAAGTTTTAGGTTAAGTTTCGAGTTCAAACGAGTCAAAACCGGGATGTACGTCTAAGTAAAAAAAACGAACTTGGAAATTAGTCGAGAAGCTTAAGTTTACGCCCAAGGAATATTTATGGGAGTGTTTTAAGGTAATATTTTAAGTTTGGAATGATTTGGGGCGTCGTTTCGAGGTTTAAGGATACATACGAAAAGTTATGCCTCTAAGGATAAAACAGTCATTTTACACCTTAAAAATGTTAGGCATCCTGGCAGTGCCCTGAATGCTGTAATAAATGTTAACATTTTTATTTTAAAATTTTATGAAATTTTATGTTGAAACGCTAATGCTAAAAGACATGTTGCATGCTTGGTTAAAAGAAAACGAATTAATATATATACTTGAATTTTTATTAGTAGTGAAAATATGAAAGTTGAAGGAGGTGAATTCATTGTGACTAATACGATGATATGATGATATGATTGAAGATATCGTGAGGGAAAATGCCCCAGAGGGAGCCTGTTTATGGGAGAAGGCCCTAGAGGGAGCCCGACGATCGTATTTTCATTGACATGATATGATGATATGTAAGGCCAAGGCTCAGTTGACGGGTGAGAGTGTCGCTGATTTACCCGTCGCCCAGTACTGTGGTTACACATAGATGGATCTATCGATCTTTAATGATACGAAAGTCACAATTAATGATATTAATTCAATAAAAAGGAAAACGTATACGTACATGATGAAAGAAAATATGATATGATATAATGAAAAGAATTATGATATGATATCTTTAAAGGAAAAAATGTTTATGCTTATGCTTATGAAAAGTTATTTTAAGTAAAAGTATTTTTATTGTTGGATATGGATGTATATGTATCACTTGTTATCATGGTTAAGGTTTTCTTAGTCTATAGACTCATTAGGTGTGATCGATGCAGGTGCACATGAGATCGATGTTAATGGAGGTCTTGATGGTTGATCTAGCTTGACTGAAAGTGCACACAACCCGAGGACCGTCGCTAGTTTTCTGCACTTATGTTTATGACTTATGCTAATGATTTAAGTTAATTTTAAGATTTTATTGCTTATGATGCTTTTGAAGGATTTTTGAGAACATGTTAGAGTTAAGTTTATTTTTGAAACAATGTTAGTTTATGTTGGTTGATTTTTTACGATTTTTGTTTTGAATTACTTTCTTTTGGATTTTCAAATAATAGTTGGTTGATTTACTTTTAAATGGTGCAAAAGTATTTTAAAATATATTTATATATATGTGTGTGGGTTTGGCCGAATAGATTGGTAAAAAAAGTAATTTCCTAGTATATTTTATAGAAAAACGAGTAGTAGACGTTTCAGTTGGTATCAGAGCAACGTTCCTGCAAAGGGTTGTGCCACCGCCAGTTCCGGAAAGTTCAGTCGTCAAGCGTCAACTCTGTTATTTTAAATGTTTTTAATGTTATCACATGCATGTTTACATGGTTTATATATTTAAGCTACATGATCAAACACTTTTTGAAGTTAAATGGCATTAATGTTTAAGTTTGCATGGTGAATTATTTTTATGATTAAACCTGCATCGTTGCATTACTTTTTAAGGTAAAAAATTAGATGATTTAGAATTTTTATGCATGTTACGATATGATAAGAAATTATATGATTTTCATGCATGCTGACTTTGTGGTGGAATTGGACATGTTTAAGAATTTTGATAATGGGCTTTAGGAAAGGTTGAAAATGATTTGACCATATTGATTTTTGGTTTTAGTACTAATGTTCTACTTTTGGGTCATAAGTTAATCATGAAGATTTTTTGAATGCTTTTGGAACATGTAAATTTTCTAAGAAAATACTGATGATTTTGGATTACTAATTGAGTTAATTTTTTAGAATTACATAATTAAGGAATGATGATTCGAAAACTGCGTCGGTCTTTAGAAGAACAAAAATTTATAATTTGGGATTATAGGTCTTGATGGAAAGGTAAGATTGGTTATGAGAATTGATTTTGGGTTTAATAGGCTTAAAATAATTGAACCTTATGTTACGAGAAACCTATAGATTGGAACTAAGAATGCCAAGAACTTATGGGTTAATTGTAGAATTTTCGAAATTGAGGACCAATTGGATAATTTTCGAGTAAATTAGGAATTAATTTTGCAATTCTTAAGGAGTTTGGAGACTAGTGTAGCAATAAGTGCGAGTTGAACGGTTTAAATGATATGAATTTTCGATGAATTAGGATTGAATGGATATTTAGAACCTTGAAATATTTTGGTTATAATGTTATAAGGAATGATAATCAAGAGCATTGTAGGGTGAATCAATATTGGGCTTGAAAATCTAAGTGTTAGTGAAATGATGTTGTGGCAAAGTAAGAAAATTTAGAATGATGACAATCTAAGGTAAAGTTGACCTAATTAGTTAAAGTGTAGGGTTGAAAAGTTTATGTTTAAAATTTGAGAAGAAAATATTAAGTTTTGAATTTATTCGAGTTAAAAGCACTTCATGGTTTAGTCATTAAGTTATTAAATCGAAAGACTCAAGTTTACAATATTAGAAGTCAAATTTAAGCTTATATGATACTATGGGATTAGCTCGTGTCAATAAAGGTAAGAGAAATTCAAAATCGGAAAATTTTGAAAACCACTAAGAAACTTAGGATTAAGTAGAGAAGTGTGTTGGAACTACGTTATCTAAGACTATTTGGGTTGTGTAATTTTGAATCACAAGTCTATGAGATGGGTGTTTACATGAAAATTTTGGGTGAAATTTAAGATTTGCAAAAAAATTTATTTGGGATGTACTTGTACATAGTTAAGCTACGTTAGTTCGGTGCCGTAAGATAAAGATTCAATTCAAGATCTTAGACTAATATTATGATGGGCTCGAGATAAGGTCTAACTGTTAAGAGTATTACCAGGATAGAAATCGATTAGTAAATTTTGGTGCTAAACTCTCCCTTAAATATTTTTTGGGCGTAAACTTGTGCCTCCTCGACTAATTTCGCAGTTCGTTTTTTTTACTTAGACGTACATCCCGGTTTTGACTCGTATGGACTCGAAACTTAACCAAAACTTACCAAACCTGAACCCAAGCTTCATAACACCTAACTAAACCATATTCAATCCAATTCAGTCCCACTAAGCCCCTTAAACACGTCCCTAACAACTACTGAAGTTTCCGCATAGGTGTCCTAGTTCTAGTAGAATTCGAACTCCTCCCATCTCGACTCTAGCCCCTAACCACTTGGTCCAAGCCCTGATCGACCCTCCTAGGACTCTAACCGAACCATATAGGACCCTCTGAGACAAAACCTCACGAGCCATGCATGAGGACGTGCATGGTTCCCTTCCTCACGCTCGGCCGCGGCTAGA
The DNA here is from genome assembly GCF_025594145.1 of Primulina tabacum. Lineage (NCBI taxonomy): Eukaryota > Viridiplantae > Streptophyta > Magnoliopsida > Lamiales > Gesneriaceae > Primulina > Primulina tabacum. The sequence goes on along the minus strand of NC_134553.1, from coordinate 38,494,394 downwards.
TGGTTCTCTAGCCATGTGCCCTTCCACTCCTAGCCCCTCCAGCCCTGCGTGCACCCTTTTGGCTCGAGGCTAGGACCCTCATGAGCCCAGGCCTTTGCTTAAAGGAGCCTGCGCAGCCGCCTACGCCATTGTTTTTCCAAAAGCCTCAGCTAGCCACTCGAGTTCTCCCACCATGCGGCCCATCTCTCAGTTGCTTCCAACCCTTTCACGGCCACTCTAGGACCCTTGTACCATCCCCTTATGTCTCCTGGTTGTGACCTTAACAGCAGCAAGCCGCCGTGAGCCCTAGGAAGCCCTAGCCAAAGAGTCCTTATTTACAAGGAGTCTATTTTCGTCCCTCCTGTCACTCGGTGATGTCCAGCCCTTATGTCAGCTTATATAGGCCCTTAAACCTTCTAAAATTAATCCTTTCCCATATGCCTATGATTGCATCCCATTTATGCATCATTAACATGAGTTTTAGATCATACAAACACAAATTTTGATCATGTCATGTCAAAAAAACGAAAATAAAAGATTTGCCTCATGGTTTTCATGCAAGAATGGTTAAATAAACATAATATGTTGTGAAAGATGTTTGTAAGAAAGTTAAGGTGAGCCTTTGTGTAGATTACATTCGAATTACGACTTGCGATGCGAAGGACGTTGGCGGAGATGGACCCTTGTTGATTTTATCTCAAAGGCGGGCGTTTCCTCCTCAAACTCACGTGTGGTTGTGCTGAATTCTGATGGGGAAAGTCCTTGTGTGTGTGTGAGGGGAGAGGCGTGTGTTTCTAACGGGGTGGGACGTGAGTTATGGGGTGTGAAGGCATAGGGTTTAGGCTTTTATTGTAATTTAAATTCATGGTGTAGGCTTATGCTCATTTACCTAGTATAATAGACCTATTAAGCCCGTTAATTATTATTTAAAATATTTTGTTTATGAAATTTTGTGAAATTATTAGCCAAGTTCTCGAAATATTCATATTTTTGTCGAAAATCGAATTCTGTTTAAAAATATGAGTCGACGTGTAAAATCACCTCATTTTTGAAAATTTCATTTAAAATACACCACACATTAAACCATTAAAAATAATCAGTTAACAAAATATTTTCTCTCATATGGTCCTCTGTCTCCGTTCCTCGATCGCATCTCGAATAACTTTTAAAACACAGTTTTATGCATTCTATTTGAAATTCATATTATAAATATGTAAAAATGCCTACCACATTTAATAAATACAATTAATATTTTTAAAATACATAAAAAATTTGATAATTTTTCATGTATGTGATTTACATGGACCATCAAATTTTCGGGAAGTTACACAAATCATGTCATAGCGTATCATTATATACATACTTATTTTTCCTTCATTGAACTCATATCATTAGTTGTGACTTTTGTATTACATCTAGGTTGATGGATCCATCTACGTATAACCGTGGTACCCGGCGACGGGGACATCAGTGACAATTTCACTCGTCAACTGATCCTTGGCCTTACATGTTCATGTTCGTATTAGCTGCAACTAATTCACCTCCTTCAAAAACATGTCATCATATTCATCACTTATAATATTTATGCACATACATACATTTTCTTAAAACCAAGCATGCAATGTGTTTTCCAATATTATCATAAAAATTCATTTTCATAATTCCATAAACATTTTAATGTGAATTTTTAAGTTATCAGGGCACTGCCAGGACTGCTAACATAAGTTGGGTGCAAAATGAACATTTTGCCCCTGAAACCCTAATTTGACCATTTTACCCTTGGACCTTAAAAAAATTATGACCCGAATCCATACAAACTTATTAACACGTATTTTTAAATAATTTCTTAGGTGCGAACTCGAGTCTCTAAAATTCGTTTAAAACATGGATTGAAGTCCCGATTTTTATCCCGAATCAGCCAAGACTTAACCAAAATAAAACTATAGTTCAAAGACTCCTAACCAAACCCCGTGTGACCCAACTTAAACCTTCTAATCTCATATATGTTAACATAACCTACTGGTACACCCAAAAAGAACCATACTCACCAAAATCGTTTAAAACACATACACTGGACTAGCGCCTAGGCGCTGGTTGTGTAACACTGCGGTGTTGGGAAGCGCCTAGGTGCCATGCACCAGCGTTGTGGCACCACAAGTGTCGTGGCCTAAGCGTTGCAACGCTAAAAGAGCAGCGCCGCGGCGCTAACCACCTACAAACAAGGAATCCAACGTTCATGACGCCTGCACCATACCAGGCATGTTCTAACCCATCTAGAACCACGACATGAAACTCCCAAACACTCCATCACTGCCCGTAAGCCGCATGCACAACCCATCCATCTTACAAGCCATACGTGTCCTAACATCTCCAACAACCAAGTCAAAACGGATACCCTCGAATCACCTATACTGCAAGTCCATGATCTGATATAAACACTTGAAATACTTATACTCCTGCTGTAAATCATGCCTCAACCTCACACCTGGCAGCCCCCTTCAAATCGTGAAAAAATCGTGAGTCACATTCATGTTTTTCAAAATAATTTCATGTAAAAACCATGTATAATCCATCCATATCAATAGATATATAATATATCATGCAAATACAATCTCAAACCATAATATGATGTGATCGATGAGAGAACAAAGGTTTTGGACGTGCCTTTGCGATTAAACGCTCGAAAAACATCGTAAATGATGCAAGAGACTGAGTCCGGAGGCACATGACAACATTTCCTAAGAAAATCCTTCCATAAGTCGATAAAAATCTTACTGCTGGATGTGATTGATGGTGTGTGAGTGGCTGCTGGACATGAGAAGGGTGAGGTCCTACGTTTTCAAAGGAAGATTATGATGATTGGAAAATTCTTATGCAGGCTCATCTAACAGCTCATGATGACGATATGTGGTACGTCATCACTGACGGACCAATAAAGATCTTAAAAGTAAATACAGCTGCAATCACCACTGAAGGTGCTCCCCAAATGGTGGAAAAACACCGTTCTGAATGGACAGCTGAGAACAAGAAGAAGGCAAATCTCGATAATGTGGCAAAAAATATTCTTTATAAGACCTTGGACAAAAATAGTTTCGCCAAAATCAAGAACTACAGTAAAGAAAAGGAAATCTGGGAAAAACTCACACAACTGTGTCAGGGAAACGATCAGACTAAAGAAAATAAGTTGACTGTTGCTATCCAGAAGTTTGATAATGCAAAAATTAAGCCGGGAGAAACTCTTGCAGAATTTTATGAACGGTTCAGTAGTATTATGATTGAAATCATTTATTTGGGAAAAGAATATTCCAGTCGAGAAATTGCCCTGAAGGTTATGCGAGATCTTCCCAGAGAATGGGACGTAAAACTATAGTGATGCGAGAGTCATAGGATCTGAATAAACTAGAACTCCATGATCTTTTCCCTTGATCTTAAAGCATAGGAGTTCGAACTTGGGATACAAACTGAAGAGGAACCATTCACCTCCCAACAAACGAAGGCCTTGGCAGCTACCACGGGGACTCTTCCGGTCGAAGAGTCCACAAGTAAGAAATCGGCTGAGCAACTAAACAATGAAGCCATGTCCCTATTTGTTAAAAAGTTCGGTAAATTCATGCGTAAGAATCAATCTCAGACTAATAAACCCTATTTCAAAAAGGACCATACTGATGATGGTCAAGCTTGCTTTAACTGCGGAAAAAAGGGGAATTTTATTGCAGAATGCAACAGGCCAAGAAAGGATGAAAAGAGACCGGTTGACATGAGACGGTCTAAAGATGATAGAAAACTTACCAAAAAGAAGAGTCAACGAGTTCTAGTAGCAGAAGAGGACAAAAGCAAATGGGCTAACTCAGACTCAGAAAAATTCCGTCTCTGAAGAATCTACAAGTGAAAGTGAATATGAGGCGATAAAATGTCTCATGGCCAATGAAGATTCATAACTCTCAGATGAAATGATATTTGACTTTGATTCTATTGAATTCACTCGAGAAAATCTGGTCATTGCACTACATGATATGATAAATGAGTTTAAAGGACTATCGCAAAAATTCGATGAAGCCAAAACAGAAAAATAGGACTTAAAAAACAAGTTGACTCTCTCTAGCTGCTCGCAGCAAAAGGAGGTCGACGATTTGAACGTGAATTTATGTTTGCAAGATGCTGAGAATGATGATTTGCAGTAGATTGTTCCATGCTACGTTAAAAGAGAACAAACAGTTGATAAATATAGTCAACTCATGGAACAAGTCCTCTGCCTCACTTAATAAGATGCATGAGATGCAAAAATCATCTGGAGACAGAACCGGGCTAGGTTACAGTATTAATGAATGCAATACTACAGAAGCATCAACTCAACCGTTACTTGAAAAAGACAGTTTAAAATCAATTAAATTTGTCAGATATAGTGCGATATATGAACATGACAAGCCTGAAGTCCAAGGCATTAAGAATGTAAATCTTGAGAACAATGGAAGGCGATGTGGTTTATGATATGTCGAAGTTAAGAGTGCTAATTCAAACCGATCATGGCTCAGACATAGCCAAATCCAACCATTCACAGCGGTTCAGATTGGTCTCACAGAAAGCCAAGTTCAACTAGATAGCACTCAAAAGCAAGACCGAACCGCTACAAGCAATAACCTACCTATTAAAAAGAAGTACAGAGTGACTGAAAATGACAGACGGCAAAGACAACATATTAAAAAAGAAAGAACACTACATACACAACCTGATTATGCACTTAACCCCACTCACCTTGGGACACACTATGGAAAGTCTTTTAGGATAATCCACGTGTGGATTTCTAAGGGTCTAATAAGCTCAAGACCCAAATAGGAAAGGGTACCAATCTCTCATTTTCATAATTTCATGCACTAAATAAAAGGAAATTGTAAGAGTCGATCTGGTTCCTAGACAACGGTTGTTCCAGACACATTACAGGGAATAAAAGTCTTTTATCAGAAATTGTCAACAATAGAGTACCAACCATCACTTTTGGTGATAACTCTAAAGGTAAAGCTGTGGGAAAAGGTAAGATTATACATGGCAAGATCATCATCAAAGATCTACTTCTGGCAGAAAATTTGTGTTATAACCTGATTAGCATAAGTAAATTATGTGACAACGGTTACACCATTGAATTTCACAAACATATATGCTCTGTTAAAACTGCTGCAGGTAACTCGGTGCTAAACGGTCATAGAGAGAAAAATACATATAAATTAAAATTGAATGATGACTGTCTAAAGGTCCCCAATTGTTTCATTGCCTTAAATGGTAATAAAAATTGGTTGTGACATAAACGACTTAATCATCTTAATTTAAAATCCATTGCTACCATTAGCAAGCTTAAAGTTGTATCTGGATTGCCTAATTCCTGTGTGGAAAGACAATTAGGCTTTATTTTACGGGCTCGGAAAAAGGATAAAAGGGAGATATAGGGTTTCAGGCAAACGAGAGACTTTTAAAAGATAAAAATAATTATTTTTGAAAGCTCATTTTTATAAACTTTTATTTTTCAATTAAATAGGTATTATGGGGCCTATTTTATCTAAGATTAGTAGGCCCAATTGCTCCTAAAAACAAAGGCCCAAAATATAGGCCCATTAACATGAAAATTTTAAATCTAAAAAATAAAAATCCTAGGGTTTTTATAAGTACATTCATAAGAAATCACACACACAACACACACAAAAATTCGAAACCTTGAGGAGGAGAAAACAAGGATTCTTCATTGCCCGTTCGTCTTTCTTCGCGTCCCACGCCATCTATCGTATATTCGAGCATTCTAAAACGTAAAGGCATGATAAATAATATTCTAAAACGTTTATGCCCATTACACGAGGGAGAGGGAGAGAGAGTATTTGGGTGAGGAAAACAAAATGTTTTTATCTACCAACGTTTCTTGGAAGTACAATGTCCGAAAGCAAAATCGAGAATGAGGTAGGAGATAGCTCAAACATAGGATTTTCCAAGGTCAAATAAAGGCATTTTTTCGGCCATTTCACTAGGATGATGAGGACCGAATTGAGACCATTACACGATAGGATGGGTAGGCTAGAAGTTAGTGCTAGTGGGATAAGTCTAAGCTTAAGAATTTGAGTAGAGGCGAAGACGAGGAAGAGTACGATTTGAGATGCAACGATGAGAGTCAAATGAAAATTGGGGAAGGAACGACGTGATAGAGGATTTGGGAGAGTTATAAGAGAGGTTGTATGGGGTAGGTACAATGATGGGAGTAAGAAAGATGGTAATATAGGTAGCATTAAGATGAAGATCATGTTGTTCCATGGTAAATCTAATCCGGAGACATATTTAGAGTGAAAAAAGATGGTAGAGTTTGTGTTGAATGTCACCACTACTCCGAACTAAAAAAATTTAGGTTGGAGGTTGTTGAATTTCCTGACTATGTCATTTGGTGGGATCAACTTATGACCACTAGAAGGAGATAAAACGAGAGACATATTGAGACTTAGGATGAGATGAAAAGGGTCATGAGGAAAAGGTTTGTACCTAATCATTACTATAGGGAGATGTTCAAGAGGTTAGAAAGCTTGAAACATGTACAAAGTGTGTCGAGGACTACGATAAGGAGTTAGAGGTAGCCATGATTAGGACCAACATTGAGGAGGATGGTGAGGCTACAATGGTTCGATTTCTTTGTAGTTTGAACAGAGAGATTCAAGATCAAGTGCAAATTAGGCACTATTTGTTTATAGACGAGATGGTGCAAATGAAAATAAAGGTCGAGCAACAACTCGAGATTCTAGGATTTGGTCGTACCAATCAAGTGGAGAGTTAATCACCTTCTTGGCGGCCAAGCATTGAAAAACTTGAAGAAGGCAAAGTGGTGGTCAAGCCCAAAACTAAACTTAAGAAAGTGACGCCTAAATAAGGAGTGCAAGGTAAATCTAAAACTCTTGCTAATAGTTCTATGGATAAATGTTTTAGGTGTCAAGGAGTTGGCCATATTTCTAGCCAATCTCCAAACAAAAGGGTGATGATAATGATTGTCTATTCGATGTATGAGTCTCGAAGTGATGGGGATAACGAGAGTGATGATGATGAAATGCCTGAGTTGGAGAAATCTGATGAGGGGTATGAGGCAGTCATTGGTGAAGCACTAGTGACTAGACGTATCATAAGTGCCCAAGTCAAAAAGGAGGAGACTAACCAAAGAGATAACTTGTTCCACACTAGGTGTTTTGTAAATGAAAAGGTTTGCAATCTCATCATAGATGGGGGGAAGTTGTATTAATGTGGCTAGTACTGAGATGGTGGAGAAACTGGGTTTATCTACATTAAGTATCATCAACCATATAGACTACAATGGTTGAATGATTGTGCGGAAGTGAAGGTGAACCAGCAAATTTTGGTTTTTTTCGATTGGAAAGTACGTAGATGAGGAGTTGTGCGGTGTGGTGCCAATGTATGCTTGCCATATTCTATTAGTGAGACCTTGGCAATATGATAGAAGAGTGATGCATGACGGGTTAAATAATATATACTCTTTTTTCCTACAAAAAGGACCAATTGTATTACTTCCATTATCCCCAAAGCAAATATTGGAGGACCGATTAAAAAAAAGAGGAGGCAAAAAAAAATGAACAAAAAAGTGAGATGGGCTTAGAGAAAAATGGAGAAATGGCCTAAAGAAAATGCGATCAGAATAGTGAGATGACCATAGAAAATAAAAAGAAAAAAATACAATGAAAGGAAAGAGGCCAAGAATAATTTGATGGTAAAAAATAGTGAGATTGAGCTAATAAACCCCTTCAAGTACCTTTGTACAAATAGGTTTATTATCATTGTGATGATATGACCGGTTCAATCCCGAACATTATTATTTCATCTTTGCAGGACTCTGGAGATTTCGTGATAAGGAGGTGAACGAGTGTCAATGATGGATAAATACCGTGTGTTGATCAACGTGACGTTGAGAGCATTCATAATAAGGTAAGAGTAGTTGTCAACACAACGACTATGAAGTATGACATGCTTCCTTCCTTATTTCTACGTTGTCTTGCTTTAAACAATTGGGAAGAAGTGTTGCAAATGTGATACTTAAGAGGTATGACTTTGATGTAACTTTTGTCTCTATGTTCCATGGAGATGAGAGTGGTGAGGGATTGCGTGCATTATGTTTAATTCTTATTGACCTTTATTTCACACAAGTTGTCAGATTGACGAGACTAAGTTGTAGCCATGAGTTGTATTCTTTAGAATTGAAGTCTTCTGATGTGTTAAAATATTGTATGGATAGTGTATGTGGCATGTCCAATTTGCATGCTTGTTACTCGTTTGATGATGATTGTGGAAGATTCATGGTTGGTATGTGGAGTTCTGTGTTCATGATGAATATCTACTTAAAGAGAATAGAAAGATGTGACATGTCCAATTTGCATGATCGTTACTTGTTTGATAATGATTGTGGAAGATATATGGTTGGGTATGTGGAGTTTTATGTTCATGATGAATATCTAGTTAAAGAGAATAAAATTTTCACTTTTTATTCATCTCATGAGTTACTTGATGATAAGACACATAGTTGTTTTTTGATCATAGATGTATTAAATGAATATATGTGTGTGTTGGTTGCACATGAATATGTATGTGAAGTGTTGTAGTGAAGGATACATTGCATATAGGAAGAGTTATCAAAAGCATACCAATCAAGTTTAAGGCCATTATAATGTCATTCAAGTGTTGAAGGACAAAAAAAAGGCATCCAGGACGAGACAGACGGACCCTAGCGCATATTTCTGCCCTCCCCAGCGCCCAGGACTGAGGCAGGCATGCCCCAGCGCGAGTTTCTGTCCACCCTAGCGCGTTGTCATTTGCCAGAACTTCAGAAACTCGGAATTTTGACCCAAAATTAATTATGAAAATAATATTTTGATTTTTAGAGGATTTTTACCATGTTTTTGGTTAAGTATTCCTTGTAATAATTATCATTGACATAATTTAAATATTTTTATCAAACTTGTGAGTTTCACTCAAATTTCAGAAGCGTCTTTGCTTTGTTCATCAAATTCAAACTTATCAAAAATTTGATCTTTGTGGCATTTGTCGATTGTTTTCACGTGGATTGTAAAAGACGAGCTCTTTGAAGGTTCTTTTGAAATTCAATTGTTTGTTCGTGATTATTTGTTAATAAGATTTTCATAGGTTATGGCTGAATATCACAACAATTACTTGTTTCCAAAAATTGAGACCACAACACGGTTCTTTATTTCTTTGAATCGAGGGCATGACTTCATCTTAGATTACGTTTGCATTTCATGCTTGAAGAATCACATAATCTGATCTTCTGGTACTTGAGTGATTGAAGGTTCAGTTTGGTCCAAAATTTTCTCAGCTAAAATGGTTCAGGGTCCAGCTTTTCTTTATTCTTGTTCAGCTCTTGATCAATATCTTTCCTCGACACTTGATCTGAAGAGTCCTCATGTTGTTCATTTTCAGTCTTCTCTACATTTGAATATTATTATTTGGTTGCTCTTGTGATCTACTATAATGTATAATTGTTGATTCATTTCCCAAAACTTCACCTTGTTTTGAAGAGAACTCAAATTTGTATCCAACTAAGTAAAAGTTTCTTTGTCATCATGAGCAATTGGGCATGTAAGATCATAGTTTTTGTTTCAACTCTTCATATATCAACGTCAGCTTTTTAATCCTCATAAGATCAAAGAAATATTCCATCCTCTCCATAGTGTGAGCCACAGTCTTTTCAAGAGCAATGAACTTCTTCAATGTCTCTTTATTTTTCAGTTTTCTTGCAAAAGTAAATGTTCGGAACTGATACCATTCATCGTAGAATTCGGTATTGGTATTTGTGTATTCATTTAACTCATCCATCAAGAGGTCAATTTGAGTTTGTACAGCTGAAACGTCCACTACTTTTATCTTTCAAATCCTACTACATTTTTTTTCCATGCATAATTTTGAAATTCACCATTTAAAATAACTTAACATTTCCACAAATCAAAATAATTTAACATTTAAAATCTCAAGTGCATAAAATCCCTAAATCGTCAATTACCAAAATTCAACTCCAACCTTTAACATGGTCATACTAACTTCAAAATAAAGCATAAAAATCTCTAATTAACTCATTAACATAAATCCTTTAAGACTTTGACTATCAAGCTAATGCGGAAAATAAAGTCCCTCGGGAGTGTACTGCCGGACTCGATCCACTCAAGCGTCAGCACCACCCTCAATATCATCATCACTTGCAGCATTCAAACCAAAGGAGTCTAATGATTAATCAGGTTCTAAACATGAGTAACAAATAATACATATACAATCATATGAATTAAAAAGCATACTTTTATTTAAAATAAATTTGTATGCATAAATAAATCATAAATCGTCAAATCGTAAATTTTTCAATCATTTATCATTTTGGGTGAAGTTTGATCCTTGAAAGCAACTAGCCTTTATCCTCTGGTTGATTGATCAGTCTTAGCTCACCATTGCGCATGGAGACGGGCACTAGGCACCGACGTAAAATGGAAATACGATGGTTGGGCTCCCTCTAGGTCTTCTCCCTGTAAACGAGCTCCCTCTGGGGCCTTCTCCCTTACGATATTCCCAAAAATCATATATTATATCCTTTTTGTCACAGTCAATTCACATCATTCAAAATATTTTTCTTTTTCTTTTTAATAATAAAATATCGTGTCATTTCCACATTTGTAAAATAACATTTTAACGGTAAAAACTGTACAGCTTTATCATAAATCATAAAATCTCATATTTTCTTCATAAACGTTATAAAATATCATTTAACCTGGGTTATGATCTTTCGAGACGCTGATAACCCTTTTCGTACTACCCAAATGTAAAATGACTGATTTGCCCCTGAACTTAAAATGTCTCGATTTTGACCTTTTCTCCATTTTATTGACTCGAAACTATTTCAAATATTTAAGCATAAATTTAATTTTTAATATTTTTATGTAACGTAAACTCTAGGATTTCAATTTAATTCCTTAAGTAATAATTCGTAAAGCGTTTTAATTTCGAATTAATCCAAACTTTAAAACATGATAAAATTGTGCTCAGGACGCTGCCAGGACTAAAAAAACTCACCCCGTGTGCAAAACGACCATTTTGCCCCTGGACCTCTAAATTTAAACCCGAAGCTTACCAAACTGCTTAAAACATCCAAAAACATGTTTAAAAGTATTCTTAGACGTAAAGTAGAGCCCATATCAAAACCTACCCGACTCGTTTTAAAACTTGGGCCGGGGTTCCGGTGCTAACTCGAATCAACCCGAAACTTAACCGAATTTTTCCAAACTCAAACCATGCCTAAAATACATTCTACCACCCCCTAAACCACATTTTCCAGCCCACTAAAACCCATGAAAACGAGGCCACAAGCTGCTGAAATTTTCAGAAAAGTCCCATTCGAACACTGGGTGCACTACCCTCCATAATTTCGCCCCTAACCCAAGACCGAACGGACCAGCTTCTAACCAACCTCTCCTAGACCATCCCTAGGACCCTACTAGACTTACTGACCCCATGGTCATAGCCCCATGCAAGCCTTGAAGCTCGGCTACCCTAGCACCCCCAAAGATGCCCAAAGGCCAAACATAACTACTCTCGATTCCACCTCGCCCAAGGCCACCATGAAGGACCTCCCCTGGTCCTCGATTTGGACCATACCCTGACCTGGTTTGGTTCCCCCTTCGCCGAGCCCCTCAACTCTTAACCCTAGCCAACTCAAAACCTTACTCGCAAGCCACAAACCATCGGCCCTTCTTACTACCATGGACAAAATCGTGACTCCAGCAGATGAACACCTTTAACAACCACATGTTCAGCCCCTATGGACCGTGGTTCGGCAGCACCCTTGCATATGGTACAAAAACAACGTGAGAAACATGCAAAGGAACCGAATTTCATGTCAAACTTTTCGCAAAAACGTAACTATGGTGTAGATCATAAAATTCTCGTACAAATATATTAAATTCAGCATACTTATGACGGGTATGAAGAGAAAACAAAAATACAAGGGTGCCTTTTCGATTTTATGACCAAAAGCTTGAAGGTACGCGCGTGGGACGTGAAACGGGAGGCAGGGAGAAGTTTTCTTGAAGGATTTATCAATGGCCAAAAGTTGCTGCACCTTACTGCTGAAATTTTTGTGAAAAGAGTGGTTGATGGAGGGGTGGGCGGCTGCTAGGGGAAAAGTAGGTTTAGAGAGTGCTTATGGTAGTAATTAAATAGTAAAAAAAATGCTAATGGACCATAATTATATTTTAAAAGTTTACAAAGAGTCTTGAGCCCACTAAGCTTAAAAATAGGCCCATCAAGCCTATACACACTCCCGAAAAATATTTCGTTTTGGTAAGTTTTGAAAATATTGTCCTATCCTAAAAAAGTCCTTCGATTCGATAAAATTTGCATACCGATTAAAAATATGCTCCGGAAGATAAAGTACACAAAAGAGCCTATTTCTTGAAAAATATACTTAAAACATCTTGTATTAATTTAATAAAATTTAAACATGTAATAAAAATAATTTTCCCGAAATTTTCCCAGTCTTTGTTCCTTGATCGAGCGCAAAATGCATCTTGAAACCCTAATGCGTGAACTTTTAAAATAATCGTAAAATAAACACTATCATGCAATAATTATGTATTAAATGCATAAAAATAAATAAACACATAATTTAAATAAAATCCTTTATTGTATGCATTCAGGTTACGTAAACTAAATTTCCTGGACCTTACACATACAACTTTATATAATCTTGATAATATTTAAATAAAAAATCTTTGATAACCTAATACAAAATTTTTATCATAAAAATAATACATAGTTTGGAAATGATAGGTTTTACAGTATAAATAAACGTTACATTTAATCACATGATTTGTAAACTCATGGTTAGCTGTATCCATGAACCATTGAGGGTTATGACAATTGGTCGGATTTTAGTATGACTCAATATCATTCATTTTCATCCTCATTTATTATATTTATCCACATCTTCATCCTTACCGAGTATTCAATTTCATCATCATTCTCATCCTTATACTCGTTGGAGGATTGAATATTCATAAACTATCAAAATATCCTATTATCACCTAATTGTATTTTTTCAAATTTGAGTTATTTCGCATAACCTATGAATATTTACTAAATTGTTGAGAAAAATAACCAAAAAAATTAAATATAAAAATTAACAAATTAGATACTATAAAAGAATAACAAAATATTATAAACAATTTATCCAAACATTATTATCCTACAAAAAATAGAATCCACTCTATACAAATAATTTTTTCATTTCATCCAAATAATATCAATAAACAGAAGCATAATAGAATTAACATATGTTGGGACCCGGGCTCTAACTCTATTGTTTTCGGGATTAATTGGATCTTTATTCAAAATGTGGGTCAAATTTTCGCTTTTTAACATTAATTCAAATGTAACTACTAAACATAATATCTTTCTTTATTTAATTACAACACATATAATATACATGTCATGTTTTACAACAAACAAATCACTAGTGTTTAATACAAACCATAAACTACGAGTAGTACAAATCTAATACAACATCACTAGTGATCTCCTGCGCCCGTAGTCACCACGCTATCTTTATCTCATCTCTGACGTGACCCAGATCCTGCCCCACCTGTTGTTATGCACACATACAGACATAACAACAGCCTGAAACTCCGGTGAGAACAAATCCCAGTATAAAACATGTATACATGCTGATACGAAATCATAAATCATGCATGAAAGCAATAACAATGGCTCCATAGCCTATGAAACCAATCTATCTAAACATGCAATTCAAATCAAATCATGTCTTGACTCGAATCGACTCTACTCTAGGGATCCCGGTGTGAATAAGACGTCACTGTCTGTCACCTACCCTCCCAATCGGGGTAACTGTACGTCTTATTCCTAGACTTCGGTCATGTCTGTATCGAATGTCTACAATCGGAGTGAATCTAATCCGAAGCGTCGATACCACCGAACATCTAGTTTGGCAAGTCTGCCAATGACTCTCCTATCTCAAAGGCTTGAATATAAATCGATAAACAAGACATCATCATATCAAGAGATTTGCATATAAATCTATAAACAAATCACAATCATATCAAAAGATAAACGATAATTCTAGTATGTGATTTTGTTGGGAAACTCAAACTGAATCTCATTTGAGTTGTGTCTTCCCCAAACAAAACATGCATTATACCTTTCTTGTTGAACTTTTATCGATGTCGAGGTCTCGAAGTCGAAGTGAGGCACAATGAATCTGAAATGGTAATGTTCAATAGATACAAGATCAACATTCTATTCAATCCATACATGTACTTAACAATATTCATTCTCGCTACATTTTGGACGGCATAACGACATATTATTTCGATACCGATCAACTCAATAACATATACATGATATCAACAATTCCCAATTCTCAATAATCATCCACCACACTTCAAAATCTGCATAATCCCCTATACCCATTTTCTGAAAATACAAAATAATCACATACGATAATCTTTCTTCGATCCGTTTTGAAATATACGTTCAGAGACATCACAAGAATACATAATAACCATCAATATCTGATTTCTTCAACATCTTAACTTCAAAACATGTTGAAAGTTAACAATACTTACTTCCTTTTGTAGCCAATAGCAAGAGGAGTACGAATATCACCTCGGATCGAAAATCGGATAACTAAATGTGAGACAATCACAATTCTAAGCTAGGGAGAACTTGGAGCTTTTCTGAATCTCTTTCTCTCGGTTATTGCTGATGGAGATGAAGAAATGAAAGTGTTACACATTATATAGCTCATGCCATGTGTCAACTTAGTGTGCATGCTGGACCTCTCGCGCATATGCGCGCCCTTAACTCGCGCATATGCGCGAGACATATTGTCTCGGCATCAATACCTCGCGCATATGCGCGCTTCATCTCGCGCATGTGCGCCAAAGTCTCTGGAGGTGTCGCGCATATGCGCGCCTTATCTCGCGCATGTGCGCCAATACTTCTGTACTTTTCGTGCATGTGCGCCAGTCTAGTGGCGCATATGCGCCGAGTTCATCTCATATCTATAATTTGCATCTACTTTCTCGTCTCTTCCGGTCCGATACAAGGCGTCTACAGTTACCTTAATTATCAACAAAACAAATCTGATTATGATAATCAAATTCTCGGGCCTTACATTTCTCCCCCTCTAAGAAATGATTTCGTCCTCGAAATCGCAGACAATCAATTAAATCAAGTAGAAGAGGCAATGTAATCGAAAATGGAACGAACACTCACATCATAGAAATAACTCGGGATATCTCTGTCTCATCTCTGACTCTGTCTCCCAAGTCGCTTCTTCAGTGCCATGACGACTCCACTGGACTTTCACTAGTGGAATAATCTTCGTTCTGAGCTGTTTTTCTTTTCGATCAAGAATCTGTATCGGTTGTTCAACATAACTCAATGTCTGATCAAGCTCAGCTTCGTCAGGCTGAATGACATGAGAAATATCTGGCATATATCTACGCAACATCGAGACATGAAAAACTTCATGTATCCCAGATAAGGAAGGAGGAAGAGCCAATCGATATGCTCGATCGCCAATCTTCTCAAGAATCTCGTATGGACCGATGTATCTAGGAGACAATTTTCCACGCTTGCCGAATCTGACAATGCCTCTGAAGGGAGAAATCTTCAAGAATACTCTGTCCCCTTTTTCAAATACAAGCGGTCTACGTCTGACGTTTTCATACTTGGCTTGCCTGTCTTGTGCCATCTTCATTCGCTTCTGAATGATCTTCACCTTCCCAGTCATTTCACGAATCATATCATGCCCAAGTTCTGGTGCCTCTGAGATGTCATCCCAGTACAACGGAGATCTGCACTTCTTGCCATACAATGCTTCAAACGGTGCCATCTCTATGCTCGTTTGATAGCTGTTGTTGTACGAGAATTCACACAACGGTAGTGAATCTTGCCAACTAGTGCCAAAGTCTAACACTACAGCTCTCAGCATATCCTCTAAAGTCTGGATAGTCCGCTCTGACTGTCCGTCTGTCTGGGATGATAAGCAGTACTCAGGTGTAATGTCATACCTAGAGCCTGCTGCAAACTGTGCCAAAAGTGTGAAGTGAATCGTGGATCACGATCTGATACGATAGACTTCGGCACACCATGTAATCTGACAACTTCTCTGACATACAACTCTGCCATCTGATCGTGTCGGTATGTCATTCTATATGGAATAAAACAAGAAGATTTGGTCAATCTATCAATAATAACCCAAATCGCATCACAGCCCCGGGATGATCGAGGTAACTTCGTCACGAAATCCATGGAAATGTGATCCCATTTCCATTCAGGAATAGACAAACTCTGAAGTAAACCTCCGGGCTTCTTTCTTTCGGCCTTCACCTGTTGGCAATTTAAGCACTTAGACACATATTCGACAATATCTGATTTCATCTGTTTCCACCAGAACTGTGTCTTTAGATCGTTGTACATCTTCTTGCCACCAGGATGAATACTGAACCGACTACAGTGCGCTGCTGACAATATCTGTTGTTTCAACTCTGAAACATCTGGCACTACAATACGGTTATTCACATACAGGACAAAATCATGTACCTGATATTCAGACTGATGTCCTGATCTGACCATCTGAATTGACTTCTGTATATTCTGATCTGTTCTTTGAGCTTCTTTGATTTTCATGATCAAATCTGGCTCAACTTGAATCGAAGCAAGTCGTAGAGGTCTACTAGCTGTATCAAATGTTAAACCAGACAAACAACAATCTTCAACTAAATTCGAAACACCTATCGTCGATAAGGATAGGGCACAAACCTTTCGACTCAAGGTATCTGCTGCTGCATTTGACTTCCCTGGATAGTACTTGATCTCACAATCAAAATCTTTCAATAGATCAAGCCATCTACTCTGCCTTATGTTCAACTCTGACTGAGAAAACAGATACTTCAGGCTTTTATGGTCAGTGTAAATCTCAAATTTCTCACCATAAAGATAATGACGCCAAATCTTTAAGGCAAATACGATAGCCGCCAATTCAAGATCATGAATGGGGTATCGAATCTCGTGTGGCTTCAGCTGTCTAGAGGCATATGCGATCACATGACCCCGCTGCATAAGAACACATCCCAGCCCTCTGTGAGATGCATCACAATATACAACGAAATCGCCAGTACCTGAAGGAATCATCAAGACAGGTGCACTGGTCAGCCTCTTCTTCAACTCTAGGAAGCTAGACTCACAATCCTCCGACCACACAAATGGTGTATTCTTTTGTGTCAACTGGGTAATCGTCTTCGCAATACTGGAGAAATCTTTGATGAATCGTCTATAGTACCCTGCTAGACCCATGAAACTGCGTATCTCAGGCACCGAAGTCGGTCTCGGCCAACTGATCACAGCTTCCACTTTACTCGGATCCACGGAAATACCATCTCCAGATATGATATGACCCAAGAAGACAACCTGTCTCAGCCAAAACTCACACTTTTACAGTTTCGCATATAATCTTTCATTTCTTAGTGTTTGCAACACAATTCTCAAATGATTGGCATGCTCATTCAAATTCTTTGAATACACCAAAATATCATCAATAAAAACAATCACAAACTCATCTTAATATCTCCGAAAGACGCGGTTCATCAGTCCCATAAACACCGCTGGAGCATTCGTTAAACCAAAAGGCATGACAATAAATTCATAATGTCCATACCTCGTTCGGAATGCTGTCTTTGGTATATCAATATCTCTTACTCGCAGCTGGTGATATCCAGATCTCATATCGATCTTGGAATAGATGGATGATCCCTGCAACTGATCAAATAAGTCGTCGATACGAGGCAAAGGATATTTATTCTTTATCGTTGCCTTGTTCAGTTACCTGTAATCTATACACAATCTCATAGAACCGTCTTTCTTTCGTACAAATAGCACTGGAGCACCCCAAGGAGATACACTAGGTCTGATATATCCCTTGGCTAGAAGATCTTCTAGTTGGGTTTTCAATTCTTTCAATTCTATTGGCGCCATCCTATATGGGGCTCTCGAAATAGGAACGGTACCTGGAATAAGATCAATACTAAAATCTACCTCTCGAGCTGGAGGTAACCCTGGAATCTCGTCAGGAAATACATCTGCAAATTCCCGTACTACTGGCAAATCTGTCAATGCTGAATAAATAAGGAACCCTTCTGCTCCTTGTTGCAACAATCTACTCACAGTCAGAGCAGATACTAAGGGAATCCGAGATCTGGAACCCTTACCGTAGAATTTCCACCCCTCTGTCATTTCAGGTCTGAATCTGACAATCTTGTAAAAACAGTCTACGGTGGCTCTGTACTTGGTCAACATGTCAATCCCGACAATACAATCAAAATCAGATAAACCAAGTACAACACATTTTAAATCGATCTCATGCCCTTAAAACTGTAGTAAGCAATGTCTAATTGAAGTCACAGATATCAGACCACTTCCCAACGGAGAAGAAATAGACACTACAGTAGACAATGACTCGACAGGCAATGCATGTATCAACGCAAAACGTTCTGATATGAATGTATATGATGCACCTGTATCTATCAATACATATGCAGGATAACCGCAAAGAAAACAGTTACCTGCAATCACATCGTCTGGCGCACCCTGGGCTTGCTCCTCGGTCAGTGCAAACACCCTAGCCTGTTGTCTGGGAGGTTGGCTCACTGTCTGGCCACCTCTGGCTCTAGGTTGAGACTGTGTAGGCGTGGGCTGGAAGGAATGGACAGACGACTCTTGCCTCTCAGGCTGAGTCACTGATGCTGATGACCCTGTACTCTGAAATCTCTGGGCACCTCTCTGGGGACAGACTCTGGCGAAATATCCCTGTTGCTTACATATGTTACATCTGCCCATCACTCCCTGACACTGCTCTGTGGCATGTCGGCCTCCACAAGTAGTACAATATACACCTGTCACATCTGTACTCTGGCCAGGACCTCTCTGTCTTGATCCACTGGAGCTCGATGAACTGCTCCCTGCTCTCTTGAACTGCTTACCCTTAGCTTTCAAAGAATCTTTCTTCCCACTACTACTGATTCCACTATCAAATCGAGGAGGAGGTGGTGGAAACTATGTGGCAAACGGTGGCGGTCTCTGACCCTGAACACTATAGGAAGCTCCTCGCTGCCTAATCAAGCCAGCCTCTGCTCCCTTCGCTCAATTCAGCGCCTCAGAAAAAGTGTTGGGTCCCCCCGTGTTCACTAGGGTGAAGATATCCGGATTCAAACCTTTTATGAACTGATCGGCAACTGCCTCATCATTCCCTGCTACATGAGGTGCAAATCGAAGCAAGGACAAGAATTTGGCAACATACTCCTCTATGTTCCACTGGCCCTGTCTCAAGTTTGCAAATTCGGCCCCTTTGTCTTTTCGATAGGAGACTGGAAAGAAACATTGATAAAATTCATCTTTAAAGACTTTCCAAGTAATATCAATACCTCGATGTTCTAAGGCTCGTTTCGCCGTTAGCTACCAACTCTTGGCCACTTCTTGCAATTGATGCCCAATCAGCTTCACCCTAAGTTCATCTGTATAGGCAAGTGATTCAAATAACATTTCTATATCATCCAACCAGCTTTCGCAATCCGCTGCATTCTCTGTGCCTTTCAAAGTCGGGGGTCGGAATGACTGAAACCGCTTCAACAGAGTCTCCATCGGGGTCGCGGTTACGTCTATCTGGGTACCTGACGTACTCCCATGTTCTAGCACTTGACCTGCAGCTGGTTGTGGTATTCTTCTAGGCGGCATATCTGATTATCAAACAGATTAGGATACAATCTATACAATCTGTCTCAGCCCTCCTCTGATCATATACCTCTGATCCAGAATCGGTTCTGATTCAGTCTTTACAAGTATATGCTGTAAATCAACTCAGATACAATACAACATATAATAGGGAAAGCATTAAATCATGCTAGCACATCAAAAGCAAGGAAGAAGACTCGATCTACCCCGCTCATTCTATTCTATCTCAGTCTACAGAACCTACTGCTCTAATACCACCTGTTGTGGGGACCCGGGCTCTAACTCAATTCTTTTCGGGATTAATTGGATCTTTATTCAAAATGTGGGTCAAATTTTCGCTTTTTAACATTAATTCAAATGTAACTACTAAGCATAATATCTTTCTTTATTTAATTACAACACATATAATATACATGTCATGTTTTACTACAAACACATCACTAGTGTTTAATACAAACCATAAACTACGAGTAGTACAAATCTAATACAACATCACTAGTGATCTTCTGCGCCCGTAGTCACCACGCTATCTTTATCTCATCTCTGACGTGACCCAGATCCTGCCCCACCTGTTGTTATGCACACATACAGACATAACAACAGCCAGAAACTCCGGTGAGAACAAATCCCAGTATAAAACATGTATACATGCTGATATGAAATCATAAATCATGCATGAAAGCAATAACAATGGCTCCATAGTCTATGAAACCGATCTATCTAAACATGCAATTCAAATCAAATCATGTCTTGACTCGAATCGACTCTACTCTAGGGATCCCGGTGTGAATAAGACGTCACTGTCTGTCACCTACCCTCCCAATCGGGGTAACTGTACGTCTTATTCCTAGACTTCGGTCATGTCTGTATCGAATGTCTACAATCGGAGTGAATCTAATCCGAAGCGTCGATACCACCGAACATCTAGTTTGGCAAGTCTGCCAATGACTCTCCTATCTCAAAGGCTTGAATATAAATCGATAAACAAGACATCATCATATCAAGAGATTTGCATATAAATCTATAAACAAATCACAATCATATCAAAAGATAAACGATAATTCTAGTATGTGATTTTGTTGGGAAACTCAAACTGAATCTCATTTGAGTTATGTCTTCCCCAAACAAAACATGCATTATACCTTTCTTATTGAACTTTTATCGATGTCGAGGTCTCGAAGTCGAAGTGAGGCACAATGAATCTGAAATGGTAATGTTCAATAGATACAAGATCAACATTCTATTCAATCCATACATGTACTTAACAATATTCATTCTCGGTACATTTTGGACGGCATAACGACGTATTATTTCGATACCGATCAACTCAATAACATATACATGATATCAACAATTCCCAATTCTCAATAATCATCCACCACACTTCAAAATCTGCATAATCCCCTATACCCATTTTCTGAAAATACAAAATAATCACATACGATAATCTTTCTTCGATCCGTTTTGAAATATACGTTCAGAGACATCACAAGAATACATAATAACCATCAATATCTGATTTCTTCAACATCTTAACTTCAAAACATGTTGAAAGTTAACAATACTTACTTCCTTTTGTAGCCAATAGCAAGAGGAGTACGAATATCACCTCGGATCGAAAATCGGATAACTAAATGTGAGACAATCACAATTCTAAGCTAGGGAGAACTTGGAGCTTTTCTGAATCTCTTTCTCTCGGTTATTGCTGATGGAGATGAAGAAATGAAAGTGTTACACATTATATAGCTCATGCCATGTGTCAACTTAGTGTGCATGCTGGACCTCTCGCGCATATGCACGCCCTTAACTCGCGCATATGCGCGAGACATATTGTCTCGGCATCAATACCTCGCGCATATGCGCGCTTCATCTCGCGCATGTGCGCCAAAGTCTCTGGAGGTGTCGCGCATATGCGCGCCTTATCTCGCGCATGTGCGCCAATACTTCTGTACTTTTCGCGCATGTGCGCCGGTCTAGTGGCGCATATGCGCCGAGTTCATCTCATATCTATAATTTGCATCTACTTTCTCGTCTCTTCCGGTCCGATACAAGGCGTCTACAGTTACCTTAATTATCAACAAAACAAATCTGATTATGATAATCAAATTCTCGGGCCTTACAACATAATAGCCGAAAATCGTATATATACATATATATATTTATATTTATATATAATTATTTAATTGGTTATTCAGGTCAGATATAAGTAGGATCCTTTAAGACCCGCCTCCATCCTCAAACCTGAAAATCTATATATCTAATTACCCTTTAATTTAGCCAGATAAAAAATCCCCTTCATACCCTCTTTTATTCGTGTTGTTTATCATATTTTTCATCGAGTTCGGAGGAAATTGTCATCTATGATCTATAACAATCCAAATTGATTGATGCTTCATAAGACCCAAATAGATACGAGATTTTGGTTAATACTAATGATTTATAACACATTTAATATGAAGATTCAAATTTAGAACAAGCTCTCGAATCCGAAGACTCAACTGAAACAAGACACGCGCGATAAAAAAATTGTGATTAATTGGTATATACAAATTGATACATCACAAAAAATCTTATAAGACGATCTCACATTGTTAGACTTAATTTAATTGTGATGATGAGAGTTAAAACCAGTAGGTCGTGTTAGCTAAAATCAGAAGACAGTATAAAAGCAGAAGCCCTCGTTAACGGCTTAGAAAACCAGAAGCAGAACTCGGCTTATTAAAGCAGAATTAGAACTTAGAAAAGCATAAGCATAACTTATCATAACTTAACGTCTTTTGCTTGATCGTTACAATCTTAAATGTTACCGTTACTTTACCTAGTACTAGCATTAATTGCACCATTAATGCTGTACAAAGACATTTAACGCTCCTTACTAGTTTTGGCATGGAACAAGACTGATTTGTCTGAAGCTTTCTGCAGGATCCTTTTTAGGTATTAAATCTGATCCTACTTAAGAGTATCAGAAGCCGTTTTTTATTATAGACGTTGGATTCAAAATTTTCTATATGTAAGGGTCAATCCTTTATAGAAAATAAGATTATTATCATTATCAACGCAACGATTATTCCAATGCTAGTTTGAGCTATCAACAACTACTTATCTTCAAGCTCAACATACAGAAAAACAACACACACTTTATAATAGACATCTGATCTTTTGAGATCATTTTGTGCTGGTGTTTCTTCACCTCTTCACAAGCTATACACTTTACTACATCTTGTTGAGAAGAGTCTGTAATCTGAAAAGAGTCTTTTCATAACTTTGCTATATTACATTGTGTTGTGTGAAACTAAGATTTTCAGTAGACGAAGGATAAGTCCTACTGAAGTGGGTGTGTACAAGTGTTGTACTGTAAAAACCAAAGTTTTTTAGTGATACTTTTTGGAAACAGAAGAAGGGGAGACATATAAGATTTTACCTTCAAACTTCCAGAAACAAACATTGTTCCATTGCCTACTATTTTTCTGTTTTCACTTTCATATCATCAGATCGTTTCCGCACTTATTTTTGTGATCTGCTGAGTATTTATTCGAACAAGATAAGCAATAATCTATAACAGGATTCTAGCACCTTTTGCAAAAACGTTCAACAAAGGAACGAGTTTATTCACCCTCCTTTCTAAACTCGATCTCGATGCCCAACAAGTTGTATCAGAGCGGGTCATTCTTGTTCTAAAGAATCTACAACAGATATGGAACATTTCAGTAAAGTCCCTATGTTCTCAAAAGAAGATTTAGATGATCAGAAGAAGAAAGAGTACAAGCGAAATGATAAAAAGTTCAGAAGAGACCGCAAAGCAATGATTGCTGAGGAAAGTAAATCAAAGTGGGCGGATTCTAGCTCTGAGTCTTCTGACTCAGATAGTCACTCCAATGATAGTGATGAAGAAGAAGTCAAGTGCCTCATGGAAAACACTGAATCAACCTCGACATCTGGAGATGTATTTGACTTTGACTCAGATGAATTTACATGAACTGATTTGGTTAAAACAATGCATGACATGGTGGAAGAGTACTCAAGACTTTCTAAATCATTTGAGGAAGTTAAAACTGAAAATCA
The DNA here is from genome assembly GCF_025594145.1 of Primulina tabacum. NCBI lineage: Eukaryota > Viridiplantae > Streptophyta > Magnoliopsida > Lamiales > Gesneriaceae > Primulina > Primulina tabacum. The sequence continues at coordinate 38,470,526 of NC_134553.1, read as the reverse complement.
AAACTTAAAAGATCAAATCAGTAAGCTTACTTGCTTGCAAGAAAACAATTGTAGTGATCTAAAAGTTAAGATAAGTAAGTTGAAAACTGAGAATGACAGAGTAAATGCAGAATACCAGACAATGAGGTCTGAGAATCAGAAGCTATCGGTTCTGATAAATGCATGGAATAAGTCTTCTGTTTCTTTAGAGAAGATGCAAGAATTACAGAAGCAATCTGGAGATAGGAGTGGTCTCGGATTCAGTAATAATAAAAGCACTTCTTAAACAAGTACTAAGTCAGAACTGGATACAAGCAAAGAGAAATACATTCATTTTGTTAAATCTAGTGTTATATATGAACCAGTAGAACCAACTGTTCGAGTTGAAAGATTTGTAGATCAGACAAACAGAAGGAAGCATTATGGTCCGGGTTATGTTGAACCTAAGGAAAGAGTCCACCAGAGTGATGGATCTAGTAGAGGATTCAACTCAGGAGGACAACCCTCTATGATGGTTAGAAACTACCAGTACTATAATTCTAGACCTGTTCAGAAGAGATACAGACCAGACGAAAAAAACAGAAGGGAAGAACAACATCCTAGAATGCATTTTGTTTGAAATAACAGACCTTCTGTTGTACACACCTCTGTGGATACCCGAAGTACAAGGTCACCTAAAATTGTACAAATGTGGGTTCCTAAAGGACTGATAAGGCTTGGACTCAAATAGATTGGGTACCAGTTACTAAAACTTGTGCTTGCAGGAACAGGAGAGGAAAGCCAAGATCAGCAGCTCTAAATGGTATCTGGACAGCGGATGTTCCAGACATATGACTGGACAAAAGAGTCTACTTTCATAAATGATTAGTTGTACTGGACCAAAGATAACTTTTGAGGACAACTCAAAAGGTAAAACCGCGGGTAAGGGTAAGATTATCCATGGTAATATTACTATAAAGGACGTGCTCTTAGTTGAAAATATTTGTTACAATTTAATCAGTATTAGTCAACTGTGCGATAATGGTTACTCAGTAGCTTTTCTAAAGCACATCTGCACAGTTAAAGATGCTGATGAGTCTACTATCTTAACAAAAGAGAAGGCAATACCTACAAAGTATCATGGAACATAGATCATGTTAATGTTCCTACATGTTTAGTTGTCTCCCTTAGTGATAAACATTGGCTATGGCACAAGAGATTGAATCATCTGAACTTCAAGTCAATCAATAATCTCAAGAAGCATAACATAGTTGATGGTTTTCCTGATATTAATTTCGTTAAGAATCATGTTTATTCTGTATGTCAACTTGGCAAACAAGTAAGATCTAGATTTAAGAATAAAGGTAGTAAATCAACATCAAGATGTTTGGAATTATTGCATATGGACTTATTTGGTCAAATCAATATCATGAGCTTAAGGGCAATGAAATATACTCTTGTTGTTATTGATTACTTTTCTAGATTTACTTGAACGATATTTCTTGCTGGAAAAGATCAAACCAGTTTCCTTCTAATCAAGCTTCTGAAAAAGATTCAAAATGAAAAATCAGTTTCTGTCATCAAAATCAGAAGTGATCGGGGAACTGAGTTTACTAACAAGATTCTTGAGTTGTATTTGGATGAACAGTGTATACATAATGAATAATCAGCTGCCAGAACGCCTCAACAAAATGGAGTAACTGAGAGGAGAAACAGAACTCTTAAAAAATCTGCTAGAACAATGCTAGCAGATGCAGACATCTCTCAGCGCTTCTGGGCAGAAGCAATCAATACAACGTGTTACACACAAAACAGGACCATGATCAACAAAAGGCACAATCAGACCCCCATATGAGATATGGAAAGGGAGTAAAGCCTAATATATCATATTTTCATGTATTTGGTTGCAGATGCTTTGTGCATAGTAATGACAAAGATTATTTATCTGCATTTGATTCAAAATCAGATGCTGGACTATTTCTTAGATATTCAGCAGTAAGCAAAGCATTCAGAATTTTCAATAATAAAACTCCTAATGTTGAAGAATCTATTCATGTTGTTTTTGATGAAGATAGCAGTGCTCCTGAAATTTCTAACGTGTCAAATCTAAATAACATGTTAGACATGATTTATCTGGAACTGGATAGTGAAGATGATGCAACCAAGTGTCAAAGATGCTCAAAATCCAGAACCAGACATTCCTCTGGTAGAACCAGTTGTTCAGACACAGGACATACCAGAACCAGAAGTTGACATTCCAGAACCTGCTACTGCTTTAGCTCAGCATGATCCGAATTCATCAAATCAGGAAGAAATTTGTAAAGGCCCGTATTTCGTATTCATAATTTTGCGAAATTATTAAAAATTTTCTAAATAAATAATTATCTTGTCTTATTTTATTAAAATAAACGTGTAAATAATTTTAACTTTAAAATAACAGCGAAAGCAAATATTGTTTTCAACCAACAATTTAAAAATAATCCAACGTATTAAAACTGAGTTTGAATAATAAAAGGTTCATAAATTAAATCATGAGGTCCTCGGGTTTACTACTGCTGTCCCAAGATCGCTCACTGGTCTCCGCCCGCGGTCTCGACCTCGTCAATACCTACAACAATCAAGTCCAGTGAGTCTAAAGACTCAATATGTATATATCGTGAATAACAAGTAAATATATCATAAAATCGCATACATCATAAAAATAAAGTATCGTAGAGCGTATGGTGGAAATCGTATCATGAATAATTATAACTACGTGCATATCTGAAAATTCATATATAAAAGCTTTGCTCAATAGAGCTCTATCATAACATATCATAATTTTTCTGGTAGAGATAATGTTTCTAAGCAAGTGGCCCATAACATAACGTGAGCGCCTAATCAGACTAAACCACAGTAGACTGGGCGGTAGAGATCATTTACATCACTTGGACTGGATGTCCGTACCCATACATAATCATAACCGGTCGTAAGTCACTGGGTGGAGAGGTCCTCGATTGCGCCTACCGACTTCCAAACCCATAAGCATAAGGTGGCCACAAGACATATAGCATATATCTCAAAAATAAACATTTTATATTTTTATGCACGTAATATAATTAAAATCTTATTTTTATCGGATGAGTTAGATCGTTCCCAGGCTTGCTGCGACTTACTACTAATATGCAATAAATCTTAACTTGACAAAATTTTAACAATAGAACCAAAAACGAGACGATTCGGACCAACAACTTGATTTTTAACCATGGCTTCGTACCAACCCGAACCAACATTAAACCGATGTTTAACCATGATTAAAAATACCCAAACATACTGAAAAATATGCATAATAACAATAAAACCCGAAAATAGGTGAAAGGAATCCAAAAACATAAAATACTCTTTCGAGAGTCATTTTGGCACCTTTCGCCGTAAATTCTCGTACGACCTCTAAACTCGACCAAATCACAAACGGCCAAAAACACGACTTTCCTAACTCATTAAGGTACTGTCCAGTCCAAGGCCATGGGCTAAAAGCCAACCAAGAACTCAAACCACCAAGAAAACCGCAACATAAAGTTGCTGTCAAGAACAGAAAATTACAGCGGTTGCTGTTGGGTGTGGGTGAGGTATATCTCTGAAATAATTGGACATTGGCTTGAGCCACCACTCAGAGACTCTTACCAACATCCCAAGGCATGACTTGGACCATGGCTAAGGGCTAAAAGCCAACCACAAACCAAGCCATTACCTAAGACAATCGAAGGTATCAACCGAGTGCACCAAATCTGTGCAGTGAAATGTATTGAGTTGTTTTACTGTCGTGGGTCGTTCCAGTGGCCATTTCATCGACCATGGCTCGATCTAGACATGATGGAGTGTTGTATGAACCATGGCGACAGGCTAGGAGCCAATCATAATCCAATAACACACAAAAAAACCGAAACCACCTTCATAAAAAAAACAGAATTTTAGAACCGTGGGACACTAGACATGTTGCTGTAAAAATCTGAATGATCCGTGAACTATGCTTGGAGAAACTGATTTGGTCAGTTCCTAGACATGATAAGGTAGGGTTCTAACCATGGCTACAGTCCATAGGACAGCCATGATTCGAACAAACTCACCTTACCCACTCAATGGCCAAACCGAGACCCATTCTGCACATAAGGGAAATTCTGCTGTCATTCTTTCGTTTTGTGAGGGTATGGACTGAAAAAAATGAACCAAAAACACCCTAACACATTCTAAATTATGCCTAGAAGCAGTCATGAAAGCTTGGAATCGAGCAACACCCAGTAATCAACAAGAACACACCAAACCGTGAAGGTGCAAACATAGGCCGAGAACTTATGTACAGATTTTTCAAGTGTGTTGCTGTCAATTTCGTGATTATTCTTGAAACATAGTTATATAATGGTTTAAAAATATCTATAGGACTTGATTGAAGAGAAAAGAAACAATATATACATGCCTGGAATTTGTTTTGAAGAAAACAAACCAATACGACGAATTCGGCGCGTCGGAGCGGAGTTGGATTCTTTCTAGCTTCAGCTGCTGCTGTCACGATTTCAGCTGCTGTCTTTCTGATTATTTTCGAAGGTGAGAGTGTGGGTTTCCTAGTCACTGAATATGAGTGTTATAGGAGGTGTTAAAGGTGCCATAATATACATTAAGTTGAGAGGTTACAAGTCAAGAAGTTAAATGAGTTTTGAATTGCTTCTTACTCCCTTAGGTTGGCCGATTCATTTTCTTATTTTTTTCTGCTGCATGTTCACGATTTTAGCAGCCGATTATTTCTGATATTTTCGAGCCTATTGGTGTAGGATATGTAGGTAATGAAGATGAATGTTATAAGTGGGGATTGATGGGTCTTGAAGTGCATTTAGTTGAAGGTTACAAGTTAATGAAATTTTGAATGGATTTGAATGGCTTCTCATTCCTTGCTGCCGTTGGGTATATTTTTTTTTTCAGATTCTTGCTGCACGTTCCAGCTCATTCCCTAGACTAATAGGTTGAGGAACAATTATGTGAATTATAGTATTTGAATTTACTACTAATTAGCGATTTAAAATGGGGAAATGAATACACCATGAAGTCCAATTAGAAATGGTTTAATTGGAGAGTTATCAACCTTTGAAATATTTTATGGGTTGACTAAATTGTTACCAATATTGCATGTACAATGTTGTTTAAATCTAGTATTTTAAATGTTTAAGGTTTTAAACACCCCTTTTTATATTTTAGTGAATTAACACATTAATTTAGGATAAAATCTTGCATGGCATACTTGACCAACAATTTACATATTGAAATGCTATGTTTAATTTCTTAAATATGTTATACCTAGATTTATTTATCCCCACTTGCTTACATATTTTAATTTAAACTTTAATTAAATATTGAATCTAAGAGAACTTATTTAATTACTTAGCTCCAATTAATTTATTAAATCTCAATGACATTCTTTTTCTTTAAATTAAATTATTCCTTGACTTAAATTAAATTTAAGAATATTTTTCTTATTATTAATATTATTATTAATCTTATCTCAAATCTTCAACTCCGGTCCGGCCTCGCGTATTTATCCTGAAAAGATAAAACTATGCATCTAATTTTAAAATAAATAGCACACTTCCTATTTTCTTAAAAATTCATTTTTTATTTAAATAATAGAAATTATGCATGGCTTATACGTAATCTGATTTTCGGGTTCTACAAAATTTCTTTAAATCCTTTTGTTTGGAGAAAATCTCACCCACCCCCCCACCCCCATCTTTGGTTATTGGTAATCCAGCAGCTCCATTAAGAACAAGAAGGCAAATGATTAATGAATATATGCATGCTGCTTTTATCTCTCAGGATGAACAAAAGAAGATTAAATAAGCTCTTCTGGATCCCAGTTGGATTGAAGCTATGCAAGAAGAGCTATATCAATTTAAAAGAAATGAAGTGTGGCTTCTTGTACCTAGACCATCTCATAAAGAAGTTATTGGAACTCGGTGGGTATTTAGAAACAAGCTAAATGAAGAAGGTAATGTTTTAAGAAATAAAGCAAGACTGGTGGCTCAAGGTTTCAGACAAGAAGGAATAGACTATGATGAGACCTATGCACCAGTAGCAAGACTTGAAGCAATCAGAATATTCTTAGCCTTTGCTGCTTTCAAGAACTTCAAAGTTTATTAGATGGATGTGAAAAGTACTTTTCTAAATGGTCTACTACAAAAAGAATTCTATGTTAAACATCACCCAGGTTTTATTGATCATTTCTTACCGCATCATGTTTTTAAATTACACAAAACCTTGTATGGTCTGAAACAGACACTTAGGGCTTGGTATGAAACTCTATCACAATTTCTTATCAATCATGATTTTACAATCGGCACAATAGACAAGATTTTATTCAGATTAGTTAAGAATAAGCATATTTTGTTAGTATAGATTTATGTTGATGACATTATCTTTGGGTCAATTAACCCCAAATTGTGTGAAAAGTTTGCTAAGATAATGGAGGATCAATTCGAAATGAGTATGATGAGAGAATTGGCATTCTTCCTAGGATTACAGATCAAGCAACTTGATAAAAGAATCTACATAAATCAGGCTAAGTACACTAAGGAACTACTGAAAAAGTTTGGCATGGAAACATGCTCTGCTGCTTCCACACCAATGAGCTCATCTACTAAACTTTATAAAGATGAAAATAGAATTTAAGTAGAGGTAACTCAGTATCGTGGTCTTATTGGCTCCTTGTTATATCTTAGTGCCAGTAGACCTGATATTATGTTTGCTGTTTGTATTTGTGCAAGATTTTAATCTAACCCTAAGCAATCACATTATATTGCTGCTAAACAAATACTGAAATATCTAAAGAGTACTCAAAATGTCGGCCTATGGTATCCCAATGATTCTTCTTTCAATCTTATTCGATATTCAGATGCTGACTATGCAGGTTACAAATTAGATAGAAAAGGCACCAGTGGTTTTTGTCAATTTCTTGGTGAAAGGTTGATCTCCTGGTTCAGTAAAAAGCAGACTTCCATAGCCAAGTCTACTGCAGAAGCATAATACCTTGCTGCTGGAAGTTGCTGCTCTCAATTACTTTGGATGCAACAACAACTTAAGGATTATGGAGTTCAAGCCTCTGAATCGCCTATATTCTGTGACAATTCCAGTGCTATAGCAACTACACACAATCCAGTACTTCATTCCAGAACGAAGCACATTGATATCAGACATTATTTTATTAGAGATCATGTGCAGAAGAAGGACATTCGTCTGGAATATGTCCCTACTAATCAACGAGCAGCAGATATATTTACAAAGCATCTGCCTGAGAATAAGTTTCTTATTTTCGTAATGTTCTCGGTTTAATTGATTTATCTTAACTACTGTTTACTATCTTCTGTTTTCTTTTATGCAGTAAGAAAAAAAGTAGATAAACAAGAGATATGACAAAATGGAATATTTAAGTCATAAAACCAGATGCGTTACATTGTATAAGCTATTACAATTATTCATATCAGCAGTACTGAGAAGTTACATAGGATAACCTAATAAGAACTTGTTGGAGTCATCCCCCTCTTTTTGCATGGTCGTGGTTTGTAAAAAAGATGGTTCCGCAGCTTAGTCCTTCTATAATTTTGAATAATCTAACTGATTATTCAGATTACAGGTCATAGAATTTCTTCCAAGTCTTCATCTCTTGGAGAATAATGCCTTCAAACATTTTCTTACGAGACGTCGGAAGTTGCCTCTGGAACTCCTCTGCTGCATCCGACTCAAGAGAAGACTCCGAGAGATGGTTGCACTATCCATTTGATTTTATTTTTTTATGTGTAAATGACTTAGTTTGTGTGTTTGCAGGTATTTATAGAGCCTCGGGAAGCTAAAAAGTCACTCGATTGTTCACCTCATACACGAATATCAAGAGTCATTTGTCATTCACTCAGATCTCGAATCTTCGCATTTAATATTTGTTTATTCGCATTAATTTAGGGGGTATATTATTGACTGATATTTCCGTGTCTTGTCAAAAACAGAAGGAGATGTGTCTTTTAGATAAAACAATGTGTCTACTGGTTTTTATCAAGATGTTGGATATATTTCAGTGCTTTATAACTTACAGTAGACATTATCATAAAACGACAAACTCTCTTCTGATTTCTATTAGTAACCGCTTGGCAGCCAGCCTCTTTTATTGTATTTCAAAATTTGGCGTACCTGACACTCATCTTTTAACTTTTCAAAAACCAAAACTTCAATTTGAATCGACGAATCTGGGATATTCTCGTTCTGTCAAGAGAAGATCCACTTCTAACCTCTCAGGAACGAATGATCTAATTCTTTCTGTTTGATTTCGAATTTGAAGGAATATTTATTATTTGATCCATATCCCGACAACTTTCCCCTGTACTACGAACGGGAAGGATGAAAGCGAATTGGTATACTAATTCCTCATCTGCAAATCAGCCCGGATTTAAATCATAAACATTTAAATTAAATATTTTAACATATTAAATCATGACCTTTTAAAATAACATTTTGACATGATAAATCATGAACATCTAAAATTAATGTCATAAAAATTCATAAACATTTGAAATAATCATATTAGCATGTAAAACAACATTCAGGACACTGCCATGACGTTTACTATTTTCTAGGTAAAATGACTATTTTACCCCTAGAGGTAAAATTTAACATTTTTGACTTTTTCATAATTTCATTGACTCTAACATGTCCCAAATAATTATTTAAACTTACATGGATTTTCTCATATTTTTATTTAGCTTAAATAGAGAACTTTTAAATTAATCTTTAAATAAGACGTATTACTGCGTTTTAATCCCGAATTAAACAAAACCTTAACATAAAATTCCTAAATTAAAAAATTAGACTTATAATAATTATTTAAGCTTAAACCTAATTTTTCATAATTTTATTAAACTTAAATCTAGGCGTTTCTATTAATTTTTTAATTAACATTTCGTGAGGCGATTAAATCCCGAATAAATCCAAAACTCGTTATTTTGATTCCAAATTTTAAACATAAGATTTTTATTATTTATTCTACCCTTCCAAGTTATTAGCCACACCCGTGGACCCATGGATTCAATTTTAGCTTTATTATTTTCGTTTTTGACTTTTTATCCAACACACCGAGCTATCTCCCAATTTACTTGAGCCACGCCCAAGCCACCTCAAGCCAAACCCGATCGAACCCACCTAGGGACCCTACTGACCAAGACCAACTCGAAAAACCAGCCCTGGCATGCTCAAAAACCTCCTGGAACGGAGACCAAAATCTGCACCCTTTTCTAAATCACGCTAGTAATTTCCTACTCAACCTAGGTCACCTCCAGCCGAGCCACACCCAAGCCCAGCCGACCCTGACCACCCCTGGACCACGCCAAAACCCAGCCTAGACCAGTCCAAGCCACTGGACCAGCACACAAGCCACCTGAAGAAGGCAACAACCTGCGCGTTCACTTGCTGTCATGCGCAACCTCACATCCCTTCGAGCCCCGGTGCACCCACTTGCACCAACCCCTGGCCTAACCCCTACCCATCACCCTAGGACCCTTATGGGCCCCTAGCCTAGCCCCAAACCGAGCCACAACCCCCCTGTACATCAGGTGGTCGCGAGAGGGCTTGGGGAGAGTCCTAGCTGTCGTGGACTCCTCCCCAGCCTAAACCACGAGTCCTAGCCATGCTAGGACTCTTCCTAGGACCTAGCCATGACCAAAATTATCATGTTCAAGACCTGGTCGAGCCCCTAAGCCCCATGAATCAAAACCGCATCCATGAAGACACACAAACTCTCGGCCCTTCTTGGCTAATCCCATCCTACGGTTCCAGCTTTTCTAGTTCGTTTTGTTGTGTTTGTGTGAGTGTTCTAGTCCCTTAAACTTGTGTAAACACATGCTTGATCATATCCTAATTCATGGCGGCACCTTAACACATGTTAAACATGAATTTGAAACAAAACCTAAGCTTTAAAAATTCCATGATCATGAAAAACGAAAATAAATAACATGTCACTTTTTTTTCATGCAAAGCACATTTAAATAAATATTATGGTGTGATGGACGTGTAAAAGGAGAATATGGCGTGCCTTTGCGTATTTAACGCACGATTAGTCATTGACGATAGCGAAGAACGGCGACGACAACCTAGGCTTGATCTTTCCTTGAAGCTTCGACATTTGCCTCTTAAAATTTGGTGTGTGTGTGTCGTGTAATCTGATTGCAAGAGTTTTGGTTTGTGCAAATTGAGAGTAGCGTGTGATGTATGAGGATTTGGGGGTGGGTTTAACATATTATATAGTTTAATTAATTACTAATTAGGCCTAGGCCCATTAAAGGTTTTAATTAGGCCCATTAGTCTATAATTAAATAATAAAAATTATTTTGCTTGAATAAGTTTGTGAATTTATTAGCCGGGTTGCCACCACATTTGCTTTTTTGTTGAAAAACCAACACCGATAAAATTTACGTCCGGCGTATAAAATCACCTCAAAACCCCTTATTTTCAAAATTATGAAAAAGCATCATCGATATTTTAAATAATTAAAAAAATTATTTAATAAAAACATTTTATATTTTTCAGCCCTCGGTCTCCGTTCTTCGATCGCAACTTGAATAATCCTTAAAAATACAGTTTTATGCATAATGACAATAAAATCCTATTTAACAAATAATCATGCATGTCACCTAATCAATTAAGCAATTAAAATAATTTAATTAGCCATTTTTCAGAATTCCTAGATTTGCATACGTTGGATTACGACGTCCTAATTTTGGACCTTACAATTCCTCCCCCCCTCCCCCCTTAAATAAAATTTCGTCCTTGAAATTCGCTTATCCTTAATAACCCAAAGTTTAGATTCTAATATCCCAAAAATCCACGCTTCCGCTGCGCTACTCTGATAAAAACTTAAGTTCTAGAATGTCCTTACTTCTCCTCGATCCCAATTAAATTATAATAACCAATTTAACATTTCATGCAATTAAAAGCAGTATAAAAAATGTTAAATGACTAGGTTACCCGTAATAAGTGTAGTGTCTGCCTCCTCCTCGGCTTCTTCAGCATTCATAACATATGCTCTTCCCACAGTAGGTGCCTTCTTTTTAGGGCAATCAGCAGCCTTATGCCCTTCTTCCTTGCATACGAAGCATCTAAGAAATCCCCACATGCACTGGCCAAAATGAAAACGATTGCAATCTTTACATGGTTTCCTATCAGGAGGCTTTGGTGCTTCAAGTTGTTGTGGTTTTGGTGGTGCTTGTTCCTTGACTTGACCTTGAGGCTGTTGAGGCCCTTGAGCTCTAGGAGGACCTGTATATGGCTTCTTGTTTGGATGATTATTATTCTGATGTTGCTGCCTCTTGCGTTGTATCTCAAATTCAATGTCCGTCAAAGACTACTCAGACTGGAATGCATAAGCAGTAGAGGTAGCATAATCCATAGGACGCATCATCATAACATTATTTCGAATGGTAGGTCGTAGGCCATCCATGAAGTGTCTAAGCTTCACTGCAGGATCCCCTGCAATAAGGGGTAGAAAATGACAACCCCTATCAAACTTCTTCACAAATTCAGCAACAGTTAAGTCTCCCTGACGGAGGCTCATAAACTCGCTCATCAGTTGCCCTCTAACATCGGCAGCAAAGTATTTTTCATAGAATATTTCCTTGAAAACGGGCATAAGTAATAGTAGCAAGATTAACACCGTGCTCGGCTCCTTCCCACCCTAAAGAAGCATCATCCCTAAACAGATAAGTGGTACACCTCACACGGTCCGCATCCCCCATATCCAGATAATGAAAGTGTACCTCGAGTGAATGAATCCAACTCTCAGGAGCGAAGGGATCGGTGGTGCCAGAGAATTCCTTCTGCCCTAGCCTCCAGAACCGATCATATATGTCATGCTGTGGCCTCGGTGCCTGCTGTAACTGCTGCTGCTGCATCTGCTGTAACTGCTGCTGCTGTATCTGCTGCTCGAAGAGACGAGTCATCCCTTCTAAAGCACGAGTAGCAGCATCCCCTAGAGGACGTGGTGGGGGTGCATTCCCTCGACGATTCACACTGTTCTCGGCTTGATTCTCATTAACAGGGACACGTCTATGAGGCATTTTATCTGAATTTTTTTCAATTTCTAACGTAACCAACATGCATTTAAATCTAAGTTTTCGAACCATATGTCATATCTTTATCCATTTTAGCAATTTAAACATGCAAAGCATATATACTCAAAAAGCTAGTAAACATGTAGTGTAAACATATTATTCACGTCATCATGCAGGTAACATCATGTCAAATCATATAAAGCATGTAAAACTTACAAATTGAGGCTTGACGACTGATCTTCCCGGCACTGATGGTTGCACAACCTTTTACAGAACCATTGCTCTGATACAAACTGAAACGTATGCTAATTCGTTTTGCTTAAAAAGTACTAGAAATTTTTTTTTTTAACTTAGACATAAATCGGCCGAACCCATACCAATACATAAAATAATATTTTACACCATTTTAAAATAAAACCAAGCAACTAGTATTTGAAAATTTAAGGAAATAGTCAAATCGTCAAACCGACTAACATTTACCAAACCTAAAAGGCAATAAATTTGAAAAGTATCATCCTCCCAAAACCACTCAAAAGCATAAATAAATAGTCTTAAAAATCTTTTAGCATAATCATAAACTTAAATCATAAGTGCGGAAAGGTAGAAGTGATGGTCCTCGGGTTATGTGCACCTCCAGTCGAGTCCAATCAGGCATCCAAGCCTCCCTCAACATTATTATCATACTCACCTGCATCAATCACACCTAGTGAGTCTAAAGACTCAACACATCATATTCTTGATACCAAATAATACGTATAAAACCACATGCAACAGTGAAAAATACTTATACGTAAAAATAACGTTTTCATGTCATGCATAAACTTCAAACATAAATATTTTCATAAACGTTTTCATGATGCATAAACTTTAAAGCATTTTCATGATCCGTTTTCATATCATCCTCAACATATTCATGTTCATATTATCATCAACATATACGTATTCCTTTTTTCCTTTCGTTGAATTCAAATCGTTAATTGTGACTTTCGTGTTCATCTACGTTTACGTCTACGTGTTGGGCGATGGATCCATCTACATGTAACCACAGTACTAGGTGGTGGGGACACCAGCAACACTCTCACCGGTCAACTGGGCCTTGGCGTTACGTATTAACATATCATCGTATACATTTACATGTCTCCAAGGAATACGATCGTCGGGCTCCCACTGGGACCATAACCCTCACGAAGTCTCCAACATATCATAGTATTAGCCACAATTACTTTACTTCCTTCAACGTTTCATATTCTCATCACTTTATAAAATTTAAACATGCATATAACGTTTTTCTTTTAAAAACGAGCATGCAACATATCTTTTAACGTTATCGTTTCCTCATAAAAATCCATAAACATTTTTAAAAAAACCTTTTAACATATAAAAATCCATAAATATTTTAAATAAACATTTCAACATCATAAACATTTAAAATACGCATTTAAATCATAAACATTTAAAATAAACATTTTAACATATTAAAATAACATTTTAACATAATAAATCATGAACATCGAAAATCAATGTCATAAAAATCCATAAACATTTGAAATAATCATATTAGCATATAAAACAATATTCAGGACACTGCCATAACGTTTACTAATTTTTAGGTGTAAAATAATCGTTTTCCCCTAGAGGTAAAATTTCACGTTTTTGACATTTTCTTAATTTCATTGACTCTAACATGTCCCAAATAATTATTTAAACTTACTTGAATTTTCTCATATTTTTATTTAGCATAAATCGAGGACTTTTAAATTAATATTTAAATAAGACATATTACTGCATTTTAATATCGAATTAAACCAAACCTTAACATAAAATTCCTAAATTAAAAAACTAGACTTATAATAATTATTTAAGCTTAAACCTAAATTTTCATAATTTTTATAAGCTTAATCTAGGCGTTTCTATTAATTCGTTAATTAACGTTTCGTGATGCGATTAAATCCCGAATAAATCCAAAACTCGTTATTTTGATCCCAAATTTTAAACATAAGGATTTTTATTGTTTATTCTACCTTTCCAAGTCATGAGCCACACCTGTGGACCCATTGATTCTATTTTAGCTTTATTATTTTTGTTTTTGACCTTTTATCGAACACACCGAGCCATCTCCTAATTTACTCGAGCCATGCCCGAGCCACCTCAAGCCAAACCCGAGCCAACCCACCTAAAGACCCTACTGACCAAGTCCAGCCCAAAAAACCAGCCCTGGCCTGCTCAAAAACCTCCTGGAACGGAGACCAAAATATGCACCCTTTTCTAACTCACGCTAGTAATTTCCTAGTCAACCTAGGTCACCTCCAGCCGAGCCACACCCGAGCCCAGCCGACCCTGACCACCCCTGGACCACGCCCAGACCCAGCCTAGACCAGCCCAATCCCATGGACCAGTGCGCAAGCCACCTGAAGAAGGCAACAACCTGCGCGTTCACTTGCTGTCATGCGCAACCTCACATCCCTTTGAGCCCCAGCGCACCCACTTGCACCAACCCCTGGCCTGACCCCTACCCATCACCCTAGGACCCTTATGGACCCCTAGCCAGCCCTAAACCGAGCCACAACCCCACTGTACATCAGCTGGTCGCGAGAGGGCTTGGGGAGAGTCCTAGCTGTTGGGACTCCTCCCCAGCCTAAACCACGAGTCCAGCCATTCTAGGACTCTTCCTAGGAGCTAGCCACGACCCCAACTAGCCCTCCTCAAGACCTGGTCGAGCACCTAAGCCCCATGCATCAGAACCGCATCCATGAAGACACACAAACTCTCGGCCCTTCTTGGCTAATCCCATCCTAAGATTCCAGCTTTGCTCGTTCTTTTTGCTGTGTTTGTGTGAGTGTTCTGGACCCTGAAACTTGTGTAAACACATACTTGATCATATCCTAATTCATGGCAGCCCCTTAACACATATTAAACATGAATTTGAAACAAAACCTAAGCTTTAAAAATTCCATGATCATGAAAAACGAAAATAAATAACATGTCACTTGTTTTTCATGCAAAACAAATTTAAATAAATAATATGGTGTGATGGACGTGTAAAAGGAGAATATGGCGTGCCTTTGCTTATTTAACGCACGATTATTCGTTGATGATAGTGAAGAACGACGACGACAACCTAGGCTTGATCTTTCCTTGAAGCTTCGACCTTTTCCTCTTAAAATTTGGTGTGTGTGTGTGTGTCGTGTATTCTTATTGCAAGAGTTTTGGTGTGTGCAAATTGAGAGTGGCGTGTGATGTATGAGGGTTTGGGGTGGGTTTAACATATTATATAGTTTATTAATTGTTAATTAGGCTTAGGCCCATTAAAGGTTTTAATTAGGCCATTAGTCTATAATTAAATAATAAAAATTATTTTGCTTGAATAAGTTTGTGAATTTATTAGTCGGGTTGACAGCCACGTTTGCATTTTTGTTGAAAACCAACACCGATAAAATTTACGCTCTGATGTATAAAATCACTTCCAAACCCCTTATTTTCAAAAATATGAAAAAGCATCATCCATGTTTTAAATAATTAAAAATAACTATTTAATAAAAACATTTACATTTTTCATACCTCGGTCTCCATTCCTCGATCTCAACTTGAATAATCTTTAAAAATACAGTTTACGCATAATGACAATAAAATCCTATTTAACATATAATCATGCATGTCACCTAATCAATTAAGCAATTAAATAATTTAATTAGTCATTTTTCAGAATTCCTAGATTTGCATGTAGTTGGATTACTTCGTCTTAATTTTTTACCTTACATAAATCATTAGCATGCATGCGATTTACGTGGGTTGAATTTTGGACGTTGCAATGATGCAGGAGTTTATCTCAAAATCTTATTTAAAGTTGTTTTTGTTAAACTATCTAATATAGTTCATCACTAGTTGAAACGTCTGCTTAATCGTTTTCTTATAACGTGCTAATTAATTTTTTTTCCCAAACCTCACATAGCATTCGGCTGAATCATAAAATATTTTGGAACCATTTTAAAAGTAAAACAATCAACTATTTTATCAACCCAAAAACATTATTTGAAAAGTATAGCTCATACTATAACCTCTCCAAAACCACTCATAAATAAATCATTGTAAAAATATCTTTAACATAACTTAAAATCATAAATCATAACTAATGCAGAAAACTAACGTCGGTCCTCGAGTTATGTGCACCTTCAGTACAGTCAGATCAACCATCAAGACCTCCAAAAACATTAACATCAAAATCACCTGCATCAATCACATCTAGTGAGTCTAAAGACTCTACACATCATATTCTTGATAACAAGTAATACATAATATAGTTAACATATAACAGTGAAAAATACTTGTACTTAAAATATCATTTTCATGAAGATGCATAAACTTAAAACATAACATTTTCATAAACATTTTCGTATCAACATATTCATAAACCTTTGCATAAACAAAAACATAAACATATTCATATTCATATCCATATTCATATCACCATATTCGTATTCATATTCATATTCGTCATAAACATATTCATATTCATATTCATATTCGTATCCATATTCGTATTTATGTTCGTGTTTGTTGAATTCATATCGTGATTGTGATTCGTATTCTTAATCGTATTGGGTGATGGATCCATCTAAAGAAAACCACAGTACTGGGCGGCGGGGGACACCAGCAACACTCTCACCGGTCAACTGGACCCTGGCCAACGTATTAACATATTCGTAGTCGTATTCGTATTTGAGGAAACACGATCGTCGGGCTCTCACTGGGACCATAACCCTCACGATATCTCCAATATGTAGTAGTCACAATCCTTCACATCCTTCAACATGTCGTATTTCCATCACTTAATAAAAACATGCATATAATATCATTTTATTTTGAAACCAAGCATGCAACGTATCTTTTAAATGTCCAATTTAAAACTTAATAATTTTTTAACATTTAAAAATCATGATTTAACATATAAAATCCATAAACATCCAAAATCATTGAACATAATCATAATAGCATATAAATTAGCATTTAGGACACTGCCATGATGTTTACTAATTTCTAGGTGTAAAATGACCGTTTTACCCCTAGACATAAAATTTCACGTTTTCGATATTTTCTTAATTTCATTGACTCTAACATGTCCCAAATAATTATTTAAGCTTACATGAATTTTCTTATATTTTTATTTAGCTTAAATCAAGAACTTTTAAATTAATCTTTAACTATAACATATTAACGCGTTTTAATCTCGAATTAAACCAAACCTTAATATAAAATTTCCGAATTAAAAACTTAGACTTATAATAATTATTTAAGCTTAAATATAATTTTTAATAATTTTATGAAGTTTAAAACTAGGCGTTTCAATTAACTCATTAAGTAGCGTTTCGTGCGGCGATAAAATCTCGATAAATCCAAAACTCGTTATTTTGATCCCAAATTTTAAACATAACATTTTTATTATGTATTCTACCCTTCCAAGTCATGAGCCACACCCGTGGACCCCTGGATTCAATTTTAGTCTTATTATTTTCGAAATTGACACCCTAACGAACCACCCGAGCCATCTCCCAATTTACTCGAGCCACGCCCAAGTCACCTCAAGCCAAACCCTAGCCAACCTACCTAGGGACCCTCCTGACCAATCCCAGCCCAAGGAACCAGCCCTAGCTCACCCAAACTTACCTGAAACCTGACCCCAAAATTCTTTGCGTGTGTGTGTAAGTCTCCCATGAACCATAGGACTCCTACCTAGTCTATGTCCCTTCCAGCTGAGCCACCACCGAGCCCAGCACAACCTAACCCTCCTTAGACCACGCCCAGACTCGACCCAGACCAGCCCTTACCCTGGAACCCAAGCCGGAACACATCTAAACCAGGAAACAACCTGCGCGCTACTTGGAGTGCCTCTCGCTCCTCCCGCTTTGCTCGAGCCAGCGGTGACCCAAGCCACTCCATCCCCTGGCCCGACCCCTACCCATCACCCTAGGACCCTGATGGACCACCTAGCCCAGCCCCAAACCGAGCCACCCTCTGTAACTCTCAGCCACACCAAATTTCACCTTTGTGGAGAGTCCAACCAGCCGAGGTCTCTACACCAGCCCTGTTGCGCGAGCCCTTGCCCCCTAGGACTCTACCAGACCCTCTCCCCTGACCCTACTCGAGCCCCAGCAAGCCCTGACCAAATCCCCAAGTCCCATGCAAGGAAATCGAGCCATAGCATCCTGTACAAGCCACCCCACTCACGGTTCCTACTACTGATTTTATACCTACGTTTCAGCTTATTTCTCTTCATGTTTGCAGCGTATTGGGGTGGTTAAGGACTCTCTAAAACATGAAAAAACATCCCTTATCCCTATCCTAATCATGGCAGCCCCTTTTTAACATATTAAACATGTTTTTGAATCAATTAACAAGCTTTCAAATTCATGATGAAGCACAAAAACGAAAATAATAAAAGTGCATCTTGTTTTTCCATACTTTTCATGCATAAAATCATATTATGGTGTGAAGATGAGTAAAAGTAGAATATGGCGTGCCTTTGCATTTTTAACGCACGAATAATCGTTGACGAATCGAAGAACGGCGGCACGAAGACGATGGCTTGAACCCTTGCAACTCTCGAATTTTCCTTTAAAAATATATTTTAATGCAACCATGTAGAAAATATTTTAAACATGTCAATATGCACCACCTAACTAATTAATGCAATTAAAACAATTAATTGAAATACACAAGAAATTTAATAACTTGTATGCATGTGATTCGCGTGGACCTTTATATTTTCGGAACCTTACACTAGTTTAGTCAGATCGTTCCACACTTACTCTTTTTTAGTGGTTCATCAAGTCTAAATATTCAAGAATATTTCTTAATAGCCTAAAAACTTGTCAAGAACGGTTCAAAGTTCAGAATGCTTGAAAAGAGTTTATTTACCCCCTCTAAACTCTAATCCAATTTCAAAAAGTGGTATCAGATAGTGTTTTTTCTTGAACTCTGATAACTATATTTTGAATTACATCTTTTAAAAATATTCCAATGTCTTCCAAAGAAGATTATGATGATTAGAAAGTTCGAATGCAGACACACTTGTAGCTCAAGACGATGACATGTAATATGTCGTCACTGACGGTCCAATGGAAATATGGAAAGAAAATACATTTTGTCTAAGACTTTGGACAAGAACGTGTTCACCAAATAAAGATTTGTACAAAAGCCAAATAAATAAGAGAAATATGACCCACCTTTGCGAAGACAATGATCAACCCAAAGAGAACAAGCTGATCGTTGCAATCCAGAAGTTTGATAATGCCAAAATGAAGCCTAGCAAATCTCTTAATGATTTTGATGATAGTTTAGTTGTATAATTATTGAACTAACTTTTCTCGGTAAAGAATATTTAACCATGAGATTGTTTTGAAGGCCATGAGAGAACTTATTAGATAATGTGATGTCAAAACGGTGGTATAAAGGAGTCCAATGATCTCAACAAACTCTAGTTTCACGTCTTGTTTTCCGACCTTAAAGCATATGAGTTTGAGCTGAGGATCCCGAAAAACGAAGAGCCATCAAATCCTCAACCTACCAAAGCTCTAGCCTCCACTACATCAACTCCAATAGTCGGCAAATAAGCTTCTAGAATAAAATATGTTGACAAAATAAGCAATGAGGCTATGTCATTATTTGTTCAGAAATTTGGCAAATTTATGAAGAAAAATCAATCTAAATTTAACTCTCATCGTTAAAAAATCCAAACCTGATGATATTCAAGCTTGTTTTAATTGTTGAAAAATAGGTCATTTAATTTCGGATTTCAACATGCCAAAGCAAGATATTAAGAAGCAAAATGAGAAGAGACTATCCAAAGATGATAAAATATTCAATAAGAAGATAAGGGTACAACAATTGTTTATATCTTAGGAAAGCAAGATTAAATCGGCTGATTCAGACTCAGAACAATCAAGTTCAGCGATATCCACCAACGAGAGCGATGATGAGAAGTCCATTGTCTTGTGACAGATTTTGAGCTGGAGAATTCAGATGATGAGCTGGAAACTGCCAATGATGTGTCATTTAACTTAAATTCAGACGAAGTTACACGTGTCATTGAACTGCATGACATGTTAGATTAGTTGAAAGAACTCTCGAAATTATTTGATGAAGCTAAAGTAGAAATTAAAAGGCTAACAAATAAGTCCACCAAATCTAGTTGTTTGCTTCGAAAAGAGGTTGACGTTATGAAAGTAAAATTCAATCTGCTAGCTACTGAAAACGATGATATGCAGAGTTTTCCAAGATAATTTAAATTAAAATAAATGATTGACACCTATAGTCAATTCTTGGAACAAATCTTCTACCTCCATTAAGAAGATGCATGAGTTGCAAAATCCATCCAGTGATAGAATCGAGCTAGGGTTAGGCAACAATGAGTCTATTGCTTCTGAGGTAAAAAAAAAAAAAACTCAATTGTGCGCTGATAAGGGAAAATTTAAAATTATAATTTTGTCATATCTAGAATGGTATATGAATATGGCATGCACGAAGTTCAACCAATCAAGAATTTAAATCTTGAGAACAGGGGCAAGCACCATAGGTTAGGCTATATAAAACTTAAGAGTTCTAAGTCCAAAAAGGAATCGTTAAAATACCGACAAAGTCAAGCACATTATAATGGCTTGAACTGGTCTCGTAGAAAACCAAGTCTAATTGGACAATACTCTATGAAGAGAACATCTAGTTGTTACCAAAATTGTTGACCAGTTCAAAAGAGATACAAGTGAATGAGAAGAATGAATGACATAAACAACATCCGATAAGAGAAAGAACACATCACACAACTTCACCAGTTTATGCACAATCTCGTACCCTTTTGGAGACACACACAAGCAATCCAGTTATGTTAGTTCAAGTGTGGGTCCTAATGGGGTTAATCTGTTCAGGACCCAACTAGTTTTGGACACTAAGAGTTTGGTTGTTTGATTGCATGTGTCAAGGAAGAACATCACAAGGAATAAATTTTGTTTATGGATAGTGGGTGTTTAAGACATATAACTAGAGACATCAAGCTATTGTCTAAGGTCATTGACTACAAGAAACAAAAATCACATTCGGTGATAACTCCAAGAGTAAGGCCATATGTAAGTATAAGATTATTCATGGAAAGATAATAATTAAATATGTCTTGTTAGTTGAAAATTTGTGTTACAACTCGATTAGCATAAACTAATTTTGTGACAATGGCTATTCAGTTGAATTTCACAAACATAATTGAATAGTTAAATCTGAAAATGATAATATAATGCTAATTGGACTAAGAGAACAAAACACTTATAAAGTGAGCTAGAATGATAATAATTTTGTTACCCTACGTGTTTTGTTACAATGCATAGAAATAAGAATTGACTTTGGCATAAACAACTCAATCATTTACGTTTTAAATCTATTGTCCAATCTAAGTAAGCAAAAGCTTGTCTCAGAGTTTGCTATGCATGTCAGTTAGGTAAACAAGTTAGATCAATCTACAAGAACAAAAGAAGCACCTCAACGGCTTGATGTCTTGAACGTTTACACGTGAATCTATTTGGTCCTATACTAGTGATTAGTCTAAGTGGAAATAAGTACATCCTAATGATTATTGATGACTTCTCAAGGTTTACATGGTTGATCTACTTGAGTTCTAAAGATCATATCACTGCGCAGCTAATCAATATTTTAAGAATATTAAAGACTGAGATAACCCCTATGTGGAGAGGATCAGTAGTGAAAGAGGTGTTGAGTACACCAATGGACTATTTTCAACCAGTCTAGAAGAAAATGACATCAAGCATGAGCTTTCAATCGCAAGATCATCTCAACAAAATGGTGTTGCCGACAAAAGAAACAAAATACTCAAAAAAGTGGCTCAAACAATGCTAGAAAAATTTGGTATCTCTCAAATATTCTGGGCATAAGCTATCAACACCACATACTATACTCAGAACAGACCAATTATTAATAAAAATCATGGAAAGACTCCCTATGAAATCTGGACAAGCAAACAAACATAAATATCATATTTCTGCATATTTTGTTGTAACTTTTTCATTCATAAAAATGGTAAAACACATTTAGCTGCTTTTGATGCTAAATCTAACGCTTGTGTGTTTTTAGGATACTATTCAGTTAGTAAACTTATAGAGTTTACAATTATGGAACTCTAATCGTTGAAAAATCTGTACATGTGGTTTTTATGGATCTTCTATATGTCATGATAATAATAGTAGCAATGTACATGATTTAAGAAATAGATTAGATGCTACTAATCTTGATTATAGTAGTAATAATGAGATAGGTCTAAGAATAACGGTTGGAATCAGCCATGAAGCAAGTCTAGGTGATTCTAGCCGACAATGAAGAAACTAATTAAAATCAAACCGCTAAAGAATTCGACACGGTGATTGATCACGGCCCAAAATACATTAAGATGAGGTTTAAGATTAAACCAATGAATATTCAACAGTTCAACATTCAAATCCATTTGTACCAAGACTCCGGTGGAATAAAAATCATCCATTGAGCTAGTAATCAGTAATCCGACCGCTCCTCTTAAAACCAGAAAACAAATGAGATGGATTTCTGAATGCTGCATTTGTCACAACTTGAACCTAATAAAATGGATGAAGCCTTAGGTGACTCAAACTAGGTAGATGCTATGCAAGAAGAACTTAATCAGTTTGAGAAAAACAAGATTTGGCATCTAGTTTCCTGGCTGGCCAATCTACATGTTATTGGAACTAGATGGATAATTAAGAGTAAAAGAGATGAGAGTGGATCAATAGTAGGAAATAAAGCAAGGTTAGTTGCACAATGATATAGACAGGAAGAATGAATAGATCTGATGAATCATTTTCTCCTAAAACTAGAATCAAATCCATGTCGATGTCAATGAGTTAACTAACGTAAGTTCGGAAATAAACTGATTGACAGATTGAATACTCAAAATAATTAAAACAGAGAACACGTAGATTTTACGGATGTTCGGAGACTTCAAATGCTCCTACGTCATCTCTTCGATCACAAGGATATGATTTTACTAAAAGAAATTGATTAATTACAGAAACTGTAATAATCCACTTCAGTTTGGTCTTAAACACTACTAAACTGAAACTCTTAGTATCTTTACAAGTTTATCAGTAAACTACTGATATTCTTTTCTTAGCACAACTGATCTCAAAAGATTGAATACAATAAAGAGATGATCTAGCAGTTTTGCTCAAAAAATAGCCTGAAAGCTATGAATGTATCTGATAAGTGTGAGCTTTTTCTTAACTGATCTTTGAAAGCTATAACTCAAAAATTTTCAGAATGAATGTGCATGAAGTTGTTTTCTCAGCTGAAATCATCGGCTATTTATTGGCTTTGCTTCCAACGATAATATTAAATGCATTTGAATGATTTATATCCATTGATTTGTCCTTTCTCTTTTTGTCGATATTCTTCTGACAATAGTACACTATATCATTCTGATATACGGCACTCCCACTATAGGTTACAGTCTGCTATGTACAAATTGTCGATTGTTTGTTATGTTTCAGCTGATGACGTGTTCAACTGAATATCAGTTGAGTATATAGGCGATTAGATGCGCTGAGTATAACTGACATCTCATAACCGATAGTTCATTTGTCTTCATACATTCAGTTGGCTTTGATCAATTCGGTTTGCCTTTGGTTATTTAACACGTTAATTATCAATTTGGAAAACTTCAGTTTGAGTAGATTCAGTTAAACTGATCAGTTCTGCAATCTTTAATCACTTAATTTGTCAAACTCCGAAAGGTAGCTCATCACATAAGAACTCCAAAGTTAAGCGTGCTTGACTTGGGGCAATTTTGGGATGGGTGACCCCCTGGGAAGTTTCTTAGGGTGCGTGTGAGTGAGGACATAAGCACGCTGGAAAGACTCGTCTTGGTACAGTGAGGACAATCGTCGAATCTAGGGCGTTACAGTTGGTATCAGAGCCGACCTCTCTTAGTACGGTGTGGTTCGGGGACGAACCAAGCGGAAGCTGGTGGGCATGTGAGGCTCGGGGCCGAAGAGGGCGGGGGGTGATCGTCGGTGCCATGAGGTTGCACGGACAATGAGCGGCTCCTGGCAGGCTTCTAGGTGGAGGGAACATGAATGAACCGATCCCACACCGGGATGAGAGGGATTCCGAAACTGTTCAATGTAATGGACTGTACAGTTGAAGAGAGCTTAAAAGATTTGATATGTACTACTCATATCAAGAAGATGCATCTTCTTTTCGGTAGTTCATCACATAAGAACTCCAAAGTTAAGCGTGCTTGACTTGGGGCAATTCTGGGATGAGTGGCCCCATGAGAAGTTTCCTAGGGTGCGTATGAGTGAGGACATAAGTACGATGGAAAAAACTCGTCTTGGTAAAGTGAGAACAGTCGTCAAATCTTAGGGCGTTACACATAGTATGGTGTGAAAGATGAGAAAACAAAGGCACAGAGCGTGCCTTTGCGTTTATGCATTCGAAAAACAACTCAACGACGCGAGAGACAGACACTGGAGGGACAAGGAAGACCTTGGCTGCATTTTTCCTTGCAAACCGATCGAAAACCTGCTGCTGGAAGGGAAGAGCTGGTGCGGCCGAAGTGTAAGGTGAGGGCTAAGGTTTGAGTGTTTTTTAAAAAATAAAAAGGAGTGTATATTTGGGCCTAGGTTTTTAAAATAGTGAAGCATAGTGGGATTGGCCAAAAAATCTACTAACATAAGCCCATAAGGCCCAATAATACGTACGTAAAATATTTCGTTTTGATACGTTTTCAAAAATATTACCCAAACCATCAAAAGTCCTCATTTCGGCTAAAAATCGTCTACCGGTTTAAAATATGGTTCATCGTATAAAAATCTCTTAAAAGTGCTCATTTTTGAAATTTCATAATAAGTACATCATTTATTAAATAACTACAGATAATTATTTATAAAAAAAATTTCCTCAAGCTGCCTCGGTCTTCGTTCCTCGTTCGAGCATCGAATGCTGCTAAATGTCTTATTTTATGCCGTCAAGTAAACCATGTCATATAATCATAAAATCATGTCGTGATCATGCAATTAATGCATTAGAATAATAAATCGAACATTTTCATAAAACCTTAAATTTGTTGGAATGGAAAAATGATTAATATAGAGTTATAGACTAAAAACACGTGCAATATGCACATTCAAGTCTAGAACGAGTTCTCAAATCTTAAGTTCAATTGCAACAAATCACGCTCGACAAAAAAAATTCGTGTTTAATTTGTCTGTACAAATGGGTAAATTACAAAAAAATTTGTATAGACAGTATCACGTGAAACGAATTTATGACCCAACAGAATTTATGAAAAATAGCACTTTTAATAAAAATTATTAATCGAGTCGCCGACGCACAACACCGAATACGAGCAACCATCTATTGGTGGGGTGGATAACAATACAACAATAAGAGAATTCTCGCAAGAAATCGAAGGCGAATCAAAGAGCGTCTTCGCTTTTTATCATCTTTACTGGAATCTCAGATTTGGGGCTGAGTACAGAGAAGAAAGATGGGTGAGAGGAAAGTTCTCAACAAGTATTACCCCCCGGACTTCGATCCGGCAAAGATTCCGCGGCGGCGGCAGCTCAAAAATCAGCAGATGAAGGTCCGTATGATGTTGCCTATGAGCATTCGCTGCGGTACTTGCGGGAATTACATTTATAAAGGAACGAAATTTAACTCCCGCAAAGAAGATGTCATCGGAGAGGTACGAGATGTGCTGAGTTATCTATTTTGTTCTTATTTAGATTTATTGGTGGAGGGTAGTGATTGATGTTATGATCAAATTCCCGGATGTAGGGTCTTTTGCCAGTTCATGAATTTAGGGTTTTTTTAATTGATCGTTCATAATTCGATTTAAGCATGTGGCATTAGGGTTATTACCTGATGGAGTAAATTTGAAAATGTGATCAGGCGTCTTCTTTCAACATTTAAGCTCAACTTTCCTTTAATTACTCTAAACGCAAGCACATATGGCGAAATCTAAGCTGTTTTTGTGGTACTGTATGTTCAATAAGCCCGTGTAAGTCTATTGTGTTACTGCATATTTCATGTGGGTGTTTGTTTAGACTCAAGTTTATATTCCAGTCAATTGTTCTTTCAATGTTTTAATGAATTTTTATAAGTTTTTCTTCAGTTTCGAATTTGACTTACGTGCTATAACATCAGTAGTCCACCATCATACTAGTGCTGCCAAGTATTAGATTGACAGATGCTCCACGCTGTGAACTTTTTCATCCTGTTCTTTCTTGTTATTACATGGACGGAGTATGTCTTTTGTTAGTTGTGTAGGGTGAAAATGTTAAAAGGTGATATTGTTAAAAAGGAGCCATCAAAATTAATTACAAGAAAATGATATTCATTTAGAACTTTCAAAAGAAGTGATTTTTCTGCCTCTGCCATGCCATTGTATGGGTTATTCGCTTAGTATAGTGTCTTTGATGTTTGTTATTCATTATTGCATGTCTTATGGAATTTTGAATTAAGGATGTGAGCCCTCAATTTCTGTGTTTCAGACTCGTTCTAATATTTATTAAAGTATTTTTGTTGTATGTAGCTAGGAGTTGGTGTAAAGACCCGATAACAGTAGGGCTACTACTGTACTACTTTTGGCATAAAGACTAGAATCGCCTCTTCTTTTGGATCTGTAGTTACCTATCCCCCTTTATTCAATTCAGCTAGGTGTTGTTTGTCACTAAATATTGCAGTTTTAACAACACTCTCCCTGACTTGGTTGTATCTATTCATATGCAGACCTACCTGGGAATCCAAATTTTTAGGTTCTATTTTAAATGCACGAAATGCTCAGCTGAAATAACGTACAAGACCGATCCACAGAACTCTGATTATGTTGTTGAATCAGGGGCGACAAGAAATTTTGAACCTTGGCGAGCTGAAGATGAGGTACTCTATTCTTCTTACGTACTTCATACTCGTGTAATTTTCTTATGTTTTATATTTTGAGATTGAGGCTGTATTCCTGTTAGAATTGTAGCGAGTTCAACCATATGTTTTACCATGTGATGTGTGTGTATTGTTGCAGTTATGATCTAAAGTACATTATCTTTATATGCAGGCTACGGATGAAGCAACCAAAAAAAGGAATGCTGAAGAGATGGGAGATGCTATGAAATCATTGGAGAATAGAACTTTGGACTCCAAAAGGGAAATGGATATTCTTGCTGCTTTGGATGAAATGAAATCTATGAAGGTATATAATGATTCAAGTGAGATACTTTTGATATTTTGTTTATCATCAGTTATCAGTAGTCCTCTTCTAGTTTCAGAACCATAGATTAAAAACCACGAAAGACACACTCTTAGACACAGCCCCTGGATGGGTTGCATGCCTAAAACAAGAATCTAAAGGATAAGGAAGTATCATTAATTTCTTCATGCTCGTTCCGTACATAGTTGTTAAAGGCGCGGCTTGCCTCACCTGGGTGCTGGAGTCAACCAGGTGCAGGCCGCACTAGGTTCAAAACCCTTGGAGCGTAAGTCATGCCTTAAGCACGAACCCTTGGAGCGTAAGTCATGCCTTAAGCACGAAAAGCACACTTCTTGTGTTTATGTTAAAAAAGGGAAAACAGAGGCTCGCATCTTGTTAAAAATCATGGCCTAGCAAGATTTTGACTTTTTGTATGCTGAACAGAGTCACGAACTTCTTCCTTCCTGAACTCATGTTGCTAGTTCGTTGCACATGATTTGTAAAAGTAAAACAAGCCTTAAATGCTTAAAATACTAAATTCTCGATTCCAAAATCACTCTGAATGTTCCTCTTCTACTTTCTAGTGCGTCTAATGATGAAGAAGGGTCTGGTGATTCAAATGATTGATGTTTTTTGTTTAATTATACTAGGTATTTATTGAAGAAATTTGATTCAATTATCATTTATTAGTCTGTTGAGTATAAATTTGTTTCTATGTAATAAAAATTATCTCATATATGTTCATCATAAAATATCATCCTTGGTGTGTCTTATTTCGATAAAATGTGCTCGTAGCCTTGCGCATTTTGTTACTGGACAGATTACCCTTTATGTTTCTTGCTCCTTAAGTAACCATGGTTCAAATTCGATGCACCTCTGAGCAAATTCAGGTCATCTCCTTCATGATTTCTTCTTTAGCTAGATGAATATAAGACCTATGGGATAATTGTTCAGAAGTAAATTTTGTGCTATAACTCTTCCTATTGGGTAGAGTGGATCCCATGATCCTGAACATTTCTTACTTGGGATCTGAAATCCCAAGTTTGTCTACGAAGATTGGATCAAATCTCAAGTTTGTCTATTTAGAGTGGATCTGATTGTATTTGTGTTTACAATTAATCTAATTTATGTGATATTAATTGATAAAGCTTTATAGGGTTTCTTAACAAGATCATTTGCATTAAAACCCATGGTTATGTATCGAAATCAAGTGAAATCACATGGTGTATGGAAGAGTGAAAAAGTTGAAATAAGATACCTTTGTATCTTAATGCAGACATTTAATTCATTTAGAGCTATCACAGTGGGTTCCACTTTTTGGGGAAGATGAGTCGAAGCAATGACAAGAATTTCAATTGGAATTTCTTTCAAAGAGATGGTTCACTAGTAGAATGAGGGACAATTAATTTGACTCATCTAAGTTTATAGTTAAAGCTTTGAATCCTGTTTAATTGTCTGTTTTTTTTAGAATAATCCAAAAAAAACAAGAGTATAGTGTTCCTCTCATGCACTATTGCTTTATTCGCTGAATACAAATGGGCAGAGGTCCACTGAAAATTTCCCACATCACTGACATTTTATAAAAATTTGAAAATTATTCTCCGTTGTGATCCGTCTCCCTGAAGGCTCGAGGCTCTTTATAGGTAGAGATTGTCAGCTAGCTTGTGAGAGGCAATGCAATAGTAAATAATTTTTGCTTCTATATTAGTGAATATATAATTTTTTCTTTCGTTGTCCGAATTTTGTGAGATTTATATTTGAGGTTCTAGAATACTATGTTTTACTTCTACTTACTTTGATAATTCTCATGCCTTACCTTACTCTAGTGCTTCTGAAAACCGTTGGGCCTTACTATATGCAGTGTATTATTAATATGAGTTACACGTACCCAATTCTGATTTTTTTACGTTCCTCTTCTGTTTTCTTGTTCCCTTTGCAGTCAAGACATGCAACTGTTAGTGTAGATGCAATGCTTGAAGCTCTTCAACGTTCCAATGAGAAAAAGGTAATTGTCAATAGCTATTTTAGTTTTAAATATCTTGGATGCATTGAATAATGCAATTTAAGTAAGCTACTACTAATCATAACTAAAGAATGCAAATCAAGAATATTGGTTTTGAGTAGTAGAACACAAATCTTATATATTATGGAATTTCAAATTTGGATTTCATTTCTACAGTTTCTTTTGGCCAAAAAACTCCAAAATTTGTAGATCTTTCTGTATTCATCTTTCTTTCTCTTTAGTTCATGAGACACTTTATTCAACCACAAAATATATTCATATTATATTGTTTGTTTGATAGGAAAGGATATTGGAAGAGGAGGATGAAGCTCTTATAAAATCAGTATTTAAGGTGAGAACGTGTGGCCAATTTCTTCGTCTGGTTTGCTCACACTTTTAAAGGCGGACACATGGGCTGCACATGAGAGTTGCCTCATGTGCACTTCAGCAAAAGGCACGCCACAGGTCGTACACCATGGCCGTGATGTTGCCCTCTTCGTCGAAAGATGAAAATTTCATGGCTCAATTGATTGAATTCAATTTTTTAAAAAAGAAACCCGCGGCCAATTGGGCCCAATAATCTAAGCCTGAAGTTTTGCCACAGTTTTATAATTGCAGCATCATCTCGTCTTCCTTATTTTCACTACGCATAGATATTTGGATAAATACATGACAGCAGCCTTTTTTTCCCACTCTCGTTTCTTTACCATAAATTAATTCCAGCAACATGTTAAATTCCAAGATCACCCCAACTCTTTCTAATGAACTTTTGGGCTGCATTATTATTTAATATTTTGTGAAATTTATCTTTGTTGCATGCATATATAAAATTTATTATTTTAGTATAATTCATTTTATATATGCATATTTAAAAAATTGCTGACTTGTGCGCCTTAGTTCAATAAGGTGCGCTCTCTGCCTTGCGCTTTAAATAACTGTGAGTTTGTTTTTTCTTTGTTTCGTTCCTTTTCTTCCCAATATGTGTGTTTTGCAGTTTTTTGATATGACTTTCCATCTTCCATCGTTGACTTAGGGACAAAGAGAGGCTTCTATCATACGAAGAATTGATGATGAAGATATCAGTGATGACAATGAGGATTTAACATTGTTTTCCTCTGATAATGGGGAAACCTCCACAGGCTTCTTGAAGGTAAAAGTTTCTTTTTGGCTATTTGGTTGAGTTTTGTCTTTCTTGAGGCCTTTTTAGAAACTTTACTGTTCAATCCTTAAATTTATATCCTACATATTTCATTTATTTTCCAGGAAACAAATAACTTGTAGGACTATATTTTGCATCCTTTATCCTTATTGCTTGCTGGGATTGTCCCCTTAAGACATGTTTCACTCTATATGATTAAAATGTTACCCTCGCATATGCATTTATAGTGTTCTGACGTGAGAGGGGCTTCTGAAGCAACTAGGATCCTTAATCTGTCATCTTCTCTTTGATCTTTAAATATTCTTTTGACAATAGTCTTGTGATAGAATTACAGTGTTTCAAACTGTCATAATTTGTTTCCTGCTAGTCAGAGGACTTCTTTGAAATCATTATAAATAAGCACAACATGTATTTATCCTGAGACCTTAATTAGTACAAGCCTGTTTTTGTTGAATTTTTGATACTGACCTTGTTACTCTTATTGATGCAGAGGAGAAAACAATCCCAAGAACAACGTTCTAATCCAACTCCAACCGATTCTTTGATGACAGCCGGTGCTTTTGAGAA
Source organism: Primulina tabacum (assembly GCF_025594145.1). Lineage (NCBI taxonomy): Eukaryota > Viridiplantae > Streptophyta > Magnoliopsida > Lamiales > Gesneriaceae > Primulina > Primulina tabacum. The sequence goes on along the minus strand of NC_134553.1, from coordinate 38,439,483 downwards.
CTCCAATAACAAAGGTGTGTACAATTCTAGTGTCTTTGAAAATACCGAATTTTTATTTGCTTTTTCTTTATTTTTTTCTTGGTGTTGGTTGGGGGAGTTCTGAGATAAGTATTTACATTTTCTCCAATTGCCGTCACTTGTACTACAGGTTTTGGGCGCTTCGCTGTTCGAATTAAGTTCAAATCAATTTAGTCAACACACTAGAAAATGATTTGCCAATGTCTTTGCCTTTGACCTTTATACTCTACCATTTTGCATTTATGCCCGGGTGCTAGGCTAACCATTTTTCTTCTTAATTGTTTTGGTAGCTTATAAGTTCTCTTATTCAAATTTCTCTTATATTCTTAAAAGATTAAATATAGGTTTATATTTTGGTATGTTCTAAAGCATTTTTCTTTTCCTCCCCCCCTCCCTGTATTTCCTTTTTCCAAGTGTATTTTACATGTTTTTGATTTGACTGCAAAAAATGATCACAAATATGAGTATGTTTAGCTAGAACTCATCGGTACAATTGCTAAATTGTGAGTTGGAGTGTTTATATGTTGTCTGGTATGTGATTCTTTGGTATTTGATCAGTTTGTGTTCACGTGAATAAAGATCGTCTTTTGATCATTTCCTCGTGAAATTTACGGAAGAAAGTGTTACGTACCGACACACTTCTTAAGATTTCCATGTTGTAACTGTTGACAGATAAGGGTGACGGTAAATCTGTTTTCAAATCTTCTTCCATTAGAGTTGCTATCGTCAAGAAAACAGTGGCAGACTCCAAGCCTATGAAGGAAGACGATGCAGTGACAAACGGTGGATTACATTCGCTAGGCCAGCTATATGGAAGTGATGAAGATGATGACGATGGACAATAAGAATAGTTTGCACGTTCTTGTATTTGATTTCATTGGCATTTCTTTGGATCAAGCTGTGGCATTACTGTATCCAACAGTTAAGAGCATGTCTGGTTATCTTTTCGTGTTTTTTGAGTTTGTGTTTCCCCTTTTTTTAAAGAAGAAAAGGTTTCCAGCTAACCATTTATTGGTTTTGCTTTTCCTGGGAGGTGGATGGAAGCTAGAGTAAGCATATAGGGGCAAGTATTGAAAAACAAATACTTTTTTATTTCTTCATTTTTGTTGGATAATATATCCAAACATGTTCTGAGGTCTACACTTGAGTAAACAAATATTTAGGATTTTAAAAATCTGCACCTCCATTCCCCTTGTTTTACCTTCTGTTTTTTATCTTTATTTTTCTGCTCTTTTCACTGTCAGTAACAAACTTGACGTCAGACTTTCCAAAAAATATTTAAAAAAAAAAACGAATTCATCTTTTATTTTACCTACATCCAAATTTTAAAATAATTTTGATTCTTCTATAGAATTTGTCTTTAGAAGTAATTCAATATTGACTCGTATTTTAAAACAACCAGACTCATATATGTTTCAATTTGTCTTGGAAAAAAAAAACCCAAATCGTAAAAACTGAATCATGTTATGAATAATCAAATATAATCGAAGTACAACAGTCCGATATTGGATTAGGCGTTTATTGGCTTTAATTCAAAAAATTGAACCTTTTGAATGAAAAACGAATCGAACCATCTCGATGAACACTCCTATGTCACACCGTATTATGGTGTCATTGCCTTATTTTGTTTGTTACCGGTAAAATTAACCCGTGGAGTACTGGACTCCTGCAGTAAAACTCTGATGCAAGTTCTCCAATTGTCTTCAATAGAGAATATTTCAAGACAGTCAACAGTTTATTCACCTATTGTCTAGGTCCAATCGCTGCTGTCGCTGTTTCTATTCTAATAGAATTATTTGCACGATAAACTTGAAAATTAATTAACGATCAGCCTTATATGGGATGGTGTTAATGAATAAAACTATTGATTATATCATCTTCCATGACTTACAATAATTTCAACGAAATGATGCTACAAAATAATTAGCAGGCAAGGAGATGATATGAATTAATGATCACAAAATGCTTTTGGGGTCTCGAAACTTTGAAGCAAATAAGGGAAATTTTATTCGAAATGATCAAGAACTTGATGTGCAAGACCAAGTTAGAGGAAGGAAAGCAATGCAGAATCATCGGAAAAACAGCAAACAAAACACCACAGACACCTTACCATCTTTATTACAATCATCGGCAAACATGCAATCCGTAAACTTTGGAGAAATCGACAGATAATTTAACTTGAAGCCGCAGGGGTAGGTGCTGGTGCTGGTGCTGGTGCTGGTGTTGGATTCTCAATAATCTTGATACCACCAATGGTCACACCTTCTCCCTGATGCCTCGGCACCAATGTGACCAACACGTCTTCATCATCTGCCACATCCATATCATTGTACAGATCCGTCAGCTTCAATCGAATCGAAGTTGTTGCCGTTTGGTTCTTTGTCTTGTGTGGAATCTGAGCATATGTTCCAGCATATGCGGCCTTGTCTAGTTCCTGAACATTGTCGTCCTCGTCGTTGATAAACACGTCGAATTTCAAGAACTTGGTAGTGTCCACAGTTATGTTTTCTATCACCAGAACCTCATCGGCCTTTCCTTTCTTTGTTTTCGGAATTAGGACTCGGACAATTTTGTCAAGTTTGAGAGGGAAAACTGTATCTGCTTTTGCGGCTGATGTGCCAGCTCTGGTGACCTTAGCAGTGGCAGTTTGAGGTGGGGGCCTGTAGTCGAGCCAGGGAAGGTCGATTCTTTCGTATTCGTATCCCATATCTATGTTGCTCAAACAGTCCTTTACCGTCACCCTCACGAGCTGAGAATTTTCGTCGTAGAATAAAAATTGGGCATTGAGAAAATCAGGGTCTGTTATTTTCTTGTCCGGCACATTGGCACTGGGGAGATAATACTGCCATAAAGTCCACATTCGATCGACATTTCCATGGTGGACGTAAAACAACGGATCTCGGCCCGCCGAGTAGAAATTACCCAAGTCCTCACCACTGGGCTCTCTAGGGTCTCCAACCCAGGCGTGCACGGCTGTGTGGGAGCCCCGCTCGGAAGCTCCAGGCCCGGGGTTGACAGGGGTTCCTTGGCGATAAGGCTGTCCCATGAAATCAGTCGCGCTCGAGTTGCCTCGAATCATCTCAGAATACATAATGGTGAGGTTATTAGACACAACTTGAAGAGGATCTTTGTTTCCGGTCATGCCAAGATCCACCACAGCCGGTGGGAGGTTTGCTTGGTTGCGCTTTTCGTCGTAGAGAGCTGCTTTTGGATCGTTGAACATGGCCGGAATGGCCATCCCTTTCGGGTTATCCCAGTTCCAAAATGGCAACGCGAAAGTGGGGTCATTAATCAGTTTCCCCAAGATTCTCTCGTAGAAATACAGGTACCATCTATGGAAAGGGAAGAAAAGCCAAGAATTATGAACTTGAAGATCCAGAGTTCCCTGCCCAGGTTGATCGTAGGCGCCATTGCAGTAAGCGCAGTGGATGTTAGCTTGCTGCATGAAGCTACGCGGGTCTTCTTTCGGAAGACGTTTCATCCGATCAATGGCTAAATTGTACTTGAATATGTATTCAGACGAGACTTTATGTGCGGCAGGCCTCATCTTCATTTTCAAGACTGGAGGGATCTTATAATCGATGATACTTTGTACAACCGGGGGACAACAGTTTGTATCAAGCTGTTTGCCGGTGTTCAAGTTCGTAGCAACACCGCATTTATCGAGCTCCGGTGCTTGTATGGGACTCGCAGAGCTGCCTGGAGCCGAAATCAGGTTGGCGGCACTGTAAAGACCACTCAAACCGAGAAGCATGTTCCTCCTGTCGACTTTCCCTTGGGAAGTCTCAGTGTCTTCGGAGGAGTGCTTTTGGTTATGGCCATTGTTAGTGCAAGAAACTTGCAGGCGTCGGGTGCGCCTTGCGGAGGCGATGAAATGGGATTGCTTAAGAAAGAGAGGGCGGGAGGTGGCGGAGGGATTGGTGGTGGTGGAGGTGGCGGCGCATGGTAGGTGAATTGAAGCCATATTTGTGTTTGGTTTGGAAACGAATTCAGCATATATGCTTATTTATAATCGTGTAGGTTAATTGGATGTCCGAGGATTAGATTAGATTACTATGAGCTAATTTTTTTAAAAATATTTAAACACAGTTAGCAAATTCTTTCAAACCTCTACGTGTCTTGTACAATAAACTATTTATTTAAAAAAAAAATTGAAGTTCATATATATTCGAAAATACTTTTAATCATTTTCCACGGATGTGTGTATTTGACATTGGATACACCGACGTTAGCAATTTTTGATATTACGTCATTATTTCGACATCATATTAACATTTTGATGAAAAATAAATAAAATAAAAAAATACAAATTATTCAACTAAAATCATGAATTAATTTATTTTAACATCAAAAACTGTAAAAAAAAAAAAAAAAAAAATTTACTGGTCCTTGTGTTACAAGATTGAGGTAAACCACAAAATTCACGCGATTGATAGAGAGCTATGTTACTATCCAATCAAGTATAATTTATCTATCTCACGTTTTTTTGTATGATATTTTATTGTCTATTTAATTTGAGACTTAAACTCCTCCATTACCCTCATCGATCAAAAGGAAAAAGTTGATGTGGTGTGAAAAATCGATTGCCGTAGAATTAGGATTAAATGGAAAGTTAGTCTAAAGGTCTAAGAAGTGTTTGAACATGAGGAAATTATTGGATTTGAAAAATATGTGCTCTCTATTATTGAAAGTGGAAAGAATGGGGTATGACTCAATTAATGGCATAGGTGGACAAAAAACAAAAAACAATATAATTTTTAAAAAGTTTTTAGTTTTGCTATAATATATAATAATTTTCACACAAAAATTTACAAAAAAAAAATGAAAATTTAATATGTATGCATATGTATCGTGTGTCAAATGACACTAGTATTAATTATTATTTAACTAGTGATTCGTGAAATATATGATATGTGCATTTTCTAAAAACAGAGTATACAGTAGTTTCTTAAAAAAAATTAAAATGAAAGTTATAGACTTTTGAAATTGAAATGATAGCATAAAAATACTCTGATAAAAAGAAATGTGGAATGTCGAGTGAGGTGACTAAACGGTATTTTTGTAATATCACAAAATCTCCACCAACATAAAAAATTATAGTTGCTTTGGTTTAGCTTCCATCAATAGCATATATATATATTAAAATATATATTATTATCAATAAAAAACCATGCATAAAATTGCAACAATATTTAGTGACATCTATGACGTTGCATCATGCTTTTGAATTATCAGGAGCCCTTGCATTCCAATTTATGTTATATATACGCTATATTTTATAAATGAAATTTGTTGGATTAATTAAGTTTTTTAATTAACAAGGAAACTGATTTAAAAGAAATTTACAGAGTGAGTCAAACTGAATTCATGAGAAAAACTGATCATTCATGCGTAAAAACTGATATTCAGATCCCAAGTGCCGTCAAAGCACAACTGATGAAATTTAACTGATAAAAGGTCATTGACAAAATATTATTGATAAATCTGCATTACATAATCAATCAGACAGCTCAATGGACATTCTTTAAAGATTTCCAGAACATTTTCGGAAGAGCACAAGCGAGATGATAACAGATAAGATCTTCATAACAGCTTTACTTGTCCGTTAAAATGCTAGAGTTAATGCGCCCACCAAAGTCCATGCGTACTACCAGGAGTGTACGTTTTTTCAGAAAAGACGATGACACAATAATTTCTGTATTTGAAAACGACTATCTTATTCAAAATACCAACTGTTGGAATCGAAACCTATAAATAAATAAGGTGGATGGACTTTCAAGAACTCCACAATTTTTTGAATCATCAAGTATCATAAAGTTCGTAGGAGCCTAACTGATCGAGAAATTTTTTGATCACGCCTATTTTTATTCTATCTGATCATTTAAAGATCATTTTGTGCTAGTATTTTCTTGAAAAATATGTGTAATTAACAGTAAGAGTCTTACTGGTCATTTTGCTTGTTTGTGAGTTTATTAAGAATTTCAATCAGGCAGTGGTAACTCCTGCAGAAATAAGTAGTTACAATTTTTGTAATTATCGAAGCCCTTAAGTGAAAATCATTCTTGAGCCGAAAAAGGATAACATAGGATTTATTCAAGTTTCCGAACATCCAAAAACATATATGTGCATTTACATTCTCAATTACTGTTAGATTCTTTAGTTTTGGTGATGAAGAAAAATAAATTATGGTATTAGATCAAGCTGTCTTTGCAATGTATTACAGATACTCGACCGACCACTAAAGATTCTGAAGAAATCATTCAACCGGTCTTAAGATGCAACTATCATCAGCAGCGTGCATGATCTACTCAACCGCTCAAGCATACAAATCTATGTCATAAGGAATACTCTGCCGTTCACCTTATTGAAGTACACTTATAAATGATTAAGTAAGATATTTTCAGATAAAGCCACATGTCTTACAAAGATCTCACCTACTTTATCAAAAAAATTGGTAGACTGATTATACATGACAAACAAGATGTCAGAACATCATATTGTTCCCCTAAAATAATATAACGCAAAGCTAGTTTCTTTTTGCTGTTAGTTGTCCTTTCACATTTGGAAAATGTCAAATTGCTCATGAATTAAAGTGTACGAAAAACAATGAAAAGACAGTGACAACAGTACTATTGCATTAATGCTCAATTATTGAGCTACGCTCGAATGTTGAACGGGAAGATGCAAAAAGTACTATAAATAGAGAATGCCAAGAAGAACTAAAGTGCTTAAATAATGAGATTTTACACGCTGACAAAAAATATCTAATCTTGCAATTTTTAAGATATTTCTGAGCAATTTTCACTCTCATCAACTACTGCTCAACATACCTCATTCCCAAAAAATTTATCATATCATCAATGGTTCCTGTCCAAACTACTCAACCGTTTCTATCTAAAACATTCGGAGTGTTGAACGACAATTTGAATATGAGGATTCATTATATTGTTACATTAGTGTTATATTGGTTATTTGACTGTGTATCTCAACCGGTTGTCAAAATTGAAGTAGGAGTTTCGACTTAGGCAGATGATAAGTCATAAGGTTGAAGAAGGATTGTTACAAAGTGTTGTAAAACCAATGTCTTCTTGTAAAATTCTTCCTAAGTAAAAGAAGGGGTAACGTAGGTGCTTGAGTCAAACATCTATAAATCCTTGTGTTATTTTCTTTAAAGCACTTACTTATTTTTTTTATTTACCATATTTGAGTGTATAATCCTCATAAGAAACATTAGAACTTTTCTGTACTATTTTTGGTCCGACCGTTTCTTTAAACTACAAAAAATTAGGTTTTGTATAGTTAACCCTATCAAGACCGATCACATTATTTGACAGTGTTTTAGAGAAAATTTTAAATTGTTTATCCACTACTCCCTCTAAACATGTCATCAAATCTAACAAGTGGTATTAAAGCAGGTTCTTCTAGACCTCTGATATACATATACTTAAATGGCATCTTTCAACAATATTTCAATATTCTATAATGAAGATTATGACGATTGAAATATTCTTATGCAAGGACATATATTTTCACAGTATGATGGCATGTGGTATGTCATAATTGATGATCCATTCAAGATCTTGAAGGCAAACATATACATAGTAGTATCTGAGGATGTTCCACTGATGATGGAGAAGCATCGGTCCAACTGGAGCACCGAGGACAAAAAGAATGTGAACCTAGAAAACATGGCCAAGATATACTTTATAAAACTTTAAATAAAAATATAATTAGTGAAATTAAAACTTTTTCTACAGTGATAGGATCGGTTAAAGGTGGAAAAGTATTTAGAAGGGGGGTTGAATAAACACTTATGGTTTTCAAAACCTTTTCGATTGATGAGTTAGTTTAGTGATAAACTGATACTCGAAATCTTGTAAGTCAATATAAATTAGTTAACAAATAGTGTGCGGAAACAAACTGACTGATAGATAGAATATAAACTGAAATACGAGGACACAAGATTTTATGGATGTTCGGAGATTTCAAACACTCCTACATCACCCCTTTTATCTCAAGGATAGGATATATACTAAAAGGCTTTGATCGATACAAACGGTTGTGCAGACCCATTTCAGTTTGAGACTTAACAAAGTCAAACTGAAACTCTTAGATACAAACTTGTTTACAGTACTCAATAGAACTGAAATAATCTAACATAACTGATCTCTTCAAGATCGAGTATTACAGTTTGTGTTGAAAGCTCGAAGTATAGCCTGAAAGTTATGAATGTATACAATATGCGTGAGCTTTGAAGTTTGCAAGGATTTCGGCAGAGTAACTGAATCGATAGTTGTTCAAAGTTCAAGGATTCAAAAGTTTCAAGAGTTCTTCTTCACCTGCTCTTCTCTGCTATATTTATAGGCTTCCCTCCAATGGTAATATTAAATACAATTTGAATCTTTCTATCCGTTTCTTTCCACGTCAACATTCGTTTGATAGTCGTACACTGCAGCTTTTCAGAAATGCTGCTATCCCACTACTTGTTGCAGTCATCTTTCGTCGGTTGAATGTCTTATTCCTTAACTGATGACATGTACATCTGAGAGATCAGCTGATTGATTGTATTGATATGCTCACAACTGTTTGTAGTAACTGATCAGTTCCAACTGATCAGTCAGTTGTCTGCGTAGTTCAGTTATCTTTGAGAATCTGCGTATTATCCTTCAATTACTGGCAACTGATAGTTTGCATATTTTGGGTCAATTTCTATCATTCTTCTAGATCAGTTAGACGCTCAGTTTGTCAAACAACCGAAATTCAGTTTCCAACAATTTCCCCCTTTAGGTGTTTGAGAAAACTTAGAAAGTAAGAACTGAAACTGATCAACTGAACTCATTGTAGATAAAATAACTTTTTTAATGTACAGATTCGTACAAAGAATAAAAGAATAAAGAATCTTTTAACTGAATCATCTTCAAAAAAATCTGCTAAAAATAGTCTTCTATTTCTTCTTGATCAACTTTGAAGATTTCTCTGGCTGATCTTTTCATTCTTCTTGTTCTTCCCCCTTTTTGTCAAACTCATCAACCTTTTTGGATAAGATCCGCACATCTGAGGAGAGGTTTGAAACTGCATTCATCAGGATATCTTGCAGTAAATCCATTCTCTTGAAGACAGTGCTTTCCAGAAAATCAAGACGTCTTGTAACCAAGCACTACAAGAAATTTCACAAAAAACCACACTCAGAAACCGTTGTCTTTTTCCTTTTAAAAACCGTTGTCTTTTATTGTCAACGACAACGGTTTAGCAAACCGTTTTCTATGGGCATACTTTTTGGTTACTAAGACAACAGTTTTTAAAACGTTGTCTTTGTGCTGGTTTTTTATTTAGCTAAGACAACAGTTTTTTTTTAAAATGTTGTCTTTTATGGGTTACGACAACAGTTTTTATACCGTTGTCTATGATCGCGTTTTTATGTAGCTAAGACAACGGTTTTTAATAAAACCGTTTTATGTCTCTCTTCTTTCAACAACACACCTACGACAACGGTTTTAATAAAACCGTCGTTAAATTTAGCGACAGTTTTGCTTAAACAAAATCCGTCACTAATAGCGACTGTTTTACAAAACTCCATCGCAATTTGTCTATAAATATCCGCATTTTCGGTCCATTTTTCTCCACACCTCTTTACAACACTTACAATTTTTCTCTCTTATACGATTTTAGTAGTTTTTTCGCTTCAGTTTTTTGGTAAAATTTTAAGTATTATTTAAGATCATGAATATTGTTAGCATTGTCATATTGTGATTTTTTTATTTATTAAATTATAAAAGTATTTTTTTTATTCTCCTGAAAATATTAGCGACAGATTAAGTTTGTATACCGTGACTAAATTAGCGACGGATTTTAGAACTATCGCTAATTTTAGCGATTGTCGCTAATTAGCGACGGCTTGAAAAACTGTCGCTAATTTTAGCGGCGGCATACAAACCGTTGCTAATTAGCGACGGTTTTCAAAAATCCATCGCAAATAAAACCTACGACAACGGTGAATAACTGTTGTCTTCGAGCGCACTTTTTAACCACAGGGCCTTTAACAACGGTTTTACAAGACATACGACAAAGGTTTTTTCACTATCGTCTTTAGACGTCTACGACAACTGTTTTTAATCGTTGTCTTTGAGCGCACTCTTTAACCACATGGCCTTTAACAATGGTTTTACAAGACCTACGACAACGGTTTTTAGCCATTTTTTTGTAGTGAAGGCTTGAGTTTGGAAATGAGCTTCAGCTGACACTCTGTCTTTTTGAAGTTCTTCCATTTGGAAAAATAATAAAGTTACGTCCTTTTGGATTTGCTGCAGTCTTCCCATGGTATTTTCTCTTATAGAGTCGAACCTCATAGTATGCCAAAATTGGGTTGACTTGATATCAGAAATGGAAGTCATGACACCGACGAGGTTGGTCTGAATAGCCTGATTTTTTTCAAATAAAGATTCAGTTTATAATGTTCTGTCAGGAGACATGGCTCTAGAAGTTTCTGGTTCTTGCTCCATGTTTTCTTGATTGAAGATCACCAGGGCCCATTCAGTTGTTTCGGTTACAGGATTGACCATTTCTGAGGTATCTTCTGGTATAGTTTACTATTGAAATTGTGGAGAAGAAGAAGAATTTGGAAATGCAGTATATTTTGAAGGCTCTTCAGGTGGTTGATCAGCTGAAATAGTAGCTGTTATATGATCTGGTTGCTCAGCTGATTCTTCAGTTGGTTGAACAACTGAAACTATGGAGGGTTGTACAGCTGGCACCTCTAATGTTTGTTCAGTCATGGCAGATGACTGAAATGCTTCTTCAGTTCTTGTAAAAACTGTCTGTTCAGTTGTGGCGGTCAACTGAACTGGCTCTTCAGTTGGTTGAAACGTAGCTTGTGAAGCTGGCTCGTCAATTGCGAATAATTCTTCAATTGCTTCTGTAGTAGTCAGCGGCAACTGATTTACTAACTTCATCAATGTTTGCAAATGATAATTCAGCATCAGTGTAAAGTTGAGATCCTGCAGTTGAGGAATGAGGAGCATCAGTTGACGGTTGTGCATCCTTTGAAGAAAGAGTAGTTACTTGCTCTGCAGATTCAACAACTGGTTCCTCGGATGGCTTTTCCAGTTGAACTGATTGTTCAGCTTCCTCGTTTGATGAAAGATCTTGGGAATCTTCTGGAATGATCAGTTCTTGATCTAGTTCCCAATGCTTAATTTCCATCTATAGAGATAAAAGATCTGTGTCCAGCTGGTCATAAACTGCTTTGTCATTAAAGGCAGTTGAACTGGTGGGATCAAAGTTTTGGCGTCCCTAAACAACCATTTGTTTTAGCTTCTTTGGCCGTACTTGATCAAAAAAATATTTCTTCCTCTGCAATGCTTGAGCCACTGAAGCTGCTTTGACCATTTTTAGAACAATGGTTTCCAGGGCAATAAACTTCTACGAAACTGATTTCTTTTGCATTTGCCTAGGCAAACATGATAGTTATAAACTTTACCTATTCATCATAAGTTTTGAGCTTAGCCTCAGAAAATTCATTGACCTCTTTCCAGATGAGGTCAATATGGGTTTTAATGGTGTTTGTTGGTCTGGGCTCTTCTGTCATTTTTTATTTGCCCTTTGAGTCAGTCAGAACATGAGGAATACTCAGTTCTGACCTAGTTGTATCAATTTGTTCTCTGATCACTATCCCTTTAGGTCTGACAAATGGCAAAGAAATTGGGTTAGAGATAGTGATGAGTGTAGCTTTAACTCCAACAGATTTTTTCTTTTCACCAGATTCGGAGATAGTCTTCTTGAGAGGAGCAGCAGGTGAAGGTAATTGATCATCAGTTGAAGATCCAGCTGGTATTTCTCTCAGTGGAGTAGCCTTGATCGGCTGTTCAGTTCCAAATTGCATCAGCCTCTCAGTTGGGATGGTGCCCACAACGATTGTAGGTTTTGTCTTTTGAATTCTGGGCTTCTTGGCGATCTTGGGAGAAGGAGTCTTTTCAGACTCAGTTTCACTGTCAATCAGTTCACGTTTGATTGCCTTTTTTTGAAATGACATTTTGGCTTTCTTAACTGATTTGGGAGCCCCCTGCATCCCAATCTCCTTTTTCATCTTGACAAACTGCTCAGGAGAGATGTCCAGCTTGAGTTTCGGTAGCTGAACACTCTTGGCAATGAAGATTTTGAATTTGGATGACCTCTCAGATGAGTCACCCATTAAGCCCTTGCTCTTCAGCAGATAGCTGAGCTGCACAACAAAATCATTCGACTGTTTTGAAGACTGAAACATGTTCTTCAGAAGATTGAAGATGATATCTTTCCAGTTCAGTCTTTTTCCGGTCATGATGGCAGTCATGACTCCAAAATTTCTCCAACGTGAGGGCATCTAAAGATCCTGCTTTGGCTAGAAGCCCTTTGGCCACTATATCAGCCAGTAAATGTATTTCTGGCTTGAGTTCCTTCTTGGGATCGGAGACTTTGATTTTTCGACCATCGACAGACAGAAGAGTTTGCATCTTCTCAACATCAGAGGATTTTACCTCAGAAATATTTTCTAGCCCATCAGTTGGCAGTTGAAAGAGGTTGCTGAAGAAGTCTTCGTCGAGCATCAGCAACTGGTTGTTGATGGTGGAAGAGATGTTGCCGTCAGCTGAGATAAAACTGTTGGCGTAGAGATCCTGAATCTCTTTAGGATAGATTTCTTGGGAAGAAAGTCCCAGAAATGTCTTCAATCCAGCAACTTCTATTTTGATAAACACACTTTTGATAGCCTCAGTCCTGAACAGATAGGACCGAATCAAAATCAACAGCCATAGCGTTCAACATATATGTTGGAACTTGGTTTGCCACTACTGAAAGATTTATTATCTGCGAGAAAGAAAGCTCAGTATATTGATTTGCTCTGGAGATTGAAATGCGGGTAAATAAAGAGAAACTGAAATGAGGCGGGGATAAGTACGTTTGTATGTGACTGTTCAAATCTTTGGACACGTGTCAGTCCAAGATAAATTGAATAAAATTGTGTGTACATATGATAAAAGCGTGTGTAGAATTTAAATGGGCTACGTAGGGTCACGTTTTAAAACACTATTTATTGAAAGACGTACATTAAATGAATATTATTAGTCACATCACTTATTATGAAATATTTATCGATTTCTCAGTTAACTTATTGGAGAAGATCAGTTAGGTCAGCAACTGAGTGATCAGTTATATGCTGAATCATTTCAGTTAAAGACCAACTGACTATTGTCTTCTCAGTTAACCGTTTATATTCGATATTCCCCCAACTAATTCATCAGTTTCAGTTTTATTGTCTTTGGGATTAGTTTGCTTTGCTCTGTCCTTCTCAAAAGATAGGGCAAGCTTGTGATACTCATTCACCATGTCATGAAGTGTAGAAATGAGTCCATCTCGTGTGAAATTAGTTGAGCTAAAGTCAAATACATAGTTGACTGGTTGACTCCAGTTCTGTGTCATCAGCCATTAGACACTTGACTTCTTCATCATCATCACTAGAGCATCTCATGCTCTTAGATTCTGAATCATCACTGTCAGATTCAGCCCATTTTGACTTGCTTTTCTCAGCTAGAAGCACCTCATGATTCTTTCTGTAAGATTTCTTGTCATCTTTTGATCTTCTTTTGTGCTCATAGGATTTCTTTCCCTTTTCAATTGAGCCTCGACTGTCCTTCTTAGGCTTGGGACAGTCATCAATGAAATGATCAGTTTTGCCACAGTTGTAGCAAGCATTAGTTTCTTCTTTGGAGTGATTTTTCTGATATTGTCTTTGGAAATTCCCTTGATTTCTTCTCATTAATCTTCCAAAAGTTTTCACGAATAATGACATAGCGTCATTACTTAACTTATCAGCAGATTTGTCAACTGATCCAGTTGGTTCCAGTTCGACAACAGTTAAGACAGTTCTAGCTGCTGATGTAGAAGGTTCCCCTTCTTTGGTTTGCATCTCAAACTCGTAGGCTTTTAAGTCAGCAAATAAATCTTGAAGTTCGACTGTGTTCAGGTCCTTTGATTCTCGCATTGCCATGGTATTAACGTCCAATTACTTGGGAAGACCTCTGACAACTTTCAGTGCCACCTCTTTATTTGAATACACCATTCCGAGTGCATTCAGTTCGTTTACTATGCTGCTGAATCTATAGTCGTCATATTCATGCATGGATTCTCCACTCTTCATCTTGATATTGTCAAACTTTTGAACAACAACATATAGTTTGTTCTCTTTGGTTTGCTCATTGCCTTCTGACAGGATCGATTGGGGGATCATGGTTGAGCTAAAATAGCTCGGTTCTTGAAATATTGAACACCGATGAATTAAATCGAGTTCGGTTTTCAAACCAAGCTGAAGACACATGAAATAATCCTTCGTAGAAATCGATTAAACATTTTGTAAAACATTTAAAAAATATGCAAGTTGAATGAGTAAAAAATAATTTGGTTGAAGCATTTGATCAAACATTTGATATGCAATAATTTTGTATTTGAAAAACACATAAAATGCTTCAACAATGCATCCTTAAAACAATGGAATGATAAGTAAATGCAATAAACAAATAGAAAAGAATTTGTTTATGCATGTTCGGAGACTTCAAATGCTCCTACGTCACCCCTTCTTCCCTTTGAGAAGGATTCACTAGAAGACTTTGATTTATACTTGTACAAACCCATTCGGCTAGGACTTATGCTACTGCTTAACTGAACTCCTAGCACTCAAGATTGTAGGCAGCACCTCACAATCAACATATTGTTTAATGTCTCATATGCAAAGACTACATACACAAGTTTATTGTCTTTGTGCAAGACCCATTCAACTAATATTTGAAGTTCAACTCTCTTGTATATGTGTGAGTGATTGTGTGTGAGAAATGTATCCTTTACAGTGTACATCTCAAATGTATCCTCACACAAGGGACTTGTGCACTCAACTAGCTGATTTCTTCATGTTAACTGCCCATGCTTTGAATCCTCTTCAAAAGCTCTTGTTTGATCTTCAAGATGTTGTATTTATAAGCCCCAACAATTATATATACGTTAGATACAAGAATATAACCGTTTGGAAAGTTTCTGTATTGTTTCTGTGATTGCAACGGTCAAATTTGCCTTGCTGGACTTTTTCTCGACTGGTCAACTCTGGTCAACTAAACTGGTCGTTCAGTTCAACTGGTCAGTAGCTGGTTCAGTTCAGTTCTGTTGGTCAGCTGCTGGTTCGGTTCAGTTCAGCTGGTTCGGTTGGTCTGGTTAAGTTCAACTGTTTCATTTTCAGTTTCAGCTGGTCTGGTTCAGTTTTAGTTGGTCAGCAGCTGGTTCAGTTCAGTTCAGTTCAGTTCAGCTAGTGTGCTGAAATCATCTTAGCTGATTTCAGTTTGTGCAGAACCAGTAGATTCATCGTCATTTATCAGCATCGTAAGCTTCGATTCAGACTTTAACTTCTGAAGATAATTTGTAGATCATTGTCTTATCTTTCAAACGCATACCGAATCGCTTCATTTTGATAACCGAGTTGAGAGATATGACCAAAATACCGCAGCTGCTCAAACTCAACTGATTGTTGTTTTCGTGCGATTGGTTACGATCAGTTTGGCCTAGATAACATCCGATTTTGCCCAACTGACGTGAAATAAAACTTGTTCCAAATTGAATTTTCTGAACAATGTAAGCTGGAAGATTGTCATTTGGATCATCCAGTTGAGAGATATAATCAAAATATCAAAAGTTGCCAGAAATTCAATTTGTGCAAAATTCAGTTTCAGCTTGCTTCTTGTTTTAATAACTTCACACTTATAGTAAATATGTTAGAAACACAATAACAAGTTTTGTTAACATCAAAATCAAGATTGCAAATATGAAATGTTCCAACAAACTTCCCTTATTTTTATGATCACAAAACTTGGATAAACAATCGATTCAACTAACATATTTCTCCCCCTTTTTGTGTGAATCAAAGTCACATTTTCAAAATATTTTGAGCACAAAATTTTATCCCCCTCAATATTTAAAAATAATCTCTCTATTAAAATTATAATGAGTTCTCCCCCGATATTTTTGAAAATTTGAAAATTATAAAAGAAGAGGGATAATTAACCAATTTTCTCCATGACTCATTTCTTGCCGCAGCACATATGCTCTGCCTTCAACGAATAAACTGATTTTTCTAGAGCATAATTAGGCTAAAAATTTTATACCTCTGTAATCCTCTACGAGTCTAGTTTGCAACGCAAAAATCGGTTTGTCGTTTGGACACTCGAGAAAAGAGATATGTCATTTTTCCAACGATCGCTGCAAGCTGCACGAAAATTCAGTTTTGCATATATATATTTAAAAATCTGAAATTTTCGAATTTCAAACATCAAAATTAGTTTCAATTTTCTTTTAAGAACAACCCGCTCTGATACCAATTGACAGATATCTGATAATATTTCATCGAGAAGAAAGGGAGCAGATACCAGAAACCTCTGGAGCCATGTATCTTGGTATGTCAATGGATACTGAATCCTTGTTCGACGAAATCCAATCTGTTCAGAGCAATCTCGTCAGTATGATGAATGCCATTTTGAACATCCAATCAACCCAGCTTGCGCATACTTCGAAGCTCAACTCTTCTAATGAGTTCACTACGGGAAGACTACAACACATCCAAGAAAATGTGACTTCTCTATTTCTCCAGATGGAAGAAATCAAAAAGGACAAAGTGTCGACTGAAGCTCACTTCCAAACTCAAGCCTTAGTCAGAAGACGCTTTGATTTTCTGGAAAAGTCTGTCACTAAAAGGATAGATTTATTTCAAGATATTGTGATCAATGTTGTGTCAGACATCGCCTCGGATGTTCGTATGTTATCCAGAAAGGTTGATGCGTTTGACAAAAAGGTGGAAAAAACGAGAAGAAAAAGCTCAAAAATAAGAAGACAAAGGAAAAAGGAAAACATGAAGATCAACAGAAGAAATCAACTGATTTGAGTTAGAGGTTGAATATTATGGCAGATTTTTTTTCTTCTTGAAGATTATTTCATTATTTTATTTATTTGTACGAATCTGTACATTGGAAGAACTATTTATCTACAAAGAGTTCGGATTTTTTTTGTTCAGTTGCAGTTGATCAGTTCGTATATTCCAAGTTTTGTCAAACACCAAAAAAGAGGAAATTGTTGGAAACTAAATTTCGGTCATTTGACAAACCAAGTGCTTAAATCAATTGGACTAACTGATCAAGAAGTTTGAAAGTAACTGAACAAATACTCAAACTGGCAGTTGCTTATAACTGAAGATTAATGCGCAGATTTATAAAGGCAACTGAACCAGCTGAACTGAACTTACGCAGACAACTGACTGATCAGTTGGAAACTGATCAGTTGCTACATTCAGTTGTGAGATTATCAGCTATTGCTTATCAGCTGATCCTTCAGCTGTACACATCATCAGTTAACGAAAAGAACATTCAACCGACAACAGTACAAAGCAGACTGCAACAAAGAGTTGGGAACGCCGCAAACTGCAGTGTACGAATGTCAGAAAGATATTGACGTGGCAAACAACGACTATAAAGATTCAAATTACATTGATTATTACCGTTGAAGAGAAATCTATAAATAGCAGAGAAGGGCAATTGAAAAATATCCTAACAATTTCACCATTCTATCAATCTTGCTGTTACTCTGCTAAAATTCTCACTCATATGCAAAAGAATTAGAAGCTCACACTTATCAGATATATTTTTAGCATTCTAGGCTACTTTTCAAGCTCACTAGCACAAATTATCTTTTTGTAAATTCGATCTTAAAAGAGATCAGTTGTACTAAGTCCAGTTGAGTAGTGTGAAACATATTGTAAACTAAGAGTTTCAGTTTTGACATTGCTAAGTCCAAACTGAAGTGGGTTTGTACAAGTGTTTGCATCGGTCAAAGTCTTTTAGTGGATATCCTATCCTTGTGATAGAAGGGGTGACGTAGGAGTGATTGAAATCTCCGAACATCCATAAAATCTCGAGTGTTCTTATTTAGTTTTTATTCTATCTATCAGTCAGTTTATTTCCGAACTTTATTGTTAACTGATCGATATCGACTGACAAGATTTCGAGTTTCAGTTTTTCACTAAACTGACTCATCATTCGAAAAGTTTGTGAAAATCGTGAGTGTTTATTCAACCCTTCTTTCTAAACACTCTTTCACCAATTAAACGATCCTATCACCTTCGCAGAGCTGAATCAGCTTCTCCCAAATTTCCTTGGCAGTTTTGCACATTTTTATCTTGCTGAAAGGGACTTTATCCAGCGTTTTGTATAAGATGTCTTTAGCCACGTTGTCCAAGTTGGTTTTTCTCTTGTCTTCAGCTGTCCATTCATCTCGGGGTTTTTCAATACGATGTGGTGCCCCATCAGTTATGGCAACAGCTGTGTTTGCCTGAAATATCTTCATGGTTCCGTCTGTGATAATGTACCACATGTCATCGTCTTATGCAGCTAGATGAGCCTGCATTTTGATTTTCCAATCATCAAATTTTTCTCTGGAGAACATTAGAAATTTGTCGAATAAAGACATGTTGATCAGTTTGTATATAGAAATATTTATAAACAAGATTCAACTGCTGTGGTACCACTTGATAGGATCGGTTAAAAAGGTGGAAAAGTGTTTAGAAGGGGGGGGGGTTGAATAAACACTTACGATTTTCAAAATCTTTTGACTGATGAGTCAGTTTAGTGATAAACTGATACTCGGGAATCTTGTAAGTCAATATCAATCAGTTAACAAATAGTGTGCGGAAACAAACCGACTGATAGATAGAATATAAACTTAAATACGAGGACACAAGATTTTATAGATGTTCGGAGATTTCAAACATTCCTACGTCACCCCTTTTATCGCAAGGATATGATATACAATAAAATACTTTGATCGATACAAACGGTTGTACAAACACACTTCAGTTTTGGACTTAACAAAGCCAAACTGAAACTCTTAGTTACAAACTTGTTTACAGTACTCAATAGAACTGAAATAATCTAACACAACTGATCTCTTCAAGATCGAGTATTACAGTTTTTGTTAAAAGCTCGAATTATAACCTGAAAGCTATGAATGTATACAATATGCGTGAGCTTTGATGTTTGTAAGGATTTTAGCAGAGTAACTAAATCTATAGTTGTTCAGAGTTCAAGGATTCAAAAGTTTCAAGAGTTCTTCTTCAGTTCTCTTCTCTGCTATTTATATGCTTCCCTCCAACGGTAATATTTAATACAATTTGAACCTTTCTATCCGTTGCTTGCCACGTCAACATTCTTCTGACACTCGTACACTATAGCTTTTCTGAAACGCTGCTATCCCACTACTTGTTGCAGTCAGCTTTTGTCGGTTGAATATCTTATTCCTTAACTGATGACGTGTACAGCTGAGGGATCAGATGATTGATTGTAGTTGATAATCTCACAACTGTTTGTAGTAACTGATCAGTTCCAACTGATCAGTCAGTAGCCTGCGCAATTCAGTTGCTGATTCAATAGCCTTTGAGACTCTGTGTATTATCCTTCAGTTACTGGCAACCGATAGTTTGCATATTTTAGATCAATTTCTATCATTCTTATAGATCAGTTAGATGCTCAGTTTGTCAAACAACCAAAATTCAGTTTCCAACATACATCATATGAGATCTGGGAGAAGCCGACTCAACTCTGTGAGGGTAACGATCAGACAAGAGATAACATGCTGGCCTTGGCTATCCAGAAGTTCTATAATGCCAAGATGAAGTTTGGAGAAACTATCAATGAGTTTGATAATGGTTTAGAAATATCATTATGGAACTTACATCTCTCGGTAAGAATACTATAACCGTGAAATTGTTTTGAAGGTAATGAGAGCATTGCCCAGAGAGTGGGATTTAAAGAAAGTGGCGATGAGAGAATCCAATGATTTAAGCAAACTGGAGTTGCATGACTTGTATGCTGACCTAAAAGCAATTTCGAACTTAGGATTCGATGTGAAGAAGAGTCATCTACATCTCAACCAAAAAAAGCTCTGGTTGCGACTGTTTCTGCTCTTCCGATCGAAGAGAATTCAAGAAATAAATATGTTGAGAAACTGAGCAATGCGGTCGTGTCCTTATTCATTAAGAAGTTTAGTAAATGTATGCAAAATAATCAATATAAATTTACAAAACCGTATTATAAGAACACCTCGCGCCCGAGTGGTCAAATCTTACCGCCCGAGCGCCAAATGTCCAGAACCCACGGCGCTCGAGTGGTAAGAACCTACCGTCCGAGCGCGAGCCAACTGCGAGAAAATCCTTGTTTCCTTGATTAGAGTCCTAATTATTTTGACAACTAGATTTTGTCATCTTTTGAGTATGTAAACATTATTTTGGACAAACTTTGGAACACAATTCAGATTATCATTGATTTTATAGAGTTTTGAGTTTTCTCTCAACTTTTTCAAGGCTTTTTCTTTGTAATCAAAATCAAAATTATCAAAGTTTTAATTTTTGGAGTTTGTCGATCGCTCCTCATGCGGATTGTCAAAGACGAGTTCTTTGAAGGTTCGATTGAGTTTCGGTTGTGTTGGAACTTTTCATATTCGCAATCTTGATTTTGATGTTAACAAAACTTGTTATTTTGTTTCTAATAATTTACCTAAGTGCGCAGAAAGCTGAAACTGATCAGGCTCCGAATTGATCAGTTAAACGAGCCAAAACTGAAGCTATCGAGATGCAAACTGAAAACATCAACTGATCGACCAAACTGAATCAGCTCCACCGATATCTTAATGAACGGTTCAACTGATTGTCCAGCTTATAGGTGGTCCAGCAGAAGACCTTCAGAAGCCCGGCCAGCTGATGAAGAGTTCAACTGATAAAGAACCCATCTGATCAGTTCAACTGACGAGTCAACTGATTTCACCAGCCCAACTGAAGATCAGTTCAGATGACCAGTTAGGAACATAAGTTAGAAATCAATCAGTTGTAGATCAAGACTGCTTATCTAAGTGGATTCCAGCTACGCACAAAGATACAAAAGCATCTGTACGATTAAATGTATAATAATGGACATTGCAGAAAAGATTAAGGCCGAGAGATTCCTGAAGGCACGTCAGAAAAGTCAAGACACATATACCAAGGAACGCATTCAAGCTGCAACGATCACATGTGATGAGTATTGGAGTACGGTCTCAATTCCTCTATTTATATAAAGCTCAAGACCATCATTAGTAGAACGAGAAAAACAACAAGTATGTGAAGATACACAAAAAGGGCACGCATATTGCATGTCGGCTTACAAGAAGCAATCAGCCCAGAGGGAACACTTCATCATGTTATCAGCTTAGATTAGAAGAATATTTTCGTTAGTGCGTGAGAACCTTTTCGGGTAGTTTCGGTGATCAGTTCTCACATGCACACACACAAACACTCAAATACAGTCTTGAACAAAGACAAAAAACTTGTGTATGTAGTCTTTGACACACATACGTTAAACAAGTGTTGACTAGAAGGTGCTGCCTTCAGTCTAGTCTAGGAGTTCAGTTAGGCAGTGGGTAATTCCTAAGCTGGGTGGGTTATTACACTTGTTGTAATTAATCAAAATCTTCTAGTGGATCCTAACCGAGGTGGTAGAAGGGGTGACGTAGGAGCAGTTGAAGTCTCCGAACATCCATAAACATATCTTGAGTTATTTTTGTTTATCTGCTTGTTTTCATTCTTAACTGATTTGATCAGTTCAGCTGATAGCAATTCAGTTCTGTCCATAACTGAATTGATATAAGCCAGAACTGATTCCTAGTAATTTCCAGTCATTCAGTTACACAAGATACAAAATATATCAGTGTTTCTTAATGAATGATTATTTCGAGTATTTTCTGCTTTGTTTAATACCAAACTCGATCTAATTCATCGGTGTATATTTTCTTAGAACACGAGCTATTGTAGCTCTTGGAGAATATATTGTTTGAAGCACCTCAAGCTGCCCAGCAAACGATCCTTCAATTGGTATCAGAGCTAGCTGTTCTAAGAAGGATATTTGGAAACTGATATTTTAAAATATGCTTCAAAATGTTATTTAAAATAGATTTCAAAATCCTCTTAAAAATTTTATGTGTTTGCCATGAGAAGAGAGAAGGTTCTTGGCTCTGCAACTAACATTGTAGCTACTTCTCTCGACTCATTAACTTTGTTGTTTTAAGTAGCTTGCTTGGTTTTGAGTTCAGCAGACAGCAGTTCAGCTAAAATTGCTTAATAGACAAGATTTCAGTTGCAAGCCTACCAGTTCAACTGATCAACAGACGAAACTCAACTACCAGCTGAAACTGATGAGTTAAGTGGAACTTAATCATCAGAAGTTCCGCCGCTTCATTGCCATGATCAATATAGATGATCAATGCGGTTCAGCATCAGTGAGTCTAGTTTGAGTCAGCTCGACCAGTTAGCCAGCACAGAGATCAAGTCCAAGGAAAATTAGCTGATCCTCTGGCAAAAGAGACTCAAAATTTGTGGCATTCAAAGTGGTGCGACTTTGATTGTTGCACTCCCAAGAGCAGGTTGTCCACAAGTAGCATAATTCGATGAGTCCGAATATCGTATCCACAGGAAAACTAAGGTAATTACAAGTCCACTACAATGTCTTTTTGTTTTTGTTTTTGTTTTTTCGTTTAATTGTTTCAATCTTTAGTTGGTAATTTTAAATTGTTCAAATTTTAATTTAAGTAGTTGAGATTAAAGGATCCGCTCTTGATATTTTAATAAAGTTAACATTAATGAACATTATTGAAATCCACTTAATAAAATGGTTCCAATGTATTAAATAATTATATTTATATTATGTTATATATTATTATCTTATAAGTATATATACCAAAACTTATAAATGTTGTCAAGTATTTATTATGCATATATATATATATATATATATATATATATGTATATATATATATAAACACTAAATCAAGGTTCTCACTTTAAATAGTTGGTAAAACCAAACTAACATTTAAATGATACCAAAAAATTAATATTATGATGATATATTCAGATATAATAAATCAAGGCATCCACTTTAAATGGTTGGAAAAACCAAACAAACATTTAAATGGTACCAAAAAATGAATATTATGATATATTCATATATAATAAATCAAGGCATCCACTTTAAATGGTTGGTAATATCAAACTAACATTTAAATGGTTCCAAGAATTTAGTGTAACATATAGCAACAATAAATCAAAACTTTCCCTTATAAGTAGGGTATAATAATGCTTAAAGAAACAAATATAACATAAAAATAAATAATGATTAAATAATATAAAATATAGATTCTTACCTTTTAATAACTTTGTTATCATGCCGAGATTACCTTTTAATAACCTTATTATCATGCCAAGAGTTTCAACTTTTCATCTCAACTTTGGGAAGTTAGCTACTCATTATTCAAAGTTTAAAACTTTGAATATGAAATTAACATGCTAATTATATTTAAATGAAAAAATACAAGAAAAATAAAGAGAGAAATATTATGAACTCAAACGTTTGTTCATAAAATGAGGGATATCTCAATACATTACAATGCACCCCTATTCATAGCCAAATTTGGGGAGACAACCACAAATAAAATATTATTTTTTTGCACAAAAGTCTTCATTGGTGTTCCAAGAAATTATATTTTAATACACATCATTTTGAAAATCTTCCAATCCGAATTTTCTTTTCCACATAAAAGAAAACATGTAAATAATTGAGTTGTTTGAATTCTGGTATTTGTTTTCATCATTTGACCAAGTAATTTGAGAGATATTGTAAAAATGCTAGAGCTTGATAAAACTGTCACTCCTTTGGTAACTTTATTTGTTGCTTAATTTGATCCCAATTGTGAGAAGATTTTTATCTCATGCTTGTCACCAATATTGTAGATATTATCATCAACTTTCTACAGGTCCAAGAATCATCTTAATCTCATTTGCAACACCAAGGTTATTCTTGTTTTATCGAACCTGTAAAAATAGTAAAAACTTATAATTACACAACAACTTATATTTTATACAATTTATTATAAAACATATAATATTTAAACATTTAATAAAACAAAAACAATAAATTTATATTATAAAACATTTAATTAATATACAATTTTTTATATTTATCACACTCTCCAACCAGCTTATTGCTAGTCCCTAGCAATTTAAGCGTTAATAACAACACAAAAGATATTGATTAATTTAAATAGAAATGTAATCGGAACTATCCAAGTGTTTAAATTAAATTTGAAAACTGTCAAAGTTATATCAAGATCATTATTATTATAATTTATGAAATATTTGAACTGATCAATTCAAAGTTATTTTCAGGTAGTTAAATGTACATGGCCTTCAGAAATTCCTAGTAAGAGTCTCAACTCCATATTCTCACAGGTTAATAAATGTTTCAATTTATGGAAACGATTTCTCTTATGGAGTTGGAATACAGATAAATTCTCAGGAAAATGATTTACAGAATGCAGAACGACAAACGAGCCAAACTAATCAAAAGATAGGAAATCCATTGATTCAAAATCCAATTGTTCTTATTATATATTTTTTCCTGATATTTTTTCATCATGGAATCATACTAAGTTTATGTTTCTTGACCACATATTTATTTAATTTGTACAATATATTTATCTCTTTCTTTCTTTTTTTTTTTTCATTTTTTATTTTTATTTTTATGAGAGATAAATGGGTCGTAGCATATAACTTAAAAATTACATAGATCTTCAACATTTTTTTTTCTTTTTTTTCAGGAAATATAATTTTTTTTTCAAAATAAGAATTCAAGGTCAAAAAAATAGATAGCCTCTCTGATGATCAATAAAGGCTCGCAAGCTGTTTTCTCAATCCTCTATACTCACTCACAAAATATGTGTGAGTTTAAAAATTTTAGGCACTCTTATCAGGTATATCTTGGGCCATATACTTTAATAACTGATTTTATCACAATGGTTAATCATTCAAAAAGATTTCATAAATCATATTTTTATAGTGATCAGAATATTAAAATTGACTTTTTTTTTTCAAATTAAAATTTAAACATCCTTAGATAGATTAATACATTTTCTAATTTAAAATTTTCAAACATGTAATGTAATGATATTTTTGCAAAAATTACTAAGATACAAACAATAAACATTGTTTTATTTTAAAATAATATTTTTAAATTTTTTTTTAAGTTTGTTCTCCCCTAAATCAGAATATGACATTGTCCTTAATGTCCAAATAACTATTAATAAAGAGTACATAATGAAAAAGATATCATCTGGAATTTTATTGAAGATAACAAACGCAAATCAATCCACGACTTTTGAATCAATTATCCAACTTTATTTTCTTACTGCTTGATTGCGACCAATTGACATTTGTTATCATCGGATCAGGCTTATAAACAAAAGCTTCCAAATCATCAATTAATTGGTCAGCAGTCGAAGCAGAGACGAGCATCCCTCGTGAATTTTCTGAAATGAAATTCTGTTCCACAGCTTTATCAAGAAATGTCAACAAACTGTCATAATAATTATTGATATTCAACAAGCCCACAGGTTTATTATGGATATTAAATTGTACCCAACAAACAGTGTGAAAGATTTCTTCTAATGTACCAAAACCATCTGGTAGTGCGATAAAAGCATCAGAATTTTCAATCATTTTGGTTATTCTTTCATACATAAAAGAAAATTTTAATTCCTCCACAATCGTAACTCCTGTAATATTTCCTTCAGCTAAAGCTGTAGGAATAATACCCAAAACCTGAATACCTCCAAGATGAGCAGATGTGGAAACAGATCCCATTAACCCAATATTACCTCCCCCATATACAAAGTGAATTTTTCTCTCAACCAATATCTTTCCAAGATTATTCACTGTTTCTACAAACACTTCATTTTTTCCAGGACTCGATCCACAAAATACACAAATATTTTTCAATGTTTGTGCAGAGGATCCAGCCATATTATTACTTTCTTTTTGGTTTGCGAAAATAGAGAAAAAGATGAGAGATTTTATAGGGGTAATACGTTATCATTAAAAAACTATGAGTCACAGCTGTAAACAAAATAAACAGTAAAAATAATAATGAGACACATGCATATAAACAGTAGTGTGATTGTGGCTCACAATTTTCCTCCGGTTTTACGTCCAGAAACGGCTTCAACGCCTTCTATGAGTCGAGGATATGCTTCCCATCCAATTTTCTTATAAATTGGCAAACAAGGTCTTTTTTAGTCAGATTCCCAAGACTATGACGCTCATCTAGGAATTGTTTACATAAACGGAGAATTTCAATATGCACGTGTCCACTAGAATGAGTCTCAAGAGTCAATAAGATGTTATCTAAAGACTTCTTACTCAGCCCATTTTTAATGAAACTAATTTTATCTTCTCTGTTATTGGAAACACATCCCAAAGATCTGCATCGTTTGTCACAAGTCCATCTTGCACACTTACGACAAACTCCTAACCTTTTGGTTCTTCGTTTTTTCGCATACGTGCTTTTTCCTAATCCAGGCAAATACCGAATGAGCAATGATTGTGGAACTTCTCCTCCTAATCGGACCTTAGCTTCTATTACAAGACGAATATCTTCTGGAATTCCTTTTTGCATTAGCAATCTCAATCTTTCACACGTACCTGCATAAATTTTTCTTAAAACATTTTCAAAAACAGAGGGAAAATATTTACAAATTTTTTAGAGAATTTCATCCATTTTGAAAAGAAAAGAATTTTTTTTTATTTTTGTATCAGCAATTGTGAGAAACTGATTTAATCGACTATGAGAGTCACGGAGTACCATTATCCGCCATTTAACTGGGAAAATAAAAAGATTAAGGAAACCTCAAATAAAAACAAACAAAAATAAATATAACACAAAAAAATCAAGAATCAGAAAAGGAAATAAACTCTTTTTGAAAGATTTTATTTTCTAAAAATGGTTTAAGCTTTTGTCCATTTACTTTAAAAACATAACCATTTTTAGGATTTTCAATGTCCACAGCTCCATAAGGATACACATGCTTTACAACATATGTGCCTGTCTATCTTGATCGTAATTTTTCTGGGAATATGTGAAGTCGAGAATTATAAAGCAAAACTTTTTTACCAATCTCAAAAGATTTTCTAAGAATTGTTTTATCATGAAATGATTTGATTTTTTCTTTATAAATCCTTGAATTCTCATACGCGTCATTTCTGAGTCCATCAAGTTCATTAAGTTGCAATTTACGCAATTTGTTGCAATCATCCATGCTTGAATTAAAAGTTTTGATCGCCCAATAAGCTTTATGTTCCAATTCCACAGGCAAATGGCAATATTTTCCGTAAACCAACCAATAGGTTGACATATTCAATGATGTTTTAAAATCTGTTCGATATGCCCAAAGTGCATCATTAAATCGTAGAAACCAATCTTTTCTATTTGGGTTAACAGTTTTTTCCAAAATTTTCTTTATCTCCCTATTAGCTAATTCAACATGTCCATTTGTTTGAGGATGATAAGGAGTAGTTACTTTGTGAGTAATACCATATTTTTTCATTAATGAAGCAAATGGCTTATTAACAAAGTGAGTTCTCCCATCACTTATCATGGCTCGAGGAATTCCAAATTTACTATAAATATTTTTTTTGAAAAATTCGATGACGATTTTATGATCATTTGTTCGACATGGAATTGACTCTATCCATTTGGAAACATAATCAATAGCAACTAAAATACACAAATATCCAAACGACGGTAGAAAAGATCCCATAAAATCAATTCCCCAACAGTCAAAGATTTCAATTTCAATGATAGGATTCAAAGGCATCATGTTTCTTTTTGAAATCGCACCAAATTTTTGACAATTTTCACAGATCTTGCAGATTTCGTGGGTGTCTTTAAACAAAGTGGGCCAATAAAATCCACATTGCAAGATTTTTGCAGCCGTTTTCTTTGAAGAAAAATGTCCTCCGCATGCTTCTGAATGACAAAATTTAATGACACTACTTACCTCATTTTCGAGTATGCAATGTCGAAAAATTTGATCTGGACAATACTTGAACAGATACGGATCATCCCAATAAAAGTTTTTTTACCTCATTCAAAAATTTTCTTTTATATTGGGAACTACATTGCGGTGGCATTTTTTCTTTCACAAGAAAATTTACTATGTTAGCAAACCAAGGTGTAGTAGTAACAGAAAATAAATGTTCATCAGGAAAATTTTCGTTAATTGGTGTCATTTCACAAGATGATCCTGTTACTAGTCCCGATAAATGATCGGCTACGACATTCTCGGTTCATTTTTTATCTTTGATCACAATGTCAAATTCTTGGAGCAACAAAATCCATCGTATCAGTCGTGGCTTTGCATCTTGTTTGGTCAACAAATATCTAATAGCAGAATGATCAGTAGTAAACACAATAGTTGTTGATCCAATCAAATAAGAACGAAATTTATCTAATGCAAATATTACAACACGTAGTTCTTTTTCAGTTATGGAGTAATTCATTTAAGTATTGTTTAAAGTTCTACTTGCATAATATATCACATAAAGCTTACCGTTTCTTTTTTGACCCAATACTGCACCGACTGCATAATCACTCGCGTCGCACATGATTTCAAATGGTAAAGACCAATCAGGATGTTGCATGATAGGAGCTGATGTTAAATGTCGAATGATTTTATCAAAAGCATTTTGACATTCTTGAGTCCACTCAAATGCAGTGTCTTTTGTTAAGAGGTTATAAATGGGTTAGAGATTAAACTAAAGTCCTTTATAAACCTCCTATAAAATCCAGCATGTCCCAAAAATGAGCGAATTTCTTTAATGGTTTTTGGAGGGGGTAAATTGGCAATGACATCAACTTTGGCTTTATCAACTTCAATTCCATGAGATGACACAACATGTCCCAAAACAATCCCAGAAATAATCATGTAATGACATTTTTCCCAATTTAAAATAAGACCTTTTTCCACGCATCTTTTTAAAACTTTTTCCAAATTTTCGAGACAATTATCAAATGTATTCCCAAAAACATTTAGATCATCCATGAAAATCTCCAAACAATTTTCAACCATGTCACTAAAAATGCTTAGCATACATTTTTGAAATGTTGCTGGGCCATTGCATAATCCAAATGGCATCCTTCTGAATGCAAATGTTCCAAAAGGACATGTGAATGTAGTTTTATCTTGATCTTTGAGTGCAATGAGAATTTGATAATAGCCTGAATATCCATCAAGAAAACAGTAGTAGGGATGACCTGCTACTCTTTCTAAAATTTGATCCAAAAATGGTATTGGAAAATGGTCTTTTCTAGTGGCGTCATTTAATTTTCTATAATCAATACACATCCGCCAACTAGATGGGACTCGACTTGTTAATAATTCACCTTTTTCATTTTTTTATCACTGTGATGCCAGATTTTTTTGGAACTACTTGTGTTGGGCTTACCCACTTATTATCAGAAATAGGGTAGATAATCCCAACATCAAGTAGTTTGAGAACTTCAGTTTTCACAACATCTTTCATGTATGGATTTAATCTCCTTTGTGGTTGTTGAGATGTTTTAGCATTTTCTTCTAAATGAATTTTGTGAGTGCAAATTAGTGGATTAATTCCCTTGAGATCTTTTAGTGTCCAACCAATTGCATTTTTATGTCTTTTAATTATATCAACTAATTTACCTTCCTGATCACTTGCTAGTTTTGAAGAAATTACCACCGGATATGTTTCATCTTCTCCAAGAAATGCATACTTCATTACTTCTGGAAAGGGTTTTAACTCCAATATGGGTGGTTCGTCTTTGTTCTCATATTTTGCCTCAAATTTTTTCTCTGATCCTTGTAAAGAGTGATGCCTGATAAAATCATCAAGATCAATTTCAATATTTTCTTTAACAGTTTCAATTGAAAAAATATCTAATTGATCACGAGTACTCCTTTCTTAAATGTTTTCTTCCACAAGAGTTTCAATAAGATTTTTATCTTCACTTTCATCTCCTTTGTCACGTGGTTGTTTACAAAAATTAAAAACATTAAGCTCCAAGGTCATGTTACCAAATGACAACTTCATTATTCCATTCCTGCAATTTATAAGAGCATTATAAGTTGCTGAAAATGGACGACCCAAAATTACAGGAATTGCATTACAAGCTTCGATAGGTTGTGTATCTAAAACAATTAAATAGACAGGATATACAAAGCTATCAACTTGGACCAACACGTCTTCTACCATACCTCTTGGCACTTTAACAGATCTATCGGCAAGTAAAAGTGTTACCGAAGTAGGTTTTAACTCGCCTAGATTGAGTTCTTGATAAACTGAATATGGAAGTAAATTCACACTAGCTCCAAGATCAAGCAATGCTTTTTTAATCTTTCGTTCTCCAATAATACATGAAATAGTAGGACAACCAGGATCTTTGTATTTCAAAGTATTATTATTTTGAATGATTCCACTTACTTGTTCGGCTAAAAATGCTTTATTTTTCACATTCAATTTTCTTTTCATAGTGCACAAGTCTTTCAAAAATTTGGCATATGATGGTACCTGCTTTATTGCATCTAATAAATGAATATTAACTTTTACTTGTGATAAGATCGGTTAATAGGTAGAAAAGTGTTTAGAAGGGGGATTGAATAAACATTTATGATTTTTTATAACCTTCTCGAATGAAGTATCAGTTTTGTGATAAACTGAAACTTAGGAATCTTGTCAGTCTATGACAATCAGTTTAACTAAATATAGTTGCGGAAATAAACTGACTGGAAGATAGAATAAATGACTGAAATAATAATGCAAGGATTTATGGGTGTTCGGAGATTGAATAACTCCTACGTCACCCCTTCTATCACAAGGATAGAATATGCACTAAAAAACTTTGATCAATACAAAACTTGTACAGACCCACTTCAGTTTGGACTTAACACTGCCAACACTGAAACTCTTAGTTAACAACAATTTTCACAGTTCTTCGACTGGATCTAGCACGACTGATATAAGTAATACAAAAATTTGTGCTAGTAAGCTCGAAAAGTAGCCTCAAATGCTACAAATATTTCTAATAAGTGTGAGCTTTTTGAATCTCAAATGAGAGTAATCAATCTGGCAGAATAACAGCAAGCTTGAGAGAATGGATGAATCGTATTGATAAGCGCTATTTCTCTCTTGCCTATTTATAGGCTTCCTTCCAACGGTAACAATAAATATAATTTGAATCTTTGTATCCGTTGAGTGCCACGTCAATATTCTTCTGACATTCGTACACTATATTATCTGAAAATGCGGCGTTCCACTACGAGTTACAGTCTGTTTTGTAATATTGTCGGTTGAATGTCCTTTTCAACTGATGACGTGTACAGCTGAAGGATCAGCTGATAGGCACTCACTGGTAAGCTTATAACTGAATATATCAACTGATTTGTTTCCAGCTGATCAGTCAGTTATCCTCGAAAGTTCAATTCTGCTCAACTGATCAGTTTCCATCTGATCAGTTAGTTGTAGGTTCAGTTTCGCTGGCTTCAGTTGTCTTTGATAATCTGCTCATTAATCTTTAGATAGGAACTGTTAATACGTGATCGGTTAGTTTAATTTAATCTTTTAGTTTGTCAAACCACCAAAATTAAGTTTCCAACAATTTCTCCCTTTTCGGTGTTTGACAAAACTTGTAAGATATGTACTGATCAACTGAACACTGATAAGCTCCGATTTCATTGTAGATAAAATAACTCTTCCGATGTACAGATTCGTACAAAGAATAAAGAATCAGGAACTAATCTAAGTACAGATTCGTACAAAGAATAAAGAATCTTAAGATCTTTAACTTAAGTCAGTCAGTTGATCTTCATATCTTCTTTTTCCCTTTATCTTCTTCTCTCTCTCGAATAATTTCCCCATTTTCGTCAAGCACATTCACTTTCTTTGTGAGTATACGAACATCTGTTGCAATATCTGATACGGCATTCAACACAATAGTTTGCAGCAAATCAATTTTCTTAGTGATTTTACTCTCCAGAAAATCAAAATGTCTGCCGACTAAAGCCTGAGTTTGGAAATGAGATTCAGTCGACAGTCTGTATTTCTTTATTTCTTCCATCTGGAGGTATAGAGAAGCCACATTTTGATTGAGTAGATTCAATCTATTCGTAGTAAACTCATTGGTCGAGTTGAGCTTCATAGTGTGTGCGAGGTGAGTAGCCTGTATTGCAGAGATAGCATTCATCATACTGAGTAGGTTTGACTGAATGGTTTGAAGTTCTTCAAATAGAGCATCAGTGGCTGAAATTCTAGGAGGCTCCAGATGTTTCAGGAATCTGTTTTCTTTCTGGTTGAGTAAATACAACCATTGCACCGTCAGTTGGTTCTGTTTCATGCACAACTATTTCTGAAATATCTTCAGTCGGAGGGTTCTGGGTAATAGACGAGACAATTAGAAAGGCAGAAGCATTACAAGGTTCGTCAATTGGTTCAGCAACTGGTTCTTCAGTTGGTTGTAGAACTGACGCTTCAGCTTGCATTTCTTCTATTGAGACTAAAGGTAGTTGAGCCTCTTTAGTTGGTTGAGAGACTGCGTGTTCAGTTTGTTCCAAAAATGCTTGTTCAGTCATAGCTGGTGACTGAACTGGTTCTCTAGTTTATTCGAGAATGGGCTCCTCGGCTGTTTCTATGATGTTGACAGCTTGAACAACTGGTTCGTCAGTTACCACCATATCTTCGACTAATCTTGAATTGTCCAGTTGAATATCTAAGGTTACTGATCTGATGACCTCTTCGAGGTTAGCCAGAGATAATTCAGCTTCGGAATATGGCGTTGAATCAGTAGCGAATGATTGAGGTGCTGAAGATGAAGATGGAAGAGCAACTGAAGTGGAAGGTTCAGTTGCCTGTAGAGTAGCTTCAGCAGCTGAACCTTTGGATGGCTCTTGAACTGATCGTTCAGCTGGCTCTTCTGTACTTGATAAATCTTGTGAAGCCGCTGGAAGGATCAGTTCTTGATCCACTTCCCAATCTTTGATTTGCATCTGCAAACAGAGAAGATCCCAGTCCACTTGTGCGTGAACAGCTGTATCGTTAAATGCTGTTGGACTTGTAGGATCAGAATTCTGTCGCAACTCAGCAACTATCTTTTGAAGCTTCTTGGCTCTCAACTGATCGAAGAAATACTTATTGCGTTCCAGAGCCTGAACGATTGTTGAAGCCTTGACTACTCTCAGGACAACACCCTCCAAATCAATATACTTCTTCAGTTTAGACTTCGACTGAAGCTGTTTAGCAAAAACTTCAGTTCTAAATCTCACCCACTCATCGTATGTTTTGAGCTTGTTTGCGGCAAATTCATTGATTTCTTACCAAATGAGATCGATGTGCGTTTGAATCGCATTAGATTGTCTGGGTTCTTCCTGCATTTTCCCTTTGCCCTTGGAGTCAGTTAGGACATGGGGAATGCTCAACCCAGTTGTTGTTGCGTCGATCTTCTCTCTGATCACTGCTCTCTTAGTTCTGGGAGGAGGTAGGGAGGAGTACTCAGAAATAGTGATCAGTGGAGCCTTAACTCCAGCAAGTTTCTTCTTGTCACCAGATTTGGTGACCTTCTTCTTTGGTAGGATTTTAGATAGAGGCAACTGGTCCTCAGTTGAGGATTCAGTTGGGATAGCCTTCAGTGAGACAGCCTTGATAGGCTGTTCAGCTCCTGACTGTATCAGTCGATCAGTTGGGATGGTTCCAACTGCAGTAATTGGCTTGGTCTTCATAGTCCTTGGCTTTTTGACGACCTTGGTAGAAGGAGTCCTTTCAGAATCAATTTCACTTACAATCAGCTTGCGCTTGGTTGTCTTCTTCTGAGCCTCCTTCCGAGCTTTCTTGACTGATTTGGGAGCTCCTTCCGTCCCAATTTCCTTCTTCACCTAAATGAACTGCTCATGTGATATGTCCATTTTAGGCTTAGGTGGCTGAACAGACTTGGCATTGAAAATCTTTATTTTTGATGACTTCTCTGAATCATCAGTCATCATTCCCTTAACTTTCAACAGATGGTTGAGCTGCACTGAAAAGTCCTTTGACTGCTTCGATGACTGAAACATATTTCCCAGAATGTTGAAAATAATGTTTCTCCAGTTCATCTTCTTTTCATCCATAATTACAGTCATAGCTTGAAATTTCTCGAGAGTGAGGGCAGCAAATGATCTTGCCTTTGCCAAGAGGCCCTTGGCTACAATATCAGCCAACAGTTGTACCTCTGGCTTCAGTTCTTTCTTCGGATCAGAAAATTTAATCTTTTGACCAGCAGCAGAGAGAGTAGTTTGCATCTCCTCAATATCGGATGCCTTTACCTCAGAAAGATTGACTAGCCCCTCAGAGGGTAGTTGGAAAAGGTTGCAGAAGAACTCCTCCTCAATGATCAGCAATTGACCATTTACAGTCGACGCTATATTGCCTTCTTGAGTGAGATAGCCGGTGACGTAGAGTTCTTGAACCTCTTTAACATAAATTTCTTGGGAAGATAATCCCAGAAATTGCTTCAACCCGGTTGTTTCAAGTTTCAGAAAGACATTCTTGACTCCTTCGTCTTTGACAGTGAAGATAGAACCAAAATCAATCTCTATTGCGTTCGTCATATGAGCAGGAATTTGGTTGGCCATTTGAATAGCTTTGAAGTCTGCAAAACAAATTTGCTTGAATATAGTTTTTCTCTGGATACTTGAATGTATGCGTAAAGGAAAAACTAAAATGAAGCGGGGTTTTGTACATATGTAAGTGACTGTACAATTTCTGGACACGTGTCAGTCCTTAGAAATTTGAAAAAAATGTGTACGTGTGCTATAAACGTGTGTACAATTTAAATGGTTCGAGTAGGTCCACGTTTTAAAACATTGTTCATCATTTAATGCGAAAACTTACAGTCACATCACTTGATTTGGAATAAAATACGATTAATTAGTTAACTTATATGAGAAGATTAGCTAAATTATCAAATGAACGATCAGTTGTGAGACTGAATCATTTCAGGTGAAAATTCACTAACTACTGTCTTCTCAGTTAACCTCTTAAAACTGATATTCCCCCTTAATGAATGCATGTTTAAATTATGAAAATATAAACGACAAATAAAGTGACGTAATAAATCTTATGCTTCAGAAGATGAAACGTCGAGTGTAATGATTACGTCCCTTCATTTGCTTTGAACCTGGGTTATAAATAGGAATAACTAGACTAGTCTTAACACATTAGCAAATAAATATTTCAAGAAATATAATGGCAGGTTCTGGCAGTTCTAAGGTTCCAGACATGGCTAAAGAGTTCATGGATTCAGCGCTGGAAACAAGAAAGACTACTATAGAAGATGAAGTCTTCCACAAGATTCTCTGATTCTGGCAAAAACTTCAAGATCTTCAGTTCCTTTAGCAGGGAAGAGCAGTTGCCACCCCCAAACGGGTGGCACAAATGAAGAAATATCGGCGGCATTTGCGCGTTGCTGATGAGGTGGACATCTTCACAGATGAAGGTGTCTACCTCCTGATTCTTAAAAAGAAAAGTGGACTCTGAAACACATAGCTATTTCAGAGGGCTTCCTAAAGACGACCACTGGGGTTTTAAATGGTTGGTTGACCTCATGGCGGTCAGCTGTTAAAAAAAATCACCAATGTACGCTCCGTTTATAATAAATGAAATCTTTAATTATTTTATCGTTGTCTTTTATTTTTCTGCATACAAACAGGTGTTAGATGAATAACATGAAACTGAAAAATAATTCAACCGAAATTTTATTAACTGGAAACTAATTGACTGAGTAATTAACAGATGATAAAAGACTCAGTTACGACAAGAAAATGGTAAAAACTTGTGATATAATCAAGTTAAATTGATTAAGCCAAGTATATTGCGAAAGAAAGAAAACTTAGTCTCAGGTAGTGGTTTAGTGAAGATGTCAGCTGCTTGTTGTTCAGTTGAAACATACTCCAGTCTGATGGCTTTCTTCAAGAGATGATATCTAATGAAGTGATGCCTGACATCTATGTGCTTGGTCCTTGAGTGAAGAACTATGTTGTAAGTGATAACAATCGTGCTAGTATTGTCACAAAATATGGGAGATTCTTTAGCAGTAACTCCGTAATCTTTCGGTTGTTGTTGGATCTAGAGCAGTTGAGCACAGCAACTTTCAGCAGCAAGATATTCTGCTTCAGTTGTGGAAGTAGCTATGGATGTTTGCTTCTTGCTGAACCAAAAAATCAGTCTGCTCCCTAGAAACTGACATGATCCACTTGTACTTTTACGATCAAGCTTACATCCGGCATAGTCTGCATCTGAATATCCAACTAAATTGAAAGAATAGTCTTTAGAGTACCATAACCCAACATTTGGCGTGCCTTTAAGATATTTTAAAATACGTTTGGCAGCTGAGAAATGTGATTGCTTAGGGTTTGATTGAAATCTAGCACACATGCAGACAACAAATAAAATATCAGGACGACTAGCAGTTAGGTATAATAATGAACCTATTAAATCTCTGTATAGTGTCGTCTTAACTGATATTCCCCCTTGATCAGTGTCCAGTTTTACTGATGAACTCATGGGAGTACTTGCAGCTGAACATGATTCAATGCCAAATTTCTTGAGCAACTCCTTCGTGTATTTAGTTCGACTTATAAAAATACAAGTCTCCAATTGCTTCACTTGTAATCCAAAAAAAAATGTAAGTTCACCCATCATGCTCATTTCAAATTTGTCATGCATCATCTTAGCAAATTTCTCACATAATTTGGGGTTAGTTGACCCAAATATGATGTCATCAACATAAATTTGAACAAGTAAAATATGATCATTCTTAGAGAATTTGAACAATGTCTTATCAACTGATCCAACAGAAAAGTCGTGATCAGCTAGAAATTTTGAAAGTGTCTCATACCAAGCTCTTGGAGCTTTTTTAAGACCATATAAAGCTTTGTTCAAATAATAGACATGATCAGTAAAAGAGTGATTGATAAAACCTTGAGGTTGTTCAACATAAACTTTTTCTTGCAACTGACAATTCAGGAATGCATTATTTACATCCATCTGGTAGACTTTAAAATTCTTGAATGATGCATAGGCAAGTAATATTCTGATTGCCTCCAGTCTTGCAACTGGTGCATATGTTTCATCGTAATCAATTCCTTCTTATTTCCTGTATCCTTGTGTTACTAGTCTTGCTTTGTTGCGCATAACTGAACCATCTTCGTTCAGTTTGTTTTTGTAAACCCATTTGTACCTATAATAGTTTTTGAAATTGGTCTTGAAACTAGGTTCCAGACATTGTTATGGGTAAACTGATTTAACTCTTCTTGCATAGCATTTATCCAGTTAGGATCAGCAAGAGCTTCATCAGTTTTCTTTGGTTCCAGTTGGGAAAAAAAAGTTGAATGAATAAATAGATAAAGCATTTGATTGCGAGTTTTTACCGGATCAGATGGATTTCCTATTACTAATTCAGGAGGATGTGATTTCTTCCATCTGTACTCTGCATTTGTCGCATCCAAGTTAGCAATTGCTTCTGTTTCCAACTGAGTATTTTCTTCAGTTTCAGTTGCTGCTGCATCAGTTGGTAACTGAATATTTACAATAGGTTCCACTGGTTGATCCAACACTTCTGGTTCATGTGTTTGAAGGATGTTTCGATTGATATGATTTTCTTCTTCATTATCATCCTCCAAACTGATCAGTTGGCTTATTAGTTAGTATAGTTTCATAAAAAACAACATGGATAGATTCTTCAACATTTAACGAATTTTTATTGAAGACTCTATATGCTTTTCTAACTGAAGAATATCCAAGAAATATTCCCTCTGCAGATTTAGCGTCAAAAGCTTTTAAATGATTTTTATCATTATCGAGTATAAAACATCTGCAGCCAAATATCTTGAAATAAGAAATCACACTTTTTCTTCCATACCAGATCTCATATGGTGTTTTCACATGATTTTTATTAATCATTGATCTGTTCTGAGTATAACACGCAGTGTTTACTGCTTTAGCCCAAAACCTTTGAGAAATACCAAAATCAACAGGCATTGTTCTAGTAGCTTCTTTAAGGGTCCGATTTCTTCTCTCAGCTACACCATTTTGCTGAGGGGTTCTAGCTGCTGAGAGCTCATGTTTAATTCCAGTGCTTTCTAAAAATTTTGAAAGAATTTGATTGATGAATTCAGTTCCTCGATTAGACCTGATTCTATCAATTCCAACTGATTTTTCATTTAGTAATCTTTTAAAGAGCTTGATCAGTTGTACAGCAGTTTGGTCTTTGGATTTGAGAAATATAACCCAAGTAAATCTTGAAAAGTCATCTACAACCACCAAGGTGTATTTCATTCCCCCTAAGCTCATGACTGGTATAGGACCAAATAGATCCATATGTAACAGTTCTAAGCATTGGGAAGAAGATTTACAACCCTTGTTTTTAAAAGAAGATCTTACTTGTTTACCAAACTAACATGCTGAACAAATTTTATCTTTGGAGAAATCCTTTTTGGGCAAACCAGTTACAAGATCATGATTGCTCAGATAAGAAATAGATTTAAAGTTCAAGTGGTTCAATCTCTTATGTCATAACCAGTGTTTGGAAGATTTGGAAGAAATGAAACAGACTGGTGCATAAGGTTGTTCAGTCCAACTGACTTTGTAAGTACTATCAAAACGATTTCCAGTTAGAATGACCTCATCAGTTGAGTTTCTAACTGAACACGTGTGTTTGTCAAACTGAACTGAGAAATTGTTGTCGCATAACTGACTAATGCTAATCAAGTTATACTTCAAATTGTCAACAAGCAAAACATCTTTAATTGTAAAGTTACATGGATAAGCTTACCTTTACACACAGTTTTACCTTTGAAGTTGTCTCCAAAACTGATGTTTGGACCATTATACTTGATCAGTTGAGATAATAAATTTGCATCTCCTGTCATATGTCGTGAACAACCACTGTCTAGATACCAAGTTGATTCTTTGCTTGTACCTGTTACCTGCAATCACACACAGTATATAACTTTGGTACCCATATTCACTTGGGTCCTAAACTGATCAGTCCTTTAGGAACCTAGATTTGGATCAGTCTAACTGACTTCCCAGTTTCTGTGTTCCAAATGGTTTTTCTCGAATTTTTAGTAGTATGTGTATGGTGTGAGGATGAGACAATATGAGTTATTCTCTTCTTCAACTTATTGTTCTTTTGATACCGTTTTTGAACTGGCTTACAGTTGTGATAATTGTAATAGTCATTCCTTGAGAGTACTGATATTTGTAACTGAATCGTTTAGGAGACCAGTTTCTTGTATCAGTTGAACTTTCTGAACTATATCCAATACCATATCGTTTACCTTTGTTCTTACTTTCGGTAGTTTGAACAGTTGGTTTACTTGGTTCTGAATGTTCATTTACCATGGTTGATTTTACAAAGGTAATGAATTTTCCTTTGTTATTATTCAACCTTGGCTGAGTATCACTTGCAGAGTTTTCAACATGACTGTTAAAACCTAAACTAGCTTTATCAGCAACTGAATTTTGAGCATTCTGCATTTCAGTTAATGTAACTGAAGACTTGTTCCAAGCTTGAATCAGTTCAGAATTTTTTGAAATCTCAGTTTTTAACTGACATATCAAAGCATGGTTTTCGATCAGTTCAGCATTTTGCTTTGCAATCTCCCCTTTTAAATTTATTACTTCAACTGACTTATCAGTTTCAGTTTTGTTATCATTGGGATCTTCTTGCTCAGCTTTGACCTTTTCAAATGATCGAGCAAGTTTATGATACTCATTTACCATGTCATGCAATGTGGTAATGAATTCTTCACGAGTGAAATTAGTGGAGCTAAAATCAAATACCTATTCACTTGCTGAATCCAGTTCAACATCATCTGCCATCAAGCACTTGATTTCCTCTTCATCATCACTTGAGCTGCTTTGGCTTTCTGATTCTGACTTATCACTGTCAGTTTTAGCTCACTTTGATCTGCTCTCCTCAGCCAGGAGCACTTCATGCTTCTTTTTGGATGATCTTTTGTCATCCTTAGTCCTTTTCCTATGCTCATACGGCTTCTTTGCTTTTTCAATTGATCTTCAACTGTTCTTCTTTGGCTTAGGACAGTCTGCTATGAAATGACCTGATTTGCCACAGTTGTAGCAAACATATGATTCTTCTTTGGATTGGTTCTTCTGGTGTTGTTTTTGGAAGTTTCCTTGATTCTTCCTCATAAACCTTCCAATTTTTCTGACAAAAAATGACATGACATCATTGCTAAGTTGATCAGCAGATCTGTCAGCTGAACCATTTGGTTCCTGTCTGACAGCAGTTAAAGCCGTTGTGGCAGCTGGTGTAGAAGGTTCCCCTTCTCTTGTCTGTAGTTCAAATTCATATGCCTTTAGATCAGCAAATAGATCATGTAGTTCAACTTTGTTAAGATCTTTTGATTCACGCATAGCCATGGTATTGACATCCACTCTTTGGGAAGACCTCTTACCACCTTCAGTGCACTTCTTTATTTGAGTACAATTTTCCAAGTGCATTCAATTCGTTGATGATGCAGCTGACTCTTTCATCATATTCGTGCATAGACTCTCCTGCTTTCATCTTGATATTATCAAATTTTTGAATAGCAACTGACAGCTTGTTCTCCTTGGTTTGTTCATTTCCTTCACACAGCTGAATAAGTTTTTCCCATATCTCTTTGGCTGTTTTGCACATTTTGATTTTGCTGAACGTGACTTTGTCCTGCGTTTTGTATAGGATGTCCTTGGCCATATTATCCAAGTTTGCTTTTCTTTTGTCTTCAGTTGTCCATTCATCTCTGGGTTTTTCTATTCGTTAGGGTGCCCCGTCAGTGATGACAACTGCAGTGTTTGCTTTTAATATTTTCATTGGACCATCAGTGATGACATACCACATGTCATCATCTTGTGCAGCTAAGTGAGCCTGCATTCTTATTTTCCAGTCATCAAAGTCTTCTCTGGAAAACATAGGTATTTTGTTGAATGAAGACATATTGAACAGTTGTAAGTAAGAATATTCTGAGACAAGATTCAACTACTCTGATACCACTTGATAGGATCGGTTAATAGGTAGAAAAGTGTTTAGAAGGGGGGGGGGGGGTTGAATAAATACTTACGATTTTTTATAACCTTCTCGAATGAAGTATTAGTTTTGTGATAAACTGAAACTTAGGAATCTTGTCAGTCGATGACAATCAGTTTAACTAAATATAGTTGCGGAAATAAACTGACTGAAAAATAGAATAAATGACTGAAATAATAATGCAAGGATTTATGGATGTTCGGAGATTGAATAACTCCTATGTCACCCCTTTTGTCACAAGGATAAGATATGCACTAAAAGACTTTGATCAATACAAAACATGTACAAACTCACTTCAGTTTGGACTTAACACTACCAAGAGTGAAACTCTTAGTTAACAACAATTTTCACAGTTCTTCGATTGGATCTAGCACGACTGATATAAGTAATACAGAAATTTGTGCTAGTAAGCTCGAAAAGTAGCCTCAAATGCTACGAATATTTCTAATAAGTGTGAGCTTTTTGAATCTCAAATGAGAATAATCAATCTGGCAGAATAACAGCAAGCTTGAGAGAATGGATGAATCGTATTGATAAGCGCTATTTCTCAACTGCTCTTCTTGCCTATTTATAGGCTTCTTTCCAACGTTAACAATAAATATAATTTGAATCTTTTTATCCATTGATTGCCACGTCAATATTCTTCTGACATTCGTACACTGTATTCTCTGAAATGCGACGTTCCACTACGAGTTACAGTCTGCTTTGTACTATTGTCGGTTGAATGTTCTTTTCAACTGATGACGTGTACAGCTAAAAGATCACATGACAAGCACTCACTGTTAAGCTTATAACTGAATATATCAACTGATTTGTTTCCAGCTGATCAGTCAGTTGTCCTCGAAAGTTCAGTTCTGCTCAACTGATCAGTTTCCAATTGATCAGTTAGTTGTAGGTTCAGTTTCGCTGGCTTCAGTTGTCTTTGATAAGCTGCTCATTAATCTTCATATAGGCAACCGTTAATACGTGATCAGTTAGTTTAATTTAATCTTTTAGTTTGTCAAACCACCGAAATTAAGTTTCCAACAACTTGTTTAAAAATATCTGAATTCAAATTTGATTTTTTGTATTTTTCAATGCATGAGGGAATGGTGGTGACATTGTCTGTTGATCCTCCTCTTCGCAAGTTATGGATTCCACTTCCTTACCCTTTGAAGTTGATTTTTCATCATCTTCACAAGGTTAAAGAATGGATTTTTCCACAACCTTACCACTGCGAAGGGTAATAACAGATTTTACCTGATCCATTGGTTGAGTTCCAGAAGTTCCAGTTTGTGAATGATGATCCTTGGGGCTGTGGTTGTGAAGGAAATTTACCTTTTTCATGAACATTAAGTGCAGATGCAAATTTAGCAAGAGTATCTTTCAAATCTGTCATGGTTTGAGCAGTTTGAGTATTGATAGACTCTTGCTTTGCAATGAAAGAATTCAATATATCTTCCAAGTTCCTTTTAGGCGGAAGAATTCAATATACTTTTAGCATAATTTTGAAAATTTTGTTGATTTTGGTAATGTGGTTGTGAAAATTGTGCAGCATTATCATTCCTCCAACTAAAATTTGGATGATTTCACCAACATGGATTGTAGTTTTTAGAAAATTGTTCAAAATTTGGCCTTTTGAAATTGTTCAAAACATTGACTTGTTCATGGAGACATTCTTTAAAAGAGGGCAAAGTGGGACAATCTTTTGTAGAATGATCACTTGTATCACAGATGTGACACGCAATTTTTTGAACATATTTTAATTGACCATTCTTTTTCAATTCAAGTGCCTCAATTTTTCTTGCCAAAGAGGTAAATCTAGCTTGGAGATCATGTTCATCTTTGAGGGTGTACCTCCACCAGATGTGGGAGATTAAATCTTGTTTGATGGTTCGATTGTACCTATAGTGTCCCAATTTTGAGCATTTTCAGCTAATGAATCGAGATACTCAATTTCCTCGTTTGGATCTTTATCTTCAAATGTTCTATTACACATAAATTCAACCATTTTCCTATCTTTAGGTGTTAAGCCTTCATAAAACTGAGAAACAACTCTCCAAATTTCAAAATCATGATGTGGACAATGATTAAACAATTCTTT
Source organism: Primulina tabacum (assembly GCF_025594145.1). Lineage (NCBI taxonomy): Eukaryota > Viridiplantae > Streptophyta > Magnoliopsida > Lamiales > Gesneriaceae > Primulina > Primulina tabacum. Next base: position 38,396,328 of record NC_134553.1, on the reverse strand, counting down.
GTATATATCCCATGATGTTTAGAACTACTCTTCGAACTGATGTTTAGAACTACTCTTCGAACTGAAAAATTGTTTTCAAATTATTTCATTCAGTTGTAGGGGGAGCTTTTCTTTCTGCTACTCATCGAACTGAAAAAATCTTTTTAAAAGTTTTCTACTTTTTGATTCTCACAAAGGGGGATAATCATTTTTTTCGCTTTAACTGCTCAAGTTTTGTGATCATCAAAAAGGGGGAGATTTTTGGAACATTTCATGTTCGCAATCTTGATTTTGATGTTAACAAAACTTGTTATTTTGTTTATAATGATTTACCTAAGTGCACAGGAAGCTGGAACTGATCAGACTTCGAACTGATCAGTTAAAAGATCCAAAACTGAAGCTATCGAGACGAAAACTGAAAACATCAACTAATCGACCAAACTGAATCAGCTCAACTGATATCTTAATGAGCAGCTCAACTGATTGTCTAGCTTATAGGTGGTTCAGCAGAAGACCTTCAAAAGCCCGACCAGCTGATGAAGAGTTCAACTGATGAAGAACCCAGCTAACCAGTTCAACTGAAAGAATGAAATCAGTTCAACTGACGAGTCAACTGATTTCGTCAATCCAACTGAAGATCAGTTCAGATTACAAGTTAGGAACATTAGATAGAAATCAATCAGTTGCAGATCAAGACAAGCTTATCTAAGTGGATTCCAGCTACGCACAAAGATACAAAAGCATTTGTACGATTAAATATATAATAATGGACATTGCAGCAAAGATTAAAGCCGAGAGATTCCTGAAGGCACGTCAGAAAAGTCAAGACACATATACCAAAGAACGCATTCAAGCTGTAACGATCACATGTGATGAGTCTTGGAGTACGGTCTCAATGCATCTATATATACAAAGCTCAAGACCATCATCAGTAGAATGAGAAAAACAACAAGTGTGTGAAGATACATAAAAAGGGCACGCATATTGTATATCAGCTTACAAGAAGCAATCAGCCCAGAGGGAACACTTCATCGTGTTATCAGCTTAGATTAGAAAAATATTTTCGTCAGTGCGTGAGAACACTTTCGGGTAGTTTTCAGTGATCATTTCTCACACGAACACACACCACCACTCAAATACAGTCTTGCAAAATGACAATAAACTTGTATATGTATTCTTTGACACACATACGTTAAACAAGTGTTGACTAAAAGGTGTTGCCTTCAGTCTAGTCTAGGAGTTCAGTTAGGCAGTGGGCAAGTCCTAAGCTGGGTGGGTTATTACACTTGTTGTAATTAATCAAAATCTTCTAGTGGATTCTAACCGAGGTGGTAGAAGGGGTGACGTAGGAGTAGTTGAAGTTTCTGAACATCCATAAACATATCTTGTGTTATTTCTGTTTAACTGCTTGTTTTTGTTCTTAACTGATTTGATCAGTTCAGCTGATATCAGTTTAGTTCTGTCCATAACTTAACTGATATAAGCCAGACTGATCCCTAGTAATCCAGTCATTTAGTTACACAAGATACAAAATATATCAGTGTTTCTTAACGAAGGATTATTTCAAGTATTTTTCGCTTGGAATAATACCAAACTCGATCTAATTCATCGGTGTATATTTTCTTAGAACACGAGCTATTGTAGCTCTTGGAGAATATTTCATTTGAAGCACCTCAAGGTGCCCAGCAAACGGTCCTTCAGGTTGTTTCTTTGTGGTCGTTTATTACTAAACCACGTAGTTTAGGGGTGAAGATCGCGCATTGCTTGAATCAAAAGATCGGGACATCATAACAACGATCCTTGTTCGTTATTGAATTGAGGGCTTGATTTATATTTAATCGTGTTTGCTTTTCATTCGTACGAGGATTTATATTATTTGGTATCAGAGCTTTGGCTCATTGAATTTCCAGTAAGTTTATCTGTCGTTCTATTATCAGATCTGTTTATTCTTTCGTTCCTTTTTCATATTTTTTTTGTTCTATCGTTATTCGTCAGTTTTATAAATTTTGGCGATTTTTTTTTGGATTTTCGAGTAGTACTCAGCCTTGCAAAAAAATATATAAAATACAAAAAATCCAAAAATTCATCATTATTTTGTTTTTGTATTTTGTTTTATTCTCTATTGTAAGTCATATTCAATTTTCTCTCACAATCAAAAATAAAATCTTCGAATTTCTTGTCTATGCAGTCCAAGTGAGTCGATCACAATTGTTCACGAGTTGAACTTGATTGTTTGATATATATAAATACAAAGCTTGAGCACCTTGAGGGAACTCTCGAATTTGAGTGGAAATACTTGAGTGCGAGTGTATCTTCTTTGGAGTGACTGGGGAGTATTTGTGGTAAGCACAAAAAAAAGAGGAGAGACGAGCGAATTTTCTTTGGACTGACCGTAAGGATTTGGGTGAGGAATATCTTTTATTTCTACTAACGTTTTCTTGCAGGTATAAGTCCAAAAAGTAAAATGGAGAGGGAAGTAGGAGATAGTTCGAACCAGGGGTTATCTAAGGTAAAAATGGATGCGTTGTTCGGTCATTTCAGTAGAATGATGAGGACCGAGTTGGAGCCATTACCTGAGCGGTTGGATAGTCTTGAGGTTAGTACCAGTGGAAATAAAGCTAAGCCTAAAGATGTGGGTAGAGGAGAAGAAGAGGAGGAATATGATTTGGGAGGAGACGAGGAAAGCCAAAATGAGAATTGGGGTAGGAACGGACAAGATAGAGAGTTTGTTAGAGGAAGAAGAGATGTCGTACGAGGTAGGTATGATGATAGGAAAGATGGTAACATGGGTAATATTAACATGAAGATTCCATCGTTCCATGAGAAATCTGACCTGGAGGCATATTTAGAGTGGGAAAAGAGGGTACAGTATGTATTTGAATGTCACCACTACTTCGAACAAAAGAAGGTTAGGTTGGCGGTGGTTGAATTTCTCGACTACCCTCGCATTTGGTGGGATCAACTAGTGACCACTAGGAGGAGGTATAATGAGAGACATGTTGATACTTGGGATGAGATGAAAGGGTAATGAGGAAGAGGTTTGTGCCCAATCACTCTTATAGGGATATGTTTAAGAGGCTACAAAACTTGATGCAAGGAGTAAAGAGTGTCGAGGACTACTATAAAGAGATGGAAGTAGTCATGATTGGGGCAAATATAGAGGAGGATAGTGAGGCGATGATGGCACGTTTTCTTTGTGGTTTGAACAGGGAGTTTCAAGATCAAGTTGAGCTTAGGCACTACTTGGATCTAGATGAGCTGGTGCAAATGGGCATAAAGATATAGCAACAACTCAATAGGGGAGGAGTTGGCCGCACCACTCAAATGGGGAATGCATCAACATCTTGGCGTTCCAACACTGTCAAACGCGAAGAAGGAAAAGTGGTGGCCAAGCCCAAAGTAGACATTAAGCAGGAGGCGCATAAACAAGGAGTTCAAGATAAATCTGAAACTCCTCATAATCGTTCTAGGGATATTTAATGTTTTAGGTGTTAAGGGGTTGGTCATATTACTATCCAATGTCCTAATAAGAGGATCATGATGTTGAATGGCTATGGTGAATATGAGTCTCAAAGTGAGGGTGATGACGAGGGTGATGTGATGAGATGCCTGCATTAGAGGATCCTGATGAGGGATATGATGCGGTTGTAGGTGAAGCATTAGTGACTAGGCGGATCATGAGTGCCCTAGTCAAGGAGAAGGAGACGAACCGAAGAGAGAACTTATTCCATACTAGGTGTTTTGTAAATGAAAAGGTTTGCGATCTTATCATAGATGGGGGGGAATTGTATTAATGTGGCTAGTATTGAGATGGTGGAGAAATTGGGTTTACCTACATTGAAGCATCTTCAACCATATAGGCTTCAATGGTTGAATAATTGTGCGGAAGTGAAGGTTAAGAGGCAAGTTTTAGTTGCATTTTCAATTGAGAAGTATGTTGATGAGGTATTGTGTGATGTGGTACCAATGCATGCTTGTCATATTTTGCTAGGTAGACCATGGCAATATGATAGGCAAGTGACTCAAGACGGATTCAAGAATAGGTATTCATTTGTATTGAAGAAGGAACCCATTGTATTGCTTCCATTGTTTCCAAAGCAAGTGTTGGAGGACCAATTGAAAAAAGAAAAAGATGAGAACAAAAAAAAAATGAACGAAAAAGTGAGATGGCCTTTGAGAACAAAAATGAAATGGCTGAAAAAAAGAGTGATCAAAAGAGTGAGAAGGCCATACAAAAGGAAAAAAAAAGTGAGAAGAAAGAAAATAAGAGGAAAGAGTCAAAAAAGAAAACATATATGACCCAAAAGAGTGAGTTTAGGCAAATTTTGCACACGCATGAACCACTTGTGTTGATTCTTTACAAGGAGACCCTCCTTAACACATCTGATATAGCTGGGTCCCTTCCGAGCATTGTTGTTTCACTCTTGCAGAAATTTGAAAATTTATTTCCGGAAGAGCTACCTCAAGGACTACCACCATTGAGCGAGATTGAACACCAAATTGATTTTGTGCCCGGAAGTGTATTGCCAAATCTTCCAGCTTATAGGAGCAATCTGGAGGAGACTAAGGAGCTTCAACAGCAGGTAAGTGAGTTGTTAGATAAGGGTTTTGTGCGTGAGTCCATGTCTCATTGCGTTGTACCTGTTTTATTAGTTCCTAAGAAAGATGTCTCATGGCGTATGTGTGTGGATTGTAGGACAATCGATCATATAACCATCAAGTATAGGCATTTCATACCTAGACTAGATGATATGTTAGATGAATTGCATGGGTCTTGTATCTTTAGTAAAATTGATTTGAAGATTGGTTATCACCAAATTATAATTATGGAAGGTGAAGAGTGGAAAACGGCTTTTAAGACCAAATACGAGTTATATGAGTGGATTGTAATGCCTTTTGGCTTAACTAACGCTCCTAGAACCTTTATGAGGTTAATGAACCATGTTTTTCGTGCATATATGGGGAAATTTGTTGTGGTCTACTTTGATGATATCCTAGTGTTTATAAAAAATTTAGAAGAGCATGTTGAATACTTAAAACTTGTGCTAATCACACTTCGAGCGGAGATTTCGTATGTTAACTTAAAGAAATGTGATTTTTGTACAAGCAGACTTGTCTTTCTTGGTTTTGTAGTAAATTCACAGGGGATACAAGTGGATGAAGACAAGGTAAGTGCTATTCGAGATTGTCCAACGCCTATTACTGTTGGTCAAGTCCGAACCTTTCATGGCCTTGCAAGCTTCTATAGGAGAATTCTAAAGGATTTTAGCACACTTGCAGCACTAATAACGGCGGTGATCAAGAAGAACGTTCCATTCCATTGGGACGAGGAGCAAGAGAAGTCCTTTAATATAATTAAGAAAAAATTAATTAATGCTCCTTTACTTGATTTGCGTGACTTTGATAATACCTTTGAAATTGAATGTGATGCTTCAGGTGTAGGTGTTGGTGGAATTTTGATGCAAGGAGGATGTCCGGTGTCGTACTTTAGTGAGAAGCTCAATGGAGCAGCGCTGAACTATCCGACGTATGACAAGGAGTTGTACGCACTTGTGAGGACGCTAGAGACTTGGCAGAACTACTTGAGGCCTAAGGAGTTTTTGATTCATACGGATCATGAATCCTTAAAACATCTTAAGGGGCAGCAGAAGTTGAACAAGAGACATGCCAAGTGGGTAGTATTTGTAGAGACATTCCCCTACATGATCAAATATAAGCAAAGTAAGGAAAACGTAGTGGCCGACGCATTATCACGAAGGTACATACTTTTCTCTACCTTTGAGTCTAAAATTTTGGGGTTTGAGCATGTCAAGGAGTTATATGTGCTAGATAAGGATTTTAAAAGTGTATTTGAAACATGTATGCATGGTTCACATGACAAATTTTATTTTCATCATGGTTTCTTGTTTAGAGAAGATAGATTGTGCATCCCTAATCATCAATTCGTGAATTACTTGTTAGGGAGGAACATAGGGGTGGCTTGATGGGACACTTTGGTGTGGCTAAAACTTTGAATACTTTACATGAACATTTCTATTGTCCACATATGAAGCGTGATGTTGAACGGGTTGTGTGATAAGTGCATAATTTGTAGGCAAGCTAAGTCTAGAACACAACCACATGGGTTGTATACACCACTTCCCGTCCCTAGTGAACCTTGGGTTGATATTTATATGGATTTTGTTTTAGGATTGCCTAGGACAAAGAAGGGAGGGATTCTATATTTGTTGTTGTAGATAGATTTTCGAAAATGACGCATTTTATTGCTTGTCACAAAACTGATGATGCATCTAACATCGCGGATTTGATCTTTAGAGAAGTCGTTAGGTTGCATGGTATGCCTAGGACTATTGTGTCCGATCGTAATTGTAACGCCCCGAAAATTCGAAGGTCCACGAGAACCACATGCATACGAGTTATTAAATTCCTTTTGTATTTCAATTAATTATTTTAATTGCATTAATTAATTATGTTATGTATATTTAAATGTTAAAAAATAATTTTTTCTACATGGTTGCATTAAAATGTATTTTTAAAGGTTATTCGAGTTGCGATCGAGGAACGGAGATTGATGGCTGAAAAATAGAAATTTTTTTATTAAATAATTGTTTTTAATTATTTAAAATATGGGTGATGCTTTTTCATATTTTTGAAAATAAGGGGTTTTGAGGTGATTTTATATGCCGGGATGTAAATTTTATCGGTGTTGGTTTTTCAACAAAAATGTGAATGTTTTGGCAACCCGGCTAATAAATTCACAAACTTTATTAAACAAAATTATTTTTAATATATTAATTAAGCACTAATGGACCTAATTTACTTACTTGGTGGGCCTAAGCATTATTAGTGGCTTAATTAAATATTTAAGGAACAAAACCCCACCCTAAACCCTTCATAACCCACGCCACTTTCAGATTTCACACACCAATTCTCCCTTGCAACAATATACACGGCACACACCTAAGATTAATCAAGAAAAAGCTTCGAAATTTTAAGGGATCTTCAAGCCATCGTCTTCGTGCCAACCTTCGTCAATTCTTCAACGTAAAATTGTGCGTTTAAAACGCAAAGGTACGCCATATTCTTTCTTTGCTCATCATCACACAATATTATGTATTTATATTTGAAATTACATGAAAAACAAGAGAACCTTGATTTATATTCGTACATGCATCGAGGGTGATTTTTAAAGCATGGGTTTTGATCCAAAAATCATGAAAAACATGTATCTCAGGGCTGCCATGATTAGAAAGTGATATGGGTTGTTTTTACACACAATTTAAGGGTCCTAGTCACACAACAACATGCTGAATTCACGGTAGAAACAAGTTGGTACCACCTTCCTATCATGTGTTCAAGGGGCTCGGTTGATGGGGAGTTTGTGGCTTGGCTTTGCTGGGGCTGGACCAGGGCTTGGCTAGGGTCATGTGGGGTTCAGGGGAAGAGTCCTAGCCACGCTATGACTCGATTCAAGAGGGCTAGGGAGGAGTCCTAGAGAGCATAGGGGAAGCAGCGTAGGGTTCGGCAATTGTGCAGGGTTTGTGGCTCGGCCAAGGGCTTTGGGCTAGGATAGGTTAGGTCCTTAGGGTCCTAAGAAGGGGCACAAGGGGCTGGTTCAAGGTCTGGTATGGTTGGCTAGGTCCTAGTAACAGAAACGTAGGGTCCATGTTCATGTAGGAGTTCTCGGCCAGTTTGTGTTGCTGGGATGTATGGCTTCGGTTTTCAACTGGGGCTCGAGTCCTATGGGTTCCAAGGGTCCAGGAGGGTTCCTAGGGGGGGCTGGTCATGATTTGATGCAGGGTGGCTCGACGTGGCTAGAGCCAAGCACAGAAAACGTGAGTGAGGCACTTTGGAGGCAGCAAGTCGCAGGTTGTGCTTCTTATTTCAGGTGGCTCGCTGCTGCGTCCAGGGGTTTTGACTGGGTTTCAATGTGGTCCAAGGTTGGTTAGGGTCAGGTTGGGTCGATGTTTAACCAGCTGGAAGGGTCCTGGTTGGGTTAGGAGTCCTAGAAGTGCATGGTGACACACACACACATATGCAGAAACGTGGGTCAAGTTTCAGGAGGTTTTTGAGCGGTCCAGGGCTGGTTATTTGGGATGGGCTTTGTGAGTAGGGTCCCTAGGTGGGTTGGCTAGGGTTTGGCTTGAGGTGGCTCGGGAGTGGCTCAAATAAATTAGGAGATGGCTCGGTGTGTTCGATTAGGTGTCAAAAACGAAAATAATAAGGCTAAAATTGAATTCATGGATCCACGGGTGTGTCTCATAACTTGGAAAGATAGAATAAAAAATAAAAATGTTATGTTTAAAATTTGGGATCAAAATAACGAGTTTTGGATTTATCCGAGATTTAATCGTCGCACGAAACGTTAATTAAAGGATTATTTGAAAAGCGTAGTTTTAAGCTTAATAAAATTATGGAAAATTATAGTTAAGCTCAAATAATTATTAAAAGTCTAAATTTTTAATTTTGGAATTTTATATTAAGGTTTGGTTTAATTCGGGATTTAAAACACATTAATATGTTATATTTAAAGAATAAATTAAAAGTTATCGATTTAAGCCAAATAAAAATATGAGAAAATTCATGTAAGCTTAAATAATTATTTGGGACATGTTAGAGTCAATGAAAATAAAAAAATGTCAAAAACGTGAAACTTTACGTCTATGGGTAAAACGTTAATTTTACACCCGAAAATTAGTAAACGTCGTGGCAGTGCCCTGAATGCTGTTTTATGTGCTATTATGTTTATTTTAAATATTTATGGATTTTTATGATGTTTATATGATAAAATATGTATTTTTATTGTTTATGGATTTAATATGTCAAAATATTATTTTAAATGTTCATGATTTAATATGTCAAAGTGTTATTTTAAATGTTTATGATTTAATATGTTAAAATATTGATTTTAAAACGTTTATGGCTTTTTATGATTTTTATATGTTAAAAAGTTATTTTAAATGTTTGCAGATTTTTAATATGTTAAAATGTTTATTTTAAAATGTTCATGGAAGTTTATGATTCTTAATATGTTAGATTATGATTTTTAAATGTTTACGGATTTATATGATTTAATATTGATATTTAAAAGATATGTTGAATGCTTGGTTTAAAAGAAAAACGTTATATGCATGTTTAATTTTTAATAAGTGATGAAAATACGAAATGTTGAAGGAAGTGAAGTAATTGCGACTAAATATGTTGGAGATATCGTGAGGGTGAAGGTCCCAGTGGGAGCCCGACGATCATATTTCCATTGATACGAATACGAATACGAATACGTTAATATGTTAATACGTTGGTCAAGGCTCAGTTGACCGGTGAGAGTGTTGCTAATGTCCCCGCCGCCCAGTACTGTGGTTTTATGTAGTTGGATTCATTGCCCAATACGAATACGAATACGAATACGAGTCACAATTATCGATCTGAATTCAACGAAAGAAATATGAATATGAATATGTTGATATGGATATGAATATAAATACGAATATGAGCATGGATATGAATATGAATATGAATATCTTTAAATTTATATGAAATTTTTTATGAAAATGTTTATGAAAATAATATGAAAATGTTTTTGTTTAAAGTTCATGCATCTTTGTGAAAATGTTATTGTTTTAAAGTTTATGCATCTTCATGAAAATGATATTTTCAGTACAAGTATTTTTCACTGTTGCATGTGATCTGTATATGTATTATGTTGTTATCAAGATTATGGTGTGTTGAGTCTTTAGACTCACTAGGTGTGATTGATGCAGGTGATTATGAAAATGATGGAGGCATTGATGGTTGATCTGACTGGACTGAAGGTGCACATAACTCAAGGACCTACGCTAGTTTTCCGCACTAGTTTATGATTATGATTTATGTTAAGAATATTTTTACGACGATTTATTTATGAGTGGTTTTTTTTTAGAGGTTATAGTATGGACTATACCTTTCAAATATTGTTTTTAGGTTTGGTAAAATGTTGGACGATTTTACGATGCAAACTATTTCCATTGATTTTTAAATGTTAGTTGGTTGTTTTATTTTAAAAATGATGTCAAGGTATTTTAAGTATATATATGTATATTTTGAATTATGGAGATTAAGGAGAAAAAAATTTTTTTTAGCACGTTTTAAGAAAACGAGTAGCCGACATTTCAGTAATGTTAAATTTTTGAGTTACATTTGAAAGATCTTGTGGACTAAACTTGACACAAAATTGTTGTTTTCTACTACTTGTCATCCTCAAACGGATGGACAAACTGAGGTTGTTAATAGAACTTTATGAACACTTTTGCGTGTTATACTTAAGAAGAACTTGAAAAATTGGGAAGAATGCTTGTCATTTTTTGAGTTTGCTTATAATCGTAGTTGCATTCTACTACAAATTATTCATCATTTGAGATTGTTTATGGTTTTAATCGTTTGACTCTGTTGGATTTGATGTCTTTACCTGTGAGTGAAAGGTTAAACATGGATGGTAAAAAGAAGGCTGAATTTGTGAGGAGTTTTCATGAAAAGGTCAAGGCCAACATAGAGAAGAAAAATGAGCAATATACCAAGCAAGCCAACAAGGGAAAGAAGAAGGTGGTGTTTGAAAAGGGTGATTAGGTGTGGCTACACTTGCGGAAGGAAAGGTTCCCTGAGAAGCGACGTTCAAAGCTACTACCTAGGGGTGATGGACCATTTCAAGTCCTCGAAAGGATCAATGACAAAGCCTACAAACTCGATCTACCGGGTGAGTATAACGTCAGTTCTACTTTTAATGTTAGTGATCTTTCTTTGTTTGATGTAGGTGATAAACAAGATTTGAGGACAAATATTTTTCAATAATGGGAGGATGATGCGAACACGGATGGTCAAGCTCCAAGGAAAGCATGGGATCCTTTAGAGTTGCCGAAGGGACCAATCACGAGAGGACGACTGAAGAGATTCAAGGAAGCACTATAGGGAGTCATGAGCAATCAAGAAGGGCTTACGAGCAAGGTGCGAAGTGCCAAAGGGTTCGTGATGCATGGGAGTAAGTTTTGGGGCCAAAGGAACATTATTCAAATGATAAATGAAGAGGAGCCCAGAAGCACCGGCACCCGAGCGGCCAAAGCTTACCGCCCGAGCGCCACACTTACTGCCCAAGAAGAATAATTACATAACACCTCGTGTCCGAGCGGTCAAATTTTACCGCCCGAGCGCCAAATGTCTAATACCCTCGACGCTTGAGCGGTAAGATCCTACCGCCCGAGCGTGAGCCATCTGCGAGAAAATCCTTGTTTCCTTGATTAAAGTCCTAATTATTTTGGCAACTAGATTTTGTTATCTTTTGAGTATGTAAACATTATTTTGGACGAATTTTGGAACACAATTCGGATTATCATTGATTTTATAGAATAGTTTTGATTTTTCTCTCAATTTTTTCAAGGCTTTTGCTTTTAATCAAAATCAAACTTATCAAAGTTTTACTTTGCGGCGTTTGTCGATCGTTCCTCACACGGATTGTCAGAGACGAGTTCTTTGAAGGTTCGATTGAGTTTCGGTTGTTTCTTTGTGATCGTTTATTATTAAACCACGTAGTTAAGGTGTGAAGATCGAACATTGCTTGAATCAAAAGATCGGGACATCATAACAATGATCCTTGTTCGTTACTGAACTGAGAGCGCGATTTATATTTAATCGTGTTTGCTTTTCGTTTGTACGATAATTCATATCAGAAGTATTCAGAAAGAAGATTGAAACTGCTTTATTACCACTTGTTAGGATCAGTTTGAAGGGTTAAAGTGTTTAGAGGGGGTTGAATAAACACTTTAAGATTTTTGAGTCTTTTTCGATAATGGTGAATCCATTTAGTGATAAACTGAATTCAAGAATCTTGTTGTCGATATTAGTCAGTTAACTAATATAAGTGCGGAAATAAACTAACTGATAGATTGAATGCTCAAAGAATAACTGAAACAAAGAGCACAAATATTTTATGGATGTTCGGAGGCTTCAAATGCTCTTACGTCACCCCTTCTATCATAAGGATATGTTTTCTACTACTAAAAGACTTTGATAAATTACAAAAGCTGTAATAACCCATTTCAGTTTGGACTTAGACACTGCCAAACTGAAACTCTTAATTTCCTTTACAATTTATCAGCATACAACTGATTTTATTTTTTTAGCACAACTGATCTTAGAAGATTGAATACAATAATGTAATGTGCTAGTTCTTTAGCTCAGATGATAGCTTGAAAGCTATGAAATATCTTTGTTCAGTGTGAGCTTTTCTGTATGAATATCGTAATTGAACTTCTATGCTTGAATTCAAAATTCACTCAGAATAATTGTACAAAAGTTCTTGTCTCAGATGAACTCCTCGGCTATTTACAGGCTTTGCTTTCAACGGTAACATTGAATGCATTAATTAGTACTCATCCGTTGATTTGTCTTTTCTGAATGTGTCAACATTCTTCTGACAATAGTACATTGTGGAATTCTGATATGCGGCGCTCCCACTATGAGTTACAATCTGCTTTTGTACAAATTGTCGGTTGTTGGCTACGCTTTAACTGATGACGTGTCAAACTGATTATTGACTATATAGCCGATCAGTTGAGCTCATTGTATAATGATCAATTCCAACTCATAGTTTAGTTATCTTTACAGATTCAGTTATTCTCGATCAGTTCTACAATCATCAAAATTTTTATTTGTCAAACTCTGAAATTCTAATTCTAACACCGTAACTTACGATTTTTGTTGTATTTGTTTTTTTTATATAAACTCCTTGTAAAAACATTATTGAAGGATATTGGATAATTATTGAATGATTTTGTGAGTTTGACCCTCAACAAGATACTTCGGCTTCTGTTTCACACTTTCGTGTGTTTTATCAAATCAAATTTATCAAATATTTGATCTTTGTTGCTTTTGTCGATTGTTTTTTACTCGAATTTTCAAAGACGAGTTCTTTGACGGTTCGTTTTAGTTCGATTATTTATTTGTGTTATTTGTTACTAAACAGCGTGATTTAAGGGCGAATACGCGTTACTTGTTTTCAAAGATTAAAGATCAGAGTAAATAAATAATGTTGTTTTTAGGGTCGAGGGCACGACTAGGTCTAGATCGCGTTTACTTTTTCTTGGGTATCCGGATTCGCATCTATTAGTTCAAGTAAATTCACTTTTAAATTTTAGATTCTAGATATTTTCTTCAATATTCATTCCGATCAATTGTTCTGAGCAGCTTTAATATATTTTTATTTTTTCTAAATTCCTACATATTATTGTAGATACAAAAATTATGTTTGCAGTTTATGTCTTCAATTTTCATACTATTTTTCTTCGTTTTTAGCATAATATTTTCTTAGGATATTAGAACTTACTATCAAATTTGGCTCCTACATCGTTTGAACTTTTAGGAGTTAGATTTTTTTATGAAATTTGTGTATCATTACACCTGACACGCCCGCGTCGCATAAATATTGTGGAAACAATAAATTTTAAAGTTATTTTTAAAATTAAAATATACTATTTATTAGACATGTTATATAGATGAGAGCTATCCCAACAGTCTAGAAAAGTGGTAACTTTACTCGCTTGTCGTGCACAAAGACAAACAGAAAATTAGCATATCAATCGGGAAGTGTTTAATTGATTTCCAGTCCTATTTTAAGTTATTAATTTCTTTGAATAAAAATATACTATTTTGTGCACAGCCTAGCAAGCAAAGTGCTGCCTTAACTCGCTTGTCGAGCACAAGGACAAACAGAAAATTAGAGTATCAATTGGGAAGTGCATATGTGGCTTGTAGCTGATATGACACAAATATTTTAAGCTTGAGATGAATTGATTGCTTCGAGATCCAATTATATATATTGAAGTATATATATAAGCAGTATTAGTTGAAAATTTTGTAATTTTTTTTATAGAGAGATATAATTTAGTTTAAAAAATATAAATGTTGTATCTAATTTTGAAATTAGTGTGAATGGGCAATCAAACAAAAAAAAATAGGTCTCTTATGAGACGATCTTACAAATCTTTATTTGTGAAACGGGTCAATCCTCCCGATATTCACAATAAAAATTAATACTCTTAGCATAAAAGTAATGTTTTTTCATGGATGACCCAAATAAGATATATGTCTCACAAAATACGATCCGTGAGACCGTCTCACACAAATCTTTGTCAAAAAAATATAGTGTAAAGGGTACGTCGTTATTAATTGAACCACGTAAACTGCAATAATTAGAGTTGAACCACAAGACTAAATAATTAACACGAGTTCCCCATTTTAATTATTAATAATTAATTTAAAAGATAATTGATTATAATATATACAGATCTTCTTGACTTGTGCTATCTTAGCACATGGTGTTTATTGAAATTGTGTTATCACTGAAGTTGTATCTGTGTAGAACGAGTCGGTGGATATCTGACTTTAAATTTAAGTCGTTTATAAATTATGCTTGAATGGATGAATTTTTCACTTAATTTGTAGTTAAGTGACATAAAACTTCTCTTAATTGGAAGGAGACATTAGTTCGTTCTCAGGAGATAGCGAAAAAACCCGACGGCCCCAATCTATGTTAACATACACAAAAAATAATGAATTATTTTAATCGCGAGGGGTATGATTTTGAAAACAGATTTCGAATTTGGATTTATGATTTAGCATAAATCTTGATTTTATTGAAAATGTATCATAATTATTCATACATTCCAGTTAATCTACTAGCGCGTAAATTCACCTAAGGTTACAGTATTGATTATGTATTATTTCAGATACATTCTTTCAAATGTATTATTCAAATGAAATCAATTATCTAAATACAAGGAGATCGTGAGTTGAAATTTGATTATCACGTGATTCGAGGGATTAAACTGAGCATAGAAAATTACAGGTGCTGACTTTTTTTCTTTTTTTCGAGATGACTTATAATTTATCTCACGACAAAGTTTCAAATTTGGAACGAAATTTTGGGTTCGACCCATCTCAAAAAAAAAAAAAAATCAACATTTATCACACACCACAATTAAAGCGGTTATATTATATGAAATAATACTAATAACCAAATGTAACCGAAAACTAACTGAGAGTAGAATAGTATAGCATTATTAAGGATATGCAAAAGAAAAAATTTGACCCTTAATTTACATTTTTTGACAATTTTCTTTTAAAATTATTGAAATATAATTGTGTAACAAAAATTGTTGTATAAAATGGAGCATTATTTAACTACATTCAATATGCCATCTTTTTTTTTTTCAGACTACTCATAGATTTGTCATGGGATGCTAATTTTCAATACTTCAATTATTGTATAAAAATAATCTAAATAATTCACTGGTGAAAAGTTAAAAGTATTCTTGTGAAAAAATAGAAATTTAAAAGTATTTTTGCGCTACATAGCATGTGAACATCCTTCCATTTTATGCACACTTAGTTTTGCTTCTCGGTGGTTTTCGATGTTGTTGGAACATTTCATGTTAGTAATCTTGATTTTGATGTTAATAAAACTTATTATTTTGTTTCTAATAAATTTACTTAAATGCGCAGAAAGCTACCGAGTCTAAACTGAAGCTATCGAGACGCAAACTGAAAGCGCAAACTGATTGCACAAACTGAACCAGCTCAACTGATTGTCCAACTAATAGGTATTTCAGCAGAAGATCTTCAGAAGTTCGGCCAGGTGATGAAGAGCTCAACTGATGATGAATCTAGCTGACCAGTTTAACTGAAGCAGTGAAATCAGTTCAGTTGACGAGCCAACTAATTTCACCAAATAAGTCAAGACCAGTTCAGAACATTAGTTAAGAACCGACCAGTTTGTAGAACACGACAAGCTTATCTAAATAGAATCCAACTTGTGCATTAAGGAAAGCAATTGTCCAGTTAAAGAAAAATAATGAACGTTGCAGCGGAGCTTAAAGTCTAAGCATTCCAGAATGACTGTCAGAAAGGGCAAGACTCAAACATCGAGGGACAAATTCAAACTGCAACGGACACATTTGATGAGTTTTGATGAACGGTCTCGTAACCTCTATAAATACAGATCAAGACCATCAACAACATATATATAAAAGTGTGTGAAGAAGAAGGGCACACTTAATTAAAATTAGCTTACAAGAAGCAATCAGCTCAGATTTGAGAGAACACTTCAAAGTGTTATCAGCTTATATTAGAAGCACATTTCTCTCAGTTTGAGAATTCACATTTGTATCAGTTTCTACACACACACACACACCATTACTCACATACACATAATAAAGAGCGTATTGATAAGTTAATTGAGTCTTGCAGAAAACTAATAAACTTGTGTGTGTAGTCTTTAACAGATAGACATTAAACAAGTGGTGGCTGGAAAGTGTTGCCTTCAGTCTAGGCTAGGAGTTCAATTAGGCAGTAGCTAACCCCTAATCTGAGTGGGGTTTGTACAAGGCATTGTATAAATCGAAATCTTCTAGTGGATCCTATCCGGGGTGGTAGAAGGGGTGACGTAGGAGCAGTTGAAGTTTCTGAACGTCCATAAGCATATCTTGTGTACTTAACTGTTTAACTATTGTTTTCAAACTGATTTGATCAGTTCGAGCTGTTATCAGTTCAGTTCTAACCAAAACTGAACTGATACATGCAAGAACTGATCCCCCTCGTTTCAGTTATTCAGTTCACATAAGGTAAATGCTTTCAAATTAATCAGCTTTCTTAATTATTATTTCGAGTATTTTTCACTTCGTTTAAAACAAAACTTGATCTAATAATCAGTGTTTACATTTTTAGAACACGAGCTATTGAAGCTCATGGAGAATATTGTTTTTGAAGAACCCTCACAGGTGTTTAAACCGATCCTTCAGATATTCCTAATATACTGATTATACTGAAGTACTATGGGTATATCGAGATTTTGATAAGGTATAGATATATAAAGTTTTACCGAAAAATACCTTATATGTTTTTAAAAAATTCACTTTATTATTTAAAAATATTATATATTTTTTAATTTATTAATATTATTTCGATATATTAGTATTTCGGTATATATAAAAAAAATTCAAATTCTATATCATTACAATACCGAAAATTTCGGTATCAATACCATAACATATCAATTTGTTTTTTGTAATTTGATATTTTTCTATAGGATAATTTCGTTATACCGAAAATTCGATATTTTTTTCCACTTTTAGTCCAAATAAACTTGTGAGAAACAACTATTACTAAATTTTTCAGAAACAACTATTTACTTCCAAAGTATTATCTGCTTCTTAAATGTTATTCCCGTTAATGTCTTGGTTGTAATAATTCAAACATCACACTACAAAAGTCAGGATGATCATTGATGAGTATCAAACATTGTAAGGAATTTATTTCCTTTTCCTTTTGGATTTTTGAAAGTTAGCTCTTCTTTTTATTCTCTCCTTTTTACGTGAGAATTATTTCTCTTTTCGCGATAAAAATATCTAATGTATTTCTTGATTTATAAGGTCATACAGTCATGACATACATTCTTGGAGTAGTGGAAGAGTAGGAGGTGCCCCCGACCATGACCTCCCGAGAATTCAGACTCTAGAGATGCCGGAATTTCCTTTCGCTTGGGCTATTATTTAGAATAACGGGGAAGAGGAGGGGGGCAAATAAAGCGTGGAATCTCAAGCACTCAATGGCGCTAATGTGACAACATGCACCCCACTATGTTTATATTAGAGATCCTATGTATATTTATTGGAATTGAATCAATCAATGTATAAATATGTTAAGAATTTTTAGGATTTGTATTTTATAACAATGTTTACTATAATCAGGTAGAATACCTTTTAGACTTTGATAATTGAAGGTTTTTTTGGTATGTAATTATTTCATAAACTATAATGAATCAGATTAATCAATTTAGGAGCTTAAGGTATATTGGTATATAAGATTTTGATATTTTGGTCATTTTGGCATGTAACTATTTTCTGGATTTCACAAAAAATAACGACACCAAAATTAATCAATATACATCTCTCCGCATTAATAACATATTTTATGCATGTATAAATATAGATATATAATACTCATTAAAAAAATTTTATATGCAAGATTTTACACGAAACAAATATCAAGATGAACGGCAAAATAAATGTTATTTAAATCTTTAATCAACGTGCCCATTTGAATTAAAATAGATAACTTCAACTATGAATCCATTGACCTTACTACTTATATTTTTTTAACCTAATACATATTCCCACGAGGCGCAATAACTGGAATATTTTACATCACACACGCGGAACTAAACTCAGAATTTCAAAGCGTGCAGCGAGGTCATATTTTTAAATAGTATCTATATCATCAGACGATCTTACGAAACGAGTTAAATATATTTATATTTATGATAATAATTAATACTTTTGACATACAAAATATAATAATTTATCATAGATGACCTAAATAGGATATTTATCTCACAAAATTGACTCGTAATATCGTATCATAAAAGTTTTTGTGATTTTCAAAAACCAAAATTTTGAATTTTAGTAGTATAAAACCTCTGTAACATTTTCATAATATCCAATAAATTAATACAATAAAACAATTTCAAACCAAATAATAAATTACATTGACAGAAAGCTAAAAATAAGCACGTAAAGAGCACCACTTAGCGCATTGGTCCCCCCACGCATGCACCAAGCTAAACTAGAGGGGAGTAATATGATGAATAAATTGTAAAAGGGAATAATTTCAAAAGAATAATGAATTGTCTAGGAATTTTCAAATAAATATGTAAATATACATATATAGAACAATCTCCTAATGTCAAACCACATTTTGTCATCGGATAATCGTATACTTAATATTCTTGAAAACAAAAGTAAACATTTTTGCATAGAAGATTGAGAATGGAAATTACGTTATTTGAATCGAAAGCGTCGTGATCTTTATAATTTAATCACTAAAAAGAATATTAAATGTATATAGATCAATTGGGGAAGGACATGTGAAAAACTATTAACGTTTGTTCTTGAGGATTTCTATCCTATTTATATGGTAGGTCGAGTAATTCCCCCACTAAATTTGTACTACAACATAAAAGCACATTTCTCTTATACTGGTTTAGGTTCAGTGGAACTGAATGGTTAAAGTCAGTTTTAACCAGTGCTTTCAAACGTAGGAAAAAAGCTGGAAAAGTTTTTCTTCTAGCAAAAAGAGTAAAAGTCGATCATATTAAACGTGTAAAAAGCGTTAAAAAAAGTGAAAAAAATGAGAAACAACCCATTTTTTTAGATAAAATTTTAATTTTAATTTTATAAATTTTTACTTTTTGATTTTATTTTCATTAATAAATATTTATGAAAAACTAAATGCATTGAAATAAAATTTGTCCCGAACCCTTTATTTATTTACGACTAAGAGACAACACTCGATTCAATAGCGCTTGAAAAAATTCTTACTCCACATAATTTGTGATTTTGAGAATTATGTTTTGATAACTTAAAATTTTATTCATTTATTCTTAAATTTTGTGTTTATGTGTAATTTAATATGTTAGTTTATTTAATATAATTTAAATCATAACAATAACTAAAAATGAATTTTCATTCTTAATCACATATTAAACTCATTTAAACTTTGATGGGCATTGATGACAGGGCTAAATTTTAATTTTAGCCAAAACAAGCTAAAATAATATTTATGAACACACGATGTAAATTTCATCATTTCTTTCCCTTTTTTTTTTGGTAATTCAAGGCAACTGGGCTTTGCTTAACTAGTTCCTCATAGGTGGATGACATTCCCCTTGGTTGCTATCTAGAAAAAAAAAATGCTAACAGAAGGGACACATATGTCGAAGGAGGTTATTAGTGTTTTTAGCTCTTAGGACAAATAAAAAAAAATCAAGTTCTTACTGCTTATAAAAAGAATTTGTTATAAATTGATGTGTTTATTCAACCCCTTCTTCTAAACACCTTATTTATCCTAATCGATCCTAACAATTGATATCAGGGCGGGTTATTTTTGAAAGAACATTGAAACTGATTTTGATGTTAAAATTCGAAAATTCAGATTTTTTAAAACATATATATGCAAAACTGAATTTTCGTGCAGCTTGCAGCAATCGTGGGAAAAATGACATTTCTCCTTGCTCAATTGTCCAAATGACGAACCACTTTTTGCTTTGCAAACTAGATTCGTATAGGGTTACATCGGTATAAATTTGCAGCCTATTTATGCATGAGCAAAAGCCGTTTATTCATTGAAGACATAGCATATATGCTGCAGCATAAAATGAGCCATGAAGAAAATTGGTTAGTCACTCGTCTAGTTTTATTAATTTCAAACTTTAAAAATATAGGGGGATAACTCATTATAATTTTAATAGAGATATTATTTTTAAATATTGAGGGGGAGAAAATTTTGTGCTTAAAATGTTTTGAAAATATGACTTTTTGATTCACACAAAAAAGAAGGAGAAATATGTTAGTTGAATTGATTGTTTATCCAAGTTTTGTGATCATCAAAAAGGGAGAGATTGTTAGAACATTTCATGTTCGCAATCTTAATTTTGATGTTAACAAAACTTGTTATTGTATTTCTAATATATTTACTCATGTGTGAAGTTTCAAACACAAGAAAAAAAAACTGAAATTGAATTTAGTCAAACTGAATTTCTGGTGAGCTTAAGTCTTTTGATGATATCTCTTAGCTGGATGACACACATGACAATCCATCAGATTGACTTTTCAAAAAATTCAATTAGTAACAAGTCGTATTTCACGTCATTTGGGAAAAATCGGATGTTATTTAGGTCTAACTGATCGCTTCAAACTGATCGCACGAAAACAACAATCAGTTGGGTATAAGCAGTTGCTGTATTTGGCCATATCTCTCAGCTCGGTTATTGGAATGAAGTGATTCACTATGCGTTGAAAAGATAAGACGATGATCTACAAATCGTTTCAGAAATCAAAGTCTGAATCAAAGCATAAGATGATGATAAATGATGATTAATCTATTGGTTTTGCACAAACTGAAATCAACAAAGCTGATTTTAGCACACCAGCTGAAAGTGAACTGGACCAGTTGAGCAGAACAGAACTGAACTAAACCGGACCAGATGAAACAGAACCAGTTTAGCAGCTGACAAGTTAAACTGAACCAGTTGACCAAAGCTAACTCGTTGACCAGTTTAAGCTTGATAAAATTTCTACCAAGGCGAATTTGACTGTTGCAATTCCAGAAACAGTACATAAACTTTCCAAACAGTCATATTTTTGTATCTAACATATAAATCATTGTTGGAGTCTATAAATACAACATTTTGAAGATCAAACAAGAGCTTTTGAAGGGGAATCAAATCATGGGCAGTCAGCATGAATAAATATGCTAGTTAAGAGCACAAGCCCTTGCGTGATGATATATTTGAGATGTACACTATAAAAAAAAAATCCTCACACACAATAACACACACATATACAAGAGAGTTGAAATTCAAAGATTAGTTGAGTGAGTCTTCACACAAAGACATTAAATATTGTGTTTGTAATCTTGGCATAAGAGATGTTAAATATTATGCGGATTATGAGGTTGCGGTCTACAATCGAGAGTGTGTTAGGAGTTTAAATTAGTCAAGAAATAAGTCCTAAGTTGAAATAGGTCTGTACAAGGTGTTGTATAAATCAAAGTCTTCTAGTGGGTCCTTCCCAAGGGGAAAAATGGGTGGTGTAAGAGCATTTGAAGTCTTCGAACATTCATAAACAAATTTGTGTCTATTTATTTATTAAATTTACTTATCATCTCCATTATTTTAAATAATCATTGCTGAAGCATTTTATGTGTTCTTAAAATATCAAAATATTGCATACCAAGTGTTTCAATGATTCAACCAAAATATTTTTACTCATTCAACTTGAATATTTTTTAAATGCTTTACAAAATATTTAAAGTGTTTTTACACGGATTATTTCCAGTGTCTTTCGCTTGATTTGAAAACCATACTCGATTTAATTCATCGATGTTAATATTTCAAGGACTTGTCAAGATCAATATTCTATGATCCAACATCATAAATTTTTGAATGGTATTGCTTATTAAGAAATATTTTATTTATAATCCATCAATGGGGATGTCTGAGCTATTATAGCTCAACGATTTTCGCCCAATCGATCCTGACAATTAAGATCAGAGAGGTTAAGATCAGAGAGGTTAATCTTGTTTCGAATACTTTCAAACGCTCAAACTGATACAGAACACCGTGTCTTCTTTCAATAAAATTCTCATGTATTCTAGAGAAGAATTCGATGATTGGAAGCTTTTAACTTTGAAATTCTACTAAATTATTTTTTCCCTTTAATTCGAAAATCACCATTTATAAATAACTTAACATTTCCATAAATGACCATAAATTAACAATTTAAATCTCAAGTGCATCAATTCCCCAAAATCTTTAATTACCAAAATTCAACTTCTACCTTAACATGATCAAAAATAACTTCAACATAAAGCATAAAATCTCTAATATAATCCTTAACATAATCCTTTAAACTTTGCCTAACAAGCTATTATGGAAATAAATGTCTCTCGAGAGTATACTACTGTACTCGATCCATTCAAGCGTCAGCGCCTCTCTCAATATCATAATCACCTGCAGTATTCAAACCTAGTGAGTTTAATGACTCAGCACGTTTTAAAAATGAGTAGCAAATAATACATATACAAGCACATGAATTAAAATCATACTTTTATTTAAAATAATTTTAAGCATAATATATCGTAAAATTATAAAATCGTAAAGCTTTGCATCCTTTATCATTTTGGGTGAAGTTTGATATTTGAAAGTGACTAGTATTTTATCCTCTAGTCGACTGATCAATCATAACTCACCATAGCGCATGGGGACGAACACTAGGCACCGCCATGAAAATACGATCGTCGTGCTCCCTCTGGGGCCTTGTCCCGTAAACAGGCTCCCTCTAGGGTCTTTTCCCTCACGACATTCCCATAAAATTGTAAGTTCACCATTCCTTCTTAAAACGGATCCCCCACATATCCTCTATATATTTTGTCACATTGAATTCACATCCCTCAAAATATTTTTCATTTTTATCCTTTTTAAAGCGTAAGATATCATGAATTTCCAAAAATAACATTTTAACAGTAAAAATTGCGCATCTTTACTATAAATCATAAAATATCATATTTTCATCAAAATAATCAATTTAGATCATTTATAATGCGTTATGACCTTTCGGGATGCGGCCAACCTTTATCGTACTACTTAGGTGTAAAATGACTGTTTTGCCCCTGGACGTAAATTTCCTCGATTTTGACTTTTTCTTACTTTTATTGACTCTAGACCAACCCAAATAATATTTTAAGCTTAAAATAAATTTTAGATATTTTTATTTGACGTAAATTTGAGGATTTCGATTTAATAACTTAATGACTAAACCATGAAGCGTTTTTAACCCGAGTAAATTCAAAACTTAATATTTTCTTCCCAAATTTTAAAAATAGACCTTTTTATTTCCTAAGCTACCCTTGTGAGCCATGAGCCGCCCCCGTGGACCCATGGTTCGAACCTTTTCTCTTCTTCCTCACCTTAACTCAATCCTAAGCCACTTCCCTCGAGCCATTTGGCGTTTTTCTCAAACCA
The DNA here is from genome assembly GCF_025594145.1 of Primulina tabacum. Classification (NCBI taxonomy): domain Eukaryota; kingdom Viridiplantae; phylum Streptophyta; class Magnoliopsida; order Lamiales; family Gesneriaceae; genus Primulina; species Primulina tabacum. The sequence goes on along the minus strand of NC_134553.1, from coordinate 38,372,747 downwards.
TGGCCGAGCCACCTTGGACTATCACCTGACCAGCCAACATAAGGACCCTATCAAACCCTCTTGGACCACGCATGAGGACCACAGTCCGCACACAAAGCTGCTGCGCACAGGAACAAGCGTCGTGCGGTTCTCTCATGCTACGGTCGAGCCACCATCGAGCCACCCTATACCAGCCCCTAACCCGACCCATGACCATCCTCCCTAGACCCTACTGGACCAGCCTAGACCTACCCAACCAAGCCACAAACCCTTCCTGCAGGAGCTGCCCCCACGCGTGCATGGGAAGAGTCCTTGCATGCATAGGCTCTTCTCCTACCGGCTGTACGACTAAGCCGAGCCTTCTTCCTCCTCTCCTATTTTCGAAATTTATTGTTGTTGTGTGTGTTGTGTTCGGCTGCTAGGTTTAGAGAATACCAAGGTTTTCTATTTTATAGTTTTTAATTTGCATGCTAATGAGCTTAGGTTTTGGGCCTTCAAATGTAGGGACAATTGGGCCTACTCAAATTGGTTAAATTGGGCCCAATAACACTTATTTAATTAAAAAATAAAAGTTTATAAAATTTAGTTTAAAAAAAATAATGCATTTGATATTTTAAAAGTCCATTGTTTGCCCAAAACAAGCTTCCCGGATAAAATCATGCTCGTCTCGTAAAATAATTTGAATTCTATCGTTTTTAGAAAATTTTAATCATTTTTAACATATTAAGTAGTCTTGAGAATATTTAGTGAAAAATATTTATTTTTATCCCCGTCGTCCCCGGTCTCCTTTCCCCAGCCTATTATTGAATATTCTGGAAAAGTCTACAATTTTATGAAATCATGCCATATAATCATTTAATCATGCAATCATATCATTAATTATATAATATGCATCAAGTAAGCATTTAAAATCAATTAAATAAAATTATTATGTAATTTAATTCATTTGCATACAAGCATTTAAAATCAATTAAATAAAATTATTAAGTAATTTAATTCATTTGAATGCATGTGGTTTACGTATGTTGGTTTTTGGACGTTACAACACTTTAGCAAGATCAAAATGTGCAAAACAGTTAAAAAAATTTGGGAGAAGCTGATTCAACAATGTGAAGGAAAAAGCAAACAAAAGAGAACAAGCTGTTTTTTGATATTCAAAAGTTTGACATCATAAAAATGAAAGCTGGGGAATCTATGAATGACTTTGATGAAAGAGTCGGCAACATAGTAAATGAATTGAATGCACTTGGAAAAGTGCACTCAAATAAAGAGATTGCCCTGAAAGTGAAGCACGATCTTCCCAAGGAATGGGATGTTATGACCATGACAATGAGAGAATCTAAAGATTTGAACAAGGTAGAATTGCACAATCTATTTGAAGATTTAAAAAGCCTACGAATTTGAATACAAACCAGAGAAGGCAAGCCAACCATTCCACCAGTTACAACTGCTTTAAGTGCATGAAACTGGAACCATCATTTTCAAATGAAAAGTTAGCAGAACAATTAAGCAGTGATGCCATGTCATCATTTGTAATAAAATTTGAAAAGTTCGTGAGAAAGAATGAAAGCTCATATCAAAGAAACTATCAAAGGAGTGAACCCGAGGAGGAACCAAATGCATGTTTCAACTGTGGAAAAACTGGTCATTTCATTGCTGACTATCCAAACCCTTAAAAAGATAGTAGAAGATAAGTTGAGAAGGGTAAAAAGCCCTTCGAGCATAGAAGAAGGATCCGAGATGAAAAGAAGTCGTCAAGAAAGAAGAAAACAAGTCGAAGTGGGTTGACTCAGACAATGAAGCATATGAAACTGAAGGTTATAGCAGCTCAAGAGATGAAAAAGATGTGAAATGCCTCATGGCTGATGATGTTGAGCTGGAATCCCGCAATGATCAGGTATTTGATTTTAGCTCCACTGACTTTACCAAATAAGAGATTATCTCTACACTACATGAAATGGTAAATGAGTACCGCAAACTAGCTATCTCCTTTGAGAAAGCTAAAGTAAAGCAAGGTGATCCCTCAAACGACATAGCTGATAGTATTTAATCAGTTGAAAATTTTAAATGTAAAAAATGAGATTAATGAAATGAAAGCTAAAAAGGAAGAAAGCGATCTGTTAATTCAGCAGCTAAGAGCTGAGAACTCTAAACCGACTGAATTAATTCAGGCTTGGAAGAATTCGTCAGTCATACTAACTAAAATGCAGGGTTTGCAAAAACCAGTAGGAGATAAAACTGGTCTGGCTTTGGTAACCAAGATGAACCCTCAACTAGTGGTACAATGCCAAAACTGAATACAAGCAAATTAAAATATATTCACTTTGTCAAATCAGTTATGATACATGAAAATCCGGAATTCAAGAATACAGTAGAAAAAAAAACTGAAAAATCAGTTGAAAATATGAACAAGACAAGGCGACATGGAATTGGGTACAGTCCCAAAATCACAGCCGAATCAAATAACTAGTCACCCAAAAGATCCAGTTATTCCAAAAGAAAGTCAGCTAGAAGCTATTATTACAATTATTATAATAGAAAGCATGTTCAGAAACGATACCAAATGAACAACAAGAATTAGAGATCACAAACACATGTTGTGACGACCTCACCACATTCACATACCACACAAAAATCAGGAAATGTTATTTGGAACACAGAAACTAGTAGATCAGTTTGACTGATCCAAATCTGGGTTCCTAAAGTACTAATAAATTTTGAATCCAAATAGATTTAGATACCAAATTCATTTATTATTTGTGGTTGCAGGTTATAGGTGAACTGATTAAAGATTCAGTATGGTACTTGGACAGTAGATGTTCAAGACATATGACATATGACTGAAAATGCTGAACTGATATCCCAACTGATCAAATATTCTGGACCTAAGATCAGCTTTGGTGATGCCTCTCAAGGTAAACCGTGGGTAAGAGTAAGCTTATCCATTGTAACATAATCATCAATGATGTATTACTTGTTAAAAATCTAAAATATAATTTAATCAGCATAAGTCAATTATGCGATAATGATTAAGCAATATAATTCAGTAAGCATGCATGTTCAATTAGACATGCTACTGGTGATTTAATCATGACAGGAAACAGATGAAATCAGATGAAGGATTATTCTTAGGATATTCATATGTTAGCAAAGCTTATAGAATTTTCAATAAACGCACTCTAAATGTTGAAGAATCTATACATGTTTTATTTGATGAAAATGTTTTAACTAATAAGCCAACTGATCCAGTTGAGCTCATAAATCACCTTACAAATATAAATTTGGAGGTGACAATGAAGATGAAAATCACATTGTCAAAATCTTCCTTCAAACACCAGAACCAGAAATGGTGGAACCACCGGTTTGATAGGATACAGCTCCTGACAATCAGTTCGATGATCAGACAAAATATATTCAACCACAAACTGATAGAATTCCAACTGAAGCAGAAGAAACTGGTCAGTTACAAACTGAACCAGAATTGCAGATAAGTCAAGCAGATCTAACTTACAAATGGAGCAGAAATCATCCTCATGATTTAATAATAGATAACCCATCTGATCTGATGAAAACCAGAAATCAGATGTTGAATTTATTTATTTATTTTGCCTTCATAACGCAAAAAGAACCCAAGAAAACTGAAGAAGTTCTAGCTGATCCCAGTTGGATCATTGCTATGCAACAAGAGCTTAATTAGTTCACATATAACAATGTCTGAACATTAGTTACAAGACCCTATTCGAAATATATTATGGGTACCAAGTGGGTATACCGGAATAAACTAAATGAATACGGTTCAGTTGTGCACAATAAAACAAGATTGGTTGCACAAGGATACAAGCAAGAGGAAGGAATCGATTATGACGTGACATATGCTCCAATTTCTAGATTGAAATCAATCAGGATACTCCTAGACTACGCATCCTACAAAAACTTCAAAATGTACCAGATGGACGTTAAAAGCACATTTTTGAATGATTAGTTGCAAGAAGAAATGTATGTAGAACAACCTCCAGATTTTGTTAATCACTTGCTCCCTAATCATTTTTATCATCTCAATAAAGCACAACAAGCTCCTCGAGCTTGGTATGAGATCTTATCGAAATTCTTGGTCGACCATGATTTCATAGTGGGAAAAGTTGAAAAAATACTATTCAAATTCACCAAGAAATACCACTCATTAATTGTTCAAATCTATGTTGATGATATCATATTTGGGTCAACTAACCCCAAATTATGTGATAAGTGTGCTAAGCTGATGCAAGAGAAATTCGAGATGAGCATGATGTGTTAACTGACATTCTTCTTAGGCTTTCAAGTGAAGAAACTGGAGACTGATATCTTTTTTAGTCAAACCAAATATATGAAGGAATTGCTGAAGAAATTTAGCATGGAAACATGTTCAACTACATCGACTCCCATGAGCTCATAAGTTAAATTAGACAAATATGAAGGGGAAATATCAGTTGAGATGTCACTATACAGAGTTTTTTAGGCTCCTTATTATACCTAACTGCTAGCTGTCCTGATATTATGTTTGCTGTCGGTTTATGTGCTAGATTTCAATCCTAAACAATCGCATTTTCTAGATACCAAACGTATATTGAAATATCTAAAAGACGCACAAAATGTGGGCTTATGGTATGCTAAGGACTCAACTTTCAATTGAGTTGGATATTCAGATGCAGACTTTTCAATTGTAAGTTTGATTGCAAAAGTACAAGTGGATCATAGCAGTTTCTAGGAGACAGACTGATCTCATGGTTCAGAAAAATGCATCCATAGATACTTCCACAACTGAAGTTGAACACTTAGCTGCTGGAAGTTGTTGTGCTCAACTGCTCTGGATTGATCAGCTTCCAGAGCAGTTGAAAGATTATGATGAAATAGCTGGAGAGTCACCGATCTTCTGTGACAACACTAGCTCGATTACGATTACATACAATCCAGTTCTTCATTCAAGAACCAAGCACATTGATGTCAGACATCATTTCATCATAGATCACGCTCTCAAGAAGAATATTAGATTGGAGTATATCTAAATTGAACAACAAGCAGCATATATCATCACCAAACCTCTGCCAAATGCTATGTTTTCTTATTTACAAAATATTTTTGTAATTAATTGATTTACCCTGATTTCTTTTACATATTAATATGCTTTTTATTTCAAGGATTAAACATTGGATAGAATAAACAAGAAGCATAAAAAGTAAACAAGAACTAAATAGAATAAACTTTCATTCATTAAGTCAGAACTTTGCAAAGTAGTACAACTGATGGGAATCAACTCTAGCATTCTACATTACAGTAGAAAAAAAACTACTGGAATGCTGGAAAAATCACTTTGCACCATCATGGTTGGTGAAAGGAATGATTCCGCAGCTTAGTCCTACTAAGAACGAACAATATTAGTTCATTCTGTTCGGGCTTTATTTTCCTATCTACAGCTGCCCTCCAAAGGGCCTTCAAGGCACCCACCCCACCGGTGCTGGTCCTCGTAAAGTCATCTAAGAAGGTAATCCTTCTCAGGACCTTTTGCTCTTTGAAGAGCATCAGTAGGTAGATACCTTCATCTTTGAAGATGTCTGTAGCATGGGGACGCTTAGACGACGCTGGTATTTTCTCTCCCATGCCACCTCCCATGCCACAAGTCTCCTTGTGGCAACAGGTCCTCTACAAGGGAGACCTATATCCCTGTAGAACTGCAGCTCCTGGAGCTTAGACCATGTTAACAGCATTTTCTCCAAGACACTGTCTTCATATTTCTGTTTGCGGCTGGCCACTATGGCCCTTTGAAACTCTTTGGCGAGATCTAGCTCAGAAAAACAACTTGCTTTATCCATTTTTTACTTTGTTGAAAATTTTTTCTTGCTTAAAAAATCTCAAGAGATTTCATTTTTAACATATTTAGTAATATTTATAGACAAACCATACAAAAGATCGCACTCATTATGATGATTGTTGGATCGACAGGAGAATGTGAAAAGGCCTCTGTCATCCGCCAACTGCTCATTTTCCAAGGATAAGATTACTTGACTTTGCAGGATGTTCAATTTAGGGGGAATATCGAATTTAAGCATGTCAACTGATAAGACAATGGCCAGTTGCGTATAAACTGAATTGAATCAATTTTGAACTGATCAATTGGTATCTGAGTAAACTAATCTTATCCCATATGTTAAGAAACTTTAATTTGTATTAAAATTCCTTAATTAAATACGTTACCAAGTACGATTCATCTATTTAAATTTTAAATTTCAAAAGTTTCTCAATTTTCATCTAACTGTTTAAACCAATTATTAAAAGCTAAATGTTCAAAGGACTAAAAATTATACTTATTAGATCAAAACCTCTCACGGACTGCCAAGTGTCCAAAATTTGAAAGGTCATGGATATAGATAGAAACCGCCTCTCAGAAAGTATCTCACAATTTCCAAAGTTCAAATTTTCGTATTTTCAGATCAAATCGCTTGTTCCCTTATTGTTTTCCAGCAAAATTCAATGAAATGGTATCGCAGACTCCTGCTTATCTCTCCAATGCAGTTGCAGTCGATTTTGAATCGATCTTTGCTCGTTCTGAAGAATCATTTCGTTGCATATTTGAGAAGATCGAAGCATCTGGGCTTCACATGTTTCTAGTTCTAGCAACTCAAGAAATTTACTCTGCTGAAATCACCTCCATCTACGAATCAAGCTCGGTTACCCATGACAGGAAGATTCAAATGAAGTTGAATGACCACGTTATGATTGTGGATGAATATTTCTTCATAAACTTGTTTCAGCTGTGAACTGAAGGCCTCTCAAGCTTCTCAGAGGTTTTAGCTGCTGAAATTGAGGAAATGTAGACTACTCTATCTGCAACTGGGGGCACGATCAAAGTGTCTGACCCCAAGAAAGAACTGAAGCCAGAATACCAGCAACTGGCTAATATAGTTGCTAAGGGCCTTCTAGTAAAATCAGGATCCTTTGATGCCCTGACTCTTGAAAAATTTCAAGTTATGACTGCTATTGTCAAAGGGATAAAGATAAACTGATCATCAATCCTCTTCTCAATCCTGAAGAACATGATTCAAACTTCAAAGCAGTCCAAAGGCTTTGCACTTCAGTTGAGAAGGCTTGTTGAGGACTCAAGGATATTTCCAGTACCCTCCACTTCACTCATCAAATTTAAGATTTACGCTGCCTCCAAAGTGAATCTGAAGAAGACTGGGGTTGCCAAATGAGCAGCAAAGGTTAAGAAAACTGACAAGACAAAACCATCTGTCGACCCCAAGTATAAGAAAAAACTAGTTCTTTCTACCAGTGATTCGGAGAAGACCACGTCTCCTGTTTTGATGAAGAAACCTAGGTCGTAGATGACCAAACAAACTGCTACTCCTGGAGCTCTTCCCGAGCTCAGACTGTTGCCTTCTGAAGCTCAACAACCGCTTCTAGCTGTTCTTTTTCAATCGGTTCAGCCAGATGGCCCACTAAAGCAGAAGACTGCAGTCAATCATCCCTCCATTATCATAACTGATTTTGGAGAAAATTTGAAATTGACAGCAGTCCCAGCTCCTCTCTCAACAGTTGTTCGTCCCACAACTCTACCTCCAGCACGCTCAAAAGGTGTAATCATCAGAGAAGCTATGGACACAACTAACTCGGCACTGGACTTTCCCCATGCCCTAACTGATCCAAAGGGCAAGGAAAAGTTGATCGAGGAACCAAGACCCAGCAATGCCATTCAGACGCAAATTGATGTTCTCATGAAAGATATCATTGAGCATGCTGAACAGAAGCTGGAGCTCTTCAACGAATGGGTGAACTTTCGAACAATCAACCTTGCCAAAAAGCTAAGGAAGAAGAAGGTTTGAAGAAATTCATCTCCTTAGAATCATCTGTCATCCGAGGCAGATTTATGTAAGGACCCACGTTGGCCACGGCCCCCCTAAATTTTTAATTTTTTTATTTTATATTAATTGTTTAGTGGGCTTTAAATTTTTTTAGTTTATATTAATTATGTTGGGCCACGCCCCCCTAATCTTAATACTAATCAAATGTTTAATGGGCTTTCAATTAAAATACTAAAGAAATGAATTAGGCCCATCAATGAATTAAGAATCTCTTTGTAAAAGCCTATGTATTATTAAAACCGATAAAAAAAAAAGAGAAACTCAGCCTCATCAAAACTATAGCTCGGAGCGCCGTCTTCTTTCATCACAGGGAAATAGGGTTTAGGAAAAAAATTTACTTATCTCCTATTTTCCTCTAATTTCTACTGTTTTAAGGTAAGCACAATTACTCTTTTGATTTGTTGTATTATTTTCGAAACTTGATGTATATGTTGGCATGTATTTTAGAAAGGATAACAAGTGAATTTGAGAATGTTAAGTTTTGGTGTTCATGAAATATAATTTATTAATGTTGGTTTGATGATCCTAAGAACTGAATTGCTACTCGTTAATTTAAGTAATCACTAATCAAGTTCATGAAATTTCAGAATGTTTACGGGAGGAGTTCCAATGTAATTTGGCAACTTAGTATGACTTTTAAGTAGAAAGGTTGTATAAATTTATGGTTAAGACTTAGCTAATGACATGCACAATTGCCGATTCAATTAAATGGGAACATGGATATTTAGTGCTAATTCAATTTCAGTATGTGGTCTTGTTTAGAATTTGACTAAAGCCTAAAGGTATATAATGAAAATGTCCAGATTCAGGCTTTGTCATTTATAGTCTTTTATAAATCGAATTATGATGTCTTGAGGTGAAAGGGTTTTGGTCCAAGTAGGTATTAAATATAATCTTAAAACTTAATAATAGCAACCTAACATTGAGGTTTGGATAGAATGCTTGGGTGAGCAGTGAGCTAGCTTCTCAATATTTAGGATGTTGTATTGTATGGATTTAAACAGTAATATATAGTAGTGGAGAAACTTTATTTACCAAACACCTAATCTAATAACCTTGGTTTTACCAAATCGAATTATAATGTCTTGAGGTTTGTTTGTTTATATTTTTTTATACACTTTGTTTATTATATTTTGTTGAGATTTTGAAGTTTAGCAGTGAGTATTGATAATGTATTATTGCAGATATTTTATTTATGGTGTTAGTATATTTAAATGACTAGATTTTATTTATTGTGTCAGGTGTGATTTTATTCATAAATGAGAAAATCTGTTACAATTGATAAATTCTTTCAGAGGAAGAGATCTAATCAACTAGATCCTCCCATTTCTACAGCCCCATCTATACCATCAGATGATAATCTTCCACCAGAGGTTCATTCTCAAAAGTTAAGAAAGGTTGAAAGTGCAGGGGTTGATCTTAACTTCTTAGAGCGTGATCCAGGATTACGTCGACAAATGTGGGAATATTCTCCCAACGAGCAAGAAGAAATTCGTCGGGCTTATCTAAATCTGAAAGCATATCAGCCTATACTTTTAGAATATCCACTAAATAAAAACAATCTTCATCCCCGCAGGTTTCAATCATCCTGGTATGAGATTTTTCCTTGGTTGGAGTATTCTCCAGTAAAAGATAAAGCTTTCTGTTTTCCTTGCTTTATCTTTAACAAGCCATCAGGATGTCTTAAGCAAACTGCTTTTACTGTTGTTGGATTTGATAATTAAAAGAAGGCTCGAAGTGGAAAAACATGTTCTTTCCAATGTCATATTGGGAAAGATAATGTATCTTCACCTCATCGTATGGCTGAAAAAGCATGTGAGGATTTAATGAACCAACCTCAACATATACCAAGTTTTTTCAACAAAATTAGCTCAGAAGCAGTTGCAAGGAATAGTCTTCGATTGAAAGTTGGTAAACATGTAGTTCGGTTGCTTGCGCTTCAGGGCGTTCCTTTCAGAGGTCATGATGAGAGCTCTAATTCATCTAATCGTGGAAACTTTCTTGAATTTCTCGATGTGGTGGCCTTGTATAATGATGAGCTTTCAGATGCAATACATAAAGCTCCGAAAAATGCCAAGTATACATGTCATGATATTCAAAAGCAAATACTTCACATGTTCTCAGTGAGAGTGAAAAATGTAATTCGTGAAGAAATTGCAGACAGCAAATATTGCATAGTCATCGATGAAGCCCGTGATGAGTCAAAAAGAGAACAAATGTCTATAGTGTTGAGGTTCGTGGACAAAAATGGATGCATACAAGAACGTTTTTTTGGGCTTGTTCATGTGTCAGATACGACATCATTGAAATTAAAGAATGCTATATATTCTTATTTGAGTCATTACAATTTGGATGTCTAAAATATTAGAGGTCAAGGTTACGATGGTGCTAGCAATATGAGAGATGAGTTCAATGGATTGCAAGCTTTGATACTGAAAGATTGTAAGAGTGCTTATTATGTTCATTGCTTTGCCCATCGATTGCAGTTGGCTCTTGTTGCGGCAGCAAAAAATGTAACTCTCATTCATCAGTTTTTTGATAAATTAACTTTCATAGTTAATATGGTTGGTGCTTCGTGCAAGCGTAATGATGAATTGAAAGAAGCTCACGCAGATGACATTGCTTATTTGATTTCTATTAATGAACTCGAGACAGGGCATGGACTTAATCAGATATGTAATTTACAACGAGCAGCTGATACGCGTTGGAGTTCTCATTTTAGATCATTATCGAGCTTGATCAAGATGTTTAGTGCAGCATGTACTGTATTGCTCAAAGTTATGGAAGATGGACTTCCTTCCCAAAGAGCAGAAGCAACGTCTGTTTATGATGAAATGAATTCATTTGATTTTGTATTCATATTCCATCTAATGAACGAGATTATGGAGATCACAGATGTGCTTTGTCAGACATTGCAAAGTAAGTCTCAAGATATTTTGAATGCAATGGAGCTAGTTTCATCTACAAAAACATTAATTCAAGAGCTAAGGGATGACAAATGGGATGATTTGCTTGAAAAAGTGAAGTCTTTTTGTGTGGCTCGTAACATTGATGTTCCTGATTTTAGTGCTCAGTATGTTGATAGGCGAGGTCGAGCCCGTCGTCATCAAGGCAATTTCACCATTGAGCATCATTATAGGGTAAACTTTTTTATGCCACTATAGATTCACAACTGCAAGAAATTAATGTGCGTTTTAGTGAAGATGCGATGGAGTTACTCATGCTTAGTTCTGCTTTAAATCCTCAAAATGCAAGTGATTCATTGAGATATATGGATATATGCAAACTGGTTGAAAAGTTTTATCCACAAGATTTTACTAGTGAAGAAAAAGAACGGTTAGAGATGCAGTTGAAGCACTATGAGCATAATGTAGTCAAAGGGTCACACTACAAAAGTCTTTCAACCATTTCCGAGTTGTGTCAATGGTTGGTGAAAACTAAGAAAGCTGCTACATATGACCTTGTTTTTAGAGTGATCGTGCTTGTGCTGACTCTTCCAGTTTCCACCGCTACTACAGAACGGTCATTCTCAGCTATGAATATCGTCAAAACTAGGCTTCGGAGCAAAATGGAGGATGATTTTCTCTCGGATGTATTGATGATATTTATTGAAAGAAAAATTGCTAAAAATATTTGTATAGATACTATTGTTGAAGACTTTGAAAATTTTAAGGAACGTCGAATTCCTTTTAGTTAGAAATTTTCTTGTTAAAAACGTACTATTTATGTTTAGTTGAATATAACTGATGGAATTTTTATCTTTGTTCTTTTAATATTTTGTCTGTATTTTGAAGCGGCCCCCACAGTGTAGAAATCCTAGATCCGTCCCTGGCTGTCATGAAGGCTGTTAAAGACACTACAGTTTCCCAGGCCATGGAGAGAAGACCATACCTCTTCGATCTTATGGGAATCCAAAGGATGGCTGTGGTGACAAGTGAATTGAGATCCAACTATGATCCAACTAGTCCTATTGCTTATGAAGACAGAGCAGTTTTTCAAAAACTGGACACTAATATTATCTCCCTTCAGATGTGAGTGAAGAATTAGGAGATGGGACAACAATTACATGTTCCAATAAGGAACAACGGTTCACCATCAGCTGCGTAGGACTTTATAATTAAAATTGCAGAGGAGCAACCAATGGCTCCAGCTGATGTAGAATCAGTGGAAATTCAATTAGTTGAACCAATTTCTGACTTCCCCCCTCCACCGATGACCAACCCTCGTCATCAACTGTATTGATTATCTTCCCGATCTCAGAACCAGTAGTGCAGTCGTTTACAATCTTTGAAGAATTTTGTCACTGGCAAATATAGATGACATGATGCAATCAATCACCGAGGATATTCAAATGAAGTTCAAAGATGACTCTGCTGCTGATGACGTTGTTGAACCTATTGCAGATCAAGTTCTGATATCAATAAAAGCAGAATCACAAACTGACACTATTCAGTTACAAAATGAACACATAATCTCTCTCTCAGTCCACGAACCAACAGCTGCAACTACTCTGCCTTCTATCGATCAGTTGCTCCTTGAGACTTTCTTTATGACTGAAGCCACCATGCAGTTATTTGCTGCTCAAAAGACTGCCAAGGCTAGCTCTACCACTGATCATCAGGATCACCCTCACAGTCAGTAAGCTCAACAAGCGACAATAGAAGAATTGGTTGTTGATATTGACCAAGATATTGCTCCAGAACAGCTTGCGGTTGTAGAATACTCTCAGAAGGGAAAGGGGAAAGAGAAGGTCCCTATTGAAAACACCCCCCCCCCCCCCACACCCCCCCAAAAAAAAAAAAGACCACTCGATGCTGATATAATACTGGATACCATAGTTTTTGTAGTGCCCAAAAACTAGAACATGTAAACCTCAAGCATTATTGAATTAATTAATTAATTTATTTAATAATCTAAGTAATGCATGCTTTGTGTTAAATTATTTTAAATGTACATATATTTATTTTATTATGAAATTTTATTATAATTAAGATGTTTTCATGATTTTTAGTTTTTCAGACGAATGTTCGATACCAATCAGGGAGAAGACATTGGAGATGATTAAGATGTTAAAAATTTAAGTTATAATTTCATTTTAAGTCAAAAAAGTAAGTATTTTAAAAGATTTATAAATTTTATCATTTAACGACTAAATTTAAGAAATCGAGTGAAATAGAAACGCTAAGTTTTTTTTTAATTAGCAAAATTCAAAAATTAAGGGATTTATAAACGTCGAAATAAAATATTTTAAGACATAATTAATTAAAATATGTAGTATTTAATCAAGTGTAGAATTTAAATTTTGTAGGATTCTTAATTTAAAATTTGGAAGGCTAAATTAGTAATTTAAATTAAAAGGGCTTAATTAGTAAATTTAGTTAGTGTTTTAATTAAACTAAAACACCTAGTAAACATCCTAATCAATCCATAAAAGAGACCTAACTCTACCTCTATTAAAAACACATCACACGCACGCACACATTGAACACCAAAACACACACACAAGGCGCAAGGGAAAGGCTAGGAAATTTTTATTTCCTTTCCACCAACAGCTCAGCCGATCACTCCCAGAATATTCCTTGATTAATTTAGCCACTTTCAAGCAAGAAAAACGCAGCACAACACCCTGTGTTTGTCCTCCGTTCTTCCCCGCGTCGATATTTGATAATTCATGCGTTTTAACGCAAAGGCATGTCTTAATCCTTTTCTTTAGGCATCGATCTTGTAATATTATGTATTTTGATGTAAATCATGCATGAAAATTCATTGGTTATATGCAAACTTCGGTTCAAAAAAATTTGAAACTGTTTCCGAAAACTTGAAGCAGAACTCACGTATTCTTCCAAAAACTGTGGTATGCTTCGGCTAGGGCTCCTGAGACATTGCTGCTGGTTATGGGTAAGCTTTAGGGGTGTCTTAGGGTCCTATGGCGACCCTAGTTAAGGTGGTTCATGGCTTGGTTGGCTAGAGAAAGCGCTGGAACCTGAAACGAATGGCTGCACAGAAGTGGGTCTCGTGGAAAGGGCGTAGGTGCTTCGGACTTATGGATTTAGTCAGGGGCTGGGTTGGGGCTCTTGGCTATGGTTTAGGTTGTCTCTAAGGGTCCTAGGATGAGTCTTGTTATGATGGTTAATGGTCTGGAGTGCCAGCTAGGTGGCTGGAACTAGAAAACTACAGCTGTATAGAAGTGGGTCTCGTGGAGGGGCTGTCATGGTCTTGCTGGTGCAGTTCAGTGCATGGATTGTTTAGGGGCTTGTGTCTATGGCTTGGGGCATGTCTTAGGGTCCTAGGGTGAGCCTAGATGTCTGGTTCATGGGTTGATTGGCTGGCTACAAGGCTGGAACAAAAAACGTACAGCTGTGCACAATTTAGGTGCTTGTGAGAGAGCTGTCACAGTTTTGGCTTGTTGGAGGCTTGGGCTGCAGATATGTGCTGGAAAGTGCTGGACCTTGGTCTCATGGGATGTCTAAGGGTCGAGTATAGGGTCTGGTTCGGGTCTGGTTCGCGTTGGTTTAGTCGTGAAGTCGTGAGAACCGTATAAGTGTCATAGTGCACCTAAAGGGGGCTATTTCGCGGATAGGCTGTTGCTCATGTTTATTTTGGGTCTTGGTCGTGGTTCGGTGATATTTTGGGGTCTTAGACAGTAGATTAGGATGTTGGCTAAGTATGGTTCGAGTCCCGAGTCGTTCGGTAGGTCGTAAGCTATTTTATTTAATCCAGGAATCGTACGCGTCCAAGTGTATCTTTGGGACTATGTTTGTTTGGTTAATTTATGAGGTTGTGACAGTATGTCCAGGGTGTCCCAACAAAGTCAACGATGTTCATAAATATGTATCACATGCAAATAATTATTTTTGAGCTATGATATTTGTCTTGTGGCCAAATTATGTTACGGGTTTAGAAGCTGGAGAACGTGTTGTGGACCTCTCCTACTCCTTCGGGAGATAATGTTATGTTAGTGAGCGGACATCTAGTCCAAGGGTTGTGATGATCCCTGCTGGCCCAGTAGTTTAGTTTGATCAAACGATTTATGTGTATGGGCCATTTGCATTGAACAAAACATTACGCAAAATTATTTACGATTACGATTATACATTGCAAGTATGAAAATATGATTTTATGAATTTTTTGAAATTGTTTATGCATGAAAGTCGCGTTATATATGCTTATGATTTTTCATGTATGAGCTATGTTAAAATTGCGTGGATTTTTACTACGTATTATTCTTTATTTACGGTTTATGTATGCTGAGTCGTTAGACTCACTAGACTTGATCGACGCAGATGATGTAGTTGAGAAAACTGGAGGTGGTGACCAATGAGCAGGCTCGGGCCATTGGCAAACCCCATGACCTTGTAGTTTAAATTATATTACTACACACGTTTTTTAACTATTTTCTCTGACTTTTTATTTATTAGGATTTGTGACAGGCAAATTAAATTTATGTTTTTTCTTGGACTATTTTTAAATTAAATTGGCTATTTTTGGATGTTGATGATTTATTTTTACTGATGGAGTTTTAATATTAAATTTTGTTTTAGTATGCGTTGTGACCGTTATTTATTTTACGATTTATAATTATAATAAATTATTTATTAAGAAAATTTTAAATTTTTCCGCAAATATTAAAGTAATAATTTTTAAAGATACGGTTCATCACAATTGGTAACAGAGCGCAATGTTTCGTGATATACGATTTTGCCATTATTGTTTGCGAGAAGCTCATGAAGTCACACCTCAAGCCTGTAAGTTTTTACGATTTTAAACGTAATAAGCTTGTAATGCCCGAAAAACCAAATTATATAAACCACATGCATGCAAACAAATTAAATTGCATAATTGTTTTATTTAATTGATTTTAAATTCTTACTTCATGTATATTATATGATTAAAGGTATGATTGCATGATCAAAGGGTTATATGGCATTATTTCATGAAATTGAATGATTTTACCCGAATATTCGATAATAGGTTGGGAAAAGGAGATAGGGGACGACCGAGACAAAATAAATAAATATTTTCAAGGCTTTTTAATATGATTAAATATTTCAAAAAATGATAGAATTCAAATTATTTTACTAGACGAACTCGATTTTATTCGAGAAGCCGGTTTTTGGCAAACGAGGGACATTAAAAATATCAAATGCATTATTTTTAAAAACTAGTTTTTATATACTTTTTTTTTCAATTAAATAAGTGTTATTAGGCTCAATTTAACTATGTTGAGTAGGCTCAATTACTCATAAACTTAAAGGCCCAAAACCAAAGCCCATTATCATGCAAATTGAAAACTATAAAATATAAACCTAAGCCTTTTTGACACAATATTAGCCAAAAATACACCCACCACACACACAGAATTTTCAAAAATTAGGAGAGGAAGAAAACAAGGAGTCTTCGTCCCCCGTTCGATCTTCTTCGCGCCCCACGCCGACATTCGTATATTCGAGCGTTTTAAATGTAAAGACATGTTTTCTAAACCCTTTGATGCATCATTAAAACTATAATATGCATGTTTTAATTATTTTTGCATGAAAAATACTTGAGTTTGGTTATTTTTACGATAAAACAATTATTTTCAAAGTTTTGACGATTTTACGCTTTTTTGTTAAACGTTATGATTTATAAGGGTTAGGCTGCCAACTTGGGATGATTCATGGGTAGACCATGAACGATTTAAGGTGTATTCGAGGGCTGAATAGAATATTTCAAGGGAAATAAATGCCTAGGGTTTTCTAGGAGGGGTTACGCACATATACCCTTGCAAGGGGTGCGGCTGGTTTTCATTCTACGCTGTGGCTTGACAAGGGCTGGTCGGGGCTCGTGAGGGTCAGGTTTAAGGGTCTGGTAGGGTCCTTCAATGGTTAGGACCCATGGCTGGTTGATAGGGAAGAGTCCATGATCGAATGGACTCTTCCCATGCGTGTAGATGCGCGGCCGAGGGTTGCAGCAACCGAGGGGCTAAGTTCTTGGCTAGGGGGTCTAGGCGGTGGCTCAGGGTAGTCCAGAGAGGGTCAGGAGGGTTTGGGGTTGAGGGTGGCTCGAGTGAAGTGTCCTAGCCGAGTAAGGAGTCTTGTGCGCTTAAGGAGGGACTCGCGCGGCTTTGCTGGTGCAGGAGGCTGCAGCGTGAACCAGGGGGCTCAGGGCTGGTTTGGTTGGGCCTGAGACTAGTCCAGGGTCAGTGAGGTCAGAGGTGATCGATGGTTAAGTAGCCAATTGTGTCCTAGTTCGATTAGGAGTCCTAGGAAGACTAGGAAGCTTGCACGGCTAGGAGTCTTGTACGCAGGGCTTGTGCGGCGTGTAGGGGCTGGTTCAATGGGTCGGGAGGGTCAGTAGGGTCCATAAGGGTGCTGGTCAGGGTTTGGCTCGAGGTGGCTCGGGAGTGGTTCGAGAAATTTTAGAGATGGCTCGGCGTTTTGAGTATGGGTTCAAAAATAGAGTTTAACAGAAAAGAGCTTGAATCAGGGGTCCATGGAGGTGGCTCGTGGCTCACAACGGTAGTTTAGGAATTAAAAAGTTTATGTCTAAAGTTTGGGATTAAAATATTCAAGTTTGAATTAATTCGGGATTAAAAACTTTTACGAATAATTAAATTGAAAGTGTTAGGATCGAAATCGTTTGAGCACCCAATACATATGATGCTTCAAAGAAAAAAATATTCTTAATGAGCTGCAATAACTCGTGTTCTAAGAATGTATATACCGATGAATTAAATCGAGTTTGATTACAAACCAAGCGGAAAATACGCGAAGTAATCATTCGTTAAGAAAGCTGATCGGTTTTATAACTTGTGCAACTGAATAACTGAAAATTACATGAGATCAGTTCTGGCTTATATCAGTTCAGTTATGGATAGAATTGAACTGATTAAATCAGTTAGGAACAAAAACAAGCAGTTAAACAGAAATAACACAAGATATGTTTATGGATGTTCGGAGACTTCAACAGCTCCTACGTCACCCCTTCTACCTCCTCGGGTAGGTACCACTAGAAGACTTTTTAATTACAACAAACCTACCCAACTTAGGACTTACCCACTGCCTAACTGAACTCCTAGTCTAGACTGAAGGAAGCACCTTCCAGCCAACACTTGTTTAACGTCTGTGTGTCAAAGACTACATACACAAGTTTTACGTCTTTGTGCAAAACAAAATTTGAGTGGTGGTGTGTGCGTGTGTGTGAGAACTAATCTCTGAAAACTACCCGAAAGTGTTCTCCCACACTGAGGGAAATATGCTTCTAAAACTAAGCTGATAACTCGTTTAAGTGTTCCCTCTTAGCTGATTGCTTCTTCAAATCTAATAAGTATTATGTCTGCCCTCTATGTATTTTATCTTTTCATTCGTCAACTCTCATCCTCGTCTTCACTGAGCTTCGACTTCTATTTATATGCATTTGGCTGAACGTACAGTGAGACTCAGTGAATGAATCCGTTGCAGTTTGAATTTGTTCCCCAAAATAGATATTTGGAACATTTGGATTTAAGTGCTGCTACAACGTCTCTTATTGTACCTTGATCATACAATAGCTTTTGTACCTTTGTGCACAACTGGATTAAGCTTGTCGTATCTGCAAACTGGTTAACTCCTAACTGATGTTCTGAACTGATCAGTTGAACTGGTGAGGTGAAATCAGTTGACTCGTCAGCTGATTTGATTTGAATGATTTATACGAACTGGTCAGTTGTGCTCTTCATCAGTTGAATACTTTATCAGCTGGCCGGTCTTCTGAAGATCTTCTGCTAAACCATCTATCAACTGGACAATCAGTTGAACTGCTCTTAATACTTCAGTTGTACTGGTTCAGTTCGATTAATCAGTTGGCACTTTCAGTTTGCGTCTCGATAGCTTCAGTTTAAACTTGGTAACTGATCAGTTCAAAGCCTGATCAGTTTTAATTTCTGCGCACTTAGGTAAACTCATTAGAAACTAACAAACAAGTTTTGTTAACATCAAAATCAAGATTGAGAACATGAAATGTTCCAACAATCTCTCCCTTTTTGATGATCACAAAATTTGAACAGTTAAAGCGATTTAAAATTGATTTAAACAGTTAATAATTCTCACCCTTTGTGAGAATAAAAACGTTTAAAAACATTAAAGCAAATAAAAGAACTTTCAGTTCGAGGGATAGCAGAAAGAAAAGCTCCCCCTCAACAACTGAATAAAACGATTTGAAAATAATTTTTCTGTCTGAGGGATAGCAAATTTAAAATCAGTTTTAAAGAATAGCTCTCCCTCAAGAACTGAATCAAAAACTCCCTCTCAAAAATATAATCGTTGCACAATTTTAAAAAGAAGTTTAAGCAATAAACACTCAAGCAGTTAAGGCAACATATAAACTGGAAAATCAGTTCAGTTACATGCAAACTTAACTAGATACACATGATGTTAATATAATTCGTTACGCTTCCCTTGTATTAATATAAAGCACACCATCGTATGTAAAGAAATTGCTAGTACACTTAGCAAATATCAAATAACATCAAGTATCAGTCAGTTTATATAAAATAGAACTGAGTGTACCAACAATTGGTCGCCTAGAATGCTTGGAACGCTGCATCGATTTGGAGTTTCTTTTTCCATAAGAACAGTTAATTTCCTTGGACATGATCTATGTGCTAGCTAACTTGTTTAACTGATGCAAACTAAACTCAACTTATGCTGAACCACAATTATCAACTACTAGTATCTGATATGGCAATGAAACGGCGGCACTTCTGATGAATAAGCTCCACTTGACTCATCAGTTTCAGCTGGTAGTTGTATTTCATCTGTTGATCAGTTGAACTGGTAAGTTGCAACTGAAATCTTGTTCGCTGATCAATTTAGATGTCCTTCTATCAGTTGAACTCAAAAATCTTGCAAAATGCTAAACAACAAAATAGCACAACAAACATATAAAATAATATCAGAGGGTTTCAAAACCATTTGAAAATATTTTAAAACACATTTTAAAAAGAATATCATTTTTCAAATGTCCTTCTTAGAACAACTGGCTCTGATACCAATTGTTAGGATCGAAATCATTTATGCACCCAATATATATGATGCTTCAAAGACACGAATATTCTTAATGAGCTGAAATAGCTAGTGTTCAAAAAATGTATATACCGATGAATTAAATCGAGTTTGGTTACAAACCAAGGAAAAATACTCGAAGTAATCCTTCGTTAAGAAAATCGATCGGTTTTATAACCTGTGCAACTGAATAACTGAAAATTACATGGGATCAGTTCTGGCTTATATCAGTTCAGTTATGGATAGAACTGAACTGATATCAATTGAACTGATCAAATCAGTTAAGAAGAAAAACAAGTAGTTAAACAGAAATAACACAAGATATGTTTATGGATGTTCGGAGATTTCAACAGCTCCTACGTCACCCCTTCTACCTCCCCGGGTAGGTACCACTAGAAGACTTTGATTAATTACAACAAGTGTAATAACCCACCCAACTTTGGATTTACCCACTGCCTAACTGAACTCCTAGTCTAGACTGAAGGCAGCACTTTCTAGCCAACACTTGTTTAATGTCTGTGTGTCAAAGACTACATACACAAGTTACGTCTTTGTGCAAGACGAAATTTGAGTGGTGATTTGTGCGTGTGAACTGATATCTGAAAACTACCCGAAAGTTTTCTCACACACTGAGGGAAATATGCTTCTAAAACTAAGCTGATAACTCGTTGAAGTGTTCCCTCTGGGCTGATTGTTTCTTCAAAGATGATAAGCATTATGCGTGCCTCTTTGTATTTTATCTTTTCATTCGTCAACTCTCATCCTCGTCTTCACTGAGTTTCGAATTCTATTTATAGGCGTTTGGCTGAACGTACAGTGAGAGTCAGTGATTGAATCCGTTGTAGTTTGAATTAATTCCCCCAAATAGATATGTGGAACATTTGGCTTTAAGCGCTGCTGCAACATCTCTTATTGTACCTTGATCGTACAATATATTTTTTACCTTTGTGCACAGCCGGATTAAACTTGTCGTATCTGCAAACTGGTTAACTCGTAACTGATGTTCTGAACTGGTTAGTTGAACTGGTATTGAACTGGTGAGGTGAAATCAATTGACTTGTCAGCATAACTAATTTCACTGATTCAGTCAAACTGGTCAGTTGGGCTCTTCATAAGTTAAACACTTCATCTTCTGCTGAACCACCTATCAACTGGACAATTAGTTGAACTGCTCTTGATACTTCAGTTGTACTGGTTAAGTTCGATCAATCAGTTGGCACTTTCAGTTTGCGTCTCGATAGCTTTAGTTTAAGCTTGGTAACTGATCAGTTCGAATCCTGATCAGTTTCAGTTTCTGCGCACTTAGGTAAACTTATTAGAAACAAACAAACAAGTTTTGTTAACATCAAAATTAAGATTGCAAACATGAAATGTTCCAACAGAAACCCATGAATTTAAGATAAATAAAATCAGTAAAAATTATATTTAAGCTTAAATAATTATTTGGGATAAGCTTATGTCAATAAACGAAAGAAAAAGTCAAAATCGATAAATTTTACGTCTAGGGCCAAAATGGTCATTTTACACCTAGGTAGTACGAATAGGGTTGGAAGAGTCCGGAAGGATCATAACGCATGATAAACGATATAAAATGATGATTTTATGAAAATATGATATTTTATTATTTATGCTAAAGCTGTGAAATTTTTACTATTAAAATGCTATTTTTTGAAAGTCATGATATTTTATGCTTTAGAAAGGAAAAAGAAAAAATGTTTTAAGGGATGTGAATTGACTTTGACAAAAGGATAGAGGACATGTGGGGGATCCATTTTAAGAAAGAACTGTGAACTTAAAATTTTAAGGGAATGTTGTGAGCGAAAAGGCCAAGAGGGAGCCCGTTTACGGGACAAGGCCCCAGATGGAGCCCAACGATCGTATTTACACGGCGGTGCCTAGTGCCCATCCCCTTGCGCGATGGGAGCTAAGACTGATCAGTCGACTAGAGGATAAAAGGCTAGTCACTTTCAAGTATCAAACTTCATCAAAAATGATAAAAGATGCAAAGCTTTACGACTTATGATTTTACGATTCATGATTTATTTATGCTTAAAAGTTATTTTAAATAAAAGTATGATGTTAATGCATGTGCTTATATATTGATAGGATCGAGTAAAGGTGAAAGAGAGTTTTGAAGGGGGGAAGGGAGGGTTGAATAAACACTAACAATTTTCACAACCTTTTCTTCTTTGATGAGTCAGTTTAGTGATAAAATGATACTCGGGAATTTCGTAAGTCGATATCAATCAGTTAACAAAAATAGTTCGGAAATAAACGAACTGATAGATAGAGTAAAACTGAAATAAGAAGACACAAAATTTTATGGATGTTCGGAGATTTCAAACACTCCTATGTCACCTATTCTATCACAAAGATAGGATAATTCACTAAAAGGCTTTGATTGATACAAAGAGTTGTACATACCCACTTCAATTTTGGACTTAACAATGGCAAACTGAAACTCTTAGTTACAAACTAGTTAACAGTACTCAGTTGGACTGAAATAACTTAGCACAACTGATCTCTACAAGATCAAGTATAATCACAATAACGGTTTGTGCTTATAAAATCTAAATATAGCCTTGAATGCTATGAATGTATACAATAAGTGTGAGCAAATATTTCAGCAGACTAACTGCTTAGTTAATAGAATACCAATCGGGTTGATTCAGAGAGTTGTTGTTTTTCTCAGCTTCTCTTATCTGCTATTTATAGGTTTTGCTTCCAACGGTAATAATGAATGTGATTTGAAACTTTATATCCGTTGTTTGCCATGTCAACATTCTTCTAACAATCGTACACTGCAGCTTTTGCAATCCCACTACTTGTTGGAGTCAGTTTTTGTATTGTTATTGGTTGAACGTCCTTTTCCTTAACTGCTGACGTGTACAGCTGAAGGATCAGCTGATAAGAAGTAGCTGATAAGCTCACAACTGTTTGTAGTAACTGATCAGTTCCAACTGATCAGTCAGTTGTCTGCGTAGTTCAGTTTTGTAGTCCAGTTGCCTTGAAAATCTGCGTACTAAACTGTAGTTAAGGGCAACCGATAGTTTGCGTATTTTAGATAAGTTTCTACCAGTCTTCTTGATCAGTTAGTTCAATATATTAAACGCTCAGTTTGTCAAAATTTCAAAATTCAGTTTCCAACAATTTCTCCCTTTTTGGTGTTTGACAAAACTTAGAAAGTAAGAAATGATCAACTAAACTCATTGTAGATAAAATAACCTTTTATTGACAACTCTTTCAATGTACAGCTTCGTACAAAGAATGAAAGAATAAAAAAATCTTCTAATTGACTAAAATAATCTTCAAGAATAATCTTCAAAATCTGCTGTTGCGACTTTGATTGTTGCACTCCCAAGAGCAGGTTGTCAACAAGTAGTATAATTCGGTGAGTCCGAATATCGTATCCACAGGGAAGCTAAGGTAATTACAAGTCCACTACAATGTTTTTTGTTTTTGTTTTTTTTTCTTTTAATGGTTTGAATCTTTAATTGGTAATTTTTAATTGTTCAAATTTTAATTTAAGTAATTGAGATTAAAGGATCCACTCTTGGTATTTTAATAAAGTTAACATTAATGAACATTATTCAAATCCATTTAATAAAATGGTTCCAATATATAATAAATAATCATATTTTTATTATGTTATATATTATTATCTTATAAATATATAATACATACCATAACTTGTAAATGTTTTCAAGTATTTATTGTGCTATATATATATTTGTAAACACTAAATCAAGGTTACCACTTTAAATGGTTGGTAAAACCAAACAAACATTTAAATGGTACCAAGAAATTAATATTATGATATAATCATATAATAAATCAAGGCATCCACTTTAAATGGTTGGTAAAACTAAACAAACATTTAAATGGTACCAAGAAATTAATATTATGATATATTCATATATAATAAATCAAGGCATCCACTTTAAATGGTTGGTAACCCCAAACTAACATTTAAATGGTTCCAAGAATTTAGTGTAACATATAGCAACAATAAATCAAAACTCCCACTTATAAGTAGGGTATAATAATACTTAAAGAAATAAATATAACATAAACAATAAATAATGATTAAATAATATAAAACAGAGATTCTTATCTTTTAATAACCTTATTATCATGCCAAGAGTTTCACCTTTTCATCTCAACTTTGGGAAGTTAGCTACTCATTATTCAAAGTGTAAAACTTTGAATATGAATTTAATATGCTAATTATATTTAAATGAAGAAATAAAGGAAAAACAAAGAGAGAAATATTATGAACTCAAAGGTTTGTTCATAAAATGAGGGATATCTCAATATATTACAATGCACCCCTATTTATAGCCAAATTTGGGGAGACAACCACAAATAAAATATTATTTTTTACACATAAGTCTTCATTGGTGTTCCAAGAAATTAATATTTTAAACACACATCACTTTTGAAAAATTTTCCATCCGAATTTTCTTCTCCACATAAAAACAAACATGTAGATATCCGAGTTGTTTGAATTGTGGTATTTTTTTTAACAATTTGACCAAGTAATTTGAGAGATATGGTCAAAATACTAGAGCATGGTAAAACTGCCACTTCTTTGGTAACTTTAATTGTTGCTTAATTTGATCCTATCTGTGAGAAGATTTTTATCTCATGCTTGCCACCAATATTGTAGATATTAACATCAACTTTCTACAGGTTCAAGAATCATCTTAATCCCATTTGCAACGCCAACTTTATTTTTGTTTTATCGAACCTGTAAAAAATAGTAAAAACTTATAATTACACAACAACTTATATTTTATACAATTTATTATAAAACATATAATATTTAAAAATTTAATAAAACAAAAACTATATATTTGTATTATAAAACATTTAATTAATATACAATTTTTTATCTTTATCACACTCCCCAACCAGCTTATTGCTAGTCTCTAGCAATTTAAGCGTTAATAGCAATACAAAACATATTGATTAATTTAAATAGAAATGTAATCAGAACTATCCAAGTGTTTAAATTAAATTTGAAAACTGTCAAAGTTATATCAAGATCATTATAATTATAATTTATGAAATAATCTGAACTGATCAATTCAAAGCTTATTTTCAGGTAGCTAAATGTACATGGCCTTCAGAAATTCCTAGTAAGAGTCTCAACTTCATATTCTCACAGGTTAATAAGTGTTTCAATTTATGGGAATGATTTCTCTCATGGAGTTGGAATACAGATAAATGCTCAGGAAAATGGTTTACAGAATGCAGACAGTAGTGTGATTGTGGCTCACAATTTTCCTCTGGTTTTACGTCCAGAAACGGCTTCAACGCCTTCTATGAGTCGGGAATATGCTTTCCATCCAATTTTCTTATAAATTGGCAAACATGGTCTTTTTTAGTCGGATTCCCAAGACTATGACGCTCATCTTGAAATTGTTTCCACAAACGGAGAAGTTCAATATGCACATGTCCACTAGAATGCGTCTCAAGAGTCAATAAGATGTTATCTAAAGACTCCTTACTCAGCCCATTCTTAATAAAAACCAATTTTATCTTCTTTTTTATCGGAAACACATCCCAAAGATCTGCATCGTTTGTCATAAGTCCATCTTGCACACTTATGACAAACCCCTAACCTTTTGGCCCTTCGTTTTTCGCATAAGTGCTTTTTCCTAATCCAGGCAAATACCGAATGAGCACTGATTGTGGAACTTCTCCTCCTAATCGGACCTTAGCTTCTATTACAAGACGAATATCTTCTGGAATTCATTTTTGCGTTAACAATCTCAATCTTTCACACCTACCTGCATAAATTTTTCTTAGAACATTTTCAGAAACAGAAGGAAAATATTTAAAAATTTTTGAGAGATTTTCATCCATTTTGAAAAGAAAAGAAATGATTTTTTTTTTATTTTTGTATCAGCAATTGTGTGAAACTGATTTTACCGACTATGAGAGTCACGGAGTACCGTTATCCGCCATTTAACATGGAAAATAAAAAGATTAAGGAAACCTGAAATAAAAACAAACAAAATTAAATGCAACATAAAAATTTAAGGATCAGAAAGGGAAATAAACTCTTCCTGAAAGATTTCATTTTCCAAAAATGGTTTAAGCCTTTGTCCATTCACTTTAAAAACATTACCATTTTTAGGATTTTAAATATCCACAGCTCCATAAGGATAAACATGCTTTACAACATATGGGCCTGTCCATCTTGATCGTAATTTTCCTCATTGTCGGGTATGCAACGTCGAAAAATTTGATCTGGAGAATACTTGAACAGATACGGATCATCACAATAAAAGTTTTTTACCTCATTCAAAAATTTTCTTTTATCTTGGGAACTCTATTGCGGTGGCATTTTTCCTGTCACAAGAAAATTTACTATGTTAGCAAACCAAAGTGTAGTAGTAACTGAAAATAGATGTTCATCAGGAAAATTATCGTTAATTGGTGTCATTTCACAAGATGATCCTGTTACTAGTCTCGATAAATGATCGGCTACGACATTCCCGGTTCCTTTTTTATCTTTGATCACAATGTCAAATTCTTGGAGCAACAAAATCCATCGTATCAGTCGTGGCTTTGCATCCTGTTTGGTCAACAAATATCTAATAGCAGAATGATCAGTACACACAATAGTCGTTGATCCAATCAAATAAGAACGAAATTTATCTAATGCAAATATTACAGCAAGTAGTTCTTTTTCAGTTGTGGAGTAATTCATTTGAGTATTGTTTAAAGTTCTACTTGCATAATATATCACGTAAGGCTTACCGTTTCTTCTTTGACCCAGTACTGCACCTACTGCATAATCACTCGCATCGCACATGATTTCAAATGGTAAAGACCAATCAAAGGGTTGCATGATAGGAGCTGATGTTAAATGTCGAATGATTTTATCAAAAGCATTTTGACAGTCTTGAGTCCACTCAAATGCAGTGTCTTTTGTTAAGAGGCTACAAATATGTTTAGAGATTGAACTAAAGTCCTTTATAAACCTCCTATAAAATTCAGCATGTCCCAAAAATGAGCGAATTTCTTTAATGGTTTTTGGAGGGGGTAAATTGACAATGACATCAACTTTGGCTTTATCAACTTCAATTCCATGAGATGACACGACATGTCCCAGAACAATCCCAGAAGTAATCATGTAATGACATTTTTCCCAATTTAAAATAAGACCTTTTTCCTCGCATCTTTTTAAAACTTTTTCCAAATTTTCAAGACAATTATCAAATGTATTTCCAAAAACAGTTAAATCATCCATGAAAATCTCCAAACAATTTTCAACCATGTCGCTAAAAATGCTTAGCATACATATTTGAAATGTTGCTGGGGCATTGCATAATCCAAATGGCATCCTTCTAAATGCAAATGTTCCAAAAGGACATGTGAATGTAGTTTTATCTTGATCTTCGAGTGCAATGGGAATTTGATAATAACCTGAATATCAATCAAGAAAACAGTAGTATAGATGACCTGCTACTCTTTCTAAAATTTGATCCAAAAATGGTAATGGAAAATGATATTTTCTAGTGGCGTCATTTAATTTTCTATAATCAATACACATCCGCCAACTAGATGGGACTCGACTTGTTAACAATTCACCTTTTTCATTTTTTATCACTGTGATGCCATATTTTTTTGGAACTACTTGTGTTGGGCTTACCCACTTACTGTCAGAAATAGGGTAGATAATCCCAATATCAAGTAGTTTGAGAACTTCAGTTTTCACAACATCTTTCATGTATGGATTTAATCTCTTTTGGGGTTGTTGAGATGTTTTTGCATTTTCTTCTAAGTGAATTTTGTGAGTGCAAATTAGTGGATTAATGCCCTTGAGATCTTTTAGTCTCCAACCAATTGCATTTTTATGTCTTTTAAGCATATCAACTAATTTACCTTCTTGATCACTTGCTAGTTTGGAAGAAATTACCACCGGATATGTTTCGTCTTCTCCAAGAAATGCATACTTCAATTCTTCTGGCAAGGGTTTTAACTCCAATATGGGTGGTTCGTCTTTGTTATCATATTTTGCCTCAAATTCTTTCTCTGATCCTTGTAACGAGTGATACCTGATAAAATCATCAAGATCAATTTCAATATTTTCTTTAACAGTTTCAATTGAACAAATATCTAATTGATCACGAGTACTCTCTTTTTGAATGTTTTCTTCCACAAGAGTTTCAATAAGATTTTCATCTTCACTTTCATCTCCTTTGTCATGTGGTTGCTTACAAAGATTAAAAACATTAAGCTCCAAGGTCATGTTACCAAATGACAACTTCATTATTCCATTCCCGCAATTTATAAGAGCATTAGAAGTTGCTAAAAAATGGACGACCCAGAATTACAGGAATTGCATTACAAGCTTCGATAGGTTGTGTATCTAAAACTATGAAATCGACAGGATATACAAAGTTATCAACTTGGACCAACACGTCTTCTACCATACCTCTTGGCACTTTAACAGATCTATCGGCAAGTAAAAGTGTTACCAAAGTAGATTTTAACTCGCCTAGATTGAGTTCTTGATAAACTGAATATGGAAGTAAATTCACACTAGTACCAAGATCAAGCAAGGCTTTTTTAATCTTTCGTTCGCCAACAATACATGAAATAGTAGGACAACCAGGGTCTTTGTATTTCAAAGTATTATTATTTTGAATGATTGCACTTACTTGTTCGGCTAAAAATGCTTTCTTTTTCACATTCAATTTTCTTTTCACAGTGCACAAGTCTTTCAAAAATTAGGCATATAACGGTACCTGTTTTATTGCATCTAATAAAGGAATATTAACTTTTACTTGTTTAAAAATATCATATATATCAGAATTCAAATTTGATTTTTTTGTATTTTTCAATGCATGAGGGAATGGTGGTGACACTCTCTGTTGAACCTCCTCTTCACAATGTCAAATTCTTGGAGCAAAAAAATCCATCGTATCAGTCGTGGCTTTGCATCCTGTTTGGTCAACAAATATCTAATAGCAGAATGATCAGTACACACAATAGTCATTGATCCAATCAAATAAGAACGAAATTTATCTAATGCAAATATTACAGCAAGTAGTTCTTTTTCAGTTGTGGAGTAATTTATTTGAGTATTGTTTAAAGTTCTACTTGCATAATATATCACGTAAGGCTTACCGTTTCTTCTTTGACCCAGTACTGCACCTACTGCATAATCACTCGCATCGCACATGATTTCAAATGGTAAAGACCAATCAAGGGGTTGCATGAGAGGAGCTGATGTTAAATGTCGAATGATTTTATCAAAAACATTTTGACAGTCTTGAGTCCACTCAAATGCAGTGTCTTTTGTTAAGAGGCTACAAATGTGTTTAGAGATTGAACTGAAGTCCTTTATAAACCTCCTATAAAATCCAGCATGTCCCAAAAATGAGCGAATTTCTTTAATGGTTTTTGGAGGGGGTAAATTGACAATGACATCAACTTTGGCTTTATCAACTTCAATTCCATGAGATGACACGACATGTCCCAGAACAATCCCAGAAGTAATCATGTAATGACATTTTTCCCAATTTAAAATAAGACCCTTTTTCCTCGCATCTTTTTAAAACTTTTTCCAAATTTTCAAGACAATTATCAAATGTATTTCCAAAAACAGTTAAATCATCCATAAAAATCTCCAAACAATTTTCAACCATGTCGCTAAAAATGCTTAGCATACATCTTTGAAATGTTGCTGGGGCATTGCATAATCCAAATGGCATCTTTCTAAATGCAAATGTTCCAAAAGGACATGTGAATGTAGTTTTATCTTGATCTTCGAGTGCAATGGGAATTTGATAATAACCTGAATATCAATCAAGAAAACAGTAGTATAGATGACCTGCTACTCTTTCTAAAATTTGATCCAAAAATGGTAATGGAAAATGATCTTTTCTAGTGGCGTCATTTAATTTTCTATAATCAATACACATCCGCCAACTAGATGGGACTCGACTTGTTAACAATTCACCTTTTTCATTTTTTATCACTGTGATGCCATATTTTTTTGGAACTACTTGTGTTGGGCTTACCCACTTACTATCAGAAATAGGGTAGATAATCCCAATATCAAGTAGTTTGAGAACTTCAGTTTTCACAACATCTTTCATGTGTGGATTTAATCTCCTTTGGGGTTGTTGAGATGTTTTTGCATTTTCTTCTAAGTGAATTTTGTGAGTGCAAATTAGTGGATTAATGCCCTTGAGATCTTTTAGTCTCCAACCAATTGCATTTTTATGTCTTTTAAGCATATCAACTAATTTACCTTCTTGATCACTTGCTAGTTTGGAAGAAATTACCATCGGATATGTTTCGTCTTCTCCAAGAAATGCATACTTCAATTCTTCTGGCAAGGGTTTTAACTCCAATATGGGTGGTTCGTCTTTGTTATCATATTTTGCCTCAAATTCTTTCTCTGATCCTGGTAATGAGTGATACCTGATAAAATCATCAAGATCAATTTCAATATTTTCTTTAACAGTTTCAATTGAACAAATATATAATTGATCACGAGTACTCCCTTCTTGAATGTTTTCTTCCACAAGAGTTTCAATAAGATTTTCATCTTCACTTTCATCTCCTTTGTCATGTGGTTGCTTACAAAGATTAAAAATATTAAGCTCCAAGGTCATGATACCAAATGACAACTTCATTATTCCATTCCTGCAATTTATAAGAGCATTAGAAGTTGCTAAAAAATGGACGACCCAGAATTACAGGAATTGCATTACAAGCTTCGATAGGTTGTGTATCTAAAACTATGAAATCGACAGGATATACAAAATTATCAACTTGGACCAACACGTCTTCTACCATACCTCTTGGCACTTTAACAGATCTATCGGCAAGTAAAAGTGTTACCGAAGTAGATTTTAACTCGCCTAGATTGAGTTCTTGATAAACTGAATATGGAAGTAAATTCACACTAGCTCCAAGATCAAGCAAGGCTTTTTTAATCTTTCGTTCTCCAATAATACATGAAATAGTAGGACAACTAGGGTCTTTGTATTTCAAAGTATTATTATTTTGAATGATTGCACTTACTTGTTCGTCTAAAAATGCTTTCTTTTTCACATTCAATTTTCTTTTCACAGTGCACAAGTCTTTCAAAAATTAGGCATATGATGGTACCTGTTTTATTGCATCTAATAAAGGAATATTAACTTTTACTTGTTTAAAAATATCATATATATCAGAATTCAAATTTGATTTTTTTGTATTTTTCAATGCATGAGGGAATGGTGGTGACACTGTCTGTTGAACCTCCTCTTCACAAGTTATGGGGTCCACATCTGGTGGTGACATTGTCTGTTGAACCTCCTCTTCGCAAGTTATGGGGTCCACATCCTTACCCTTTGGAGTTTATTTATCATTATCTTCACAAGGTTCAGGAATGGATTTTTTCCACAACCTTACCACTTCGAAGGGTAATAACAGATTTTACCTGATACATCGGTTGAGTTCCAGAAGTTCCAGTTTGTGAATGATGATCCTTGGGATTAGGCTGTGGTTGTGAAGGAAATTTACCTTTTTCATTAACATTAAGTGCAGATGCAAATTTAGCAAGAGTATCTTTCAAATCTGTCATGGTTTGAGCAGTTTTAGTATTGATAGACTCTTGCTTTGCAATGAAAGAATTCACTAAATCTTCCAAATTCTTTTAGGTGGAGGAACATAAGGTGCATAATTTTGAAAATTTTCTTGAGTTTGAAAATGTGGTTGCGGAAATTGTGCAGCATTATCATTCCTCCAACTAAAATTTGGATGATTTCGCCAACTTGGATTGTAATTTTGAGAAAATTGTTCAAAATTTGGCATTTTGAAATTGTTCAAAACATTTGTTCATGGAGACATTCTTTAAAAGAGGGCAAAGTGGGACAATCTTTTGCAGAATGATCACTTGTATCACAGATGTGACACGCAATTTCTTGAATAGCTTTTAATTGACCATTTTTTTCAATTCAAGTACCTCAACTTTTCTTGCCAAAGAGGTAAATCTAGCTTGGAGATCATATTCATCTTTGAGAGTGTACATACCTCCACCTGATGTGGGAAATTGAATCTTGTTTGATGGTTCGATTGTACCTATAGTGTCCCAATTTTGAGCATTTTCAGCTAATGAATCGAGACACTCAATTGCCTCATTTGGATCTTTATCTTCAAATGTTCCATTACACATAAATTCAACCATTTGCCTATCTTTAGGTATTAAGCCTTAATAAAATTGAGAAACAACTCTCCAAATTTCAAACCATTATGTGGACAAAGATTATGCAATTCTTTGTATCTATCCCAACACTGATAAAAAGTTTCTCCTTGATTTTGAGTGAAAGTGATGATTTGCCTTTTGAAAGAATTTGTTCTATGAGATGGAAAAAACTTTTTCAAAAATTGTTGTTGCAATTCATCCCAAGTTCGATGGATCCCGATCTAAGATTTTGTAGCCAAGTTTTAGCTTTATCTTTTAAAGAAAAAGGAAACAGCTTAAGTCGAATGGTGTTCATGCTACAATTTAGATCTTTATATGTGTTGCACACTTCTTCAAACTCACGTAAATGCATGTACGGATTTTCAGAATCTAAGCCTTGAAAATTGGGTAAAAGTTGGATAATACCAGGCTTAAAATTGAAATGAGATGCATCAGGGAGAAAAACTAGATATGAAGGTGCACTAGTACGTGTAGGATTCATGTGATCTCTAAGTGTTCTTCGTCTATCATGATCATGTTGAGATTGAATTTCATCTTCATTTTCTTGGATGGGTTCTTCCGCCATGTTTTGTAAAAATAAAGGGTTATTTCGAATGAGTCGACCACTAAGTGTACGTGACCAAATGCTCATGCAAATGCAAATGCAAAAGAATAAAAACACATAAAAGCAATAAAAATTCAAATAAAAAAAAATAAACTATAAACAAAACTAAATAGACTTGAAATTAAATTATAATTCCCCAGCAACGGCGCCAAAAACTTGTTGCGACTTTGATTGTTGCACTCCCAAGAGCAGGTTGTCAACAAGTAGTATAATTCGGTGAGTCCGAATATCGTATCTACAGGGAAGCTAAGGTAATTACAAGTCCACTACAATGTCTTTTTGTTTTTGTTTTTGTTTTTTTTCTTTTAATGGTTTGAATCTTTAATTGGTAATTTTTAATTGTTCAAATTTTAATTTAAGTAGTTGAGATTAAAGGATCCACTATTGGTATTTTAATAAAGTTAATATTAATGAACATTATTGAAATCCACTTAATAAAATAGTTCCAATATATATTAAATAATCATATTTTTATTATGTTATATATTATTATCTTATAAATATATAATATATACCAAAACCTATAAATGTTGTCAAGTATTTATTGTGCTATATATATATATTTGTAAACACTAAATCAAGGTTCCCACTTTAAATGGTTGGTAAAACCAAACAAACATTTAAATGGTACCAAGAAATTAATATTATGATTTAATCATATAATAAATCAAGGCATCCACTTTAAATGGTTGGTAAAACCAAACAAACATTTAAATGGTACCAAGAAATTAATATTATGATATATTCATATATAATAAATCAAGGCATCCACTTTAAATGGTTGGTAACACCAAACTAACATTTAAATGGTTCCAAGAATTTAGTGTAACATATAGCAACAATAAATCAAAACTCCCACTTATAAGTGGGGTATAATAATACTTAAAGAAATAAATATAACATAAACAATAAATAATGATTAAATAATATAAAACATAGATTCTTACCTTTTAATAACCTTATTATCATGCCAAGAGTTTCACCTTTTCATTTCAACTTTGGGAAGTTAGCTACTCATTATTCAAAGTGTAAAACTTTGAATATGAATTTAACATGCTAATTATATTTAAATGAAGAAATAAAAGAAAAACAAAGAGAGAAATATTATGAACTCAAAGGTTTGTTCATAAAATGAGGGATATCTCAATACATTACAATGCACCCCTATTTATAGCCAAATTTGGGGAGACAACCACAAATAAAATATTATTTTTTACACATAAGTCTTCATTGGTGTTCCAAGAAATTAATATTTTAATACACATCACTTTTGAAAATCTTCCCATCCGAATTTTCTTCTCCACATAAAAACAAACATGTAGATATCTGAGTTGTTTGAATTGTGGTATTTTTTTTTAACAATTTGACCAAGTAATTTGAGAGATATGGTCAAAATACTAGAGCATGGTAAAACTGCCACTTCTTTGGTAACTTTAATTGTTACTTAATTTGATCCCATTTGTGAGAAGATTTTTATCTCATGATTGCCACCAATATTGTAGATATTAACATCAACTTTCTACAGGTCCAAGAATCATCTTAATCCCATTTGCAACGCCAAGTTTATTTTTGTTTTATCGAACCTGTAAAAAATAGTAAAAACTTATAATTACACAACAACTTATATTTTATACAATTTATTATAAAACATATAATATTTATACATTTAATAAAACAAAAACTATATATTTATATTATAAAATATTTAATTAATATACAATTTTTTATCTTTATCATCTGCCAAATATCTTCTAGCAGGGTTGTAGATTGTTCCTACTGATCTTTTCCTTTCTCTTCCCCATTTTTGTCAAACGCATCAACCTTTTTGGATATTAGACTAACATCCGAGGAGAGGTTTGAAACTGCATTCATACGAATTTCTTGCAGAAAATCCATTCTTTTTGAGACAGTATTTTCCAAAAAATCAAGGCGTATTGTGAACAAGGCTTGAGTTTCGAAGTGAGCTTCAACTGATGCTTTGTCTTTTCCGAGTTCTTCCATTTGGAAAAATAAAGAAGTTACGTCCTTTGTGATTTGCTGTAGTATTTCCACAGTGTGCTCTTTTACAAAGTCGAGCTTCAAAGTATTCACGAATTGGGTAGACTTTATATCAGAAATGGAAGTCATTACACTGTCAAGGTTGGTATGAATAGCCTGAATTTCTTCGAACATAGATTCAATTTCAATTGATATACAAAGAGACATGGCTCCAGAGGTTTCTGGTTCATGCTCCCGGTTTTCTTGATTAAAAATCACCAATGCCCTGTCAGTTGTTTCAGTTTCAACACTAAACATTTCTGAAACATTTGCTGGTATACTTTCCCGATGAAGCTGTGGAGGAGAAGAGAGATTCGTAACAACAGTGGAATCTGAAGGCTCTGGAGTAGGTTGATAATTTGAATCAGAAGTTGGTTCTTCAGTTGGTTGCTTATCTGAATCAGTAGTCTTTCAGCTGGCACTTCTTCAGTTATTGAGACAACTGCCTGTTCAGTCGTGGCAGTCAACTGAACTGACTCTTCATCTGGTTGAGAAATAGCCTGTGAGGCTGGTTCTTCAGTTGCTATTTGTTCTTTAACTGCTTTAGTAGTGATCAGCTGAATATCAGTGGCAATAGATTTAATCATTTCGTCGTTGTTCGCCAATGATAATTTAGCATCAGAATGTAGTTGAAGTTCTGTAGTTGAGGATTGAGGAGAAGTAGTTGACGGTTTCGCATCCTTTAAAGAAGAAGCAGTTACTTGCTCAGAAGATTCAGCAACTAGTTTCTGGGATGGCTTTTGCGGTTGAACTGATTGTTTAGCTTGTTCGTCTGATGAAAGATTTTGGAAATCTGCTGGAATAGTCAGTTCTTGATCCAGTTCCCAATGCTTAATCTCCATCTGCAGTGATATTATATCCGAGTCCAGTTGATCATGAACTGCTTTGTCATTAAAGGCAGTTGCACTGGTGGGATAATAATTTTGGCATAGCTGAACAATCATTTGTCCTATCTTCTTTGCACGTACTTGATCAAAGAAGTACTTCTTCCTCTGCAACGCTTGAACAACTGAGGCCGCTTTGACCATTTTCAGGACTATAGTTTCCAAGGCAATAAATTTTTTCAAAACTGATTTCTTCTGGAGTTGTCTGACAAACACTTCAGTCCTAAACCTGACCCACTCATAATAAGTCTTTAGCTTATTATCATAAAACTCATTGACCTCTTTCCAGATTAGGTCAATATGATTTTGAATTGCGTTTGTAGGTCTGGGCTCTTCGGTCATCTTGTCCTTGCCCTTGAGTCAGTCAGAACATGAGTAATCCTCAGTCCTGATTCAGTTGCATCAATTCTTTCTCTAATAACTAATCCTTTGGGTCTGACAAATGGTAAAGAAATTGGGCTAGAGATAGTGATTAGTGGAGCTTTATCTCCAGCAAGTTTCTTCTTATCACCAGATTCGGTGATAGACTTCTTGAGTTGATCAACAGGAGGAGATAACTGAATTTCAGTTGAAGATTCAACTGGTATTGCTCGCAAAGGAGTAGATTTGATCGGCTGTTCAGCTTTGGATTGTATCAGCCTTTCAGTTGGAATGGTGCTCAGAACAATTGCTGTTTTTTCTTCAGAGTTCTGGGCTTCTTGGAGATTTTAGGAGAGGGAGTGTTCTCCGAATCAATTTCATTGACAATCAGTTTTCGTTTGATTGTCTTCTTCTGAATCGTCTTCTTGTGTAATGCTCGAGAATTGTGTTATTGTAATATGAAATGATTTGTTGATAATTTATGTGATTATAGACGGAATGGATCGGACCGAAAAAGCCGGAAAGAAGATTGGAATTATGCGCGAGGATGAGCTCTCGCGCATATGCGCGACCCAGCCGGGCGCATATGCGCGAGGTAGGCAGAGAACCTCGTGCATATGCGCGACCAGGACCCGCGTATATGCACTAGTATGGCTGAGAACCTCGCGCATATGCGCCGGGCGAGGGCGCGCATATGTGCGAGATGCCGTGAAGATACGCGCCGAGACATAGTGTCTCGCGCATATGCGCCGGCGGAAGTCGCGCATATGCGCGAGACAAGCAGCCTAAAGATGAAGCCACTTGCCCTTTAACATGCATTGATATATATATGATTCATTCCTCAGAATTCAGGAAGGGAAAAAACGAGAAAAGCTCAAAGGGAAAAGCTCAAAATTCCTTGTATCGTAGAGTTGCGATTTTTACAAAATCCGGCCGTCCGAATTTCAATCCGAATTCAGTACCGTGTTTCTATCAACGAGATCTTCAACTGGACGTAAGTTTTCTTATGTTTTGTTATGCTTTGAAATATGATATTGAAGGAATCAGATATGATTCATATATGGTGTTCTTGCGATATCAGACATCGTATAATCAAAACCGGATTGAAGAACGGATACCGTATGAAATTGTTATGATTTTCAGAATGGATTTGATTGAGATTTGATATCATATTTGTATTGTTATTGGTTATGAGTTGTGGGAATTGATATCTATTGAGTTGTATTGCTGGGTATATTGAGATTGTGCAGTTATGCCGTTGAAACAGAATTAGATTGAGTTCTGATTATATCCAATATTGATTTGAGTGGTGTATTGATATTGTACTCCTCGATATTGTCATTGCCAGATTGAATATCGACAGACTTTGAATTCGATACTTCGACTTCGTCAGATCAACATAAAGAAAGGTATAAATCAATGTTAACCGGGAGATCGACTCGAGTCAGATTGGACTGGAGTTTCCCAAAAACCACATACTTTATTTATTGCATTGATATTTGTAATTTATGAGATTGATATGCTTAGTCTATTGAGTTATAACAAAGCGTGTATTGATTCATGGGCGGAGATGCCTAGTTATTGGCGGATATGTCAAGTCTTTGACGGATATGCCAAGACACTGGATGTTTAATTTAAATCGATGTTGTGTAGGAGCAGATCGGCTTCTATTGCGAAGATTCGGTATATGGTAATATCCAGGAACCGGGATCCCTAGATTAGATATGGGTCGAGTCTGAGATGATGAGTCCAGAGTTTGTTTACAGCTTTATATCGATTCATGTTTTTTAGATTTGATACATGCTATTGATATCTGTTTCATGCTTTTATATCTGTTTATATGATTGCATGTATACATTGTTTATACTGAGATTATATTCTCACCGGAGTTATCTGGCTGTTGTTGTGGTTGTATGTGTGCATGACAACAGGTGGGACAGGATCAGGGTCACGAAGAGGATGAGAGATTCAAGATTAGCGTGGAGATCCGGACTTAGAGTAGATGTGTTTCAGTATTTGATATAGTGACTGAACATGAGTTTGAAATAAATGTACTTTGTACAGAACTTGTACTTTACTGTTGATATTTATATCAGACTGATTTCATTATGTTCCGCACGAATGTATTTTAAAAAAAAAATTTAGACCCAGATTAATTAAATGATCCTAATAATGATTAAGAAGACGAATTAGATTTGGGTCCCCACATTTTGACTTTGTTAACTGATTTGGGAGCCTTCTGCGTCCCAATATCCTTTTTCACCTTAATGAATTTTTCAGGAGAGATTTTCAGCCTGAGCTTTGGCAGCGAACACTCTTGTCATTGAATATCTTGAATTTGGATGACCTCTCAGAGGAGTCACCCATTAAACCCTTAATTTTTAGCAGATAGCTGAGCGACACTGCAAAACCTTTTGATTGTTTCGAGGACTGAAACATATTTTTTATAAGGTTGAAGATGATACATTTCCATTGTAATATTTTTCCAGCCACGATAGCATTCATGACTTGAAATTTTTCAAGAGTAAGAGCAGCAAAAGATCCTGCTTTGGAAAGTAGCCATTTGGCCACTATGTCATCCAGTAATTGGTTTTCTAGCTTCAGCTCTTTCTTTGGATTGGAAACCTTGATTTTCCGTCCATCAGCAGAAAGGAAAGTTCGCATCTCCTCGACATCAGAAGATTTCACATCGGAGATAATTTCCAGTCCATCAGCAGGCAGCTGAAAGGCGTTGTCGAAGGAGTCTTCGTCGATCATCAGCAAATGATTGTTGAAGGTGGTAGTGATGTTGCCGTCAGCTGAGATAAATCCATTTGTATAGAGATCCTGAATCTCTTTTGGATAAATTTCTTGGAACGATAGACCCAAAAATGTCTTTAGTCTAGTAGCCTCTAGTTTAAGAAACACGTTCTTGATATTTTCATCCTAGAAAGACAGGACTGAATCAAAATCAATTGTCATTGCGTTTAGCATGTATGCCGGAATTTGATTTGGCATTGCTGAAAGATGAGTAATCTGCGAGAGAGAGTTTTCTGTATTGATTTGCTCCAGAGTTTATTTACAGCTTTGTATCGATTCATGTTTTTCAGATTTGATACATGCTATTGATATCTGTTTCATGCTTTTATATATGTTTATATGATTGCATGTATACATTGTTTATACTGGGATTATACTCTCACCGGAGTTATCCGGCTGTTGTTGTGGTTGTATGAATGCATGACAACATGTGGGACAGGATCAGGGTCAAGAAGAGGATGAGAGATTCAAGATTACCGTGGAGATCCGGACTTAGAGTAGATGGGTTTCAGTACTTGCTATATTGACTGAACATGAGTTTAAAATAAATGTACTTTGTATAGGACTTGTACTTTACTGTTGATATTTATATCAGACTGATTTCATTATGTTCCGCACATATGTATTTAAAAAAAAAATTTAGACCCAGATTAATTAAATTATCCTAATAATGATTAAGAAGACGAATTAGGTTGGGGTCCCCACAGCAGGTGGTATCAGAGTTGTAGGTTACCTTAGACTGAGATAGAAGATAGTGATTGGGGTAGAATGAGTTTTCTTCCTTGCTTTTGATTGCTTGTAGGTTTTACTGCTTTGAAATTCATGTTTACCTTATTATTTGATTTGATTGGAAACATGTGTTATTCAGAATGAATCAGAATCGATTCTTGATCAGTAGTAAGATGATCAGAGGAGGACTGAAACAGGTTTGTTGTATTCGGTTACTAATCCTTTTGGTAATCAGATATGCCTCCTCGAAGAGTCCCAGAACAGGGTAGTACCTCAGCTAATCCGATGGATGTCACAGCAACACCGATGGAAACCCTACTGAAGAGATTTCAGTCATTCAAACCGCCAACCCTGAAAGGAACAGAGACTTCTGTTGACTGTGAGTGTTGGTTAGATGATATTGAGATGATGTTTGATTCCTTGGATTACACAGATGAGCGCCGAGTCCGATTGATTGGGCACCAGTTGCATGATGTTGCAAAGAACTGGTGGATCACGACAAAGAGAGTATTGGAGCATCGAGGTATGAATATCACCTGGAATGTCTTTAAAACTGAGTTCTATCAAAGATTTTTCACAATATCGTACAGAAAAGACAAGGGTGCAGAGTTTGCAAATTTGAGACATGGTCAATTGAATATAGAAAAATATGTGGCCATGTTCTCTACCTTGTTGCGATTTGCTCCACACGTCGCCGAGAATGACAAAGCTATTGCTGATCAGTTCATCAATGGGTTGAATCCTGAGATCTTTACATTGGTGAACACCGGGTGACCGAATAACATTTCTGATGCCATGAATAGAGCCAAAGGAGCTGAAGCTGGTATGATGAGACAGAAAGGAGCTTCGTATGTTCCTCCAGTACCGAGACCCCAGCAACCCCCTCCCTGATTTGAGAGTGGCAGCAGCAACGGGAAGAAAGATTATCTGAGAGCCAGAGGAAGACAGTTTAAGAAGTCTGGCAGCAGTTCTTCTAGCTCTATTGGTTCCCGAAAGAGCCAGAGTTATACCGGGGCTTATTGCAGAACTTGTGGAGGGAGACATCCGACCGAACAATGCCAGAGAGTGATTGGTAGTTTCCGTATCTGCAGACATCATGGATACTTTGCAAGAGTATGTCCACAAAGAGGTTCCCAGGGATCCCAGGGAGCAGAATCAGCTTGATCAGTGGCTAACACTGATAGACGATCATCAGCTGTTCAATCTTTCCAGCCACCATCGATTACTACTCCGTCACAGCAGAGGCCAGGAGGAAGCCAGACAGTTAGCCAACCTCCTAGACAGCAGGCCATAGTATTTGCTTTGACAGAGGAACAGGCTCAAGAAGCACCAGATAATGTTGTTGCAGGTAACTGTTCTTTATGTGGTTACCCTGCTTATGTATTGATAGATACGGGTGCTTCTCATACATTTATAGAACGATTTGCATTGAGTAATGCATTGCCTGTTGAGTCTTTATCTGCTGTAGTGTCTGTCTCTTCTCCTTTGGGGATAGGTTTTGTAACGTACCGTACTTTTAAACTACTTGAAATTTGCGGAAAATAAAAAATTTCTTAAATATGAAATAAAATTTCAAATTGCGATCATCCACAATCCGTTCTAAAAAAAATACTGCAACCAAAC
Organism: Primulina tabacum; assembly: GCF_025594145.1. Lineage (NCBI taxonomy): Eukaryota > Viridiplantae > Streptophyta > Magnoliopsida > Lamiales > Gesneriaceae > Primulina > Primulina tabacum. The sequence continues at coordinate 38,331,597 of NC_134553.1, read as the reverse complement.
GTTCGAAATTTAAAATTTTTCTAAAGCATTTGACTAGGCATCAGGACAGTAACATAAAATCAGAGTATTTGGAACTTTCATAAATTCTTAAAAACATGGCGGTTCTCGGGTTTAGCCTCCCGCTCAGTCCAAGCCAGCTCACTGGTCCTCACCCCTAGTCTCCTCAAATGAATCCTCACCTGCATCGATCAAGTCTAGTGAGTCTTAAGACTCAACATGTATAAACTGGGAGTAACGAGTAATACGTAATAAAATCACATGCAACTTTAAAATAGAGCTTACGTACTTGTAACTTGAACTTGCATACTTAAAGCTTGAACGTAACATCCTTGAAACTTGTACATACTTACATAAACATAGACGTGCCATCATCATAATACTTTTCTTAAACATGCTTGCATACTTGTACTTATTTGAACATACATAAAATTCATCATTTTGCGTAGAGGCATGTTTCAAAGCAAGTGACCCATACATAAATTCTCCTGATCAGACTAAACCACAGTACTGGGCTGACAGGGAAAATCCACTGCCACATACATGAGATCCCCGTTCATGCTTTAACGGGTAGACTGGTCCCCAGTCATGCTTTACCGCTTTCCAATCCTGATCAACACCCGTTCATGCTTTAACGGGGTGAAGAGGTCCTCGGCCACGTTCACCGACTTCCAAACCCATTCATAAATTTGGTCACAAGACATTTAGCATACCTCAAAAACTTGAAATATTTTCTTTTGCACGTCGAACATACTTGGTGTTGAGGGATTCGTTGGATCTCGCTTGGGGCCAATACTGCACATACTATTATGAGTTCAAACACTTATCTAGCATAACCTATACGTAGGTAACTCGTGCTCACCACCGAAATAAATAAATAACTTATGACATTCTAGATCACTCGGGACTTGACCTCGTTTAATAATCGTACTAAGCCATGATATAGAACCCCAAAACAAATCCTATATTTTTACATAAATAAATTTTTACCATAGTACTAAACCATGATATAGAACCCGAAGCAAATCCCAAAAAAAAAAAAATTTAAAATTTTTTTTAAGGAGGGTGTACACGGACCATGTGTAGGGGTCCGGGTAGGCACGAAAATTTCGTATTTTTGAAAGAAAAAGGACATGGACTCCGTGCCGAGGTCCGGGAAGGGGTCCGGGTACCCTCTGTAATTGGAAATTCACGAAAATTTACTAAGTTAATCATTCACCCTTTCAATCGAAGCCTAAAGATCATGAACCAACACCTCGAGACTCATCCTAGGATGCTATTACATTGATTCAAACCCGTACTAACACCCCAAACGTCCCCAAGCATCGACAAGTAACTTCAATACAACAATAACCCGTAATTCGACATCGTTTCGCTTCCTACAACTTCTATTACATCCCAAGCCAATCCCGACCTAAACGAACCACCAAATAATATCTAAACACATCCCATAACATATCTAAATGCAGTAACACAAGCCCGGCGATGCCCAATGAAGCCTGCAACAATTAACTTCAAGAACATGTCAAGAACACATTTTCATAAAAGTCGCAGTTTGAGCAGTCCCACGAAAACTATCATAACTCACTCATTTCTTATCCAAACATTTCGAATTTTATATCAAATCGAAGGTATCAAAAAGTTCTACGTTTCATATGTTGAAAGTTTTTCCACAAAATCGACCGAAAAATCGCAGTAATTAAAAAGACAACAAATTCGAGTTTTCGGATCCAAAAACCGTTTCAAAACTGATCCAACCATATTTGCTCAAACTCTTACATAACATACACATGATTTTCATACAATAAACATCAAAATATTTATTATGACAAGATCGATGCAGAAACGAAAGAATATACATGCTTTTGATCTTTAAAACTCACGATACGGTGAATATCGAAGCGACACGGTGCGGGAAATGATCCGGGCGACTTGAGGCACGATTTTTGCTGCTAAATCAACGAAGGATTGCTGAAGAAAATTTGGAGAGGGAGAAGGTGATATGGAGGCTGCTGAAAGAGAGTTTCAAGAAAACTTCTCTTCTCCTCTTACCATAATAGAATAAAAGAATTGACCAAGTAATTTTTATGTGTGTGGTGTGTGTATACGTGAATATATGTGTGTGGTGTGTGGGGTGTTTGCATCCACATAATTGATAAGTATAAGGTGTGTGTGTGTGTTTTAATTAAGGAAAAATTTGTTTAATTAATTAAATAATCATGCCAATTAAAATGTTAAACCAATTAACAATTTAATAAAATTCTAATCCCATTATAAATTTACTAAAATCCCCTAATTAAAATAAAATTCACAATTGATAAACTTTAATAGTTTAAAAATCTTTAAATCACCTAATATTTAAATTAGGCTTTACAAAATGTTAAAACTTCATAAATCCTTTAAAAGTGTCATTTTCTTCACTTGAAATACAATAACACATTTTAAAATTGCCAAAATCGTCTCCGGTCTCTTTCCCTCGATCCCGCTTCGAATATTCGCCTGAAACATAAACTCGAGAAAACATTTTAACGTGCATCAAATAAACATAAATAATTAAAATAATGAAATTTCATAACTCATGCATCTTTAAAATCATTTTAAACTTAAATAATTAATTTAACAAATTAAATAAATGCACGGGTTTTACGTATACTGATTTTGGGCTCTACAGTTTCTCCCCCACTTAAATAAATTTCATCCTCGAAATTAAATCTTACCAAACAGTTCCAGATAGCGACTTTTCATATCTGCTTCGATCTCCCAAGTGGCCTCCTCCACTGATTGATTCAGCCACCGAACTTTGACCAACTTGGTCACCTTGTTCCGAAGTCTCCGCTCCTGTCTATCTAAGATTTGGACAGGTCATTCCTCATACGATAGATCTGGAGCCAACTGCAACGGCTCAAAACTCAAAACATACGAAGAGTTTGATATATACTTCCTCAGCATCGAGACGTGAAACACATTGTGAACTCCAGCCAGATTCGGCGGTAGGGCTACACGATAAGCTAGTGTCCCAACTCTATAAAGAATTTCAAACGGTCCAATAAATTTCGGACTCAGCTTGCCTCTCTTCCCGAACCTCATAGCACCTTTCATAGATGCTATCTTTACGAATACGTGGTCTCCTACGGCAAACTCAAGATCTCTCCTCCTCTTGTCAACATAACTCTTTTGACGACTCTGGGCGGTCTTCATCCTATCTCGAATCTTGACCACCACGTCTGCAATCTGCTGAACAATCTCTGGGCCAAGTTCTGATCTCTCACCGACTTCATCTCAATGAATCGGCGATCTGCACTTCTTTCCATACAGTGCTTCACAGGGAGCCATACCTATGGAGGATTGAAAACTGTTGTTGTAGGTAAACTTCACTAGAGGTAGCTTTGATTCCCAATTCCCATGGAAATCTATCGCACAGGCTCGTAACAGATCTTCCAATATCTGAATCACTCGCTCAGACTGGCCATCTGTCTGAGGATGGAATGCAATATTGAATAGCAACTTAGTTCCCATGGCTGCGTGTAAACTCTTCCAAAAGGACGATGTGAATCTAGGGTCCCTGTCAGACACAATAGAAACTGGAATCCCGTGCAAACAAACTATCTCTCGGATATAGAGCTCTGCATACTGAGTCATGGAGAAAGTCATCTTCACCGATAAGAAATGTGCCGACTTAGTTAGTCGATCCACTATAACCCAAATGGCATTGGATCCTCTGACTGATCTCGGCAAACCAACCACGAAATCCATGGTGATATTCTCCCATTTCCACTCGGGGATAAGGAGTGGCTTAAGCATCCCTGCTGGTCTCTGATGCTCTGCCTTCACCTATTGACAAGTGAGACATTCAGACACAAATCGGCGGATGTCTTGCTTCATACCTGGCCACCAATACAACATCTGCAAATCCTTGTACATCCTGGATGGATGGAATACGAAGATGTATATGCCTCTGACAAATATCTTCTCTGATCGAATCAACACTATGCACCCACATTCTCCCTCTGTACCTCACAATATCATCAGACACTGTGTAAAGTACACTGCCCTTTGTCTCATCCTTCAGTCTCCATTTTTGTAATTGCTCATCCGAAGGCTGTCCTTTACAGATTCGGTCTAACAAAGAAGATTGGACTGTCAGATTAGAGAGCTTGGGAGCTCTGTCCTTAGGATAAACTTCTAAGCCAAACCTCTGAATCTCTGACTGAAGAGGTCTCTGCACTGACAGCTGTGCTAAGATTGCTACCTTTTTGCACAATGCATCTGCCACCACATTAGCTTTCCCTGGATGATAGCTAATTTCACAATCGTAGTCTTTTACCAACTCCAACCACGTCTTTGTCTCATGTTAAGCTCTTTCTGCATGAAGAAATACTTGAGACTCTTGTGATTAGTGAATAACTGACATTTCTCGCCGTACAAATAATGTCTCCAAATCTTCAACGCAAAGATCACGGCAGCTAACTCGAGATCATGAGTCGGATAATTTTTTTCATGCACTTTTAACTGTCTGGAAGCATAAGCTATAACCCGACCATGTTGCATCAACACTGCGCCTAATCCGAGCTTAGATGCATCGGTGTACAACACAAAATTGCCTTGCCCTGATGGCATGGCTAAAACTGGCACCGAAATAAGAGCTTGCTTCAAGGTATCGAAGCTCTTCTGACACTCTTCACTCCATACGAATTTAGCATTCTTCTTGGTCAATGAAGTGAGTGGCACTGCTATCGAAGAAAATCCCTGAATAAACTTTTTGTAGTAACCTGCTAAGCCTAGAAAACTGCGGATCTCTGATGCATTCTTTGGCTCAACCCAATTCTCAACGGCTTCCACCTTTGCTGGATCCACCTAAATACCACTGCTAGATACTATGTGACCCAAAAATGCAACTTTCTCCAACCAGAATTCACACTTACTGAATTTTTCATACAACTTGTGGCTTTGCAAAACCTACAATAATGTTCTCAAACGCTGTCTGTGCTCCTCATGGCTCTTCGAGTATATAATAATGTCGTCAATGAACACTATGACGAACTGGTCTAAGTAGGGTTGAAATAATCGGTTCACGAGGTCCATAAAAATTGCTGGAGCCTTCGTTAGTCCGAACGGCATCACTAAGAACTCGTAATGCCCATATCTGGTTCTGAAGGCTGTCTTATGAACATCTGCATCTTTCACCTTCAGCTGGTGATACCCCGATCGAAGATCTATCTTAGAGAACAATGTAGCTCCCTCCAACTGATCAAACAAGTCCTCGATCCTTGGAAGTGGGTATTTATTCTTGATCATTACCTTGTTCAATTCTCGGTAATCGATACACAGCCTCATGCTGCCATCCTTCTTCTTTAGAAGAGTACTGGTGCGCCCCATGATGAGAAACTAGGGCGGATGAATTCTTTGTCTAGGAGTTCTTGAATCTGCTGCTTGAGCTCTAACATCTCTGCTGGAGTTAAATGATACGGTGCCTTAGAGATTGGCACGGTTCCCGGCAAAAGATCAATGGCGAACTCCACCTCTCTCTCTGGTGGAAAACCTGTGACGTCATCTGGAAAGACGTCAGGAAATTCTCTAACTACTGGTACATCAGATAATGACGGAGTGGTTATGTCAGGTGCAGAAACAACGCCGGCCAAGAAAGCCTGACAACCCTTGTGCATAAGTCTCCGCGCCTGCATGCAAGAGATCATGCGAGGGAAACTTTTCCATCTAGCTGGCTCAAAGAGAAACTGCTCCATGCCCAACGGTCTTACCAACACTGACCTCTTCTGGAAATCAATAAGAACTTTGTTCTTCGTCAGCCAGTCCATTCCCAAAATAATATCAAACTCTGGCATTGGCAGCACAATCAAATCGGCATACACTAGGTGGCCCTGCAGTTCCAGATCGATGCCTCTGACCACGCTAGTAGCTGATAATTCTTCCCCTTATGGGAATGTCACTGTATAGCTCATGTCGAGTCCAATAGACTTGACATCCAGATGATTAGCGAACGTCTCCAAAATAAAAGAGTGGGTGGCCCCTGAATCTATCAAGACCTTCGTGGCTACTCTCTTTATGAAAATATTTCCAGTCAACAAGGTCGTGTCTGGGTCCGTCTCCCGAGCATGCATGGCGAACACACTTCCCTGAGTCACCCTTCCCTGGGTTGGCTGCATCCACTGTGGGCAGTCCTTCAACATGTGGTCACTGGCTCCACATTTAAAGCATTTGCCCGATCCCCACAAACACTATCCCGGATGTTGGCGATTACACTTCGGGCACACCAGGAAATTACCAGGCCTCTGAGGAGTCTTCTGTTGAGGGATAGGACCCTTGCCCTTCGGCGGTCCCTGAAATGGCCTCTTCCCCTGCTGTCCCTGGAAAGGTCTCTTAAACTGGGGTCGCTGCTGTTGCTGCTGTTGAGGTGCCTGATAGGGCCTCTTGCCCTGTCTATCATTCTCGATGTCTCTTTGGTCCTGCTCTGCCGCCAAGGCTATAGATATGGCAACGGTATAGGAAGTCGGACCAGCAACCCTCACATCACGGCGCAAGATCGGCCGTAACCCATCAATAAAATGCCTCAGCTTCTCTCGGGCATCATTTGCAATTAGGGGCACGAAGTGACACCCCCTCTCGAACTTCATCACAAACTCTGCTACGCTGCTGTCTCCCTGTCGCAGCATCATGAACTCCTTGATCAGTCTGGATTGTACTTCATCATTGAAGTACTTGGAGTAGAAAACTTCTTTGAACCCATTCCATGTCAGTGTTTGCAAGTTCACTGACACTGAAGCACTTTCCCACCAAAGCCTGGCGTCTCCTGACAGAAAGAATGTGGCACACCTGACCCTGTCTGCATCCTGCAGCTCCATGAAATCAAAAATCACCTTGATGGATTTAATCCATCCCTCAGCCACCATCGGGTCAGTAGTCCCCGAGAACTCTTTCGGATCCATCCTCCTAAACCTCTCATACACTGCCTCTGGTTTGGGCCTCGCCTCTGTGTCCACTGCAGCAATGTTCCCCGCAAACTGTTCGAAGAACTGAGTCATACTTGCAAGCATCTGTGCTTGCATATCTGGCGGTGGGCGAGGAGGAGTGGCCCTTTCCCCATCACAAGCCTCTCTGTCCTCATCCCTTGCTCCACGGGCAACCAAACGTCTAGGAAGCATACCGTTCTAAAATTTACCCAACACATAACTCAGCATACAATAACCTAATATCAGTATCGTAGGATGCACGGAATTTATACTTAAAACATGTACATGCTGAAATCGTGACTTGATGCTTCCTACATGAAATAATTTAAAACTATAAAACTTACAGACTTGAGGTGTGACTTCGTTAGCTTCTCATAACTGGCAGAAAGCATAACCCTTTACAAGAACACCGCTCTGATACCAACTGTAACGTACCGTATTTTTAAACTACTTGAAATTTGCGGAAAATAAAAATTTTCTTAAATATGAAATAAAATTTCAAATTGCGATCATCCACAATCCCTTCTAAAATAAAATACTGCAACCAAACGTTTGAAATTAAAAAATTTTCTAAAGCATTTGACTAGGCATCATAACAGTAACATAAAATCAGAGTATTTGAAACTTTCATAAATTCTTAAAAACATGACAGTCCTCGGGTTTAGCCTCCCGCTCAGTCCAAGCCAGCTCACTGGTCCTCACCCCTAGTCTCCTCAAATGCATCCTCACCTGCATTGATCAAGTCTAGTGAGTCTAAAGACTCAACATGTATAAACTGGGAGTAACGAGTAATACGTAATAAAATCACATGCAACTTTAAAATAGAACGTACGTACTTGAAACTTGAACTTGCATACTTAAAGCCTGAACGTAACATCCTTGAAACTTGTAAATACGTACATAAACATACACGTGCCATCATCATAAGACTTTTCTTAAACATGCTTGCATACTTATACATACTTGAACATACATAAACTTCATCATTTTGCGTAGAGGCTTGTTTCAAAGCAAGTGACCCATACATAAATTCACCTGATAAGACTAAACCACAGTACTGGGCTGACAGGGAAAAAACACTGCTACATACATGAGATCCCTGTTCATACTTTAACGGGTGGATTGGTCCCCGGTCATGCTTTACCGCTTTTCAATCCTGATCAACACCCGTTCATGCTTTAACGGGGTGGAGAGGTCCTCGGCCACGTTCACCGACTTCCAAACCCATTCATAAATTTGGTCACAAGACATTTAGCATATCTCAAAAACTTGAAATATTTTCTTTTGCACGTTGAACATACTTACTTGGCGTTGAGGGATTCGTTGGATCTCTCTTGGGGCCACTACTACACATACTATTATGAGTTCAAACACTTATCTTGCATAACTTATACGTAGGTAACTCGTGCTCGCCACCGAAATAAATAAATAGCTTATGACATTCTAGATCACTCGAGACTTGACCTCGTTTAATAATCGTACTAAGCCATGATATAGAACCCCAAAAAAAATCCTATATTTTTACATAAATAAATTTTAACCATCATACTAAACCATGATATAGAACCCCGAAGCAAATCCTAAAAAAAATTTTTTTTTTAAAATTTTTTTATGAAGGTGTACACGGACTTCGTGTAGGAGTCCGGGTAGGCACGAAAATTTCGTATTTTTGAATGAAAAAGGACACGAACTCAGTGTCGAGGTCCGGAAAAGGGTCCGGGTATCCTCTGTAATTTGAAATTCACGAAAATTCACTAATTTAATCATTCACCCTTTCAATCCAAGCCTAAAGACACATTGATTCAAACCCGTACAAACACCCCAAACGTCCCCAAGCATCGACAAGTAACATCAATACAAGAATAACCCGTAATTCGACATCGTTTCGCTTCCAACGACTTCTATTACATCCCAAGCCAATCCCGACCCAAACGAACCACCAAATAACACCTAAACACATCCCATAACATATCTAAATGCAGTAACACAAGCCCAGCAATGCCCAACGAAGCCTGCAACAAATAACTTCAAGAACATGTCAAGAACACATTTTCATAAAAGTCGCAGTTTGAACAGTCCCACGAAAACAATCGTAACTCACGCATTTCTTATCCAAATATTTCGAATTTTATATAAATCGAAGGTATCAAAAAGTTCTACGTTTCATATGTTGAAAGTTTTCCCAGAAAACCGACCGAAAAGTCGCAGTAATTAAAAAGACAGCAAATTCGAGTTTTCGGATCCAAAAACCGTTTCAAAAGTGATCCAACCATATTTGCTCAAACTCTTACATAACATACACATGATTTTCATACAATAAACATCAAAATATTTATTATGATAAGATTGATGCAGAAACGAAAAAATATACATGCCTTTGATCTTTAAAAGTCACGATATGGTGAATATCGAAGCGACACGGTGCGGAAAATGATGCGGGCGACTTGAGGCACGATTTTTGCTGCTAAATCAACGAAGGATTGCTGAAGAAAATTTGGAGAGGGAGATGGTGATATGGAGGCTGCTGGAAGAGAGTTTCAAGAAAACTTCTCTTCTCCTCTTACCATAATAGAATAAAGGAATTGACCAAGTAATTTTTATGTGTGTGGTGTGTGTATACGTGAATATATGTGCGTGGTGTGTGGGGTGTTTGCATCCACATAATTGGTAAGTATAAGGTGTGTGTGTGTTTTTTAATTAAGGAAAAATTTGTTTAATTAATTAATTAATCATGCAAACAAAAATGTTAAACCAATTATCAATTTAATAAAATTCTAATCCCATTATAAATTTACTAAAATCCCTAATTAAAATAAAATCCACAATTGATAAACTTTAATAGTTTAAAAATCTTAAAATCACCTAATATTTAAATTAGGCTTTAAAAATGATAAAACTTCGTAAATCCTTTAAAAGTGTCATTTTCTTCACTTGAAATAAAATAACACATTTTAAAATTGCCAAAATCGTCTCTGGTCTCTTTTCCACGATCCCGCTTCGAATATTCGCCTGAAACATAAACTCGAGAAAATATTTTAACGTACATCAAATAAACATAAATAATTAAAATAATGAAATTTCATAAATCATGCATCTCTAAAATCATTTTAAACTTAAATAATTAATTTAACAAATTAAATAAATGCACGGGTTTTACATATACTGATTTTGGGCTCTACAGGTTTGATATCAGTGAATTCTGTGAAACATTGTATACTACAGTATGATGGTCATGAGATTGAGTTAGACTGCATTGTACTTGGATTGTCTGATTTTGACTGTATTATCGATATTGATATGCTGACCAAATACAGAGCTACCGTTGATTGTTTCCATAAGATTGTGAGATTCAGACTTGAGATGGCTGACGAATGGAAATTTTACGGTAAGGGTTCTAGATCGAGAATTCCTTTGATATCTGCAGTATCTATGACTCGATTATTACAGAAAGGAGCAGAAGGATTCCTTGTGTATTCAGTTGACTTACTGAAATCGAGCCCATCATTGGCTGATTTGCCAGTGGTCTGTTAGTTTGCTGATGTCTTTCCAGATGAGATTCCGGGTTTGCCTCCGATTCGAGAGATAGAATTCAGCATTGAATTGGTACCAGGTACAGTTCCGATTTCTAGAGCTCCGTACAGAATGGCACCGATTGAGTTGAAAGAATTGAAAGAGCAGTTGGAAGATCTACTGGTCAAGGGTTACATCAGACCGAGTGTTTCTCCTTGAGGTTCTCCAGTACTGTTTGTGAGAAAGAAGGACGGTTCAATGAGACTTTGCATTGACTACCGGCAACTGAACAAGGCTACGGGAAAGAACAAATACCCTTTACCTCGTATTGATGATTTATTTGATCAGTTGCAGGGCTCTTCTGCATATTCCAAGATCGATCTAAGATCTGAATATCATCAGCCGAGAGTCAGAGATTCTGATATTTCAAAGACAGCGTTCAGAACCAGGTATGGACATTATGAGTTTATTTTCATGCCGTTTGGTTTGACGAATGCTCCAGCTGTGTTTATGGGTCTGATGAACCGTGTGTTTCAGAAGTACCTTGATGAGTTTGTGATTATATTCATTGATGTTATTCTGATATATTCGACGAATATGATTGATCATGCCGAACATCTGAGAATTGTGTTGAGAACTCTGAGGGCTGAGAAATGGTATGCCAAACTTTCGAAATGTGAGTTTTGGCTGAAACATGTTGTATTTTTGGGTCACATCATATCTGGAGATGGCATTTTCGTTGATCCTAGCAAGGTTGAGGCAGTGATCAGTTGGCCTAGACCCACTTCTGTGTCAGAGATACGCAGTTTTATGGGTTTAGCAGGCTATTACCGTCGATTCATTAAAGATTTTTCGAGTATTGCTAAGCCTATTACTCAGTTGACTCAGAAGAATGCTCCATTTGTTTGGTTAGAAGACTGCGAGTCTAGTTTTTTTAAATTGAAGAAGAGATTGACCAGTGCTCCGGTGTTGACTATTCCATCAGGTACTTGTGATTTTGTTGTATATTGTGATGCTTCTCACAGAGGACTGGGTTGTGTTTTGTTGCAGCGAGGACTTGTTATCGCTTATGCCTCGAGACAACTGAAGCCACATGAGTCTCGCCCCCCAATTCATGATCTTGAATTGGCAGCCATTGTATTTGCATTGAAGATATGGCGACATTATCTATACGGTGAGTAGTTTGAGATTTATTCTGATCATAAAAGCTTGAAATATCTGTTTTCTCAGTCAGAGCTGAATATGAGGCAGCAAAGATGTCATGATTTGCTTAAAGACTTTGATTGTGAAATCAAGTACTATCTAGGAAAATCCAATGCAGCAGCAGATGCACTGAGTCGAAAGGTATGTTCTTTATCCTTATCGACGATTGGTGTTTCAAATTTGATTGAAGATTGCTGTCTGTCTGGATTGGTATTTGAGACAGATTGTAAACCATTGAGATTATATGCTGTTCAAGTCGAACCAGAGCTTATTTTGAGAATTAAAGCGACTCAGAAAGTTGATCAGAATGTTCAGAATTCGATATCGATGGTCAGAGCAGGGCATCGATCAGAGTATCAGGTTCGTGACAGTGTATTATATGTGAATAATCGTCTTGTTGTGCCAGATGTTTCAGATTTGAAACGACGGATATTGTCAGAAGCGCATAGCAGTCGATTCAGTATTCATCCTTGTGGCAGAAAGATGTACAATGATTTGAAAAGACAGTTTAGGTGGAAATAGATGAAAGCTGATATTGCTGAATTTGTATTCAAGTGTCTGAATTGCCAACAGGTGAAAGCCGAAAGAAAGAAACAAGGAGGTTTATTACATAGCTTGTCTATTCCTGAATGGAAATGTGATCACATTTCTATGGATTTTGTAACGAAGCTACCGAGATCCTCCCGAGGTTGTGATGCGATTTGGGTTGTGATTGACAGATTGACCAAATTCTCATGTTTTATTCCGTACAAGATGACGTACAGACATGACCAGATGGCAGAGATCTATGTCAGAGAGGTGGTCAGATTGCATGGAGTGCCAAAGTCGATTGTATCAGACCATGATCCTCGGTTTACTTTGCACTTTTGGCACAGTTTGCAGCAGGCTCTAGGTACGAAGTTACATCTGAGTACCACATATCATCCACAGACCGACGGATAGTCAGAGCAGACTATCCAGACACTGGAATATATGCTTAGAGCTGTAGTGTTTGATTTTAGCACTAGTTGGCAAGAATCTTTGCAACTTTGTGAGTTTTCGTACAACAACAGCTATCAGACGAGTATTGAGATGACACAATTTGAAGCGTTGTACGGTAAGAAGTGTAGATCCCCTCTTTATTGGGACGATATCTCTGAGGTTCCTGAGATTGGACCTGATATGATTCGAGATATGACAGAAAAAGTGAAGCTGATTCAGAGGAGAATGAAGACAGCTCAAGACAGACAGGCTAAATATGCCAATGTTCGACGTAGACAATTGGTATTTGAGGCAGGATACCGAGTATTCTTGAAGATTTTTCCTTTCAGAGGTGTTGTCAGATTTGGCAAGAAAAGGAAATTGTCTCCATGTTATATTGGGCCGTACGAGATTCTCGAGAAGATAGGAGATCGTGCCTATCAACTCACCTTACCACCTTCTCTATCTGGAATACATGATGTCTTTCATGTATCGTGATTGAAGAAATATCTTCCCGATGCTTCACATGTCATTCAGCCAGACAAGGCAAAACTTGACGAGACACTGAGTTACTTCAAGAAACCGATCCAAATTCTTGATCGTAAAGAAAGGCAGCTCAGAACGAAGACTATTTCGTTTGTGAAAGTTAAGTGGGGTCGTCATGGCATTGAAGAAGCTACCTGAGAGACTGAATCAGATATGAGACAGAGATTCCCAGAGTTATTTCATTGATGTGAGTCTTCTTGTTTAGCTTCTATTCTCCATTCCTTATTGTATCTGATTTGATTGCCTGTGATTTCGGGGACGAAATCAGATTTTAGGGGGGGAAAAATGTAATGCCCGAGAATTGTGTTATTGTAATCTGAAATGATTTGTTGATAATTGATGTGATTATAGACGGAATGGATCAGACCGGAAAAGTCGGAAAGAAGATTGAAATTATGTGCGAGGATGAGCCCTCACGCATATGCGCGACCCATCCAGGCGCATATGCGCGAGGTTGGCAGAGAACCTCGCGCATATGCACGACTAGGACCCGCGAATATGCGCGAGCATGGCAGAGAACCTCGCGCATATGCGCCGGGCGAGGGGGCGCATATGCGCGAGATGCCGTGAAGATACGCGCCGAGACATAGTGTCTCGCGCATATGCGCCGGCGGAAGTCGCGCTTATGCGCGAGACGTGCAGCCTAAAGATGAAGACACTTGCGCCTTAACATGCATTGATATATATATGATTCATTCCTCAGAATTCAGGAAAGGAAAAAACGAGAAAAGCTCCAAGGGAAAAGCTCAAAATTCCTTGAATCGTAGAGTTGCGATTTTTGCAAAATCCGGCCGTCCGAATTTCAATCTGAATTCAGTACCGTGTTTCTATCAACGAGATCTTCAACTGGACGTAAGTTTTCTTATGTTTAGTTATGCTTTGAAATTATGATATTGAAGGAATCAGATATGATTCATATATGGTGTTCTTGCGATATCAGACATCGTATAATCAAAACCGGATTGAAGAACGGATACCGTATGAAATTGTTACGAATTTCAGAATGGATTTGATTGATATTTAATATCATATTTGTATTGTTATTGGTTATGAGTTGTGGGAATTGATATCTGTTGAGTTGTATTGCTGGGTATATTGAGATTGTGCAGTTATGCCGTTGAAACATAATTAGATTGAGTTATGATTATATCCAGTATTGATTTGATTGGTGTATTGATATTGTACTGCTCGATAATGTCATTGCCTGATTGAATATTGACAGACTTTGAATTCGAGGCTTCGACTTCGTCAGATCAACAGAAAGAAAGGTATAAATCAATGTTAATCGGGAGATCGACTCGAGTTAGATTGGACTGGAGTTTCCCAAAAACCACATAGTTTATTTATTGCATTGATATTTGCAATTTATGAGATTGATATGATTAGTCTATTGAGTTATAACAAAGCGTGTATTGATTCATGGGCGGAGATGCCTAGTTATTGGCGGATATGTCAAGTCTTTAACGGATATGCCAAGACACTGGATGTTTAATTTAAATCGATGTTGTGTAGGAGCAGATCGGCTTCTATTGCGAAGATTCGGTATATGGTAATATCCAAGAACCGGGATCCCTAGATTAGATATGGGTCGAGTCTGAGATGACGAGTCCAGAGTTTGTTTACAGCTTTATATCGATTCATGTTTTTCAGATTTGATACATGCTATTGATATCTGTTTCATGCTTTTATATCTGTTTATATGATTGCATGTATACATTGTTTATACTGAGATTATATTCTCACTGGAGTTATCTGGCTGTTGTTGTGGTTGTATGTGTGCATGACAACAGGTGGGACAGGATCAGGGTCACGAAGAGGATGAGAGATTCAAGATTAGCGTGGAGATCCGGACTTAGAGTAGATGTGTTTCAGTACTTGATATATGGCTGAACATGAGTTTGAAATAAATGTACTTTGTACAGAACTTGTACTTTACTGTTGATATTTATATCAGACTGATTTCATTATGTTCCGCACGAATGTATTTTAAAAAAAAAATTTAGACCCAGATTAATTAAATGATCCTAATAATGATTAAGAAGACGAATTAGATTTGGGTCCCCACATTTTGACTTTGTTAACTGATTTGGGAGCCTTCTGCGTCCCAATATCCTTTTTCACCTTAATGAATTTTTCAGGAGAGATTTTCAGCCTGAGCTTTGGCAGCGAACACTCTTGTCATTGAATATCTTGAATTTGGATGACCTCTCAGAGGAGTCACCCATTAAACCCTTAATTTTTAGCAGATAGCTGAGCGACACTGCAAAACCTTTTGATTGTTTCGAGGACTGAAACATATTTTTTATAAGGTTGAAGATGATACATTTCCATTGTAATATTTTTCCAGCCACGATAGCATTCATGACTTGAAATTTTTCAAGAGTAAGAGCAGCAAAAGATCCTGCTTTGGAAAGTAGCCATTTGGCCACTATGTCATCCAGTAATTGGTTTTCTAGCTTCAGCTCTTTCTTTGGATTGGAAACCTTGATTTTTCGTCCATCAGCAGAAAGGAAAGTTCGCATCTCCTCGACATCAGAAGATTTCACATCGGAGATAATTTCCAGTCCATCAGCAGGCAGCTGAAAGGCGTTGTCGAAGGAGTCTTCGTCGATCATCAGCAAATGATTGTTGAAGGTGGTAGTGATGTTGCCGTCAGCTGAGATAAATCCATTTGTATAGAGATCCTGAATCTCTTTTGGATAAATTTCTTGGAACGATAGACCCAAAAATGTCTTTAGTCTAGTAGCCTCTAGTTTAAGAAACACGTTCTTGATATTTTCATCCTAGAAAGACAGGACTGAATCAAAATCAATTGTCATTGCGTTTAGCATGTATGCCGGAATTTGATTTGGCATTGCTGAAAGATGAGTAATCTGCGAGAGAGAGTTTTCTGTATTGATTTGCTCCATAAACTGAAATGCGCGTAAAGAGAAACTGAAATGAGGCGCAGACAAGTACATATGTATGTGACTTTTCAAATCTTTGGTCGCGTGTCAGTTTAAGATAATTTGAATAAAATCGTGTGTATGTGTGATGAAAACATGTGTAAAATTTAAATGGACTGCGTGGGGCCACGTTTTAAAATACTATTCATTGAAAGACGTCCATTAAATGTGTAATTATCAGTCACATCACTTATTATGGAATATTTATCGATTAATTAGTTAACTTATTGGAGAAGATCAGTTAGGGCCACAACTGAGTGATCAGTTGAAAGCTGAGTCATTTCAGTTGAAGACCAACTGACTATTGTCTTATCAGTTAACATTTTAGATTTGATATTTCCCCTCAATAAATGCATATAAATAAAAGAAAGGGTAAAAGAAACTCGGTCTGAATAAATCAAGGGCTTGCAGTTGACTGGTGTCTCTTTGTCTTTTTCTATTTATTCAATACCAATCTTTCTATAAATAAGAGCAAAGACTATAGATAATAACAGTTAAACAACGATGGATAATTCAAGCAGTTCCAACGTCCCTCTTTCTGCATTAACACTTCGCCGTTTGGAGAGTTTGAAGGAAGCTATCGAAGAACTAGTCTTTTTATGTCCACTTGGACCAAGATACACAAGCTCTAGACTATTCAACGTGATGGATTAGTTGCTACTGATAAACAGAGGGCAACTGCAAGAAATTATAAGAGGCGTCTTGAAGTGATCCATACTTCAGATCCTGCCACTGATGAAGGTCATATTCACCTGATGCTTATGAAGGAGTGGAAGGTGCTGGAAAAGATTTCTTCTTCAGAGAGCTTCAGAAGAGTTAACAGTCATGAATTATCTAATTGGTTATCCCTTTGGCAAGATGCCACTGAAATGGCAATGAATCGTGTAATATGTATGATATTTTATCAATAAAATTGATGTTTCTATTCACTGTTCTTTCCTTATCTGCATGAACTGATATCAGTTGACAAACAGTTATCTAACTGAGAATTACTAACTGAATAGTTAATAACTGATGTTTGACTAACTGAATAGAAATTAACAACAACTGATATAACATCATTAAAATTGATTTAATTAAGACAGATCAATTAAACAAAAAATATTGTGAAAATGATAAAACTTAGTCTCTGGTAGAGGTTTGGTGAAGATGTCAGCTCCTTGTTGTTCAGCTGGTATGTATTCCAGCCTTATTGCTTTCTTCAGAGCATGATCTCTGATGGAGTGATGCCTGACATTGATATGCTTGGTTCAAGAGTGAAGAACTGGATTGTATGTAATTGCAATCGTGCTTGTATTATCACAAAATATCGGAGATTCTTTTGCAATGACTCGATAGTCTTTCAGTTGTTGCTGAATCCAGAGCAGTTGGGAACAACAGCTTCCATCAGCAAGATATTCTGCTTCAGTTGTGGAAGTTTCTATGGATGTTTGCTTTTTGATAAACCATGAAATCAGTCTGTCTCCTAGAAACTTACACGATCCATTGGTACTTTTATGATCAAGCTTACATCCTGCATAATCTGCATCTGAATATCCAAATAAATTGAAAGAATAGTCCTTAGCATACCATAAGCCCATATTTTGTGTGCCTTTAAAATATTTTAAAATGCGTTTGGCAGCTGAAAAATAAGACTACTTAGGATTTGCATGAAATCTAGCACACATACAAACAACAAATATAATATCAGGACGACTACTAGTTAGGTACAATAATGAACCTATTAAACCTCTGTAAAGTGTTGTTATAACTGATATTCCTCCTTGATCATTGTCTAGTTTGATTGATGAACTCATGAAAGTACTTGTAGCTGAACATGTTTCCATGCAAAAAATTTTAAGCAATTTCTTCGTATATTTGGTCTGACTGGTAAAAGTATCAGTTTTCATTTACTTCACTTGAAGACCGTGGAAAAATGTCAGTTCACCCATCATACTCATCTCGAATTTTTCCTGCATTAACTTGGCAAATTACTCACATAATTTGTGGTTAGTTGACCCAAAAATAATATCATCAACATATATTTGCACAAGTAAAATGTGATCATTCTTTGAAAATTTGAACAGAGTCTTATCAACTGATCCAACAATAAAATCATTATCAGTTAAGAGTTTTGAAAAAGTTTCATACCAAGCTCTTGGAGCTTGTTTAAGACCATATTAGGTTTTGTTCAAATGATAAACATGATCAAGAAGAGAGTGATTAACAAAACATAGGGGTTGTTCAACATATACTTCTTCCTGCAACTGACCGTTCAAAAATTCACTTTTCACATCCATTTGGTAGACTTTAAAGTTCTTGAATGAGGCATAAGCAAGGAACATTCTGATTTCTTCCATTCTTGCAACTAGTGCATAAGTTTCATCAT
Organism: Primulina tabacum; assembly: GCF_025594145.1. Classification (NCBI taxonomy): domain Eukaryota; kingdom Viridiplantae; phylum Streptophyta; class Magnoliopsida; order Lamiales; family Gesneriaceae; genus Primulina; species Primulina tabacum. Next base: position 38,313,103 of record NC_134553.1, on the reverse strand, counting down.
AATCTATTCTTTTTCTTGCCTATATCCTTGTGCTACAAGCCTCGCTTTGTTGCGCACAACTGAAACATATTCGCTCAGTTTGTTTCTGTATACCCACTTTGTACATATAATGGTTTTAGAAACGGGTCTTGGAACTAAGTTCCAGACATTGTTATGGGTAAACTGATTTAGCTCTTCTTGCATGTCATTTATCCAGTTAGGATCAGCAAGAGCTTCATCAATTTTCTTAGGTTCTAATTGGGAAACGAAAGCTGAATGAATAAATAAATTAAACATTTGAGTCCAAGTTCTTACCGGATAAGATGGATTACCTATTACCAATTCTGGTGGATGTGATTTCTTCCATCTGTACTCAGCATTTGTTGCATCCATATCAGCAAATGCTTCGGTTGGAAACTGAATATTCTATTCAGTTTCAGGTGCGGCTGTATCAGTTGTTAATTGACTATTATCAGTTTGCTCCCGCAACTGATTATCAGTAACAATTTCTTGTTCAACTAATTGATCCAGCACTTCTGGTTCTAGTGTTTGAAGGATATTTCGATTAATGTGATTCGCTTCTTCATTGTGATCCTCCAAACTAATATCTTTACAGCTATCAACTAGCTCAACTGGATCAGTTGGCTTTTCAGTTAGCACATATTCATCAAATACAACATGAATAGACTCTTCTACATTCAAAGTGCATTTGTTAAAAACTCTGTAAGCTTTACTAACTGATGAATACCCAAGAAATATTCCCTCAGCAGATTTAGCATCAAAAGCTTTTAAGTTATTTTTGCCATTATCAAGAATAAAACATCTGCAGCCGAATATTTTGAAATAAAAAACCACACTTTTGCGTCCATGCCAGATCTCATACGGTGTTTTCAAATGATTCTTATTAATCCTGTTCTGAGTGTAACATGCAGTGTTTACTGCTTCTGCCAAAAACCTCTGAGAAATACCAGAATCAGCAAGCATTTTTTTAGCAGCTTCTTTAAGGGTCCGATTTCTTCTCTCAGCTACACCATTTTGCTGAGGAGTTCTTGCTGCTGAGAGCTCATGCCTGATCCTAGTATTTTCGAAAAATTGTGAAAGATTTTTATTGATGAATTCAGTCTCTTGATCAGACCTTATTCGATCAATCCCAACTGATTTTTCATTTAATAGTCTTTTGAAAAATTTAATCAGTTGTGCAGCAGTTTGATCTTTGGTTTTAAGAAAGATGACCTAAGTAAATCTTTAAAAATCAACCACGAGTACTAAGGTGTATTTCATTCCCCCTAAGCTCATGACTGGTATAGGATCAAAAAGATACATATGTAGCAGTTCTAAGCATCGGGAAGATGATTTACAATCCTTGTTTTTAAATGAAGATCTTAATTGCTTACCAAACTGACATGATGAACAAATTTTATCTTTTCAAAAATCTATTTTGGGCAAGCCAGTTACAAGATCATGGTTACTCAGATAAGCAATAGATATAAAGTTTAGGTGGTTCAACCTCTTATGCCACAACCAGTTTTTAGAAGATTTAGAAATTATAAAACAAACTGGTGCATAAGGTTGATCAGTCCAACTGACTTTGTAGGTGTTCCCACAACGATTTCCAGTTAGGATGACCTCATCAATTGAGTATCTAACTGAGCAAGTGTGTTTGTCGAACTGAAATTAGAATTTATTATCACATAACTGACTGATGCTAATCAAGTTATATTTCAAATTCTCAACTAGTAAAACATCTTTGATAATGAAATTACCATGGATAAGCTTACCCTTACCCTCAGTTTTTCCTTTGGATTTGTATCCAAAACTGATGTTTGGACCAGTGTATTTGATCAGTTGGGATAGAAAATTTGCATCCCCTGTTATATGACACGAGCATCCACTGTCCAGATACCAGGTTGATTCTTTGTTTGTACCTGTTACCTGCAATCACACACAATATATAATCTTGGTACCCACATCTATTTGAGTCCTAGACTGATTAGTCCTTTAGGAACCCAGACTTGGACCAGTCTAACTGACTTTCCAGTTGCTGTGTTCCAAATAGTTTTTCTCGACTTGTGTGTGCTTGACGTTTAGTGTGTAGATGAAGCAATATGAGCTTTAGCGTGTTCAACTGGTTGTTCAGCCGATATCTTTTATGAACTGACTTTCTGTTATAGTAATTGGACTAGCCATTAGAATAGTTCAGGTATTTATTGTTGAACCTTTTTGAAGACTGACTTTGTGGGTCAGTTGAAGTTTTAGGGCTATAAACAATTCCATACTTTTTAGCCTTATTCTTATTTTTAATAGTCTGTTCAACTAGTTTACTTTTCTCAGGTTGTCCTTGTACCACAACTGATTTTACAAAGTGAATATATTTCTCTTTGTCCATGTTCAGTTTTGGTTGGGTAGCACTGGTGCAAGTTTCATCTTGGTTGCTGAACAATAAACCAGTTTTATCAGTAACTGATTTTTGTTTATCTTGTATTCATCTAGTGCAACAGATGATTTATTCCATGCCTTAATAAGCTCAGTTTGCTTTGAATTCTCAAGCATTAACTGCTGAATCATAGATTTATTCTTGCTTCTTTCAGCATTCAGCTCAGCAATCTCCCGTTTAAGAATTAACAGATCAACTGATTCATCAGTTTCAGTTTTATCGTCTTTGGGATCAGTTTGCTTGGCTCTGGCCTTTTCAGAAGATATGGCAAGCTTGTGATACTCGTTGACCATGTCGTGAAGTGTAGAAATAAGTTCATCTCGTGTGAATTCAGTTGAACTAAAGTCAAATACCTGTTGACTGGTTGACTCCAGTTCTGTGTCATCATCCATCAGACACTTGACCTCATCATCATCATCACTGAAGTAGCTCAAGCTCTCAGGTTCTGAATCATTACTGTCAAATTCTGCCCATTTGGGCATGCTTTCTTCTACTAGAAGCACTTCATGTTTCTTTCTGTAAGATTTCTTATCATTCTTAGTTCTTCTCTTGTGCTCATAAGATTTTTTTCCCTTTTCAATTGAGCCTCGACTGTCCTTCTTTGGCTTAGGACGGTCAGCAATGAAGTGACTAGTTTTTCCGCAGTTAGGTTCTTCCTTGGAGTTATTTATCTGATATTGTCTTTGAAAGTTTCCTTGATTTCTTCTCATAAATCTTCCAAAATTTTTGACAAATAATGACATAGCGTCATTACTTAACTGATCAGAAATTTGTCAACTGAACCAGTTGGTTCCAGTTTGACAGCAGTTAGGGAAGTTTTAGCAGCTGGTGTAGAAGGTTCCCCTTCTCTGGTTTGCAACTCAAACTCGTTGGCTTTTAAATCAGAAAATAAATCATGATGTTTGACCTTGTTCAGGTACTTTGATTCTTGCATTGCCATGGTCTTAACATCCCATTTCTTGGGAAGACCTTTATCTACTTTAAGTGCTACCTCTTTATTTGAATACACCTTTTCGAGTGCATTCAGTTCGTTTAATATGCTACTGATTCTTTCATCATATTCATGCATGGATTCTCCAATCTTCATCTTGATATTGTTGAATCTATGAACAACAACAAATATTTTATTCTCCTTGGTTTGCTCATTGCCTTCGCATAGCTGAAGCAGTTTCTCCCAGATTTCCTTGGCAGTTTTGCACATTTTTATTTTACTGAAATTGACTTTGTCCAGCGTTTTGTACAAAATGTCTTTAGCCACGTTGTCCAAGTTGGCTTTTCTCTTGTCTTCAGCTGTCCATTCATCTCGGGGTTTTTCAATGCGGTGTGGTGCCCCATAAGTTATGGCAACATCAGTGTTTTCCTTCAATATTTTTATGGGTCTTTCTGTAATAACGTACCACATATCATCGTCTTGTGAAGCTAGATGAGCCTGCATTCTGATTTTCCAATCATCAATCTGGAGAACATTGGCATTTTTTTGAATGAATATATGGTAATCAGTCTGTATATAAGAATATTCAGGAACAAGATTCAACCGCTCTGATACCATTTGATAGGATAGGGTAAAGGTGAAAGAGTGTTTGGGGGGGGGGGGGGGGGGGGGTTGAACAAACACCAACATTTTTCACAAACTTTTCTTCATTGGTGAGTCAGTCTAGTGATTAACTGATACTCGGAAATCTTGTAAGTCAATATCAATCAGTTAACAAAATAGTGCGGAAATAAACTGACTGATAGGTAGAATAAAACTGAAATAAGAAGACACAAGATTTTATGGATGTTCGGAGATTTCAAACACTCCTACGGCATCTCTTCTATCACAAAGATAGGATATTCACTAAAAGGCTTTGATCTATACAAATAGTTGTACAGACCAGACCCACTTCAATTTTGGACTTAACAATGCCAAACTGAAATTCTAAGTTACAAACTAGTTTACAGTACTCAACTGGACTAAAATAACTTAGCACAACTGATATCTACAAGATCAAGTATAATCATAATAACGGTTCCTGCTTGTAAGCTCGAAATATAGCCTTAAATGCTCTGAATGTATACAATAAGTGTGAGCAAAGATTTCAGTAGAGTAACAACTTAGTTAATAGAATATCAATCGAGTTGATTCAGAGAGTTTTTGTTTTTCTCAGCTACTCTTGTAGTGGCCCGTGTTTCGTACTTGAAAATTTGCGGAATAATTTAAAATTTTCTCTTTAAATAAATAAAATGCCTCGTTCATAAAATATACTGATAAAAGATTCAATGTTTAAAGTAGCAGCGGAAGTAAATATTTGTTTCAAAGCAACAACTTAAAATAATTCATCGCGATAAAATGAGTTTGCATAAAATAATAAATAAACTGATAAATGAGGTCCTCGGGTTCCTACTACTGCCGACCCAAGATGGCTCACTGGCCCCGCCCTCGGTCCCGACCTCATCAGCACCTACAACAATCAAGTCTAGTGAGTCTAAAGACTCAGCATGCATATATCGTGAATAATGAGTAAAATATATCATAAAGTTTCATGCCGGGTAAAAATATCATGTCGTAAAGCATAACGTGAAAATATCTTGTCATGAGTAATTATAAATATGTGCATAACTGAACTGAAAATCGTAAGTGAAATGCTTGCTCGATAGAGCCCTGTCATGAAATAGCATATAATAATTTTCTGTTGAGAATATGTTCTACGCAAGTGGCCCATAACGTGAAATGAATCGTCTGATCAGACTAAACCACAGTATACTGGGCGGTAGAGATCATCACAGCCCTTGGACTGGATATCCGTACCCATACATGAACATGAACTGGTCAGTAGCAACCGGATGAAGTAATAATCCCATGATAAGCTGCAATCCCATGAACGTGAGGTGGCCACAAGCAATATCGCATATATCTCAAAAATGAACATTTTATATTTTTATACAAGTAATATAATTAAATTCCTGAGTTATTTTACAAATTTGGGTTGGATCGTTCCCAGGCTCGCTTCGACCTAATTCTAACATGAAAAACATGCACATAACTTGACTTGACCATGCAAATAACTTATCTTGACCAACGCTTCAAAATCGAACTAAAAACAAGACTATTACGCCCAACAAACTTAATATTTAACCATGACTCTGTACCAACCTGAAACAACATCAAATCATCATTTAGTCATGATTAAAATACACCTAAAATACTGGAAAATATTTACCAAGGGCTGTAATACACGAAAATTGTGCATGGAGGCCAAAATCATGAAACGCTCTTTCGAGAGTCACTTTGGCACATTGCACCATAAATTCTCGTACGACCTCTAAACTTGACCAAATCACAAACCGCCAAAAACATGACCTTCCTAACTCAATAAGGCACTCTCCAGTCTAAGGCCATAGGCTAAAAGCCAACAAAGAACTCGAAACACACCTCTGAACCGAAGGCAAAGTTGCTGTCCAGAAAATTACAGCAGCAGCTGTTGCGCTTCCTTGCGTCGTTTTCAAGCCTAATGGCCATTGGGGCTTGAACCACCGACTAGAGCCTTTTACCAACATCCTAAGGTATGGTTTGAACCATGTATAAGGGCCCTAGGACAACCACAATTCCTGCCAACACCTACGACAATACAAGCTTCACCCGAGAACACACACATTCCACGTGTGGGGGGCGTTGCTTGTTTTGCTGTCAAATGAAGGATCCAAAGGCTATGAGGTTAACCATGGTCTATGCTAGACATGCTAAGGTGTTGTATGAGTCATGGTTAAGGGCTAGAAGCCAACCACAACCCACTTGACACCTAAAAATCGAAACTCAACACACTCAACAAAAACCAGAATTTTAAAACCGAAGGGGGCTGTTCTTGTTTATTTTGAAAACCGATGGGACAATGAACTAAGCCATGAAAAAGCATCTTGGTCACGTTCTAGACATTTCAAGAAAAGGTTCTAACCATGGCTACAGCCCCTAGGGCAGCCAAGATCAGAACACTTGCCTTAGACAAGCAACACAAACAAATCGAAACTCATAAATTTCCAAAAGAAGAGTTGCTGTCAAATCACTTCCTCCAGCGTGTAGGGGCTGGTACCAATGGAGTAACACGAACCTAACATGCCCTAGTACATGTCTAGATGCACCTTGGGTGCCTGGAATCGAGCCAACCTCCTGAAACCACAAAACCAACAAAAACGTGAAGCACAAGTGGGAGGGCCAAAAATCTGTGCAGAATTTTTATAACACTTGCTGTACAATTTCGGTTTATGCTCCTTGAAACATGATCATATTATGATTTAAATTACTTATATGGCTTGATTGAAGAGAAAAGAAACGTATATACATGCCTTGGATTTGTTTGAAACGAAAACAAATCGATTACGACGAATGCGGCGCGGCGGAGATGGAATTCTCTTTTCTTGCTAGTTTTCTCTCTTTTCTCTCTGGATGGCTCACGATTATTGGATGAGTTTTCTTCTGAATTTTCGTGCTAGGTGGAGTGAAGAAGGTGGTGAAGGCTTGTGGTCAAATAAGGTGGTGCATGGAGGAGTAAATGATGTCAAGTTGGGGGGAAACATGCATGATGAATGGGTGGTCTTTGTTTTGTTGTTGGGGGAGTTAAATATTGTCAAGTTGGGGATTGTGTGGAGTGGAGAGGACCGAGACTTGTATTCCCAAATTGGTGTAGGATTTGTTTAAGTTTTGCTAAGTAGAATCCTATGTTAGATAAGCTTGATTAAAAGGTTAATTAAGCATAATCTTGATGAATTAAGAAGCCTACAATTAAATTGGTGATTAATTAATTAAAGTAGACTTAAATCCACTTGATTTCATTAAAATAAATTATTTCTTAGCTCGGAATAAATTTAGGAATATTTTTGGATCATAAAATTCATCTTCGATTTCATCTCCGGTCCGGTCTCGCGTATATATCTAAAAAGTTAAAATTTGAAATACGCGATTTAAAATCCTTATAAAAATAACGTAAATGATTTAAATGCAATTAAATCAACAAATTCCTCAAATAATAATCATTTAAAATTAAATAATAGATATTATACACATATTTACGCATATTGGTTTTTCGGGTACTACAACACTCCCTCCCTTAAATAAAATTTCGTCCTCGAAATTAGAACTCACTGAATAAATCTGGAAAGCGACTCCGCATCTCTGACTCTGGCTCCCAAGTAGCTTCATCATCGGAATGATTATGCCACTTGACCTTCACTGATTTGATCACCTTGTTCCGAAGCTTCTTCTCCTTACGGTCTAAGATCTGCACTGGTCTCTCTTCATAAGACAAGTTTGAAGAAATCTGCAACGGTTCAAAGTTCAACACATGAGAAGGATTCGCTAAATACTTCCTCAACATCGACACATTGAACACATTGTGTACTCCGGCTAGATTCGGCGGAAGAGCAACACGATATGCTAATGTCCCAACTCTGTCGAGGATCTCAAATGGTCCGATAAACCTCGGACTAAGCTTTCCTTTCTTCCCGAATCTCATGACACCCTTCATCGGTGCTATCTTCACGAAAACATGGTCGCCAACGACAAACTCTAGATCTCTCCTCTTCCGGTCGGCATAACTCTTCTGTCGACTCTGAGCAGTCCTCATCCTTTCACGAATTACGACTTCTAGATCAGCAGTCTGCTGAACGATCTCTGGTCCTAACTCTGATCTCTCGCCTACTTCATCCCAATGAATAGGCGATCTACACTTCCTTCCGTACAGTGCTTCATAAGGAGCCATACCTATAGACGACTGAAAGCTGTTGGCAACTTCGATTCGTAGCTCCCTGAGAAATCGATGACACAAGCACGGAAAAGATCCTCCAAGATCTGAATAACTCTCTCTGATTGACCATCTGTCTGAGGCTGAAAAGCTGTGCTAAACAACAACTTCGTACCCATCGCTGAATGCAGACTCTTCCGAAATGAGGAAGTGAATCTCGGATCTCTATCAGAAACAATAGAGACTGGGATACCGTGCAATCGGACTATCTCACGAATATATAACTCGGCATACTGAATCATGGAGAAAGTCGTCTTAATAGGAAAGAAATGCGCTGACTTGGTAAGACGATCAACAATCACCCATATAACATTCGAACCTCTAGCCGACTTCGGTAAACCAACCACGAAATCCATGTTAATGTTCTCCCACTTCCACTCGGGAATGGGAAGTGGCTTGAGTAAGCCGGCTGGTTTCTCTGATGTTCAGCTTTCACAAGTTGACAAGTCAAACACTCAAATACAAATATCCGGATCTCTCTCTTCATACCGAGCCACCAATATAACATCTGCAGATCCTTGTACATCTTCGTACTCCCAGGATGAATAGAGTACGGGGACATGTGGGCCTCGGCTAATATGTTTGCTCGAATAGAATCGCTTCTAGGAACCCATATCCTATCTCGATAACGAACAATGCCATCACTCACTGTGTACAAAACACTGCCCTTCACCTCATCTCTCTGCCTCCACTTCGCCAACTGCTCATCAGATTACTGACCGCTGCGAATACGGTCTAATAAAGAAGACTTAATTGTCAAGGTAAATAGACGGGGAACTCTACCTCAAGTATAAATCTCTAGATCAAACCTCTGAATCTCACTCTGAAGAGGCCTTTGAACTGTCGAGGATCTCAAATGGTCCGATGCACCTCGGACTAAGCTTTCCTTTCTTCCCGAATCTCATGACACCCTTCATCGGTGCTATCTTCACGAAAACATGGTCGCCAACGACAAACTCTAGATCTCTCCTCTTCCGGTCGGCATAACTCTTCTGTCGACTCTGAGCAGTCCTCATCCTTTCACGAATTACGACTTCTAGATCAGCAGTCTGCTGAACGATCTCTGGTCCTAACTCTGATCTCTCGCCTACTTCATCCCAATGAATAGGCGATCTACACTTCCTTCCGTACAGTGCTTCATAAGGAGCCATACCTATAGACGACTGAAAGCTGTTGGCAACTTCGATTCGTAGCTCCCTGAGAAATCGATGACACAAGCACGGAAAAGATCCTCCAAGATCTGAATAACTCTCTCTGATTGACCATCTGTCTGAGGCTGAAAAGCTGTGCTAAACAACAACTTCGTACCCATCGCTGAATGCAGACTCTTCCAAAATGAGGAAGTGAATCTCGGATCTCTATCAGAAACAATAGAGACTGGGATACCATGCAATCGGACTATCTCACGAATATATAACTCGGCATACTGAATCATGGAGAAAGTCGTCTTAATAGGCAAGAAATGCGCTGACTTAGTAAGACGATCAACAATCACCCATATAGCATTCGAACCTCTAGCCGACTTCGGTAAACCAACCACGAAATCCATGTTAATGTTCTCCCACTTCCACTCGGGAATGGGAAGTGGCTTGAGTAAGCCGGCTGGTTTCTCTGATGTTCAGCTTTCACAAGTTGACAAGTCAAACACTCAAATACAAATATCCGGATCTCTCTCTTCATACCGAGCCACCAATATAACATCTGCAGATCCTTGTACATCTTCGTACTCCCAGGATGAATAGAGTACGGGGACATGTGGGCCTCGGCTAATATGTTTGCTCGAATAGAATCGCTTCTAGGAACCCATATCCTATCTCGATAACGAACAATGCCATCACTCACTGTGTACAAAACACTGCCCTTCACCTCATCTCTCTGCCTCCACTTCGCCAACTGCTCATCAGATTACTGACCGCTGCGAATACGGTCTAATAAAGAAGACTTAATCGTCAAGGTAAATAGACGGGGAACTCTACCTCAAGTATAAATCTCTAGATCAAACCTTTGAATCTCACTCTGAAGAGGCCTTTGAACTGTCAAATTAGCCATCACTGCGAATTTCCGGCTCAAAGCATCCACTACTACATTAGCTTTACCAGGATGGTAGCTAATGTCACAGTCATAATCCTTGACTAACTCCAACCAATGCCTCTGACGCATATTCAACTCTTTCTGCGTAAAGAAGTACTTGAGACTCTTGTGGTCGGTAAAGATCTGACACTTCTTTCCGTATAGATAATGCCTCCAAATCTTCAAGGCAAATACTACGACGGCCAACTCTAGATCGTGGATAGGATAATTCTTCTCATGTGTCTTCAACTGACGATAAGCATATGCTAATACCTTCCCATGCTGCATCAATACTGCGCCCAAACCGAGTTTCGAAGCATCGGTATACAATACAAAGTCTCCGGGCCCTGACGGCATGGCCAATACTGGTGCTGAGATAAGGGCTTGCTTTAAAGTATCGAAGCTCTTCTGACACTCTTCGCTCCACACAAATTTAACATTCTTCTTTGTCAACGACGTGAGTGGAACTGCGATAGAGGAGAATCCCTGAATAAACTTCCGATAATATCCTGCTAGCCCAAGGAAACTACGGATCTCTGATGCATTCTGCGGCACAACCCAATCCCTGACTGCTGCAACTTTCACTGGGTCCACCTCAATACCACTGCTAGAAACGATGTGGCCTAGGAATGCCACCTTCTCTAACCAGAACTCGCACTCACTGAACTTCGCGAATAGCTTATGCTTCTGTAGGGTCTGCAAAACTGTGGTTAGATGTCTGTTGTGATCCTCTTGATTCTTAGAGTAGACGAGAATGTCGTCTATGAACACTATCACAAACTGATCAAGATACGGCTGAAATACGCGATTCATGAGATCCATGAAGATCGCTGGCGCATTCGTTAAACCGAATGGCATCACAAGGAACTCGAAGTGGCCATAACGAGTCCTAAAAGTAGTCTTGAGATCATCGGCGTCTTTCACCCTCAACTGGTGATCACCAGAACGCAGATCAATCTTTGAGAAATCTGAAGCTCCCTGCAACTGGTCAAATAAATCTTCAATCCTCGGAAGTGGGTATTTGTTCTTCACTGTAACTTTGTTCAACTCCCGGTAGTCAATGCAAAGCCTCATCATGCCATCCTTCTTCTTCACAAACATGACTGGCGCGCCCCATGGTGAAAAACTCGGGCGAATGAACTCCTTGTCGAGAAGTTCCTGAATCTGCTTCTTAAGTTCTGCCATTTCTGTCGGCGCTAATCGGTACGGTGCTTTTGAAATCGGAGCCTTACCTGGCATAAGCTCAATAGAAAACTCCACCTCTCGCTTGGGTGGCATACCAGAGACGTCCTCAGGAAAAATGTCTAGAAAATCCCTAGCAATTGGGACATCGGAGGCTGACTGACTGGGTGTCTCGGGAACGGATATAAAAGTTTCCAAAAACGCTCGACACCCTCTATGCATGAGCTTCCTAGCCTGGACACAAGGTATAATGCGCGGTAAAGGAAAGTACCTGTCTGGCTCGAATAAGAACTGCTCCATCCCAGGCGGTCGGACTAGAACGGATCTCCGCTGAAAGTCGATCAAAACTCTGTTCCTTAGTAGCCAGTCCATACCCATATTGATGTCAAACTCTGGCATTGGCAGTACGATCAGATCCGCATAAACAAGATTGCCATGAAGCTCGAGGTCTATGTCTCGGATCACGTTGGTAGCTGCCATCTCCTCTCCCGAAGGCAGTACTACTGAATAGGCTATATCGAGCCCAATGGTCTTGACCTTGAGAAAATTAGCAAAGGTCTCCGAAATGAATGAATGAGTAGCCCCTGAATCTATCAAGGCTTTCGTAGGTGACCCGGCTATAAAAATTCTCCTTGAAAGGTTGGAACGTCAAGCTGAACCCAATAATTAATAGAACTAACTTATAGACATGCAAAGGTCAAAGTTCTTCTAACCTAAATTCCCGAAATAACACTGATTAAAGCATGCAATCCTATCATCAATTCTATGTTCAAAATCTCAATCCAAAATCTCAATTCCCAAAACATTGAATTTCGAATATTAACTTAAAGCTTTAAGATACCTGTCATGAGCATGGTGTCTGGGTTTGTCTCTGCAGCATGGAGAGCAAAAACTCTGCCTTGGGTAGGCAGGCTCCCCTGAGGGCATTGCTACAACAAGTGGTCTGGACTACCACACTTGTAACACTTCCCTGACCCATACATACATGCTCCAGCATGGCGGCATGTGCACCTAGGACAGACTGGGTGCTCAGAAGTCCTCGGGACTGTGCGTCCCTGCTGATGCTGCTGTCCTCTGTTCCTGGGTGGGCCGTGGAAAGGCCTCTTATTCTGGGGCTGCTGCTGAGGAGGAGGGCGGTGTGGCACGGGGAATGGTCGCTTGCCCTGGAGATCCCTCTCAATGTCAATCTGATCTTGCTCTGCAGCAAGAGCTCTGGAAACAGCGACTTCAAAGGTAGTAGGGCCAGCCACCCTAACATCGCGGTGCAAGATCGGCCGTAAACCATCCAAAAATGCCTCAGCTTGGCACCGACATTGTTCGCAATCAGGGGCACAAAATGGAAACCCCTCTCAAACTTACGGATGAACTCGGTAACGGTCAAGTCTCCCTGCCTCAGGGTCATGAACTCCCTGGTCAACCTGGCACGCACCTCGTCAGTAAAATATTTGGAGTAAAATACCTCCGTGAAGCGTGTCCAGCTCAGAGTAGGCAAATTCAAGGCTACGGATGCTCCTTCCGACCATAGGCGTGCGTCTTCTCCAAATAGATATGTCGCACAACGAACTCTGTCCGCATCCCCAAGCTCCATAAACTCAAAGATGACCTCGAGGGACTTGATCCAGCCCTCGGCAATCATGGGATCTGTTGTCCCTGAGAACCCCTTCGGTCTCATCTTCATGAATCGCTCATAGGTCGCCTCATGTCTAGGCGGCCTAGCTACCGCTGCAGCATTGTTCTCCGCAAACTGTGCGAAGAACTGAGTCATACCCGCCATCATCTGGGTATGCATATCAGGTGGTGGAGGAGGTGGCGGTGGACCTCTATCCTCATAACGGTTCTGAGTCTCATCAGCCTTGCTTTCAGAACCCCTCGGGTGGTCAATAACTCGTCTAGGAGGCATACTGTACCATGTAAAATCCTTACGTAACCAACATGCAATATTTCTACTATTTTCAAATTTAAATAAATACTGCATTATCATAATCTGAACATAAAATATTTCATGAAAACATGTTGTTAAAATATTTCATGCTTTAAACAAAATGCGTAAATGTAAAACTTACAGCCCGAAGACGTGACTTCGTGAGCTTCTCGAGGTCAGTAGTAGTACAACCCTTTACAAGAACATAGGCTCTGATACCAACTGTAGTGGCCCGTGTTTCGTACTTGAAAATTTGCGGAATAATTTAAAATTTTCTCTTTAAATAAATAAAATGCCTCGTTCATAAAATATACTGATAAAAGATTCAATGTTTAAAGTAGCAGCGGAATAAAAGCTTTAAATATCGAGATAGCAGCGGAAGTAAATATTTGTTTTAAAGCAACAACTTAAAATAATTCATCGCGATAAAATGAGTTTGCATAAAATAATAAATAAACTGATAAATGAGGTCCTCGGGTTCCTACTACTGCCGACCCAAGATGGCTCACTGGTCCCCGCCCTCGGTCCCGACCTCATCAGCACCTACAACAATCAAGTCTAGTGAGTCTAAAGACTCAGCATGCATATATCGTGAATAACGAGTAAAATATATCATAATGTTTCATGCCGGGTAAAATTATCATGTCGTAAATCATAACGTGAAAATATCTTGTCATGAGTAATTATAAATATGTGCATAACTGAAATGAAAATCTTAAGTGAAATGCTTGCTCGATAGAGCCCTTTCATGAAGTAGCATATAATAATTTTCTGTTGAGAATATGTTCTACGCAAGTGGCCCATAACGTGAAATGAATCGTCTGATCAGACTAAACCACATTATACTGGGCGGTAGAGATCATCACAGCCCTTGGACTGGATCTCCGTACCCATACATGAACATGAACCGGTTAGTAGCCACAGGATGAAGTAATAATCCCATGATAAGTTGCAATCCCATGAACGTGAGGTGGCCACAAGCAATATCGCATATATCTCAAAAATGAACATTTTATATTTTTATGCAAGTAATATAATTAAATTCCTGAGTTATTTTACAAATTTGGGTTGGATCGTTCCCAGGCTCGCTTCGACCTAATTCTAACATGAAAAACATGCACATAACTTGACTTGACCATGCAAATAACTTATCTTGACCAACGCTTCAAAATCGAACTAAAAACGAGACTTTTACGCCCAACAAACTTAATATTTAACCATGACTCTGTACCAACCCGAAACAACATCAAATCATCATTTAGTCATGATTAAAATACACCTAAAATACTGGAAAATAATTACCAAGGGCTGTAATACACGAAAATTGTGCATGGAGGCCAAAATCATGAAACGCTCTTTCGAGAGTCACTTTGGCACATTACACCGTAAATTCTCGTACGACCTATAAACTTGACCAAATCACAAACCGCCAAAAACATGACCTTCCTAACTCAATAAGGAACTGTCTAGTCCAAGGCCATAGGCTAAAAGCCAAACAAGAGCTCGAAACACACCTCTGAACCGAAGGCAAAGTTGCTGTCCAGAAAATTACAGCAGCAGCTGTTGCGCTTCCTTGCATCGTTTTCAAGGCTAATGGTCATTAGGGCTTGAACCACTGACTAGAGCCTCTTACCAACATCCTAAGGTATGGTTTGAACCATGGATAAGGGCCCTAGGCCAACCACAATTCCTGCCAACACCTACGACAATACAAGCTTCACACGAGAACACACACATTGCACGCGTGGTGGGCGTTGCTTGTTTTGCTGTCAAATGAAGGATCCAATGGCTATGAGGTTAACCATGGTCCATGCTAGACATGCTAAGGTGTTTTATGAGTCATGGTTAAGGGCTAGAAGCCAACCACAACCCACTTGACACCTAAAAACCGAAACTCAACACACTCAACAAAAACCAGAATTTTAAAACCGAAGGGGGCGGTTCTTGTTTATTTTGAAAACCGATGGGACAATGAACCAAGCCATGAAAGGGCATCTTGGTCACGTCCTAGACATTTCAAGAAAAGGTTCTAACCATGGCTGCAGCCCCTAGGGCAGCCAAGATTAGAACACTTGCCTTAGACAAGCAACACAAACAAATCGAAACTCATAAATTTCCATAAGAAGAGTTGCTGTCAAATCTCTTTCTCCAGCGTGTAGGGGCTGGTACCAATGGACTAACACGACCCTAACATGCCCTAGTACATGTCTAGATGCAGCCTTGGGTGCCTGGAATCGAGCCAACATCCTGAAACCACCAAAACAACAAAAACGTGAAGCACAAGTGGGAGGGCCAAAAATCTGTGCAGAATTTTTATAACACTTTCTGTACAATTTCGGTTTATGCTCCATGAAACATGATCATATTATGATTTAAATTACTTATATGGCTTGATTGAAGAGAAAAAAAACGTATATATATGCTTTGGATTTGTTTGAAACGAAAACAAATCGATTACGACGAACGCGGCGCGGCGGAGATGAAATTCTCTTTTCTTGCTTGTTTTCTCTCTTTTCTCTCTTGATGGCTCACGATTATTGGATGAGTTTTCTTCTGAATTTTTGTGCTAGGTGGAGTGAAGAAGGTGGTGAAGGCTTGTGGTCAAATAAGATGGTGCATGGAGGAGTAAATGATGTCAAGTTGGGGGGAAACATGCATGATGAATGAGTGGTCTTTGTTTTGTTGTTGGGGGAGTTAAATGGTGTCAAGTTGGGGATTGTGTGGAGTGGAGAGGACCGAGACTTGTATTCCCAAATTGGTGTAGGATTTGTTTAAGTTTTGCTAAGTAGAATCTTATGTTAGATAAGCTTGATTAAAAGGTTAATTAAGCATAATCTTGATGAATTAAGAAGCCTACAATTAAATTGGTGATTAATTAATTAAAGTAGACTTAAATCCACTTGATTTCATTAAAATAAATTGTTTCTTAGCTCGGAATAAATTTAGGAATATTTTTGGATCATAAAATTCATCTCCGGTCCGGTCTCGCGTATATATCTAAAAAGTTAAAATTTGAAATACGCGATTTAAAATCCTTATAAAAATAACGTAAATGATTTAAATGCAATTAAATCAACAAATTCCTCAAATAATAATCATTTAAAATTAAATAATAGATATTATGCACATATTTACGCATATTGGTTTTTCGGGTACTACAACTCTTCTCTGCTATTTATAGGCTTTGCCTCTAATGACAATATTGAATGCAATTTGTAACTTTCTATCCGTTTTTTGCCATGTCAACATTTTTCTCACAATCGTACACTGCAGATTTTGCAATCCCACTACTTGTTGCAGTTAGCTTTTGTATAGTTGTCGGTTGAACGTCTTTTTCTTTAACTGATGACGTGTACAGCTGAAGGATCAGCTGATAAAAAGTAGTTGATAAGCTCAAAAATGTTTGTAGTAACTGATAAGTTGTCTGCGTAGTTCAGTTTGCTAGTCTAGTTGCCTTGAAAATCTGCGTACTAACCTTTAGTTAAAGGCAACTGATAGTTTGCGTATTTTAGATCAGTTTCTATCAGTCTTCTCGATCAGTTAGTTCAATATATTAAACGCTCTGTTTGTCAAACTTCCGAAATTCAGTTTCCAACTTATATGTATTGTTTGTTACTCAAGTTTAGAACGTGTTGAGTAATTACACTCTCTAGGTTTGAATGTTACAGGTGATGATGATATTGAGGGATGCACTGAAGCTTGAGTTAATCGAGTACAGCAGTACACTCCCTATGGACATTTATTTCAACACTAGATTGATAGGTAAAGTGCAAAAGATTTTTCCAAGGATTTTATTATAGATTTTTTGCTTTATTTTGAATTTAATTTTGATCGTGTTAAAGGTAGAAGTCGAATTTTGGTAATTGACGATTTTAGAGATTTTAGGCACTTGAGATTTAAATTGTTAAATTATTTTTATTTATGAATATGTTAAGTTATTTTAATCGTGGTTTCCATTAATGGGTATATATAAAAAAAAATTAGTAGAATTTCAAAGTAAAAAGTAAGGGTCGTTTCAAAGCTTTAAAGTATGAGTTTCTTTAGTTCCATGATTAAAGATTTGAATCACATTTAGCATGCTATATGAATATTATTGTTATGCATGTTGGTTGTCGCTTGTATTGAGATGGAAATACAATTATGCTCTCGTATTGATCGAGTAAGCGTTAGTTACTGCTTTGTATGGTTTGGAATCGTGTTAATTGGGATATGTATAATTTTTTTCCTTTCTGTATATGGTTGGAATGGAATTTTTTTTACCTTATAGCGACAAGGTTATTAAGTTTGGGAATTAATTGTACATTTCACAAATTCTATTAGTTTAATTCATTAAGATTTTTCCTTTGGGTAGTAAAGTATGAGCATTTATGTTATTTGACAAAATATTTCTTCGAGTTAGTTTTGAAAATGAATTTGAATGATATTTGATATGAGGTAATAATTCATATTATCAAGTTATCAAATTAAGTTTATGGGATTTGATGTTTAAGTTAGCATATTTTGTGAACTTGAGTTTTGATTCACATAGATTATGAAATTTGGGATGAACAAGTAAATTATACAAGCAAGTGTTTGTAATTGGATTCTAGTTTGACACCATGGTATTGTTTGGAGTTTTTATGTCCAGTCTATAAATAATTTTTGGCTATGACCTTAATAATTAATCTTATAGGTTTGTTAGAGTATAGTTTTTTTAGATACTAATAGTGTATTATTAATTAATAGATAATTAATAGATTACTTTGTAGATTGATATAAGAAATTGAATAGTTGTCATGTTTGGAAGTGTAAGAATATTTGTCCTTAAAAATCTTTTAAGAATTATGGTATTTGAAAGTAAACCAATATGTTATAAAAAAATTAGATGCTATACTTTATAAGAAATGAAGACGCTCGAGGAATTGTTTAAGGTTATTAGAAATGTTGGTATTAGTGATTTTGATGAGAAAGTAAGATTTGTCAAATTAATAACTTTTGGGTATTATTGTGGATTATAGAGATTTACAATTTTATGACATGTGGTATAAGTGTATGTCATGAAAAACTATGGATATAGGTGTTAAAAATAAGATGTAATCAATAATATTTCTATTTTGTGTTTTATCATAAAACACAAGAATTTTGGTTCAGCGATTACTGTTATTTTGGAAGTGTGGGGAGTATATATTTTAGATTTTTAAAATTTTAGCAAGACATTTGAGGGATCAGATGACGGAAGGAGAAAACAATTAATGAAATTTGTATATTGATATGATCGATTCGTAGGTGAAAGTGTGTTTAGAAGTGGGGGGTTGAATAAACACTAGGTAATTATATCAACTTTTCAAGTAATGAGTCAATTTAGTGATAAATTGAACTCGGGAATCTTGTTATGTCAATATCAATCAGTTAACTAATGAAAGTGCAGAAGTAAACTGACTAACATAAAGAATATAACTGAAACTAAGAGACATAAGATTTATAGATGTTCGGAGATTTCAATCACTCGTACGTCACCCCTTCTATCTATAAGATATGATATTCACTAAAAGACATTGATCAATACAAGACTTGTACAGACCATCTTCAGTTTTGGACTTAACAATGCCAAACTGAAACTCTTAGTTTCAATACAGTTTATCAGTTCTCAACTGATCTGAAACTACTTAGGACAAGTGATCTCTCTAAGATCGAATAATACAACTATATATATTTGTACTTGTAAGATCAATGTATAGCCCTTGAAAGCTATGAATATTTAGGCTAAGTGTGAGCTTTTGAAATCTTTGAATATGAACAGAAAGCTTTTTGAGGATTTCAGCAGAATAACAACTTGGTTCTATGTGTCACTTCTTTTCTTAGCTGCTCTTCTCGCCTATTTATTGGCTTGCTTCCAACGATAACAATAAGTGCATTTGAATCTTTCTATCCATTGTTTTCCACGTCAATCTCCTTCTGACAGTCGTACACTAGAGCTTTGCTGATTTGCGGCATTCCCAATATATGTTACAGTCTGCTTTTGTACAGTTGTTGGTTGATAGTTACATTCCTTAACTGATGACGTGTCAAACTTTTCTATCAGTTTGACACAGCCGATAGAACTGGCTAATAGCTCTCAACTGATTGCAGTAGGATTGATCAGTTCCAACTAATCATCCAGTCAACTACACAATTCAGTTAGCTTAGTTCAGTTGCCTTTTCTCCGCACTAATTTTTAGTTAGGCAACTAACAGTTTGCGTATATTTTGGATCAGTTCTAATCAGTCTTCTTTATCAGTTAGTTCAATCTTTGTTCGCTCTGTTTGTCCAAATTCCGAAATTAAGTTTTCAACAATTTTTTCTTTTTGGTGTTTGACAAAACTTAGAAAATGAGAACTGATCAAGGTGAAACTCTTGTAGATAAAATAATCTTTCATTAACAACTTTTCCAATGTACAGATTCGTAAAAAGAATGAAAGAATAAAAAAATCATCTGCAGACTGAAAAATTCTACAAAATCTGCCAAACTCTTCAATTGAATAAGAAAATATAAAGACTGTCTTCTAACTGATCTGGATCTCTTTATTTATTTGCTCTTTTATCAGATGGTCCTTGATCAGTCAGCTGACTAGGTCTCTTCTTTGATTGTGTCTGCTGATCTTCTTCTTTTTCTTCTTCCCCCTTTTTGTCAAACTTATCAACTTTGTTGGATAAGGCGCGAACTTTCGAATTGTATTGAAACTAAGAGTTTCAGTTTGACATTGTTAAGTCCAAAACTGAAAGGGGTCTGTACAAGTCTTGTATTGATCAAAGTATTTTAATGAATATCATATCTTCTAGATAGAAAGGTTACGTAGGATTGATTGAAATCTCCGAACATCCATAAATCTTGTGTCTCTTAATTTCAGTTTTATTCTATCTGTCAGTCGGTTTATTTACGCACTTTCATTAGTTAACTGATTAACATTGACATAACAAGATTCTCGAGTTCAGTTTGTCACTAAACAGACTCATTATTTGAAAAAGAGGTAAAATTGTCAAGTGTTTATTCAACCCCCCTTCTAAACACTCTTTCAGCTACCAACCGATCCTATCAAGTGGTATCAGAGCGGTTGAATCTTGTTCCTGAGTATTCCTAACTACAAAATCTGATTACCATATCTTCCTTCAACAAATTCCAATGTTCTCAAGAGAAGAGTTCGATGACTGGAAGATTAGAATGCAAGCTCATCTAGCTGCCAAGATGATGACATGTGGTATGTCATTACTGACAGACCAATGAGAATACTGAAAGCAAATACTGCTGTTGTCATAACTGGTGCACCACACCGTATTGAGAAGCCAAGAGAATAATGGACAGACAAAAGAAAAGTCAATTTGGAAAATGTGGCCAAAGATATCTTGTACCAAACGTAGGATAGAATCACTTTTAACAAAATAAAGATGTGCAAGACTGCAAAAGAAATCTGGGAGAAGTTGACTCAGCTCTGCGAAGACAATGAGCAAACCAAAGAGAATAAACTTTCAGTTGCTATTCAAAAAATTGATAATATTAAAATGAGGATTGAAGAATCTATGCATGAATATGATGAGAGAATCAGCGACATAATAAACGAATTGAATGCACATGGTAAGGTATATTCAAATAAAGAAATAGCGCTGAAGGTTGTTAGAGGTCTCCCCAAGGAAGGAGATGTTAAGACAATGGCTATGAGAGAATCAAAGGACCTGAATAAGGTCAAATTACATGATCTATTTGCTGATCTGAAGGCCTATGAGTTCGAGTTTCAAACGAGAGAAGGAGAACATTCCACACCAGCAGCTACAACAGCTCTTAGTGCTGTCAAATTGGAACCAACTGGTTCAGTTGCGAAAACTGCTGTTCAGTTAAGTAATGACGCAATGTCATTATTTGTCAAAAAATTTGGAAGATTCAGGAGAAGAAATCAAGGCTCTTTTCAAAGACAATATCAGAGGAATTACACCAAGGAAGAACCAAATGCGTGCTACAACTGTAGCAAAACTGGATACTTCATTGCTGACTGTCCTAAGCCAAAGAAGGATAGTCGAGTGTCAGCTGAAAAGGGAAAGAAATAACATGAGCACAGGAGAAGAACAAAGATGATAAGAAATCATTCAGAAAGAAATACGAAGTTCTTCTAGATGAGGAAAGTATATCCAAATGGTCTAAATCTGACAGCGATGAATCAAAACCTGAGAGCTTGAGCAGCTCCAGCGATGATAAGGAAGTCAAGTGTCTGATGGCTGATGACACAGAACTAGAATCAACCAGTGAACATGTATTCAATTTTAGTTCAATTGACTTTACACATGATGAACTTATTTCCACATTATATGGCATGGTCAATCAGTATCACAAGCTTGCTTTCTCAGTTGAGAAGGCCAAAGAAAAGTAAATTGATCCCAATGACGATAAAACTGAAGCTGATAAATCAGTTGAACTGTTGAGTTTTAAATGGGATATTGCTGAGCTGAATGCTGAAAGAAGCAAGAATCAATCTATGATTCAGCAGTTAACGCTTGAGTATTAAAAGCAAACTGAGCTTATTCAGGAATGGAATAAATCATCAGTTGCACTAGCTGAAATGCAAGATATGTAAAAATCAGTTACCGATAAAACTGGTTTAGGCTTTAGCAATCATGATGAAACTTCTACCAGTGATACTCAGCCAAAACTGAACATGGGAAAAAGAAAATATATTCACTTTGTCAAATCAGCTGTGGTACAAGAACAACCTGAGCCGAGTAGACCAGTTGAATAGCCTATTGAAAATAAGAACAAGGCTAAAAGGTATGGAATTGGTTATAGCCCTAAAGCTTCAACTGATTCGTGTAGCTGGCCACCTAAATGGTTCAGCAATAAACAACAGATTTCTCCAAATGGCTATTCCAATTACCATAATTGTAAACTAGTACAGAAAAGATATCGGCTTAACAACCAGTTGAACAAGGCTAAAGCACATATTGCCTCATCTTCACACAACACACCAAGCACACACAAGCCGGGAAAAACCATTTGGAACAATGCAACTCGAAAGTCAGTCAGACTGATCCAAGTCTGGGTTCTTAAAGGACTAACCAGTTTAGGACCCAAATAGATATGTGTACCAAATTTATTCATTGTGTGTGATTGCAGGTGACAGGTGCAAACAAGGAATAAATCTGGTACTTAGACAGTGGATGCTCGCGGCATATGACAGGGAATTCAAATTTGCTATCCCAACTGATCAATTACACTGGTCCAAACATCAGTTTTGGAGACAACTCTAACGGTAAAACTGTGGGTAAGGGTAAGATTATTCATGGTAACTTTACTATCAAAGATTTATTACAAGTTGAGAATTTGAATTTTAACTTGATTAGCATCAGTCAGTTATGCGACAATAGTTTCTCAGTTCAGTTCAACATACACACTTGCACAGTTAGAAACTCAACTGATGAGATCATTTTAACTGACAATCGTTGTGGAAATACTTACAAAGTCAGTTGGACTGATCAACCTTACGCACCAGTTTGTTTTATAGCTTCAAAATCTTCTAAGAACTGGTTATGGCATAAAAGGTTGAACCACCTATTGCTTATCTGAGTAACCCTGATCTTGTAACTGGTTTTCCCAAAATAGATTTTTCAAAAAAATTTGTTCAACATGTCAGTTCGGTAAGCAAGTAAGATCTTCATTTAAAAACAAGGGGAGTAAATCATCCTCCAGATGCTTATAACTGCTGCATATGGATCTTTTTGGTCCTATACCGGTCATGAGTTTAGGGGGAATGAAATACACATTGGTGATCGTTGATGATTTTTCAAGATTTACTTGGGTTATCTTTCTAAAATCTAAAGACCAAACTGCTGTACAACTGATTAAACTTTTCAAAATATTATTAAATGAAAAATCAGTTGGTATTGATAGAATTAGGTCTGATCAAGGGATTGAATTCATCAATCAAAATCTTTCATAATTTTTAGAAAATATTGGGATCAAGCAAGAGCTCTCAGCAGCTAGAACACCTCAGCAAAATGGTGTAGCTGAGAAATCGAACCCTTAAAGAATCTGCTAGAACAATGCTTGCTGATTCTGGTATTTCTCAGAGATTTTGAGCAGAAGCAGTAAACATTACGTGTTACACTCAGAACAGATCGATGATTAATAAAAACTATTTGAAAACGCCATATGAGATCTGGCATGGACGTAACAGTGTGGTTTCTTATTTCAAAATCTTCAGTTGTAGATTTTTTATTCTTGATAATGGCAAAAATCATTTAAAAGCTTTTGATACTAAATCTGCAGAGGAATATTTCTTGGTTATTCATCAGTTAGTAGAGCTTATAGAGAATTTAACAAATGCACTTTGAATGTCGAAGAGTCAATTCATGTGGTATTTGATGAATCTGTACTAACTGATAAGACAACTGATCCAGTTGAGCTAGTTGATCTCTTTACAGATATAAGTTTTAAGGATGATAGTGAAGAAGAAAATCACATCAATCAAAATATCTTTCAAACACCAGAACCAGAAGTGCTGGATCAATTAGTTGAACAAGAAATTGTTCCTGATAATCAGTTGGTAGAGCAAAATGATAATATTCAAATACCAACGGCAGCAGCATCAATTGAAAATGAAGAGAACATTCAATTGCCAATTGAAATAGTTGCTGAGATCGATGCAACAAATGCTAAATACAGATGGAAAAAATCTCATCCACCGAAATTGATGATAGGTAACCCATCTGTTCCGGTAAGAACTCGAAATCAAATGATTAATTTATTTATTCATTCAGCTTTTGTTTCCCAAGTAGAACCGAATAAAACTGATGAATCTCTTGCTGATCCTTACTGGATAAATGCTATGCAAGAAGAGCTGGATCAGTTTACCCATAACAATGTCTCGAACTTATTTCCAAGACTAGTTTCTAAAACTGTTTTAGGTACGAAATGGGTGTACAGAAACAAACTGAACGAAGATGGTTCAGTTGTGCGCACTAAAGCAAGGCTTATAGCAAAAGGATATAGGCAAGAAGAAGAAATAGATTACGACAAGACATATATACCAGTTGCAAGACTGGAAGCAATCAGAATATTCCTTGCTTATGCCTCATTCAAAAACTTTAAAGTCTACCAAATGGAGGTGAAAAGTGTATTTCTGAATTTGCAGGAAGAAGTATATGTTGAACAACCACCAGGTTTTGTTAATCACTCTCTTCCTAATCATGTTTATCATTTGAACAAAGCTCTATATGGTTTTAAACAAGCTCGAAGAGCTTGGTATGAACACTTTCAAAATTCCTTAATGATCATGATATTACTGTTGGATCAGTTGATAAGACTCTGTCAAAATTTTCAAAGAATGATGATATTATTTTTGGGTCAACTAACCCCAAATTATGTGAGAAATTTTCCAAGCTAATGCAGGAATAATTTGAGATGAGTATGAGGGTGAAATGAAATTCTTTCTCGGTCTGCAAGTGAAACAACTGGAAACTAGTATTTTTATCAGTCAGACCAAATACACGAACGAATTGCTCAAGAAATTTGGCATGAAAACATGTTCAGCTACAAATACTCCCATGAGTTCTTCGATTAAATTAGATAATGATCAAGGGCGAATATCAGTGAGATGGCACTCTACAGATGTCTAATAGGTTCTTTATTATACCTAAATGCTAGTCGTCCTGATATTGTATTTGTTGTTTGTATGTGTGCCATATTTCAGGCAAATCCTAAGCAATCGCACTTTTTAGCTGCCAAAAGTATGTTGAAATATCTTAAAGGCATAAAAAATGTGGGCTTATGGTATGCTAAGGACTAATCGTTCAATTTAGTTGGCTATTCAGATGCAGATTATGCAGGATGTAAGTTTGATCGTAAAATCACGAGTGGATCATATCAGTTTCTAGGAGACAGACTGATTTCATGGTTTAGCAAGAAGCAAAAATCCATAGAAACTTCCACAACTGAAGCAGAATATCTTGCTGCTGGAAGCTGCTGCGCTCAACTGCTCTTGGTTCAGCAACAACTGAAAGACTATGGAGTCATTGCAAAAGAATCACCAATCTTTTGTGATAATAAAAGCAGTACTATTGCGATTACATATAATCCAGTTCTTCACTCAAAGACCAAGCATATCGATGTCAGACATCATTTCATGAAAGATCAAGCTCTGAAGAAGGCAATCATGCTGGAATACATACTAACTGATCAACAAGCCGCTGACATCTTCACCTAACAATTACCCGAGACTAAGTTTTCTCATTTTCACAATATTCTTGGTTTAATTGATCTGTCTTAATTATATTTGTTTTAATGCTGATATGTCAGTTATTGCTAATTATTATTCAGTTAATCAATTGTCAGTTATTCAACTGCTAGTTAGTCAGCTGATATCAGTTAGTATGAAGAAAAGCAAACATCAATGAATCGAAATCGCAACTTTATTTATAATATCTTTAACATATTACACGAGTTATTTCCCTTGCAATAGCATCTAGCCAAAGGGACATCCAACTAGACAAATCATTACAGGAAATTCATCAGAAGCCATCTAATAAAGCAATCTTTTTCAGCACTATCTGCTCCTTCGAAAGCATCAACTCTAAAATACCTTCATCAGCGGCAAGATCTGAAGTATGTATAACATCGAGACGCCTCTTATACTTGATCTCAGTTGCCCTCAATTTATCAATAGCAGCTGATCCATCTCATTGAATAGTCTGGAGGTCATGTATTTTAGTCCAGGTGAACATGACTTTTTCCAAGACAAGATCCTCAATAGCTTCTTTCAAACTCTCCAAACGGCGAAGCATTGCTGAAGGAAGAGGGATGTTGGAACTGCTTGATCTATCCATATGTGCTTAATTGATATTGTTATTATCTAATGACAGTGTTCTTATTTATAGACAGACCCGTATTGAAGAAGTAAAAGAAGACAAAGAGACATCAATTAACAAAATGCACTTAAATGATTCATACTGAGTTTCTTCTATCCTTTTTTATTTAATATGCATTTATTGAGGGGGGAATGTCGAATTTAAAAAAGTTAACTGATAAGACAATATTCAGTTGATCTTCAACCGAACTGACTCAGTTTTCTACTGATCACTCAGTTACTGCCTAACTGAACTTATCCAATAAGTTAACTGATTATTCAATAAATATTCAATATTAAGTGATGTGACTATTAAAATCATGCATTTAATTAATGTCATTCATGAATAGTAATTTGAAACGTGGTCCATTAAACTTCTGTTCACGTTTTCACCGCACGTACACACGATTTTATGTTGGACTAACTTGTGTCCAAAAATTTGAACAGTCACAAACATAATAAATTGAACCCGATTCATTTCAGTTTCTTTACGCGCATTACAACTTTCAGATCAAATCAAATACAAAAAGCTTTTTCTCGCAGATATTCAAACTATCAGCAATGGAAAATCAAGTCCCTTCATACATTTTCAACGCAATGGCTATTGACTTTGACTCGGTTTCGTATGTCAAGGACTAAGCTATCAAGGCCGTCTTTCTCAAAATTGAAGCAGATGGAATGAAGAACTTTCTGGGATTATCGTCTAAAGAAATATGTCCTAAAGAGATTCAGGATCTGTATGCTAATGGATTTATCTCTGCTGATGGAAAAATTACTCCAACTGTCAACAGTCAACTGCTGATCATTGACGAAGTTTTCTTCAGAAGTCTCTTCCAACTGCCTTCTGATGGCTTGGCTAATATCTCTGAAGTTAAGATGTCTGATGTAGAGGAGAAGTAGACGCTTATCTGCAGATGGACGGAAAATAAAAGTTTCTGATCCTAAGAAAGAAGTGAAGCCAGAGTTTCAGTTACTAGCTGACATTGTGGCCAAGGGACTACTCGCCAAAGCAGGCTCATTTGCTGTTCTCACCTTGGAAAAGTTCCAAGTGATGACTGCTATCATGGCTGGACGAAGACTGAAATGGTCAGCCATCATATTCTCTATCCTCAAGAACATGCTTCAATCCTCCAAACAGTCCAAGGGATTTGTTGTACCATTCAGCCACTTGTTGAAGAACAAGGTTTGGTGGGTGACTCTTCTGAGAAGTCATCCAAGTTAAAAATTTTCAATGCTAAGAGTGTTCAGCTGCAAAAAAATCAAGCTGGACATGTAACCCGAGCAGTTCATTAAAATGAAGAAGGAGATTGGGACGCAGAAAGCTCCCAAATTAGTCAAGAAAGTCAAGAAGATAGATTAGAAAAGGACAATCAAAAGGAAACTGATTATCATTGAGACTGATCCAGAGATAACTCCATATCTTAAAATCACGAAGAAACCAAGAACTCT
Organism: Primulina tabacum; assembly: GCF_025594145.1. Lineage (NCBI taxonomy): Eukaryota > Viridiplantae > Streptophyta > Magnoliopsida > Lamiales > Gesneriaceae > Primulina > Primulina tabacum. The sequence goes on along the minus strand of NC_134553.1, from coordinate 38,285,452 downwards.
CAAAACCAATCTGGCAGCTGTTTTGGAAACAATCCCAGCTGAAAGATTGTAACTGATTGAATTTTAATAGCCTATCAGCGCCATACCTTTGAGGGAAGTTCCAGTCGAGTCTTCAACTGAAGGTCAGTCACCATCTCCAAGTGATCCATCTAAGAAGATTATCACCAAATCTGGTGATAAGAAAAAACCAGCAGGAGTCCAAGGTCCATTGATCTCCATCACTGCTCCAACTACTCTACCATTTGCCAGACCAGAAAGAGTAGTCATAAGGGAGAAAGTGGATGCAACTGAATCAGGACTGAGTATCTCTCATGTCCTAACTGACCCGGAAGGAAATGGCAAGTTGATAGAAGAGCCCCGACAGACAAATTAAATTAAAACTCATATAGATCTGATATGGAAAGAGGTCAATGAGTTTTTAGAATCAAAGCTCAAGACTTACAATGAATGGGTCACATTTAGAACCGGAGTTTTTGCGAATCAATTGCAGAAGAAAGCAGTTTTGAAGAAATTCATTGCTTTGGAAACTGTAGTATTGAAGGTAGTCAAAGCTGCCTTGATTGTTCAAGCACTGGAAAGGAAGACATACTTCTTTGATCTGGTGCGTGTCAAGAAACTCGCTCAACTGATCGCTCAGCTCCGCCAAAATTATGATCCAACCAGTCCAACTGCTTTCGATGATAGAGCAGTTCATAATCAGCTGGAAACGGATCTATGATCACTACAGATGAAGATCAAAAGTTGGGAAATGAATCAAGAGTTGATTATTCCAACAAATGCTCAAAATCCTTCATCTGAAGAGAAAGCTGAACAATCATTTCAACACTCAGAGCCATCCCAGGAACCCGTTACAGAATCAACTGAGCCAGCAACTGCTTCTTCCTCAAAGGATGCTTAACCATCACCCTTAGTTCCCTTCATCTGAAGAGAAAGCTGAACAAGCAATTCAACACCCAGAGCCATCCCAGGAACCAGTTACTGAATCAACTGAGCCAACAACTGCTCCTTCCTCAAAGGATGCTCAACCATCACCATCGGTTCCTCAATCTTCTATTACTGATCTTCAGCTCTACACTGATGCTGAGTTATCATTGGCAAATATTGACGAAGTCATACAATCAGTCGTCACTGATATCCAGCTGAATATTCTAACTACAGAAGCAACTGAAGAACCGAGCTCAACTGAACAACCAGACTCAGAGGCTATTTTGCAAGAAACTGAAGAACCAGTTCAGTCGGCTGCCACGACTGAACAAGCAGTTCTAGCTGAAACTGAAGTGACTCAGTTGCACAAGGAACCAACTGAAGAAGTGCAAACTGAAGAGCCAACTACAGTATCAGTTGATCAACCAACTGAAGAACCAACTACAATATCAGCTGATAAACAAATGAAGCAAGAACTTCAACAGGAAGCAATACCAGAAGATGTTTCAGAAATTGTTAATGTTTCAACTGAATCAAATGATAGAGCCTTGGTAATCTTTAATCAAGAAGACAAGGAGCAAGAACCTGAATCCTCTGAAGCTTTGTCTCCTGAGATATCAACGGGTAATGAATCTATGATCGAAGAAATTCAGTCCAACCTTCACTCTTCCTCCAGAACTTCAACAGGAAGCAATACCAGAAGATGTTTCAGAAATGCTTACTGTTGCGACTGAATCAAATGATAGAGCCTTGGTAATTTTTAATCAAGAAGACAAGGAGCAAGAACATGAATCCTTTGAAGCTTTGTCTCCTGAGATACCAACGAGTACTGAATCTATGATTGAAGAAATTCAGTCCAACCTTCACAATGTGATCTCATCCATTTCTGACATCAAATCAACTCAGCTGCTGCACTTTAAGAGTTTACAACAGGTCACAAAGGATATTACTTCACTATTTCTCCAAATAGATCAGTTAAAGAAGGACCGAGTGACGATTCAATCTCATTTCCAAGCTCAAGATGTGTTCACAAAACGTATGGATTTCCTCCAGAACGTAGTCAGAAAGTGTAAGGTCCAAAAGTAAGACGACGTAATCCAACTGCATGCGAATCTAAGAAAAATGAATACTAGCTAATTAAACTGATTTTAATTTATAAATTGATTATGTTGATAAGTTTATATAATTTTATAGTATATCTATACTTAAATGCATTAAAATGAATTTTTAAAAGTTATTCGAGTTGCGATCGAGGAACAGAGACCGATGGCTGAAAAATGGAAAATATTTTTATTAAATAATTGTTTTAAATTATTTAAAATAAGGTTGATGATTTTTCTTATTTTCGAAAATAAGGAGTTTTGAGGTGATTTTATTAGTCGGGACGTAATTTTTATTCGTATTCGATTTTCAACAAAAATACGAATGTTTTAATTTCACTAACTTTCCTAAACAAAATAATTTTTAAAAGCACTAATGGGCTTATTGGGCATAACTAACCTTGTTATTGGGCCTAAACTATTATCAAGTTTTATTAAGAAAAAGTAAAAGCCCTTGCACGCCACCTCTTCTCAACACACAAGACTCCTAGCACTCATATTCATGGCACACACTCGAGAATTTGAGGGAGGAGCTTCGATTTTTCAAGGATTTTCAAACCAAGGTCGTTCGTCGCCGTTCTTTGCAATCGTCAATGTTTATTCGTGCGTAAATTACACAAAGGCACGTCATATTTCTTTCCTTTTCTCATCTATCACACCCTAATATGTATAAAATATGAATTTGCATGAGAAAAAAGATACTTTTATTTATTTTCGTTTTTGTGCAAAGCATGAATTTTTTAAGCTTGTTTTTTTATCCAAAACTTGGTGATTTCATACATAAAGGGGCTGCCATGATTAGGTATTGAATTTGTGTTCTTTTTACACGATTTAAAGGGTTCTAGGATGCACTTAAATTGCATCACACGAAAAAGAAAAAGCTGGAACCAATTATTCACTTTTTGTTGATCAAGGGCTCGGTTCAAGGGGTTACCGTGCATTGTTAAGATCGGGTAAGAGTTTAGACGGTGGTGAATGAACTCTTTCAAAATTTCTCTTTTAAAACGTTGATTTCAACCGTTTTTGAGGCGGTTGAAAATTCTTCTCAAACGGTTGGAAATGTGAACTACTATTAAGTGCAGAAAACGGTTCAAAATTTTCAATGATAGCTTAAACACGTTAATAGGCTTCATCATAAAATTGAGGCTGGAAGAGTTAGTGCTTGTGAGAAATAAAATGACACAAAGTTTTTATGGATGTTCGGAGATTGAATACTCCTACGTCATCCCTTCTTCCTCTTCAGGAAAGATTCCACTAAAAGACTTTGGCTTTACAAATTTTTTTCAATAGTCCACTCCAATCAGGACTTATCACATTGCCAGTTTTGGAAATCTTAGTGATCACTTTGCACTTCTGAATTTTAAGAACACTTAGTTCACCAGACACCAAGACTTAATCAAATAAGCAAAAGGCTACTCATATAACTAAACAATTTGGTTTATGTAGCACGAAGAAGATCCTTAGATGATCGAGTGTATTTCTGTTCAACGCATGTTGATTGAGCGATAAAGTATGTGGACTTTTGATAGCGCTCTAGATCTTGGGAGTATGCAAGCTAATGATGATTTCTTAGCAGTGAATAGAGTGATATTTCTCGTGTTTTCATCTTGCATACTTCTCTGTTAATATAGCCGATCTTCCTAACGGTCAGGAAGGACAAACAACGTTAGCCTGAGCCCCTGAACGGATGTGTAGATGTCATCTTTATGAGCATTAATTGTTCTTCAATCGATGCATTTAATGTTCTTTTTGCTCAGCGTAGTTCTAAAACACTTTTCTTGAGAAGTTCCTTTTATGGTAACTATTTTCAGTATCAGAACTTAGTAGTCTATATTTGATCATCCTTTTTTGGGATATAGACATAAATGCAGATCATTCTTGAGACTGGTGTAAAGATAAGTTAACTTTGAGGCGATGTAATACTTTGAATGTCTAGAGTCGGTCAGAGAATCTCTTTGAATAAATGAGCAATAAATAGCTTTCTTTAATGATCCAGTTCTGAAGAAGATCATTTAATTCCAAATTCCAGCGGTCTGAAATTCAAGCGATTTGGACTTCTTGTGCTTTAGCCGGTTGAAATATTTTCTTGATGCTGAGCTGGGCGGTTGAACTGATACCTGGTACGTATATGAAAAACAGCTGTTTCCTGAAACAGTGAAATGTTGTCTTGATTTTGTCATACACCAAAATTCTTGGGTAATAATAATTTTTAACAATTTTCCCCTTTTTGGTATGACAAAACCCAGCTGGAAGGCTATACAACACAATGAACTTTAAAGAGATATATAAGAGCAAAAGTATTGCATTTCATTAAGTAAATGAAATTACAATTTTAAAATGACCAACTTAATGTTTTTTTTTTGGCCTAAAGTTTGTTCTGCTTCTTTGCCCCTATCTTCCTTTTCTTTCAACTCTTGTAATTCTTTCATTACAGATAATTCTGCTTCTTGAATTATCCTTTGTCTCTCTCTTTCTCTCTTTTTGACATCACCATGAACAAGGAACGTCATAATTTCTGCAAGCTGAGCACCTTGGGCATCAAACATTGTTCAACATTGGTTTGTAGACGAGTAATTTGTTCCGATAAGCCAAGGCACATGTTAAGGTGTGCAGAATTATGTCTATCCTATCTGAAGGAAACGTTTGTATGCATGGTGGAAAAATCTTTGCGGAGATCAGACTTTATTGCTTGAAAGGCCTCCTTTAGAACAAAGTGTTTGCGATTTAGAGACAGAATGGATTGATCCATAGTGATAAGTCTGGTCAGAATCTCCTATTGGCAGTTTTCTTCTAGGATTTCTTGTTCTTCAGATTCATCTTGATCAGATAATAACATGTTCTTAAAAGAGACCAGTTGAGAGGAGGATGCTTTACTAGCACATTTTGACGGCTCGAGCTCACGGAGTTCAGCCTTTATGTTTTAAATGATGTGGTCAATATCTTCAGTTGAAGCAGAGGTTTTATAACCGGTGACTTCTGGTTCATCTGGTTTTGCTGATGGAGGATAATGAGTAGGCATTGATGAAGTGGTCAGCTCGGCTTCCTGTAACTCTTTGGGAGAGGTCATCAACGGTTCTTGGAGAGCGGCTTTGTAAAGGGCCTAAAACTCCTTTCTTGAAAATTTGCGGAAAATTAAAAATTTTCTTTTTAAGAGAACTTAAATGGCATCATTCATAAAATCACTTGTAAATCAAGTTTAATATTTCAAAATATTGCAGCGGAAGAAAATTAAAGTTTTGCCAACAACAACGATTTAAAAAATATCCAACGACTGATAAAATTGTTTGCGAAAAAAAATAACAACTGCTGCACTGAGGTCCTCGGGTGCCACTACTGCCGACCCAAGCTGGCTCACTGGTCCCCGCCCTCGGCCCTGGCCTCATCAGTACCTACAACAATCAAGTCTAGTGAGCCTAAAGACTCAGCATGCATAAATCGCATCTAACGAGTAAAAATCTGAATTTAAAATATGCATGAGTTAACATATCCTGTCCTGAGGCATACTGAAAAATAATCTGTACTGAGCAATTATAATACGTGCATAATTGAACTGGAAATCACTGTAAAAATATTTGCTCCTTGGAGCCTGTACTGAAATATCTAGTAAAATTTTCTGTTGAGATTATGTTTTACGCCTGTGGCCACTGCACTAAGCTGAACTGATCGGTAACTGGCTACCGGGGAGGCTGAAACTGAACTGAGCTGGCCGGTCACTGGCGACCGGGTGGTACCATACTGAACTGATCGGTCACTGGCGACCGTATAAAATAACACTCCCACATAGTGAATGAACCACAAGCCATATCGCATAAATCTCAAAAATAATCATTTTCTGTTTAATGCACGTAAAATAATTAACTGGCGTAATGAAAATTCCTGTAATTTTACCAACTGGATTGGATTGGATCGTCCCCCAGGCTTGCTGCAACCTAACTGTGCCATGAAAGATATGCAATAGCTTAAACTTGACCAACTATGCAATTTACATTCAAAAGATGCGACTATGACTCCTAATGACTTCGCATTTAATCATGACTCCGAGCCAACCTGAACCGACACCGAACCGACGTATAGTCATGATTAAAATACGCTGAAAAAATCATAAAATAATGCTCCTAAAATGATAGGGTCGAAATCTAGGTGGAATGGAGGCCAAAACACGAAACGCTCTTTCGAGAGTCAATTTGGCACATTGCACCGTAAATTCTCGTACGACCTTGAAAATGATCCGAATGACAAACGGTCAAAAACATGACCTTCCCAACTCAATGAGGCACTGTCCAGTCCAAGTCCATGGGCTAAAAGCCAACCAAGAACTCAAACGAGCCTTCTAAACGACACAGCAACTTGCTGTAATTTCCAGCAGCTGTGCAACTACAAGACTTGCGTTGGTTTCGAGACTATCGGCCATTAGGGGCGTGAACCACTGACCAGAGACTCTTACCAACACCCCAAGGAATGATTTGAACCATGGCTAAGGGCCCTAGGCCAGCCACAATCCACATCATACCAAAACTCAACCGAAGGGTCCAACCGAGAGCAACGTGCATGCGTGTGTAGTGTTTATGCTATGATCGATGTCTTGCGTCGTTCCAGTGGCCATTTGATTGACCATGGCACGATCTAGACATCTAGGAGCATGATATGAACCGTGGCTAAGGGCCATAGGCCAACCAAGATCCACACCAAGCAAACACAAACCGAAACCAAAAGCTGTCCAACCGAAGTAGCCGAAGGGGTATAGGGGCTGTTGTGATGTTTTTATTAAAAACCGATGAACCATGGACCAAGCCACCAAAAGGGCAACTTAGTCATGTCTTAGACTTGCTAGGGAAGTGATCCAACCATGGCTATAGGCCCTTGGGGCAGCCAAGATCAGATCCTTCCTCCATGACAACAAACTGAATTTTCGAACAACATTTTCTGCACCTATGGGGACTTGCTGTCATTCTGAATTTCCAGCGAGCATGGGGCTGGTTTGAATGGACCAACATAGTCCTAATGCATCCTACTACATGTATACAAGCCGCCTTGGGAGCCTGGAGTCGATCCAATACCTGAAACTCACAAACCAAAAGAAATCGTGAAGCTTGCCAAGGAAATCGAAAATTCTGCATGTGTGGTTTCAAAATGTTTTGACTTGGATCTCGATTTTTACTTGAATAAACATGATCATGTACTGAAAAATAAATGATAATATGACTTGATTGAGGTTTGAAAGAAATCTAGACATGCCTGGTTTCGTTTCGAAAGAAAACGAACGAAACAACGACGACGCGGCACGGAGGAGGTGGAGCGCTTCTCTTTTCTACCTTACCTTGCTCTCGATTTTTCTCTCTTCTTTTTGGCTAGGTACCTCACGATTTTTCTACTGAAAATGAGTGTGAATTCACTCTGAATTTTCGAAAAGGAGAGGGGGGGAAAAATGGTTATGAGGGGTGAGGAGAAGGGTGCACAATATAAGGAAGAATCAAGACCAAGTCCACTCCCCTTTGAATTTTAAATTTTGAATTGATATCAAATGAGTTGGTGGATGCTTCTAGGAGGTAGTGGCCGAAATTTTGCTTATTTTCTAGTCTAGGATATGTCCATTAATTAATTAAATTGTGCTCCCAAAAATCCTAGAATTATCCTACTAATTACATGCAAAGAATTGGTCAAAGTTGATGAGTTGGAAAATGAATCTTCTAGCACTAAGGGTGGCCGAAAAATGCATGATAAAATAAAGGGAAATGTTGATTATCTAGTCAACTAATAATCCTTGAAAGCCTTACTAATCCTTTAAATAATTTAGTGAGCTAACCCCTTAATTTAATAACTGAAATGAGTTCATTTCTTAATAACCTCAAATAATTAAATTAAATCCTCAAACCTCCCTTTCTAACTTAAATGAACTTGGTTGCTAGCTAAATTAACTTCTGGAAATATTTCTCGAATCTTAAATTCTATCTCAAAACTCCGACTCCGGTTCGGCCTCACTGAAATAACTGAAATGCTAAAAATCAAACTACTGAACTGAAATAATAAAATAATTAACTTCAAACAAATGCATTTAAAATAATCATGCAATGAAGTCAATTAAATTTAAAAATCTAGAATTATGCATGGCTTATACGTCTACTGATTTACGGGTGCTACAGGCTTGAGGATTATCATCAGTAAAAAGGGTTTTTGGGGAAACCGATTTTTCTCTAAATGTGGCAGCTTTATCAAAGTCAGATAAAAATTGTACTGCCTCGTCAACAGAAAGAGTTGAGCTTCTGAAGGACCAACCGGAGGTTGTTGAGCAGATGCATTAGTGGAAGAGATTGTGTGCGAAACAGATAGGAGGACTAGATCATTCTGATGGCATAGTTCTTCAGCACTGGGAATGTCCTCTGTCGTGATCCTTTTAGAGGGAGGTGAAGTGTTCTCCTCATCCCTTACCGAAATGGTTTCAATCGGAACTTCTGATGAGTTTGATTTAGTCTGTTCACCAGAGGAGGAAGTTGGGTGAGTCTGATATTTGGATTGTGCTTCCAACGCTGTAGAACTTAATTCTTCGTGCATCTTTAGTTTGGAGTTCTGCTTACTCTGTGCTTCATCGACTGGAAGTTTAAGATCTTGCCTCATCTGAGCAACTATCATTTAAAGCGAAGGAGCATCCATTTCAAGCTGGGAGATGACAACTGAGTCATCTTTTGCAGTTGGACAAGTGGGACCAAAGTTGTTTCATCTTAACTGGAGCAATGCTCGGAGAGCACTTTCTTTCATCAGAATCTCTAAAAACTCGCAACGGCCCAAAGAGGTTGGTATTTCAGAATTATTTTCTAGCAAGAAAAATCAAGCACCCTAAACTATAGTGTGTAGCAAAAATAATAAAACACAAAATGACATTCATAGAGTGTTTTAGAAAATTACCTATCATCAATATTAAAAGATTGATGATTGCTCCAACTTAGTTGTCAAACAACTAAGCTCTTCAATGGCAAGAAAAATATTCAAGCTTCCAAGAGCAAACCTTGCTCAAAAATTAAGCTCACCACCAACAAGGAAGATCCACCTTACACTTGCACTAGAAAATGTAAGGCGTTTTTCTTTGAGAAGACTAAGCTTTCCTCAACAAATTGAAGAAGCAAAATTGAAGGGAATGAATGTGTAAATTTTGGCCATGGTGGGTTTAGGAGAGAAGGGGACACATTTTTTTGGTTGTGGAAAAAGTTGAAGAAAAAGTTGCATGTGCATGCCATGCCATTAACTCAAAAGTTGTCTCCAACCCTTCACCTTCCAAGCATGCAATTAGTTTGGACTTGTAACAATTAAAAGACCCATGGAATTTAATTTAAATATCATAAACATATTTGAGACCATTTAAAACTTACTTGATTTTACTCAAGCCCACTAGTTTAATAATTATCTTTAATTGGGCTCTACAAGGCCCAATGCTATTTAATTAATTCAACATTTCAATTAATTTAAATATTTGGACTCTACTAGGTCCACTAGTTTTTAATTAATTCAACACTTAAATTAATTTAATTTAGTCCATAACAATGTTTATGAAAATCACAATTTTCAAATACATTATTCACTTGGCCAACTTTTAATTTAGGAACACTTCCACAAGTTAAAAGTTACATTCCCCTTGTAGAAGTCATATTTCTAATTTTTCCTTGTTCTTATAAACTCCTTTATAAGCCGTTCAACACTTTGAACTAATTTTCTTCTCAACGGGATCTAGAAAGTTAGCACTTGTGTGGCCTTCAATGGTTCATTGATACAACTAGCCGTGGGTTCACATCTTAATGTCATTCGGGACTAAGCATGTCCTTATATGAGCATACCTCAATTGCTCCATTCTTAATTATCAACTTCTTGATAATAAGAACGTCAGAACTCAAGTCTGATAGTAACCAACCAATCATGTCAAACACCTAGCAGCATCGCTTACATGATTCCATAGGTATTAAATGATAGTGCCTGCAAGAACCATTCTATTATGGTTAGCGTACAGTACGGTCCCTTCATCTCATATATCCCGACCGATTCGACAACTATTAGTATATCGAGAGCTGTCATAGAATCGATACTATGTGTCATGTCGTAGTTGCATCAATGGTGTAATATAAGAAACCCTTTTCTTAATTACCACCATACTCTGATCAGAGATTTAAAACTACATACACATAGGATATCCATACCCGAAGGTAAGCGGTGAATCCCCGACAATAATGCATCGACTCCTATATGTTTCGACAAAACACCCAACCTTGCCACCTGATGACCCCATATGAGTCGGTAAACGAGTCAAAGTGCAATGCTAGCATATAAAGTCTCAATGTTGTCCCGAGTCATAAGGACTAATGGTGTACAACCATAAACTATGACGTTTCCACTCGATAAGTGAGAACCACTTGGAAAGTTCTTTATGGAGGGTTGTTCAGTGCACTCTACAAGGAGCACCTATCTGCATGTTCGGACATCACAATGTCCCCTACGAATGAAACATGGTACTCACATCGCAGATACTAGTCTCGAACTCGAGCGGCCTATATCCTTCTTAGCGACGGCTGAATCGACTAGGAACTGTTTAGAATATACAGTATTGCAAATATGAGTTTCATGATACTCATCATATGAGCATCTCATATTCTTTCTACTATTTGTATATTCAAGGACTTTATCTTTGCAACTAGCATAGGTATACAGATAAAGATGTGCCAAAATAATAATTTCAAATATTATTAAAATAAAGATTGTTTATACATAGAGTTTGAACATGAACCCTCGGCTAACACTTGGCCCGACGGGTACCTACTTTAACAATCTCACACTTGCACTAGAGCCAACTACCCATATGCTTCAAACCCATCGATTTGCGATGCTTCTCGAATAATGGTCTAGGTAAAGGCTTAGTTAGCGGATCAACAACATTATCTATGGAGCCGACTTTGTCAATCGACACTTCTCCTCTTTCCACAATCTCTCGGAGGATGTGGTACTTTCTCAATACATGTTTGGATTTCTGACGAGACCTCGGCTCCTTTGCTTGAGCTATAGCTCCCGTGTTGTCACAAAACACCGGAATAGGAGCAATTCCATTAGGAATGACGCCCAACTCTTGGACGAAATTCCTTATCCAAACAGCCTCCTTTGCTGCAGTTGATGCAGCAATGTATTCTGCCTCAGTGGTGGAATCTGCAGTACTGTCTTGCTTGGAACTCTTCCAAGAGACATCAATACCATTGAACATGAATATGAACCCAGAGGTTGACTTCGAGTCATCGATATAGCTTTGGAAGCTAGAGTCGGTATAACCTTCCAATTTCAGTTCTCAACCCCCATAGACCAAGAACAACTTATTGGTCCTTCTCAAATACTTGAGGATGTCTTTCACAGCTTTTCAGTGTGGAAGACCAGGGTTCGATTGATATCTACTCACTACACTTAGTGCAAAAGCCACGTTAGGACGTGTAGATATCATCTCATACATGATGCTACCAATCGCATATGCATAAGGAATGCTTGTCATCGCCGCTATCTCTGCAACAGTCTTTGGAGGCATAGACTTGGATAGGGACACGCCATGACACATTGGTATGTGTCCTCTCTTGGACTCATCCATCGAGAACTGCTTCACGATGGTATCAATGTATGTGGACTGGGTGAGACCAAGCAATATTCTTGATATATATCTATAGATCTGTATTCTAAATACAAAAGATGCTTCACCCAAGTCCTGCATCAAGAACTTACTCGCGAACCATATTTTAGTTGATTGCAACATCCTTACATCATTCCCAATGAGTAGAATGTCATCAACATAAAGCACCAGGAATGTCACAGCACTCCTACTGACCTTCTTATACACACAGGGTTCCTCAAAATTCTTAGTAAAACCAAACTCTTTGATTGTACTATCGAATCTGAGGTTCCAACTCCTAGATGCCTGCTTTAGACCATAAATCATTCTTTGAAGTTTGCATACCATTTGCTCACTTCCGATATATGTAAACCCTTCAGGTTGTGACATGTAAATCTCTTCCTTAATGGATCCATTAAGAAATGCTGTCTTGACATCCATCTGTCATATCTCATAGTCATACCATGCAGCTATGGCTAGCAATATCCTTATAGACTTGAACATTGCAACTGGAGAAAAGGTTTCCTCAAAGTCAACTTCTTGTCTTTGAGTATATCCTTTTGCCACCAATCGCGCCTTGAAGGTCAATACCTTCCCATCCGCCCCAAGTTTCCTCTTGTAAATCCATTTACACCTTATGGGAACAATTCCCTCAGGTGGATTAACAAGATTCTACACTTGGTTCGAATGCATGGAATTCATCTCAGATTCCATTGCTTCAAGCCATTTGGATGAATCGGCATCAGATAACGCTTCCTTGAAGGTCCTTGGATAACATCCATGGTTAGGCTCATCATGGCCCTCTTCAAGAAGCATACCATACCTCATAGGTGGTCTTGAGACTCTCTCGGATCTTCCAGGAGCTTGTATCTCCTCTCTTGGCTCTTCAGGTGTGGGTTTTTCAATTGTGAGTGTCTCTCGAACCTCCTCGAGTTCTATCATCTCCCCTTTTCTATCCAATAGAAATTCATTTTCCAAAAAGATTGCATTCCTAGAAACAAACACCTTTGTTTCTTGGGGATGATAGAAATAATATCCAACTGAATTCCTTGGATATCCCACAAATTAACATAAAATGGATCGACTATCCAATTTATCTCCCACTACCTGCTTCACATAAGCAGGGCATCCCCATATTCTAAGATAAGAATATTTGGGAGGCTTACCCATCCATATCTCATATGGTGTCTTGTCAACTGCCTTTGAATAGACATTGTTCAACAACAGTGCCGCTGTCTCAAGCGCATATCCCCAAAAGGATGGCGGCAACTCCGTGAACCCCATCATAGACCGAACCATGTCCATCAAAGTCCGGTTACGACGCTCCGAAACACCATTCAACTGTGGTGTAGCAGGCAGAGTCCACTTCGAGATAATCCCATTCTCCCTAAGATACTCTTGGAACTCGGCATTCAAGTACTCACCACCTCGATCCGATCGAAGTGACTTGATGCTTCGTCCCAACTGTTTCTCTACTTCACTTCTGAATTCTTTGAACCTTTCAAAGGCCTCAGATTTGTATTTAATCAAATACACATACCCATACCTCGAAAAGTAATAAATAAAGGTGATGAAGTAAGCATGTACATGCTTAGTGGTGATGCTAAGCGGACCGCACACATCGGTATGGATCAAATCCAATAACCCTTTGGCTCGCTCCACATGATCCTTAAAGGAAATTTTGGTCATCTTTCCTTTCAGACATGATTCAGAAGTTGTGAGAGAATTAATATCAGACATATCAAACATGCATACTCCCACTAGCTTGTTCTTCCTTCTTAGGGAAATATGTCTTAATCGAGCATGCCATAATTGTGCCGAATTTAGAGTATCTTGTTTTCGTTTGTTTGTTGTTGTTATTGCTTGGCCATTGTTTAGTGGAATATCTTTCAATTTTAAGTTGTTGAGATCGTTTTCAAGTTCTCCAGTACCAATCAAATATTCATTCTTGTAAATGTTGCAAATACATTTGCTAAATAAACAAGAATATCCATCTTTATCAAACATAGAAATGGAAATAATATTTTTAACCAAATCTAGTACAAACAAAACATATCTTAAAATCAACTTGAAATCATTGTTCAACAATAAGTAAACATCTCCTACGGCTTTTGCAGCAACTCTTGCTCCATTGCCCATCCTCAAAAAGTATCACCTTCCCTCAGTCTCCTACTTCTTCCCATCACCTGCAAATCATTACAGAGATGTGAGCCACAGCCGGTATCCAATACCCAAGAAGTAGAGATAATTGAAATGTTTACTTCAATATAGAATATACCGTTTCCAAAACTCTTTTGGGCAAGATATTCTCTGCAGTTACGCCTCCAATGTCCAGACTTCTTGCAGTGATGAAAAATATCAGCAGTCTTTTCAGCCTTTACTGGTGTGGCTGCAACAACGGGATTCAGAGCTTGCCTCTTCAAGGGCACATTCTTCTTGGGACGTTGGAAAGAACGCTTCTTTCCCTTCTCAGGTGGACCGGTCTTCGTACCAGATGAAGAACCCACATAAAGAACCGGCTTCTCTTTCTTGATGGTGGACTCAAAGGTAACAAGCATATTCACCAACTCCTCAAGGGTAGGCTCTAGCTTGTTCATGTTGAAATTCACCATAAAAGAATCAAATGAGCTAGGCAGCGACAAGAGCAACACGTCAGCGGTCAACTCCGAAGGCAACGTAAGATCCATGCCAACGAGCTTGTCCAGGAGCACAATCATCTTTAGGCCATGCTCATGGACCGAAGCCCCATCTCGCATGTTCAAAGTGATTAGCTCCTTGATGCTAGCATGCCTAAGAGGTCGAGTCTGCTCACCAAAGAGCTCCTTGAGATGTAAATGAATGTCAGCAGCACTCTTTGCATCCTCAAAACGCCTCTGCAGCTCATCATTCATAGAAGCCTGCATATAACACTTAGCTCGCAAGTCATGCTCACACCAATCCTTGTAAGTCTGCAATTTCTCAGGAGTGCATCTAGTCGGAGCCCCAACAGGGGGCGACTCAGTAAGTGTATACGCTATCCTTTCCGAATTCAAGACGATTTTCAGATTTCTTAGCCAATTGAGGTAATTTGGTCCGGTTAATACGTGTTTGTCGAGTATTGCAGATAGCGGATTGCGAATCGAAGTCATTGTCAAAAATTGTACTGAAAAGTAAAACAGATAAATATCAATGACTATTTTAAAATATTTAGTAAGATATAAAGTATGGACTTTTACTTCATAAATTTTCGCTCCCACTGCTTTGACATTTTTCACTACCCTCTAGTGAAAACAGAAAACTCCTTTCTACAGTAGGTACGTAAGGTCCAATTAGCAAATTATGATCCCGAGTAATATCAGCCAAAAATAATTCCTAAAAGGTAGTTTCCAATTACATAACCATGCAACCCTCTACGTAAAATTTTTTCTCACTTTTGATTAGGACCCAATAATATGACTTCGTTCATCTTTACGTGTCAAGCCTTACCCATCGATGTTGAACCTTAATGGACGGTCGCCATGAGTTCCCTCAATAATATGAGCCGAAATCATGGGAGTTTCACGTAGTTCACATCACCATGTCAATGGATGTCAAAGATTTCCGGTGTCCCGGGCCCCCCCAATAATATGAGCCGAGCCCCGAACACGGGTAGCATTCATCATGCACCCATTGTCGATGGAAGACATGGGAATTATAAACACCTTTATAATTTCCCTTTTCGGGCTTGATATTAATTTGAATCTTATTAAAAATGAGGGTTTTAAATTTTTGAAAGGTCTCATTATTAATTTTATTTAAAAGTTCGGCATGTTTGATCGTATGTTTGCCGGATTCATGCAATTTTGTTATTATCATAATAATAACGCACATACTCATTATTTATAACATATCTTGCATTTATTATAAACAGTAAACTAAACAAGGATGATCAATCGCCCCAAAACTAATGGCCCATGTGGGCTAAGCACGGGCCTAGGTCCAATCATAGGGAAATGCATGGGATGCAAATGCAACTTTTACATAAGTTTCCAATATTTACATGTCTTCGATCTTCATAATCATCAAGGCCACCATCTTCCAATCTTGATCTTCCACTATACTAATATTTACAAATAAATATCCATAGAAAATAGGGATACATCTCATGGGGTGAGAACAGCCCATAAACCAAGCTCACATATAAATTGATAATTATTACAATCATGAAACACAAAATATCATAGCATGCACCTAGAAAATTGGGTTTGGGCTTTTGATCATCCTTCATGCATAATATCACATATCATACACCATCAATTAATTATCACAATAATCAATCGATCCAATATTATATATCTTGATCCAATCACTAACCGCCACAATTATAAACTAAATCAACAAATTAAACAAACTCCTTTGTTTACTTTCTAATTAATTTATTTATAACAAAATTTCTTATAAATCACAATTTACTATAAATAATTAAAGTCAAATTTCAATTATTTATTTTATGAGAAAATATGTAAGAATTTTGTAAATTTAAACTTAAGGGCCCAATAAGACATTTTTTCACCAAAAAATATTTTGGCCCATTTAAATTCACAAATTGTGTTAGCCATCTAATGACCCAACAAATTCAAGGCCCATGACACTTTGATATTCCAAAACACTTTTGAAAACCCTAGTCGTCATCCCCGTCTCCGGATTCCGGTCAACATACACAAAAAAAAATTTAAAAAAATGAAGGGGCTGTTCGGGGGCAAGGGGCTGCCTTGCTGCCCGTTTCGGGCAGCCCAAGCAGCCCAAAATGGGCAGCAACTTGTTGCCCAAAATGTCCCCAAAATCTGGCCTTCGATTTGTTGTTTTGATTGTCTCATGCGGTTAGAAATTGAACTCAATATAATATCATGTATATGCTACACAAAATAGTAACCATAGCTCATGATACCACTTGAAAGGGGATCGGTTAAAGTACCCGTTTGCGCAACGGAAGTTTCAAAATTATTTTCTAGCAAGAAAAACCGAGCACCTTAAACTATAGTATGTAGCAAATACAATAAAACATAAAATGACATTCATAGATTGTTTTAGAAAATTACCTATCAATCTTAAAAGATTGATGATGGCTCTAACTTAGTTTTCAAACAACTAAACTTGAAACGTCTGCCCTTTTTATTGCTTTAAAAGTATTAGAATTTTTTTTTAACCTCCCTAGCATCGGCCGAACCACCAAAAAATGCATAAAATATTTTAGACCTCATTTTAAAATAAAACAACCAACTTTATAATTGAGAAATACAGCCCATACTATAATCTCTCAAAAACCTCTCAAAACATGAATAAAAAGTCGTAAATTCTTTAACATAAATCAAGAATCATAAATCGTAAATGCGAAAAAGTAGAAGCGCTGATCCTCGGGTTGTGTGCACCTTCAGTCCATGCAAAATCACCCATCAAGTCCTCCCTCAAACTCACCTGCATCCATCACACCTAGTGAATCTAAAGACTCAACACACCATAATCTTGATAACAAGTAATACGTAATACAGTCAACATATAACCGTGAAAATACTTGTACTTAAAATATCGTTTTCATGAAGATGCATAAACTTCAAACATGAACATTTTTGTAAACCTTTTTATGATGCATGAACTTTAAATAGAAACATTTTCATAATGATGCATCAACTTTAAGCATAAACATTTTCATGACATGCATCACATAAACCTTAACCTTTTCCTTTCTTTTTTCTCAACATGACACAACATAAAACCTTTTTCATAATCATAAACATTTTTCCTTTTCCTTTTCCTTTTCCTTTTCCTTTTTCCTTTGTTGAATTTAGATCGTTAATTGTGATTTTCCTTAAACCTCAAAAGTCGATGGATCCATCTACATGAAACCGCAGTACTGGGCGACGAGGGACACCAGCAATACTCTCACCGGTCAACTGGGCCCTGGCCTATCCTCTTTCGAATAGAATACGATCGTCGGGGCTTCCTCTGGGGCCTTTTTCCATAAATGGGCTCCCTCTTGGGCCTTTTCCCCTCAAGATATTTCATTCTTACCATTACCACATAATGTTACCTCATATTCGTAATAATGGAAATACGATCGTCGGGCTCCCACTGGGACCATCACCCTCACGATATCTCCAACATTATCGAATTAGTCAAAATTAGTTCACTTCCTTCAACGTTCACATTCTCATTACTTTATAAAAATCATGCATAACATATAATTTTGCCTTTTGAAACCAAGCATGCAACATGTCTTTTAAATGTCCTCCTTAAATCATAAAAATCCCATAGACATTTAGAAATCATAATTTAATCATGAACATTTCATAAACATTTAAAAACAATCATAATATCATAAAAATAGCATTTAGAGCACTGACATGACCTTTACTAATTTCTAGGTGTAAAAAGACCGTTTTACCCCTAGACGTAAAATTCCTCGATTTTGACTTTTTCTTTAATTCATGGATGATAACATATCCCAAATAATTATTTAAGCCTAAATTAATTTTCTCATAATTTTATTTAGCTTAAATATTAAACTTTTTCATTTATCTGTCATTAATTGTTTTGACGGTGTTTTAATCCCAAAAATCCCAAACTTTAATATAAAATTCCTAAATTCAAAATTTAGTCTTTTTATATTATTTTAGCCCTTATGAACTACGACTCGACCCCCGTGAGCCGTTTTTCAATTTTTATTAGTTAAAAACCCGAATTTGACACCTAAACTTCGACCCCGAGCCAACTTC
Organism: Primulina tabacum; assembly: GCF_025594145.1. Taxonomy (NCBI): domain Eukaryota; kingdom Viridiplantae; phylum Streptophyta; class Magnoliopsida; order Lamiales; family Gesneriaceae; genus Primulina; species Primulina tabacum. Next base: position 38,267,075 of record NC_134553.1, on the reverse strand, counting down.
CGATTTTTACGAGTCACCCCCAAGCCAAGTTGATCCAAACCCTGACCAACATCCTAGAGTACCCTACTGGACCCTAAGTTTACCAAGAAACCATCCCAAACAACAAAACCGAAGCCCCCACTCTCAACCCAAAACTGGCCGAGAACTCCTAAGTGAACAAGGACTCTTCAATCTTTCTTAGGACCTAGCCAACGAGCCCAGCACCTGAACCTACACATTGTGTACTTCCCTAGGACCCTTAGGACTCGCCCTAGCCCAGCCCTTGAGCCTTGGACCGAGCCCTTCCCTCCCAGCAAGCTGCGCACCCCATGCACAAAAACTGTGCTTGCTCTCGGGTAGGAGTCCTTGTGTATCAGGACTCCTCCCAGCCCTCGAACCCGAGTCCTAGCTTGGCTAGGACTCTACTCTAGACTCAACCAAGCCCCTAGACAGCCCTGAACCCAAGCCAAGGCCAGCCCTCCCCCTTGATCAAGAAACCCAATCCCCTAAGCCATATGACAGCATAAATCGGTTCTTGCTTGTTTCGATTCAAGTTGCAGTGTTTGATGGTCCTAGGACACCTTAAATTCGTTCATAAACTTCATTGTTCAACACTTATGATCATGGCAACCCCTTTACATAAAAACAGTCATGAATTTGCATCAAAACTCAAGTTTCCCCATGTGTGGATGCAATATTCCGAAAATCAATGATAGAAATTTTGTGCCTTCCATGCATACAATAATTAAACAATAATATGATATGATGTATGAGAAAATGAGATGTATGGCGTACCTTTGCGTTTTATACGCACGAAATAACGTTGACGACGAAGAACAGAGTGAAACCTTTAGCTTGAATTCCCTAGAACCCTTCGAATTTTCTTCCCAAAGATTGGATGTGTAGTGCCATGTGTGTGGTGTCTTGTGAGGAGAGAATTTATGAATTTCAAAAGTGTGTGGCCGAGAGTTGTGATGCACGGGGTATGTTTTCAACATTTTAAATACTAATTAATTACTAACTAGACTTTAGGCCTATTATGCCTCTAAATTAAGCCCATTAGTCTTAATTATAATTAAATAAAATATTAGCAAAGTTTTTGTTTAAATAAATTTGTGAATTTATTAGCCGGGTTGCCAAAAAACTCGCATTTTTATTGAAAAACCAAAACCGATAAAATTTACGTTCCGGCGTATAAAATCACCTCAAAACCCCATATTTTGAAAAATAAGAAAAAGCAACACTCATATTTTAAATAATTAAAAACAATCATTTAATAAAAACATTTTCTATTTTTCAGCCCTCAGTCTCCGTTCCTCGATCGCAACTCGAATAACCTTTAAAAATACCTTTTAATGCAACCATGTAGAAAAAAATAATTTTAAACATGCAAATATGCTCAACATAATTAATTCATGCAATTAAAACATTTAATTAAAATACAAGAGAATTTAATAATTGCATGCATGTAGTTTGCGTGGACCTTTAAACTTTCGGGGCGTTACAAAACTCTTCAATGGCAAGAAAAAGCTTCAAGCTTCCAAGAGCACACCTTGCTCAAAAATTAAGCCCACCACCAACACGGAAGATCCACCTTACACTTGCACTAGAAAATGTAAGTTATTTTTCTTTGAGAAGACTAAGCTTTCTCAACAAATTGAAGAAGAAAATTTGAAGGGAATGAATGTGTAAATTTCGGCCATGGTGGGTTTAGGAGAGAAAGGGAGACATTTTATTGGTTGTGGAAAAATTTGAAGTAAAATTTGCATGTGCATGCTATGTCATTAACTCAAAAGTTGTCTCCAATCCTTCACCTTCCAAGCATGCAATTTGTTTGGGCTTGTAACAATTATAAGGCCCATGAACTTTAATTTAAATATCTCAAACATATTTGAGACCATTTAAACCTTACTTGATTTTACTCAAGCCCACTAGTTTAATAATTATCTCTAATAGGACTCTACAAGACCCAGTGTTATTTAATTAATTCAACACTTGAATTAATATAATTATTTGGACTCTATTAGGTCCAGTAGTGTTTAATTAATTCAACACTTGAATTAATTTAATTTAGTCCATAACAATGTTTATAAAAATCACAATTTTCAAATAAATTATTCACTTGGCCAACTTTTAATTTAGGAACATTTCCACAAGTTAAAAGTTACATTCCCCTTGTAGAAGTCATACTTCTAATTTTTCCTTGTTCTTATAAACTCCTTTATAAGCCGTTCAACACTTTGAACTAATTTTCTTCTCAACGGGATCTAGAAATGTAACGCCACGAAAATTTGAAGGTGCACGCGAACCACATGCGCAAATTGTTAAATTCTTTGTCCATTTCAATTAATTGTTTTAATTACATTAATTAATTATGTTGTGCATATTTACATGTTTAAAATATATTTTTCTACATGGTTGCATTAAAATGTATTTTTAAAAGGTTATTCGAGTTGCGATCGAGGAACGGAGACCGATGGCAGAAAAATAGAAAATGATTTTTTATTTAATAGTTGTTTTAATTATTTAAAATTTGGGATATTCTTTTTATTATTTTTGAAAAATAAGGGGTTTTGAGATGATTTTATACGCCGGGACGTAAATTTTATCGCTGTTGGTTTTTCAACAAAAATACAAACTTTTTTGGCAACGCGGCTAATAAATTCACAAACTTATTTAAGCAAAATTATTTTAAATATTTTAATTAAATACTAATGGGCTAAGTGGGCTTAATTAAGTTGTTAATGGGCCTAAACTAGCAATTAGAATTTAATTAGGATTCTAAGCATTATTTAAAAGTTAAAACCCTACACCTTGCAAACAAGACACGGCCACACACTCTTAAATTCAGTAAACTCTCTCCCAAAAGCACAACACACACGGCACAAACTCACTGCAAGGTGGAAGGATTTTTCGAAGGGGTTAAAGGAAAAGCTAGCCAAGGTTCCTCTCCGTTCTTCGTCGTCAACGGTTTTTCTAGCGTTTAAATGCAAAGGCACGCCATACATCTCTTTTTCTCGTCTATCACATCATATTATTGTTTAAATTATAAGCATGAGATTTTTATAAATATTTTCGAAATATTGCATGTACATGAGGTAAACTTGTGAATTCAAAAACATGAATATTATGTTGATTAGGGGCTGCCATGATTAGGATAGGTCGAGGGATGTTTTAACATGTTATATTGAGTCCTTAATCACCCTAAAACGCTGCAAATATGAGAAGAATAAAGCTGGAACCGTGGCCAAAGATTTTTCGAGAGGGCCGTGAGGTTTTGTGTTGTGTACTAGAGTCAAGTGGCTCGTTCCTTTGCATGGGCTATTGGGGCTCATTCAGGTCTCGTCCAGGGGCAGTGAGGGTCTCGGTCTAGGGTCAGGAAGGGTCCTAGCATGGCTAGGACCCATCGCACACAGGCTTGGAGGAGTCCCATGGAAAAGGGGCTCCTCGCGCGATCGGTAAAGTTGACAGCAGCCAAGGGGGCTCGCTGCTGGGGTTAGGTGGCTCAGGAAAAGTTCATCAGGGTCCTAGGGTCATGGGAAGGGGTCGGGCTAGGCGCTAGAGTGGGGTTGTTCGTTGCTGGCTCGAGCGAAAGTTGGAAGCGTGAGGATGGCAACAAGAATTAGCGCGAGGCTGCTGTCTTGGTTCAGAGACTTCGTGCGCGTGGGTCAGGGGTTGGTCTGGTCTGGGTAGGGGCTGGCCATGGTCCAGGGATGGTTAGGTACAGGTGGGTTCGGTGGTGGCTTATTTGGAAGAGTCCTAGACTAGTTAGGAGACCTACACATACTAGGAGACTCACGCACAAGTACACAGATTTTGTGTTCAATTTCCAGGGAGTTTTGAGAAGACCAGGGCCGGGTTTTTGGGCTGGGCTTGCACAGTAGGGTCCCTAGATGGGTTGGCTAGGTTTTGGCTCAAGGTGGCTCGGGCGTGGCTCGAGTAAATTGGGAGATGGCTCGGTGGGTTCGTCGAAGGGTCAAAAACGAGAATTTAAGAAGGAAAAATTGATCCATGGGTCCACGGGTGTGGCTAATGAATTGAAAGCGTAGAATAAATACTAAAAATGTTATGTTTAAAATTTGGGATCAAAATAATGAGTTTTAGTATTTTTCCGGGATTTAATCACCGCACGAAACGCTAATTAACGAGTTAATTGAAAAGCCTAGTTTTAGGCCTTATAAAATTATGAATAATTATATTTAAGCTTAAATAATTATTAGAAGTCTAAGTTTATAATTTGGGAATTTTATATTAAGGTTTGGTTCATTCGGGATTAAAACGCATTAATATGTTATAGATAGAGATTAATTTAAAAGTCTTCGATTTATGCTAAATAAAAATATGAAAAAATTCTTATAGGCTTAAATAATTATTTGGGACATGTTAGAGTCAATGAAATTAAGAAAATGTCAAAAACGAGGAATGTTACGTCCAGGGGTAAAACGGTATTTTTACACATAAAAATTAGTAAACATCATTGCAGTGCCCTGAATGCTGTTTTATGTGCTAATATGATTATTTTCTATAGTTATGGATGTTTATGGAAATTTTTTTTATGTTAAAATGATATTTCAAATGTTTATGGGATTTTATATGTTAAAATGATATTTTAAATGTTTAGGAAATTTTATATGTTTATGATTTAACATGTCAAAATGTTATTGTAAATGTTTTGAGGTTAAAATGTCATTTTAAATGTTTATGAAATGCTTATGATTAAATTATGATTTTAAAATCTCTATTTGATTTTTATGATTTAAGGAAGACATTTAAAAGACATGTTGCATGCTTGGTTTCAAAAATAAAATGTTATGTTATGCATGATTTTTATAAAGTGGTGAGAATATAAATGTTGAAGGAAGTGAATTGATTGTGACTAATTCGTTAATGATGGCGACGTCGTGAGGGTTATGGTCCCAGTGGGAGCCCGACGATCGTGTTTCCATTATTACGAATATGAGGTTATGAGGTTTGAGGTAAGAATGGGAATATCGTGAGGGGAGAAGGCCCCAGAGGGAGCCCATTCATGGGAGAAGGCCCCAGAGGGAGCCCCGACGATCGTATTTCTATTCGATCATGTTAGGCCATGGCCCAATTGACCGGTGAGAGTGTTGCTGGTGTCCCTCGCCACCCAGTACTGTGGTCTTATGTAGATGGATCCATCGTCATGTCATGTCATGTTGAGGAAAGTCACAATTAACGATCTGAATTCAACAAAGGAAAAAGAAAAAAAGAGGAAATGTTCATGATTATGTTTAAGATTTTATGTCATGTCATGTTGAGGAAAATGAAATTCATGTTTGCATGTTATGAAAATGTTTATGTTGAAGTTTTATGCGTCATGAAAATGTTTACAAAAATGTTTATGTTTATGCATCTTCATGAAAACGATATTTTAAGTACAAGTATTTTTCACCGTTATGTGTTGACTGTATTACGTATTACTCGTTATCAAGATTATGGTGTGTTGAGTCTTTAGACTCACTAGGTGTGATGGATGCAGGTTATCATGATAATGCTAATGGAGGTCTTGATGGTTGATCCGACTGGACTGAAGGTGCACATGACCCGAGGACCGACGCTAGTTTCCGCATATATGTTATGATTTATGTTAAAAGATTTTATGACTTTTATCATGAGTATGAGTGGTTTTTGAGAGGTTATAGTATGGGCTATACTTTTCAAATGTTATTTTTAGATTTAGAAAAATGTTAGTTGGTTGTTTATTTTAAAATGATGTCAAAAGTATTTTATGAAATTTTATGGTTCGGCCGATGCTATGTGAGGTTTAAAAAAAAAATTCTAGTACTTTTAAAGCAATAAAAAGGGCAGGACGTTTCAGTTGGTATCAGAGCAAAGGTCCTGTAAAGGGTTGTGCCACCATCAGCGCCAGAAAGATCAGTCGTCAAGACTCAAAGTTGTAAGTTTTTACATGCTTTATATGATTTATATGTTGTCACCTGCATGACTACTTGAATTATATGTTCACGTCACATGTTTAATAGCTTCATGATAATATATGATTTATATGCTTTGGAATTTTTTTATATGTGATACGATATGAAATGAAAAATTATTTGATTTTAACGCATGTTGGTTTGTGGTGGAATTGGACTATGTGATTTTTGGGTTTTAGAATTGACGTTTTACTTTTTGGGCTATAAGTTGATCATGAATATTATGAATGTTTCGGGACACGTAGATTTTCTAAGAATATATTTATGATTCATGGTTACTAGTCGAATTAATTTTTGGGAATTAGACATAAGTGATAATTATTCAAGGACTGCGATTATCTTGGGAAGTAAGAAAATGTATAAATTGAGATTTTAAGTTTTGATGAAAAGGTAATATTGGTTATAGGAATTGATTTTCGGGTAAATTAGTTTAAATTTTTGAAATTAAGTTATGAGAAACCAATAGAAGGAAATTAAGAATGCCAAGAACTTATGGGTTAATCGTAGAACTTTCGAAATTAAGGACCAATTAAGATAATTTTTGAGGAAATTAAGAATTGATTTTTGCAATTGTTAAGGAATTTGGGAACTAGTTTAGCAATAAGCGATAATTTGATGCTTTAATTGGTAGGAATTTTCGATGATTTGGGCTTGTAAGAATATTTTGAACCTTGGGATATCTTGGATATAGTATTATAAGGAATTTTAATCAGGGGTTTTAAGGATGAATCGATATTAGGCTTGAAAAATCTAAGCGTTAGCGGATGCGTTTGTGATTTTAAGATTGAAATTTGTTAAAATGATGAATATTTTGGGTATAATATAAGAGAAATAATATAAGATGAGTATGTTCATCCATATTTTTATATTGGGAATTGTGAGAAAAAATGGAAATTCGAGGTTATAAAAATATAGTACTAAGTCATTTGGGCCTTTTTAAGTCGCGATTTGAAAAAAATAAGGCTTTAGGAAAAAATTTAATTGGGATCAAGGAGACGTAAGGACCTTCTAGAACTTAAGTTTGATCAGTGTAGCGCAGCGAAAGCGTGGATTTTTGGGATACTAGAACTAAGTCTAAACTTTAGGTTATCAAGGTTAGGCGAATTTCGAGGACGAAATTCAATTTAAGGCCGGAAGATTGTAACGCACGAAAATTTGAAGGTGCACGCGAACCACATGCGCAAATTATTAAATTCTTTGTCCATTTCAATTAATTGTTTTAATTGCATTAATTAATTATGTTGTGCATATTTACATGTTTAAAATATATTTTTCTACATGGTTGCATTAAAATGTATTTTTAAAAGTTTATTCGAGTTGCGATCGAGGAACGGAGACCGATGGCTGAAAAATAGAAAATGATTTTTTATTTAATAGTTGTTTTAATTAATTAAAATTTGGGAGATTCTTTTTACTATTTTTGAAAAATAAGGGGTTTTGAGATGATTTTATACGCCGGGACGTAAATTTTATCGCTGTTGGTTTTCAACAAAAATACAAACTTTTTTGGCAACACGGGTAATAAATTCACAAACTTATTTAAGCAAAATTTTTTTAAATATTTTAATTAAATACTAATGGGCTAAGTGGGCTTAATTAAGTTGTTAATGGGCCTAAACTAGCAATTAGAATTTAATTAGGATTCTAAGCATTATTTAAAAGTTAAAACCCTACACCTTGCAAACAAGACACGGCCACACACTCTTAAATTCAGTAAACTCTCTCCCAAAAGCACAACACACACGGCACAAACTCACTGCAAGGTGGAAGGATTTTTCGAAGGGGTTAAAGGAAAAGCTAGCCAAGGTTCCTCTCCGTTCTTCGTCGTCAACGGTTTTTCTAGCGTTTAAAATGCAAAGGCACGTCATACATCTCCTTTTCTCGTCTATCATATCATATTATTGTTTAAATTATAAGCATGAGATTTTTATGAATGATACCCAGGGATGAACCCATCAAGATCCGGCCCAAATTCCCGGCCCATCATTAAGGCCCACAGGTGAATGGCCCATGACAAGCCCAGGTATTCTTCTATAAATACCAGGTTGGAGCGTATGATTATTGAATTCACTATATTATTTTCAGCAGCGCCCTTAGCTGCTCCCCCATATATCCTCAGTCTCTGACTTGAGCGTCGGAGGGGCTACGCCAGGATACCCTCCTGGCCCCCTCCTAACGGTCTTATTTGTGATTTCAGGCCCAGGGTAATTTTGGAGCCCGTGTCTGGATTAGTGACGCTTGCGTGGATCGGACCCTAAATTTCCCGTGAGTAATGAAATTAAGAAAATGTCAAAAACGAGGAATGTTACGCCCAGGGGTAAAACAATATTTTTACACATAAAAATTAGTAAACATCATTGCAGTGCCCTGAATGCTATTTTATGTGCTAATATGATTATTTTCTATAGTTATGGATGTTTATGGAAATTTTTTTTATGTTAAAATGATATTTCAAATGTTTATGAGATTTTATATGTTAAAATGATATTTTAAATGTTTAGGGAATTTTATATGTTTATGATTTAACATGTCAAAATGTTATTGTAAATGTTTTGAGGTTAAAATGTCATTTTAAATGTTTATGATTAAATTATGTTTTTAAAATGTCTATTTGATTTTTATGATTTAAGGAAGACATTTAAAAGACATGTTGCATGCTTGGTTTCAAAAATAAAATGTTATGTTATGCATGATTTTTATAAAGTGGTGAGAATATAAATGTTGAAGGAAGTGAAGTGATTGTGACTAATTCGTTAATGATGGCGACGTCGTGAGGGTTATGGTCCCAGTGGGAGCCCGACGATCGTGTTTCCATTATTACGAATATGAGGTTATGAGCTTTGGGGTAAGAATGGGAATATCGTGAAGGGAGAAGGCCCCAGAGGGAGCCCATTCATGGGAGAAGGCCCCAGAGAGAGCCCCGACGATCGTATTTCTATTCGATCATGTTAGGCCATGGCCTAGTTGACCGGTGAGAGTGTTGCTGGTGTCCCCCGTCGCCCAGTACTGTGGTTTTATGTAGATGGATCCATCGTCATGTCATGTCATGTTGAGGAAAGTCACAATTAACGATCTAAATTCAACAAAGGAAAAAGAAAAAAAGAGGAAATGTTCATGATTATGTTTAAGGTTTTATGTCATGTCATGTTGAGGAAAATGAAATTCATGTTTGCATGTTATGAAAATGTTTATGTTGAAGTTTTATGCATCATGAAAATGTTTACAAAAATGTTTATGTTTATGCATCTTCATGAAAACGATATTTTAAGTACAAGTATTTTTCACCGTTATGTGTTGACTGTATTACGTATTACTCGTTATCAAGATTATGGTGTGTTGAGTCTTTAGACTCACTAGGTGTGATGGATGCAGGTTATCATGATAATGCTAATGGAGGTCTTGATGGTTGATCCGACTGGACTGAAGGTGCACATGACCCGAGGACCGACGCTAGTTTCCGCATATATGTTATGATTTATGTTAAAAGATTTTATGACTTTTATCATGAGTATGAGTGGTTTTTGAGAGGTTATAGTATGAGCTATATTTTTCAAATGTTATTTTTAGATTTAGAAAAATGTTAGTTGGTTGTATATTTTAAAATGATGTCAAAAGTATTTTATGAAATTTTATGGTTCGGCCGATGCTATGTGAGGTTTAAAAAAAAATATTTCTAGTACTTTTAAAGCAATAAAAAGGGCAGGACGTTTCAAGAAAGTTAGCACTTGTGTGGCCCTCAATGGTTCATTGATACAACTAACCGTGAGTTCACATCTTAATGTGATTCGGGACTAAGCATGTCCTTATATGAGCATACCCAAATTGCTCCATTCTTAATTATCAACTCCTTGATAATAAGAACGTCAGAACTCAAGTCTGATAGTAACCAACCAATCATGTCAAACGCCTAGCTGCATCGCTTACATGATTCCCTAGGTATCAAATGATAGTGCCTGCAAAAACCATTCTATTATATTTAGCGTACAGTACGGTCCCTTCATCTCATATATCCCGACCAATTCGACAACTATTGGTATATCGAGAGCTGTCATAGAATCAATACTATGTGTCATGTCGTAGTTGCATCAATGGTGTAATATAAGAAACCCCTTTCTTAATTACCACCATACTCTGATCAGAGATTTAAAACTACATACACATAGGATATCCATACCCGAAGGTAAGCGGTGAATCCCCGACTACAATGCATCGACTCCTATATGTTTCGACAAAACACCCAACCTTGCCACCTAATGACCCCATATGAGTCGGTAAACGAGTTAAAGTGCAATGCTAGCATATAGAGCCTCAATGTTGTCCCAAGTCATAAGGACTAATGGTGTACAACCATAAATTAGGACGTTTCCACTCGATAAGTGAGAACCACTTGGAAAGTCCTTTATGGAGGGTTGTTCAGTGCACTCAACAAGGAGCACCTATCTGCATGTTCGAACATCACAATGTCCCCTACTAATGAAACATGGTACTCACATCGCAGATACTAGTCTCGAACTCGAGCGGCCTATATCCTTCTTAGCGGCGGCTGAATCGACTAGGAACTGTTTAGAATATACAGTATTGTAGATATGAGTTTCATGATACTCATCATATGAGCATCTCATATTCTTTCTACTATTTGTATATTCAAGGACTTTATCTATGCAACTAGCATGGGTATACAGATAAAGATGTGCCAAAACAATAATTTCAAATATTATTAAAATAAAGATTGTTTATATATAGAGTTTGAACCTGAACCCTCGGCCAACACTTGGCTCGACGGGCACCTACTCTTACACGTTTGTTCTTGAAGACTTGGGAAACAGGAATGTCCTCTCTGGATTCGTCATCGGAGCTAGATTTTAAAATAAGCTTCCTCTTGGTTTCTTTGGGAGTAGAGAGAGTCTTTGATTGTTTCTTTTGTTTCACAAATTCTACCCTAGTCTCTGTTTTGATGGAGACTATCTCTTCATCAGCCGGTCGATTTTTCTTGATGAATTTTTCAACAGTAACCCAGTTGAACAGCTTGGTATTTCCAACTTCAGTCATATCAACCGGTTGAACCCCTGCATCAATCAGCATGTGACAGATTTGAACCGCAAAGCTCTGCGATTGGTTTTCTTTCTTGACAATAGCTACCAGTGTCTTGAATAGTACATCAGACCAGTTGATCTGCAGATTAGATTAGATGGTGGCCATAACAAGAAATTTCTCTAAAGTTATCTTGTCATATGCACCAGCCTTGGCAAGAACTCCTTTCGCCACAATATCAGCCAACAGCCTGAATTCGATCTTCAAATCGCGTTTTTGACAAGTTGGAGATTAAATTGGAGAGTCTGTGGTTGAGAAAGTACTTCGCCAAATATCAATATTTCCTACTGGAAGTAAGGAGAAATCAGTAATTCCAACCGTGGGTAAGCTAAAAAAATCAGCAAACACCTTCTGGGTGAATTGGAGATTTTTGTTTTGAACAACACAAACAATTTCTCCGTTCTTCATGTATGCAGAATCGAAGAATTCATTCAATAAAGTGTCGGAGTATTTGTTACTGCAAACCAGAAAGGAACGAAGCCCAGAAGATTATGACATATGAAACATGGCTTGCATAGGCTTGTTGGGCATGGCAAATACTGATGCGAAGTTGACAACAACTGTGTTTTGAGCAATGGAGGCAGCCATAATCTTGATTGAAGGAGAAAGGTCGAGAGAAACACCTGCAAGATGAGCTTAAGTGCAATCTTGTATGATGATAGCAAGATAAGACTAAAAATGCTGCCAATTGAGTATGTATTTTCGGTTCAGAGAGTCACAGACCAGTCCACGTGCAGGACTATTAGTGAATGAATTTTTTGAAAATTTTGAATAAAATTTTGGACGGCGGTAAAATGATTAATTTCAAATTTCAAAAAAATAACCGTCACGTCAATAGGGGCAGACGAAGATTTTGAGTAATTTTTACGAAATGACGTGGGAGTATCGTGCCCAAAGAAAATGAACCGGCTGATTAATGTGATTAGAGAGGAAGAGGTTGAGAAGTCTATTTAATTATTGACTTAACCGATATTCCCCCTAAACATGTGGATTAAAAATATTCTTGGGAGATGAACTGGCGGTATCTTGACAGAAAACTCTTCAAATCCCCGTGTCAGTCATAATGAGAGAGACCCTTCGTATGGTTCTTATCTATAAATACAGGTAGAGGGGTTAGCTACACAATCACTTGAAATACAAAGCAGATAAAAGCAGGATGGATAAGGGAAGTGGTTCAAGCGAGCCAGACGTAGAAAAATCGTTCATGGATTCAATTTTGGCCTCTCGCAAAATAGCTTTGGAGGACAGCGTCTTGGAGAAGACGCTGTCAACCTGGACTCCAGGAGCTTCAGTCCTCCCTCAGGGAAGGGCTGGTTGCTACCCCCAAAGGGGTGGCTACTCTGAAGAAGTATCAGCGACGCCTCCGCGTTGCTGATGCCGCAGACGTCTTCTTTGAGGACGACGTCTACCTCCTCATGCTCCTAAAGGAGCAGAGGACTCTAAGAAGGATTGCCCTCTCAGAGGACTTTATGCGCACCTCCATCGGAGGGCTTACCACCTGGTTGGCCTTCTGGAGGAGGGCGGTTAAAAAAGAAATTTCGGTTGTATGCGTCCGTCTGAATTAATAAAATTTCCTATTATGTATTTCTGGTAGTCTTTTTGTCTCTCTTTTTTATTTCCTGTATTACAAACTGAACACACACAAGAAATAATCATATCAAGATAAATTGATTAATCCAAGCATGATAAAGATAAAAAATTGTATATTAATTAAATGTTTTATAATATAAATATATAGTTTTTGTTTTATTAAATGTTTAAATATTATATGTTTTATAATAAATTGTATAAAATATAAGTTGTTGTGTAATTATAAGTTTTTACTTTTTTTTACAGGTTCGATAAAACAAGAATAAACTTGGCGTTGCAAATGGGATTAAGATGATTCTTGGACCTGTAGAAAGTTGATGTTAATATTTACAATATTGGTGGCAAGCATGAGATAAAAATCTTCTCACAAGTGGGATCAAATTAATGAAAGATGATCGATTAAGGTGCCCAAATGCGCGACGGAAACTTAAAAATTGTTTTTCAACAAGAAAACCGAGCACCCTAATCCTATAATGTGTAGCAAATACGAAAAATACAATATGACATACATAGGGTGTTTTAAGAAAATATACCTATCAATCTTAAAAGATTGATGTTGGCTCCAACTTAGTTGATATACAACTAAGCTCTTGATGGCAAGACAATCTACAAGCCTCCTTTCTTCAAAATTAGGCCCACCACCAACTAGCTAGAACCCCTCTTATTTTGCACTAGAAAAATAAGAGGATTTTTCTTTGAGAAGTATCTTCTTTCCTCAACAATTGAAGAACAAAAATTGGAGACAAAAATGGAGCAAATTTCGGCCAAATTGAGGGGGGGAGAGAAAGGGGAAGACTTTTCTTGGTTGTGGAAAAAGTTAAAGCAAAAAGGTGCATGTGCATGCCATGCAATTAACTAAAAAGTTGTCTCTAACTCTTCACCTTCCTAGCATGCTTTTTACTTGGGCTTGTAACAATTACAAGGCCCATGGACTTTTATTTAAATTGTCTCAAACACATTTGAGACCATTTAACCTTTACTTGATATTACTCAAGTCCACTAGTTTAATAATTATTTCTAATTGGGCTCTACTAAGCCTAATGCTATTTAATTAATCCAACACTTGAATTAATTTAATTATTTGGACTTTACTAGGTCCACTAGTGTTTAATTAATTCAACAATTGAATTAATTTAATTTAGTCCATAATAATGTTTATGAAAATCACAATTTTCAAATACATTATTCATTTGGCCAACTTTTAATTTAGGAACACTTCCACAAATTAAAAGTTACATTTTCCTCATAGAAGTCATACTTCTATTTTTCCTTACGCTTATAAACTCCTTTATAAGCCGTTCAACACATTGAACTATTTTACTTCTCAACGGGATCTAGAAAGCTAGCACTTGTGTGGTCCTCAATGGTTCATTGATACAACTAACCGTGAGTTCACATCTTAATGTGATTCGGGACTAAGCATGTCCTTATATGAGCATACCCAAATTGCTCCATTCTTAATTATCAACTCCTTGATAATAAGAACATCAGAACTCAAGTCTGAAAGTAACCAACCAATCATGTCAAAGGCCTAGCTGCATCGCTTACATGATTCCCTAGGTATCAAATGATAGTGCCTGCAAGAACCATTCTATTATAGTTAGCGTACAGTACGGTCCCTCCATCTCATATATCCCGACCGATTCGACAACCATTGGATCGAGAGTTGTCAATGAATCGATACTATGTGTCATGTCGTAGTTGCATCGATGGTGTAATCTATGAAACTCCTTTCATAATTACCACCATACTCTGATCAGAGATTTCAAACTACATATACATGAGATCACATAGGATATCCATACCCGAAGGTAAGCGGTGAATCCCTGACAACAATGCATCGACTCCTATATGTTTCGACAAAACACCCAACCTTGCAACCTGATGACCCCATGAGAGACGTTAAACAAGTCAAAGTGTAATGCTAGCAGATAGAGTATCAATGTTGTCCCGGATCATAAGGACTAATGGTATACAACCATAAACTAGGACGTTTCCACTCGATAAGTGAGAACCACTTGGAAAGTCCTTTATGGAGGGTTGTTCAGTGCACTCTACAAGGAGCACCTATCTGCATGCTCGGACATCACAATGTCCCCTACCAATGAAATATGGTACTCACATCGCAGATACTAGTCTCGAACTCGAGCGGCCTATATCCTTCTTAGCGGCGGCTGAATCGACTAGGAACTATTTAGAATATACAGTATTCCAAATATGAGTTTCATGATACTCATCATATGAGCATCTCATATTCTTTCTACTATTTGTATATTCAAGGGCTTTATCTATGCAACTAGCATGGGTATACAGATAAAGAAGTGCCAAAACAATAATTTCAAATATTATTAAAATAAAGATTGTTTATACATAGAGTTTAAACATGAACCCTCGGCCAACACTTGGCTCGACGGGCACCTACTCTAACAATCTCCCACTTGCACTAGAGCCAACTGCCCATATGCTTCAAACCCATCGATTCGCGATGCTTCTCAAACAATGGTCCAGGTAAATGCTTAGTTAGCGGATCAACAACATTATCTGCGGAGCCGACTTTGTCAATCGAGACATCTCCTCTTTCCACAATCTCTCGGAGGATGTGGTACTTTCTCAATACATGTTTGGACTTCTGATGAGACCTTGGCTCCTTTGCTTGAGCTATAGCTCCCGTGTTGTCACACAACACTGGGCCAGGAGCAACTCCATAGGAACGACGTTTAACTCTTGGACGAAATTCCTTATCCAAACAGCCTCCTTTGCTGCATCTGATGCAGCAATGTATTCGGCCTCAGTGGTGGAATCCGCAGTACTGTCTTGCTTGGAACTCTTCCAAGAGACAGCAGCACAATTAAGCATGAATACGAACCCAGAGGTTGACTTCGAGTCATCGATATCGCTTTGGAAGCTAGAGTCGGTATAGCCTTCCAATTTCAGTTATCCACCCCCATAGACCAAGAACAATTTATTGGTCCTTCTCAAATACTTGAGGATGTCTTTCACAGCTTTCCAATGTGGAAGACCGGGGTTCGATTGATATCTACTCACTACACTTAGTGCGAAAGCCACGTCAGGACGTGTAGATATCTTCCCATACATGATGCTACCAATTGCAGATGCATACGGAATGCATGTCATCGTCGCTATCTCTGCATCAGTCTTGGGAGACATAGACTTGGATAGGGACACGCCATGACACATTGGTAGATGTCCACTCTTGGACTCATCCATCGAGAACCTCTTCACGATGGTATCAATGTATGTGGACTGGGTGAGATCAAGCAATCTTCTTGATCTATCTCTATAGATTTGTATTCCTAATACAAAAGATGCTTCACCCAAGTCCTGCATCGAGAACTTACTCGCTAACCATATCTTAGTTGATTGCAACATTCCTACATCATTCCCAATGAGTAGAATGTCATCAACATAAAGCACTAGAAATGTCACAGCACTCCCACTGACCTTCTTATACACATAGGGTTCCTCAGGATTCTTAGTAAAACCAAACTCTTTGATTGTACTATCGAATCTAAGGTTCCAACTCCTAGATGCCTGCTTTAGACTATAAATAGATCTCTGAAGTTTGCATATCATATGCTCACTTCCGACAGATGTAAACCCTTCGGGTTGAGACATGTAAATCTCTTCCTTAATATCCCCATTAAGAAAGGCTGTCTTGACATCCATCTGCTATATCTCATAGTCATACCATGCAGCTATGGCTAGCAATATCCTTATGGACTTGAACATTGCAACTGTAGAAAAGATTTCCTCAAAGTCAACTCCTTGTCTTTGAGTATATCCTTTTGCCACCAATCGTGCCTTGAAGGTCAATACCTTCCCATCCGCCCCAAGTTTCCTCTTGTAAATCCATTTACACCCTATGGGAACAATTCCGTCAGGTGGATCCACGAGATTCCACTCTTGGTTCGAATGCATGGAATTCATCTCAGATTCCATTGCTTCAAGCCACTTGGATGAATCAGCATCAGATATTCTTGGATCACATCCATGGTTAGGCTCATCATGGCCCTCTTCAAGAAGCAGACCATACCTCATAGATGGTCTCGAGACTCTCTCGGATCTTCTAGGAGCTTGTATCTCCTCTCTTGGCTCTTCGGGTGTGGGTTCTATAATTGTGGATGTCTCTCGAACCTCTTCAAGTTCTATCATCTCCCCTTTTCTATCCAATAGAAATTCTTTTTCGAAAAAGGTTGCATTCCCAAAAACAAACACTTTTGTTTCTTGGGGATGATAGAAGTAGTATCCAACCGAATTCTTTGGATATCCCACAAAGTAACATAAAATGGATCGACTATCCAATTTATATCTTACTATCTGCTTCACATAAGCAAGGCACCCCCATATTATAAGATAAGAATATTTGGGTGGCTTACCCATCCATATCTCATATGGTGTCTTATCAACTGCCTTTGTATGGACATTGTTCAATGATAAACATAAAAACTGTACATTAATTAAATGTTTTATAATATAAATATATAGTTTTTTGTTTTATTAAATGTTTAAATATTATATGTTTTATAATAAATTGTATAAAATATAAGTTGTTGTGTAATTACAAGTTTTTACTATTTTTTACAGGTTCGATAAAAGAAGAATAACCTTGGCGTTGCAAATGGGATTAAGATGATTCTTGAACCTGTAGAAATTTGATGATAATATCTACAATATTGGTGACAAGCATGAGATAAAAATCATCTCACAATTGGGATCAAATTAAGCAACAAATAAAGTTACCAAAGGAATGGCAGTTTTACCACGCTCTAGTATTTTGACCATATCTCTCAAATTACTTGGTCAAATGGTTTGAAAAAAAATACCACAACTAGACAACTCAATTATCCACATGTTTCTTTTTATGTGAAGAAGCAAATTTGGAGAAGAAGATTTTCAAAAGTGATGTGTAATATAATATAATATCTTGGAACACCAATGAAGACTTTTGTGTAAAAAAAATAATATTTTATTTGTGATTGTCTCCCCTAATTTGGCTATAAATAGGGGTGCATTGTATTGTATTGAGATATCCCTCATTCTATGATCAAACCTTTGAGTTCATAATATTTCTCTCTATATTTTTCCTTTATTTCTTCATTTAAATATAATTAGCATGTTAATTTCATATTCAAAGTTTTACACTTTGAATAATGAATAGCTAACTTCCTAAAGTTGAGATGAAAAGGTGAAACTCTTGGCATGATAATAAAGTTACTAAAAGGTAAGAATCTTTGTTTTATATTATTTAATCATTATTTATTGTTTATGTTATATTTATTTATTTAAACATTTTTATACCCTACTTATAAGTGGGAGTTTTGATTTATTGTTGCTATATGTTACACTAAATTCTTGGAACAATTTAAATGTTAGTTTGGTGTTACCAACCATTTAAAGTGGATGCCTTGATTTATTATATATGAATATATTATAATATTAAATTCTTGGAACCATTTAAATGTTTGTTTGGTTTTACCAACCATTTAAAGTGGGAACCTTGATTTACTATATATAAATATATCATAATATTAATTTTTTGGTACCATTTAAATGTTAGTTTGGTTTTACCAACCATTTAAAGTGGGAACCTTGATTTAGTGTTTACAAATATATATATAGCACAATAAATACTTTGACACATTTATAAGTTTTGGTATATATTATATAGTTATAAGATAATAATATATAACATAATATAAATATGATTATTTAATATATTGGAACCATTTAATTAAGTGGATTTCAATAATGTTCGTTAATGTTAACTTTATTAAAATACCAAGAGTGGATCTTTTAATCTCAGCTACTTAAATTAAAATTTGAACAATTAAAATTTACCCATTAAAGATTCAAACAATTAAAATTTAAAAAAAAACAAAAACAAAAAGACATTGTAGTGGACTTGTAATTACCTTAGCTTCACTGTGGATACGATATTCGGACTCACCGAATTATACTACTTGTGAACAACCTTCTCTTGGGAGTGCAACAATCAAAGTCGCAACAAGTTTTTGGCGCCGTTGTCGGGGAAGTATAATTTAATTTCAAGTCTATTTTTAATTTTTTTTATAGTTTATTTTTCTTTATTTGAATTTTTATTGCTTTTGTGTGTTTTTATTTTTTTGCATTTGCATTTGCATGAGCATTTGGTCACGTACACTTAGTGGTTGACTCATTCGAAATAACCCTTTATTTTTACAAAACATGGCGGAAGAACCCATCCAAGAAAATGAAGATGAAATTCAATCTCAACATGATCATGATAGACGAAGAACACTTAGAGATCACATGAATCCTACACGTACTAGTGCACCTTCATGTCTAGTTTTTCCCCCTGATGCATCTCATTTCAATTTTAAGCCTGGTATTATCCAACTTTTACCCAATTTTCATGGCTTAGATTCTGAACATCCATACATGCATTTACGAGAGTTTGAAGAAGTGTGCAACACATATAATGATCTAAATTGTAGCATGAACACCATTCGACTTAAGCTTTTTCCTTTCTCTTTAAAAGATAAAGTTAAAACTTGGCTACAAAATCTTAGATCGGGATCCATTCGAACTTGGGATGAATTTCAACAACAATTTTTGAAAAAGTTTTTTCCATCTCATAGAACAAATTCTTTCAAAAGGCAAATCATCACTTTCACTCAAAAACAAGGAGAAACTTTTTATCAGTGTTGGGATAGATACAAAGAATTGCTTAATCTTTGTCCACATCATGGTTTTGAAATTTGGAGAGTTGTTTCTCAATTTTATGAAGGCTTAACACCTAAAGATAGCAAATGGTTGAATTTATGTGTAATGGAACATTTGAAGATAAAGATCCAAATGAGGCAATTGAGTTTCTCGATTCATTAGCTGAAAATGCTCAAAATTGGGACACTATAGGTACAATCAAACCATCAAACAAGATTCAATCTCCTACATCTGGTGGAGGTATGTACACTCTCAAAGATGAACATGATCTTCAAGCTAGATTTACCTCTTTGGCAAGAAAAGTTGAGGCACTTGAATTGAAAAAGAATGGTCAATTAAAATCTGTTCAAGAAATTGTGTGTCACATCTGTGATACAAGTGATCATTTTACAAAAGATTGTCCCACTTTGCCCTCTTTTAAAGAATGTCTCCATGAACAAGCCAATGTTTTGAACAATTTCAAAAGGCCAAATTTTGAACCATTTTCCTCAAAATTACAATCCAGGTTGGCGAAATCATCCAAATTTTAGTTGGAGGAATGATAATGCTGCACAATTTTCACAACCATATTTCCAAAATCAACAAAATTTTCAAAATTATGCACCTTATGTTCCTCCACCTAAAAGAAATTTGGAAGATACATTGAATTCTTTCATTGCAAAGCAAGAGTCTATCAATACTCAAACTGCTCAAACCATGACAGATTTGAAAGATACTCTTGCTAAATTTGCATCTGCACTTAATGTTCATGAAAAAGGTAAATTTCCTTCACAACCTCTGCCTAATCCCAAGGATCATCATTCACAAACTGGAACTTCTGGAACTCAATCGATGGATCAGGTAAAATCTGTTATTACCCTTCGAAGTGGTAAGGTTGTGGAAAAATCCATTCTTAAACCTTGTGAAGATGATGATAAATCAACTCCAAAGGGTAAGGAAATGGAACCCATAACTTGCGAAGAGGAGGTTCAACAGACAGTGTCACCACCATTCCCTCATGCATTGAAAAATACAAAAAAATCAAATTTGAATTCTGATATATATGATATTTTTAAACAAGTAAAAGTTAATATTCCTTTATAAGATGCAATAAAACAGGTACCATCATATGCCAAATTTTTGAAAGACTTGTGCACTATGAAAAGAAAATTGAATGTGAAAAAGAAAGCATTTTTAGCCGAACAAGTAAATGCAATCATTCAAAATTTTAATACTTTGAAATACAAAGACCCTGATTGTCCTACTATTTCATGTATTATTGGAGAACGAAAGATTAAAAAAGCCTTGCTTGATCTTGGAGCTAGTGTGAATTTACTTCCATATTCAGTTTATCAAGAACTCAATCTAGGCGAGTTAAAATCTACTTCGGTAACACTTTTACTTGCTGATAGATCTGTTAAAGTGCCAAGAGGTATGGTAGAAGACGTATTGGTCCAAGTTGATAACTTTGTATATCCTGTCGATTTCATAGTTTTAGATACACAACCTATCGAAGCTTGTAATGCAATTCCTGTAATTCTGGGTCGTCCATTTTTAGCAACTTCTAATGCCCTTATAAATTGCAGGAATGGAATAATGAAGTTGTCATTTTGTAACATGACCTTGGAGCTCAATGTTTTTAATCTTTGTAAGCAACCACATGACAAAGGAGATGAAAGTGAAGATGAAAATCTTATTGAAACTCTTGTGGAAGAAAACATTCAAGAAGGGAGTACTCGTGATCAATTAGATATTTGTTCAATTGAAACTGTTAGAGAAAATATTGAAATTGATCTTGATGATTTTATCAGGTATCACTCGTTACCAGGATCAGAGCAAGAATTTGATGCAAAATATGAGAACAAAGATGAACCACCCATATTGGAGTTAAAACCCTTGCCAGAAGAATTGAAGTATGCATTTCTTGGAGAAGATGAAACATATCCGGTGGTAATTTCTTCCAAACTAGCAAGTGATCAAGAAGGTAAATTAGTTGATATGCTTAAAAGACATAAAAATGCAATTGGTTGGACAATAAAAGATTTCAAGGGCATTAATTCACTGATTTGCACTCGCAAAATTCACTTAGAAGAAAATGCAAAAACATCTCAACAACCCCAAAGGAGATTAAATCCACACATGAAAGATGTTGTGAAAACTGAAGTTCTCAAACTACTTGATGTTGGGATTATCTACCCTATTTCTGATTGTAAGTGGGTAAGCCCAACACAAGTAGTTCCAAAAAAATCTGGCATCACAGTGATAAAAAATGAAAAAGGTGAATTGTTAACAAGTCGAGTCCCATCTAGTTGGCGGATGTGTATTGATTATAGAAAATTAAATGAAGCCACTAGAAAAGATAATTTTCCATTACCATTTTTGGATCAAATTTTAGAAAGAGTAGCAGGTCATCCATACTACTGTTTTCTTGATGGATATTCAGGTTATTATCAAATTCCCATTGCACTCGAAGATCAAGATAAAACTACATTCACGTGTCCTTTTGGAACATTTGCATTTAGAAGGATGCTATTTGGATTATGCAATGCCCCAGCAACATTTCAAAGATGTATGCTAAGCATTTTTAGCGACATGGTTGAAAATTATTTGGAGATTTTCATGGATGATTTAACTGTTTTTGGGAATACATTTGATAAAAGTCTTGAAAATTTGGAAAAAGTTTTAAAAAGATGCGAGGAAAAAGGTCTTATTTTAAATTGGGAAAAATGTCATTACATGATTACTTCTGGGATTGTTTTGTGACATGTCGTGTCATCACATGGAATTGAAGTTGATAAAGCCAAAGTTGATGTCATTGCCAATTTACCCCCTCCAAAAACCATTAAAGAAATTCGCTCATTTTTGGGACATGCTAGATTTTATAGGAGGTTTATAAAGGACTTTAGTTCAATCTCTAAACCCATTTGTAACCTCTTAACAAAAGACACTGCATTTGAGTGGACTCAAGACTGTCAAAATGCTTTTGATAAAATCATTCGACATTTAACATCAGCTCCTATCATGCAACCTCCTGATTGGTCTTTACCATTTGAAATCATGTGCGATGCGAGTGATTATGCAGTAGGTGCAGTACTGGGTCAAAGAAGAAACGGTAAGCCTTACGTGATATATTATGCAAGTAGATCTTTAAACAATGCTCAAATGAATTACTCCACAACTGAAAAAGAACTACTTGCTGTAATATTTGCATTAGATAAATTTCGTTCTTATTTGATTGGATCAACGACTATTGTGTTTACTGATCATTCTGCTATTAGATATTTGTTGACCAAACAGGATGCAAAGCCACGACTGATACGATGGATTTTGTTACTCCAAGAATTTGACATTGTGATCAAAGATAAAAAAGGAACCGAGAATGTCGTAGCCGACCATTTATCGAGACTAGTAACAGGATCATCTTGTGAAATGACACCAATTAACGATAATTTTCCTGATGAACATCTATTTTCAGTTACTACTACACCTTGGTTTGCTAACATAGTAAATTTTCTTGTGACAGGAAAAATGCCACCGTAATGGAGTTCCCAAGATAAAAGAAAATTTTTGAATGAGGTAAAAAATTTTTATTGGGATGATCCGTATCTGTTCAAGTATTGTCCAGATCAAATTTTTCGACGTTGCATACCCGACAATGAGGTAAGTAGTGTCATTAAATTTTGTCATTCAGAAGCATGCGGAGGACATTTTTCTTCAAAGAAAACGGCTGCAAAAATCTTGCAGTGTGGATTTTATTGGCCCACTTTGGTTAAAGACACCCACGAAATCTGCAAAATCTGTGAAAATTGTCTAAAATTGGGTGCAATTTCAAAAAGAAACATGATGCCTTTGAATCCTATCATTGAAATTGAAATCTTTGACTGTTGGGGAATTGATTTAATGGGACCTTTTCCATCATCGTTTGGATAATTGTATATTTTAGTTGCAGTTGATTATGTTTTCAAATGGAGAGAGGCAATTCCATGTCGAACAAATGATCATAAAATCGTCATCAAATTTTTAAAAGAAAATATTTTTAGTAGATTTGGAATTCCTCGAGCCATGATAAGTGATGGGGAAACTCACTTTGTTAATAAACCATTTGCTTCATTAATGAAAAAATATGGTATTACTCATAAAGTAACTACTACTTATCATCCTCAAACAAATGGACAAGTTGAATTAGCTAATAGGGAGATAAAGCAAATTTTGAAAAAAAACTGGTAATTCAAATAGAAAAGATTGGTCTCTGCGACTTAATGATGCACTTTGGGCATATCGAACAGCTTTTAAAACATCATTGAATATGTCTCCCTATAGGTTGGTTTATGGAAAAAATTGTCATTTGCCTGTAGAATTGGAACATAAAGCTTATTGGGCGATCAAAACTTTAAATTCAAGCATGGATGATGCCAACAAATTGCGTAAATTGCAACTTAATAAACTTGATGAACTCAGAAATGACGCATATGAGAATTCAAGGATTTATAAAGCAAAAATCAAATCATTTCATGATAAAACAATTCTTAGAAAATCTTTTGATATTGGTAAAAAAGTTTTGCTTTATAATTCTCGACTTCACATATTCCCAGGAAAATTACGATCAAGATGGACAGGCCCATATGTTGTAAAGCATGTGTATCCTTATGGAGCTGTGGATATTGAAAATCCTAAAAATGGTGATATTTTTAAAGTAAATGGACAAAGGTTTAAACCATTTTTAGAAAATGAAATCTTTTAAGAAGAGTTTATTTCCCTTTCTGATCCTTGATTTTTTTTTTGTTGCATTTTATTTCAGGTTTTCTTAATATTTTTATTTTTCCGGTTAAATGACGGATAACGGTACTCCGTGACTCTCGTAGTCGGTTAAATCAGTTTCCCACAATTGCTAATACAAAAATATAAAAAAAATCATTTCTTTTCTTTTCAAAATGGATGAAATTCTCTCAAAAATTTGTAAATATTTTCCCTCTGTTTCTGAAAATGTTCTAAGAAAAATTTATGCAGGAAGGTGTGAAAGATTGAGATTGCTAATGAAAAAAGGAATTCCAAAAGATATTCATCTTGTAATTGAAGCTAAGGTCCGATTTGGAGGAGAAGTTCCACAATCATTACTCATTCGGTATTTGCCTGGATTAGGAAAAAGCACTTATGCGAAAAAACGAAGGGCCAAAAGTTTAGGGGTTTGTCATAAATGTGCAAGTTGGACTTGTGACAAACGATGCAGATCTTTGGGATGTGTTTCCAATAATAGAGAAGATAAAATTGGTTTCATTAAGAATGGGCTGAGTAAGGAGTCCTTAGATAACATCTTATTGACTCTTGAGACGCATTCTAGTGGACATGTGCATATTGAACTTCTCCGTTTATGGAAACAATTCCAAGATAAGCGTCATAGTCTTGGGAATCCGACTAAAAAAGACCATGTTTGCCAATTTATAAGAAAATTGGATGGGAAGCATATCCTCGACTCATAGAAGGCGTTGAAGCCGTTTCTGGACGTAAAACCAGAGGAAAATTGTGAGCCACAATCACACTACTGTTTATATGCATGTGTGTCATTATTGTTTTTACTATTTATTCAGTTTACAGCTGTGACCCATAGTTTTGTCATGATAACATATAACCCCTATAAAATCTCTCATCTTTTTCTCTATTTTCGCAGACAAAAAAAAAAAAGAAAGTAAAAACATGGCTGGATCCTCTGCACAAACATTGAAAAATATTTGTGTATTTTGTGGGTCGAGTCCTGGAAAAAATGAAGTGTTTGTAGAAGCAGCGAATATTCTTGGAAAGATATTGGCTGAGAGAAAAATTCACTTGGTATATGGGGGAGGTAATATTGGGTTAATGGGATCTGTTTCAACATCTGCTCATATTGGAGGTAGTCAGGTTTTGGGTATTATTCCTACAGCTTTAGCTGAAGGAAATATTACAGGTGTTACGATTGGGGAGAAATTAAAATTTTCTTCTATGTATGAAAGAATCACTCAAATGATTGAAAATTCTGATGCTTTTATCGCACTACCAGGTGGTTTTGATACATTAGAAGAAATTTTTCACACTGTTTCTTAGGCACAACTTAATATCCATAATAAACCTGTGGGCTAGTTGAATATCAATAATTATTTTGACAGTTTGTTGACATTTCTTGATAAAGCTGTGGAACAGAATTTCATTTCAGAAAATTCACTACGGATGCTCATCTGTGCTTCGACTGCCGACCAATTAATTGATGATTTGGAAGCTTTTGTTCATAAGCCTGATCTGATGATAACAAAGATCAATTGGTCGCAATCAAGCAGTAAGAAAAGGAAGTTGGATCATTGATTCAAAAGTCGTGGATTGTTTTCGTTTGTTTCAGTTTGTTATCTTCAATAAAATTCCAGGTGGTATCTCTTTCATTATGTACTCTTTATTAATAGTTATTTTGACATTAGGGACAATGTCATATTCTGATTGGGTGGAGAACAAACTTATAAAAATAATAAAAAAATAATATATATTATTTTAAAATAAAATCATGTTTATTGTTTGTATCTTAGTAATTTTTGCAAAAATGTCATACATTACATGTTTGAAAGATTTAAATTAGAACATGCATTAATCTATTTAAGAATGTTTAAATTTTTATTTGAAAAAAAGTCAATTTTAATATTCTGATCAATATAAAAATATGATTTATGAAATCTTTTTGAGTGATTAACCATTGTGATAAAATCAGGTATTAAAGTATATGGCCCAAGATATACCTTATAAGAGTGCCTATAATTTTAAACTCACACATATTTTGTGAGTGAGTGGAGAGGACTGAGAAAATAGCTTTCGATCCTTTATTGATCATGAGAGAGACTATCTATTGTTTAGATCTTGAGTTCTTATTTTGAAGAAAAAAATTGATATTTCCTAAAAAAAAAGGGGAGAAAAATACAAAAAGAAAGACATTGAAGATCTATGTGACTTTTAAGTTATATGCTACGACCAATATATCTCATAAAACAAAAAACAAAACAAAAAACAAAAAACAAAAAAGAGAGAGAAATTTATTGTACAAATTAAATAAATATGTGGTCAAGAAGCATAAACTTAGTCTGATTCCATGATGTTATGCAAAAAAAAAAAGAAAAAAAAAATATCAGGAAAAATTATATAATAAGAACAACTAGATTTTGAATCAATGGATTTTCTATCTTTTGATTAGTTTGGCTCGTTTGTCTGTCTGCATTCTGTAAACCATTTTTCTGAGCATTTATCTGTATTCCAACTCCATGAGAAAAATTGTTGCCATAAATTGAAACATTTATTAACCTGTGAGGATATGGAGTTGGGACTCTTACTAGGAATTTCTGAAAGCCTTGTACATTTAACTACCTGAAATAAGCTTTGAATTGATCATCTCAAATTATTTCATAAATTATAATTATGATGATCTTGATATAACTTGGACAGTTTTCAAGTTTAATTTAAACACTTAGATAGTTTTGATTACATTTCTATTTAAATTAATCAATATGTTTTGTATTGCCATTAACGCTTAAATTGCTAGGGACTAGCAATAAGCTGGTTGGGAGGTGTGATAAACATAAAAACTGTACATTAATTAAATGTTTTATAATATAAATATATATTTTTTTGTTTTATTAAATGTTTAAATATTATATGTTTTATAATAAATTGTATAAAATATAAGTTGTTGTGTAATTACAAGTTTTTACTATTTTTTACAGGTTCGATAAAAGAAGAATAACCTTGGCGTTGCAAATGGGATTAAGATGATTCTTTAACCTGTATAAAGTTGATAATAATATCTACAATATTGATGACAAGCATGAGATAAAAATCCTCTCACAATTGGGATCAAATTAAGCAACAAATAAAGTTACCAAAAGAGTGGCAGTTTTACCATGCTCTAGTATTTTGACCATATCTCTCAAATTACTTAGTCAAATGGTTTGAAAAAAGTACCACAACTAGACAACTCAATTATCCACATGTTTCTTTTTATGTGAAGAAGCAAATTTGGAGAAGAAGATTTTCAAAAGTGATGTGTAATATAATATAATATTTTGGAACACCAATGAAGACTTTTGTGTAAAAAAAATAATATTTTATTTGTGATTGTCTCCCCTAATTTGGCTATAAATAGGGGTGCATTGTATTGTATTGAGATATCCCTCATTCTATGATCAAACCTTTGAGTTCATAATATTTCTCTCTATATTTTTCCTTTATTTCTTCATTTAAATATAATTAGCATGTTAATTTCATATTCAAAGTTTTACACTTTGAATAATGAATAGCTAACTTCCTAAAGTTGAGATGAAAAGGTGAAACTCTTGGCATGATAATAAAGTTACTAAAAGGTAAGAATCTTTGTTTTATATTATTTAATCATTATTTATTGTTTATGTTATATTTATTTCTTTAAACACTTTTATACCCTACTTATAAGTGGGAGTTTTGATTTATTGTTGCTATATGTTACACTAAATTCTTGGAACCATTTAAATGTTAGTTTGGTGTTACCAACCATTTAAAGTGGATGCCTTGATTTATTATATATGAATATATTATAATATTAAATTCTTGGAACCATTTAAATGTTTGTTTGGTTTTACCAACCATTTAAAGTGGGAACCTTGATTTACTATATATAAATATATCATAATATTAATTTTTTGGTACCATTTAAATGTTAGTTTGGTTTTACCAACCATTTAAAGTGGGAACCTTGATTTAGTGTTTACAAATATATATATAGCACAATAAATACTTTGACACATTTATAAGTTTTGGTATATATTATATAGTTATAAGATAATAATATATAACATAATATAAATATGATTATTTAATATATTGGAACCATTTAATTAAGTGGATTTCAATAATGTTCGTTAATGTTAACTTTATTAAAATACCAAGAGTGGATCCTTTAATCTCAACTACTTAAATTAAAATTTGAACAATTAAAATTTACCCATTAAAGATTCAAACAATTAAAATTAAAAAAAAACAAAAACAAAAAGACATTGTAGTGGACTTGTAATTACCTTAGCTTCCCTGTGGATACGATATTCGGACTCACCGAATTATACTACTTGTGAACAACCTGCTCTTGGGAGTGCAACAATCAAAGTCGCAACAAGTTTTTGGCGCCGTTGTCGGGGAAGTATAATTTAATTTCAAGTCTATTTTTAATTTTGTTTATAGTTTATTTTTCTTTATTTGAATTTTTATTGCTTTTGTGTGTTTTTATTTTTTTGCATTTGTATTTGCATGAGCATTTGGTCACGTACAATTAGTGGTCGACTCATTCGAAATAACCCTTTATTTTTACAAAACATGGCGGAAGAACCCATCCAAGAAAATGAAGATGAAATTCAATCTCAACATGATCATGATAGACGAAGAACACTTAGAGATCACATGAATCCTACACGTACTAGTGCACCTTCATGTCTAGTTTTTCCCCCTGATGCATCTCATTTCAATTTTAAGCCTGGTATTATCCAACTTTTACCCAATTTTCATGGCTTAGATTCTGAAAATCCATACATGCATTTACGAGAGTTTGAAGAAGTGTGCAACACATATAATGATCTAAATTGTAGCATGAACACCATTCGACTTAAGATTTTTCCTTTCTCTTTAAAAGATAAAGTTAAAACTTGGCTACAAAATCTTAGATTGGGATCCATTCGAACTTGGGATGAATTTCAACAACAATTTTTGAAAAAGTTTTTTCCATCTCATAGAACAAATTCTTTCAAAAGGCAAATCATCACTTTCACTCAAAAACAAGGAGAAACTTTTTATCAGTGTTGGGATAGATACAAAGAATTGCTTAATCTTTGTCCACATCATGGTTTTGAAATTTGGAGAGTTGTTTCTCAATTTTATGAAGGCTTAACACCTAAAGATAGCAAATGGTTGAATTTATGTGTAATGGAACATTTGAAGATAAAGATCCAAATGAGGCAATTGAGTTTCTCGATTCATTAGCTGAAAATGCTCAAAATTGGGACACTATAGGTACAATCAAACCATCAAACAAGATTCAATCTCCTACATCTGGTGGAGGTATGTACACTCTCAAAGATGAACATGATCTTCAAGCTAGATTTACCTCTTTGGCAAGAAAAGTTGAGGCACTTGAATTGAAAAAGAATGGTCAATTAAAATCTGTTCAAGAAATTGTGTGTCACATCTGTGATACAAGTGATCATTTTACAAAAGATTGTCCCACTTTGTCCTCTTTTAAAGAATGTCTCCATGAACAAGCCAATGTTTTGAACAATTTCAAAAGGCCAAATTTTGAACCATTTTCTCAAAATTACAATCCAGGTTGGCGAAATCACCCAAATTTTAGTTGGAGGAATGATAATGCTGCACAATTTTCACAACCATATTTACAAAATCAACAAAATTTTCAAAATTATGCACCTTATGTTCCTCCACCTAAAAGAAATTTGGAAGATACAATGAATTCTTTCATTGCAAAGCAAGAGTCTATCAATACTCAAACTGCTCAAACCATGACAGATTTGAAAGATACTCTTGCTAAATTTGCATCTGCACTTAATGTTCATGAAAAAGGTAAATTTCCTTCACAACCTCTGCCTAATCCCAAGGATCATCATTCACAAACTGGAACTTCTGGAACTCAATCGATGGATCAGGTAAAATCTGTTATTACCCTTCGAAGTGGTAAGGTTGTGGAAAAATCCATTCTTAAACCTTGTGAAGATGATGATAAATCAACTCCAAAGGGTAAGGAAATGGAACCCATAACTTGCGAAGAGGAGGTTCAACAGACAGTGTCACCACCATTCCCTCATGCATTGAAAAATACAAAAAAATCAAATTTGAATTCTGATATATATGATATTTTTAAACAAGTAAAAGTTAATATTTCTTTATAAGATGCAATAAAACAGGTACCATCATATGCCAAATTTTTGATAGACTTGTGCACTATGAAAAGAAAATTGAATGTGAAAAAGAAAGCATTTTTAGCCGAACAAGTAAATGCAATCATTCAAAATTTTAATACTTTGAAATACAAAGACCCTGATTGTCCTACTATTTCATGTATTATTGGAGAACGAAAGATTAAAAAAGCCTTGCTTGATCTTGGAGCTAGTGTGAATTTACTTCCATATTCAGTTTATCAAGAACTCAATCTAGGCGAGTTAAAATCTACTTCGGTAACACTTTTACTTGCTGATAGATCTGTTAAAGTGCCAAGAGGTATGGTAGAAGACGTATTGGTCCAAGTTGATAACTTTGTATATCCTGTCGATTTCATAGTTTTAGATACACAACCTATCGAAGCTTGTAATGCAATTCCTGTAATTCTGGGTTGTCCATTTTTAGCAACTTCTAATGCCCTTATAAATTGCAGGAATGGAATAATGAAATTGTCATTTTGTAACATGACCTTGGAGCTCAATGTTTTTAATCTTTGTAAGCAACCACATGACAAAGGAGATGAAAGTGAAGATGAAAATCTTATTGAAACTCTTGTGGAAGAAAACATTCAAGAAGGGAGTACTCGTGATCAATTAGATATTTGTTCAATTGAAACTGTTAGAGAAAATATTGAAATTGATCTTGATGATTTTATCAGGTATCACTCGTTACCAGGATCAGAGCAAGAATTTGATGCAAAATATGAGAACAAAGATGAACCACCCATATTGGAGTTAAAACCCTTGCCAGAAGAATTGAAGTATGCATTTCTTGGAGAAGATGAAACATATCCGGTGGTAATTTCTTCCAAACTAGCAAGTGATCAAGAAGGTAAATTAGTTGATATGATTAAAAGACATAAAAATGCAATTGGTTGGACAATAAAAGATCTCAAGGGCATTAATTCACTGATTTGCACTCGCAAAATTCACTTAGAAGAAAATGCAAAAACATCTCAACAACCCCAAAGGAGATTAAATCCACACATGAAAGATGTTGTGAAAACTGAAGTTCTCAAACTACTTGATGTTGGGATTATCTACCCTATTTCTGATTGTAAGTGGGTAAGCCCAACACAAGTAGTTCCAAAAAAATCTGGCATCACAGTGATAAAAAATGAAAAAGGTGAATTGTTAACAAGTCGAGTCCCATCTAGTTGGCGGATGTGTATTGATTATAGAAAATTAAATGAAGCCACTAGAAAAGATAATTTTCCATTACCATTTTTGGATCAAATTTTAGAAAGAGTAGCAGGTCATCCATACTACTGTTTTCTTGATGGATATTCAGGTTATTATAAAATTCCCATTGCACTCGAAGATCAAGATAAAACTACATTCACGTGTCCTTTTGGAACATTTGCATTTAGAAGGATGCTATTTGGATTATGCAATGCCCCAGCAACATTTCAAAGATGTATGCTAAGCATTTTTAGCGACATGGTTGAAAATTATTTGGAGATTTTCATGGATGATTTAACTGTTTTTGGGAATACATTTGATAAAAGTCTTGAAAATTTGGAAAAAGTTTTAAAAAGGTGCGAGGAAAAAGGTCTTATTTTAAATTGGGAAAAATGTCATTACATGATTACTTCTGGGATTGTTTTGTGACATGTCGTGTCATCACATGGAATTGAAGTTGATAAAGCCAAAGTTGATGTCATTGCCAAATTACCCCCTCCAAAAACCATTAAAGAAATTCGCTCATTTTTGGGACATGCTAGATTTTATAGGAGGTTTATAAAGGACTTTAGTTCAATCTCTAAACCCATTTGTAACCTCTTAACAAAAGACACTGCATTTGAGTGGACTCAAGACTGTCAAAATGCTTTTGATAAAATCATTCGACATTTAACATCAGCTCCTATCATGCAACCTCCTGATTGGTCTTTACCATTTGAAATCATGTGCGATGCGAGTGATTTTGCAGTAGGTGCAGTACTGGGTCAAAGAAGAAACGGTAAGCCTTACGTGATATATTATGCAAGTAGATCTTTAAACAATGCTCAAATGAATTACTCCACAACTGAAAAAGAACTACTTGTTGTAATATTTGCATTAGATAAATTTCGTTCTTATTTGATTGGATCAACGACTATTGTGTTTACTAATCATTCTGCTATTAGATATTTGTTGACCAAACAGGATGCAAAGCCACGACTGATACGATGGATTTTGTTACTCCAAGAATT
Source organism: Primulina tabacum (assembly GCF_025594145.1). Classification (NCBI taxonomy): domain Eukaryota; kingdom Viridiplantae; phylum Streptophyta; class Magnoliopsida; order Lamiales; family Gesneriaceae; genus Primulina; species Primulina tabacum. The sequence continues at coordinate 38,234,591 of NC_134553.1, read as the reverse complement.
TGACATTGTGATCAAAGATAAAAAAGGAACCGAGAATGTCGTAGCCGACCATTTATCGAGACTAGTAACAGGATCATCTTGTGAAATGACACCAATTAACGATAATTTTCCTGATGAACATCTATTTTCAGTTACTACTACACCTTGGTTTACTAACATAGTAAATTTTCTTGTGACAGGAAAAATGCCACCGTAATGGAGTTCCCAAGATAAAAGAAAATTTTTGAATGAGGTAAAAAATTTTTATTGGGATGATCCGTATCTGTTCAAGTATTGTCCAGATCAAATTTTTCGACGTTGCGTACCCGACAATGAGGTAAGTAGTGTCATTAAATTTTGTCATTCAGAAGCATGCGGAGGACATTTTTCTTCAAAGAAAACGGCTGCAAAAATCTTGCAGTGTGGATTTTATTGGCCCACTTTGGTTAAAGACACCCACGAAATCTGCAAGATCTGTGAAAATTGTCTAAAATTGGGTGCAATTTCAAAAAGATACATGATGCCTTTGAATCCTATCATTAAAATTGAAATCTTTGACTGTTGGGGAATTGATTTAATGGGACCTTTTCCATCATCGTTTGGATAATTGTATATTTTAGTTGCAGTTGATTATGTTTTCAAATGGATAGAGGCAATTCCATGTCGAACAAATGATCATAAAATCGTCATCAAATTTTTAAAAGAAAATATTTTTAGTAGATTTGGAATTCCTCGAGCCATGATAAGTGATGGGGGAACTCACTTTGTTAATAAACCATTTGCTTCATTAATGAAAAAATATGGTATTACTCATAAAGTAACTACTACTTATCATCCTCAAACAAATGGACAAGTTGAATTAGCTAATAGGGAGATAAAGCAAATTTTGAAAAAAACTGCTAACTCAAATAGAAAAGATTGGTCTCTGCGACTTAATGATGCACTTTGGGCATATCGAACAGCTTTTAAAACATCATTGAATATGTCTCCCTATAGGTTGGTTTATGGAAAACATTGTCATTTGCCTGTAGAATTGGAACATAAAGCTTAATGGGCGATCAAAACTTTAAATTCAAGCATGGATGATGCCAACAAATTGCGTAAATTGCAACTTAATAAACTTGATGAACTCAGAAATGACGCATATGAGAATTCAAGGATTTATAAAGCAAAAATCAAATCATTTCATGATAAAACAATTCTTAGAAAATCTTTTGAGATTGGTAAAAAAGTTTTGCTTTATAATTCTCGACTTCACATATTCCCAGGAAAATTACGATCAAGATGGACAGGCCCATATGTTGTAAAGAATGTGTATCCTTATGGAGCTGTGGATATTGAAAATCCTAAAAATGGTGATATTTTTAAAGTAAATGGACAAAGGTTTAAACCATTTTTAGAAAATGAAATCTTTTAAGAAGAGTTTATTTCCCTTTCTGATCCTTGATTTTTTTTTTGTTGCATTTTATTTCAGGTTTTCTTAATATTTTTATTTTTCCGGTTAAATGACGGATAACGGTACTCCGTGACTCTCGTAGTCGGTTAAATCAGTTTCCCACAATTGCTGATACAAAAATATAAAAAAAATCATTTCTTTTCTTTTCAAAATGGATGAAATTCTCTCAAAAATTTGTAAATATTTTCCCTCTGTTACTGAAAATGTTCTAAAAAAAATTTATGCAGGAAGGTGTGAAAGATTGAGATTGCTAATGAAAAAAGGAATTCCAAAAGATATTCATCTTGTAATTGAAGCTAAGGTCCGATTTGGAGGAGAAGTTCCACAATCATTACTCATTCGGTATTTGCCTGGATTAGGAAAAAGCACTTATGCGAAAAAACGAAGGGCCAAAAGTTTAGGGGTTTGTCATAAATGTGCAAGATGGACTTGTGACAAACGATGCAGATCTTTGGGATGTGTTTCCAATAATAGAGAAGATAAAATTGGTTTCATTAAGAATGGGCTGAGTAAGGAGTCCTTAGATAACATCTTATTGACTCTTGAGACGCATTCTAGTGGACATGTGCATATTGAACTTCTCCGTTTATGGAAACAATTCCAAGATGAGCGTCATAGTCTTGGGAATCCGACTAAAAAAGACCCTGTTTGCCAATTTATAAAAAAATTGGATGGGAAGCATATCCTCGACTCATAGAAGGCGTTGAAGCCGTTTCTGGACGTAAAACCAGAGGAAAATTGTGAGCCACAATCACACTACTGTTTATATGCATGTGTGTCATTATTGTTTTTACTATTTATTCAGTTTACAGCTGTGACCCATAGTTTTGTCATGATAACATATTACCCCTATAAAATCTCTCATCTTTTTCTCTATTTTCGCAGACAAAAAAAAAAGGAAGTAAAAACATGGCTGGATCCTCTGCACAAACATTGAAAAATATTTGTGTATTTTGTGGGTCGAGTCCTGGAAAAAATGAAGTGTTTGTAGAAGCAGCGAATATTCTTGGAAAGATATTGGCTGAGAGAAAAATTCACTTGGTATATGGGGGAGGTAATATTGGGTTAATGGGATCTGTTTCAACATCTGCTCATATTGGAGGTAGTCAGGTTTTGGGTATTATTCCTACAGCTTTAGCTGAAGGAAATATTACAGGTGTTACGATTGGGGAGAAATTAAAATTTTCTTCTATGTATGAAAGAATCACTCAAATGATTAACAATTCTGATGCTTTTATCGCACTACCAGGTGGTTTTGATACATTAGAAGAAATTTTTCACACTGTTTCTTGGGCACAACTTAATATCCATAATAAACCTGTGGGCTAGTTGAATATCAATAATTATTTTGACAGTTTGTTGACATTTCTTGATAAAGCTGTGGAACAGAATTTCATTTCAGAAAATTCACGACGGATGCTCATCTGTGCTTCGACTGCCGACCAATTAATTGATGATTTGGAAGCTTTTGTTCATAAGCCTGATCTGATGATAACAAAGATCAATTGGTCGCAATCAAGCAGTAAGAAAAGGAAGTTGGATCAATGATTCAAAAGTCGTGGATTGTTTTCGTTTGTTTCAGTTTGTTATCTTCAATAAAATTCCAGGTGATATCTCTTTCATTATGTACTCTTTATTAATAGTTATTTTGACATTAGGGACAATGTCATATTCTGATTGGGTGGAGAACAAACTTATAAAAATAATAAAAAAAATAATATATATTATTTTAAAATAAAATCATGTTTATTGTTTGTATCTTAGTAATTTTTGCAAAAATGTCATACATTACATGTTTGAAAGATTTAAATTAGAACATGCATTAATCTATTTAAGAATGTTTAAATTTTTATTTGAAAAAAAGTCAATTTTAATATTCTGATCAATATAAAAATATGATTTATGAAATCTTTTTGAGTGATTAACCATTGTGATAAAATTAGGTATTAAAGTATATGGCCCAAGATATACCTTATAAGAGTGCCTATAATTTTAAACTCACACATATTTTGTGAGTGAGTGGAGAGGACTGAGAAAACAGCTTTCGATCCTTTATTGATCATGAGAGAGACTATCTATTGTTTAGATCTTGAGTTCTTATTTTGAAGAAAAAAATTGATATTTCCTAAAAAAATAGGGGAGAAAAATACAAAAAGAAAGACATTGAAGATCTATGTAACTTTTAAGTTATATGCTACGACCCATATATCTCATAAAACAAAAAACAAAACAAAAAACAAAAAAACAAAAAAGAGAGAGAAATTTATTGTACAAATTAAATAAATATGTGGTCAAGAAGCATAAACTTAGTCTGATTCCATGATGTTATGCAAAAAAAAAAAAAAAAATATCAGGAAAAATTATATAATAAGAACAACTAGATTTTGAATCAATGGATTTTCTATCTTTTGATTAGTTTGGCTCGTTTGTCTGTCTGCATTCTGTAAACCATTTTTCTGAGCATTTATCTGTATTCAAACTCCATGAGAGAAATCGTTGCCATAAATTGAAACATTTATTAACCTGTGAGGATATGGAGTTGGGACTCTTACTAGGAATTTCTGAAGGCCTTGTACATTTAACTACCTGAAATAAGCTTTGAATTGATCATCTTAAATTATTTCATAAATTATAATTATGATGATCTTGATATAACTTTGACAGTTTTCAAATTTAATTTAAACACTTAGATAGTTTTGATTACATTTCTATTTAAATTAATCAATATGTTTTGTATTGCTATTAACGCTTAAATTGCTAGGGACTAGCAATAAGCTGGTTGGAAGGTGTGATAAACATAAAAACTGTACATTAATTAAATGTTTTATAATATAAATATATAGTTTTTTGTTTTATTAAATGTTTAAATATTATATGTTTTATAATAAATTGTATAAAATATAAGTTGTTGTGTAATTACAAGTTTTTACTATTTTTTACAGGTTCGATAAAAGAAGAATAACCTTGGCGTTGCAAATGGGATTAAGATGATTCTTTAACCTGTATAAAGTTGATAATAATATCTACAATATTGATGACAAGCATGAGATAAAAATCCTCTCACAATTGGGATCAAATTAAGCAACAAATAAAGTTACCAAAGGAGTGGCAGTTTTACCATGCTCTAGTATTTTGACCATATCTCTCAAATTACTTGGTCAAATGGTTTGAAAAAAGTACCACAACTAGACAACTCAATTATCCACATGTTTCTTTTTATGTGAAGAAGCAAATTTGGAGAAGAAGATTTTCAAAAGTGATGTGTAATATAATATAATATTTTGGAACACCAATGAAGACTTTTGTGTAAAAAAAATAATATTTTATTTGTGATTGTCTCCCCTAATTTGGCTATAAATAGGGGTGCATTGTATTGTATTGAGATATCCCTCATTCTATGATCAAACCTTTGAGTTCATAATATTTCTCTCTATATTTTTCCTTTATTTCTTCATTTAAATATAATTAGCATGTTAATTTCATATTCAAAGTTTTACACTTTGAATAATGAATAGCTAACTTCCTAAAGTTGAGATGAAAAGGTGAAACTCTTGGCATGATAATAAAGTTACTAAAAGGTAAGAATCTTTGTTTTATATTATTTAATCATTATTTATTGTTTATGTTATATTTATTTCTTTAAACATTTTTATACCCTACTTATAAGTGGGAGTTTTAATTTATTGTTGCTATATGTTACATTAAATTCTTGGAACCATTTAAATGTTAGTTTGGTGTTACCAACCATTTAAAGTGGATGCCTTGATTTATTATATATGAATATATTATAATATTAAATTCTTGGAACCATTTAAATGTTTGTTTGGTTTTACCAACCATTTAAAGTGGGAACCTTGATTTACTATATATAAATATATCATAATATTAATTTTTTGGTACCATTTAAATGTTAGTTTGGTTTTACCAACCATTTAAAGCGGGAACCTTGATTTATTGTTTACAAATATATATATATATAGCACAATAAATACTTTGACACATTTATAAGTTTTGGTATATATTATATACTTATAAGTTAATAATATATAACATAATATAAATATGATTATTTAATATATTGGAACCATTTAATTAAGTGGGTTTCAATAATGTTCGTTAATGTTAACTTTATTAAAATACCAAGAGTGGATCATTTAATCTCAACTACTTAAATTAAAATTTGAACAATTAAAATTTACCCATTAAAGATTCAAACAATTAAAATAAAAAAAGAAACAAAAACAAAAAGACATTGGAGTGGACTTGTAATTACCTTAGCTTCCCTGTAGATACGATATTCGGACTCACCGAATTATACTACTTGTGGACAACCTGCTCTTGGGAGTGCAACAATCAAAGTCGCAACATTCAACAACAGTGCCGCAGTCTCAAGCGCATATCCCCAAAAGGATGGCGGCAACTCCGTGAACCCCATCATAGAACGAACCATGTCCATCAAAGTCCGGTTACGACGCTCCGAAACACCATTCAACTGTGGTGTAGCGGGTGGAGTCCACTGCGAGAGAATCCCATTCTCCCTAAGATACTTTTGGAACTCGGCACTCAAGCACTCACCACCTCGATCAGATCGAAGTGTCTTGATGCTTCGTCCCAACTGCTTCTCTACTTCACATCTGAATTCTTTGAACCTTTCAAAGGCTTCAGACTTGTATTTCATTAAATACACATACCCATACCTCGAAAAGTCATCGGTAAAGGTGATGAAGTAGGCATGTCCATGCTTAGTGGTGATGCTAAGCGGACAGCACACATCGGTATGGTTCAAATCCAATAACCCTTTGGCTCGCTCCACGTGGCCCTGAAAGGGAATTTTGGTCATCTTTCCTTTTAGACAGGATTCACAAGTCGTGAGAGCATTGATATCAGATATATCAAACATGCCTACTCCCACTAACTTGTTCATCCTTCTTAGGGAAATATGTCCTAATCGAACATGCCACAATTGTGCCGAATTTAGAGTATTTTGCTTTCGATTGTTTGTTGTTGTTAATGCTTGGACATTGTTTAGTGGAATATCTTTCAATTTTAAGTTATAGAGATCGTTTTCAAGTTCTCCAGTACCATTTAAACATTCATTCTTGTAAATGTTGCAAACACCTTTGCTAAATAAACAAGAATATCAATCTTTATCAAGCATAGAAATGGAAACAATGTTTTCACCAAATCAGGTACAAACAAAACATCTCTTAAAATCATTGTTCAACAATAAGTAAACATCTCCTACAGCCTTGGCAGCAACTCTTGCTCCATTGCCCAACTTCAAGAAGGTCTCACCTTCCCTAAGTCTCCTACTTCTTCCCATCCTCTGTAAATCATTACAGCGATGTGAGCCACAACCGGTATCCAATACCCAAGAAGTAGAGTTAATTGAAATGTTTACTTTAATATAGAACATACCGTTTCCAGAACTCTTCTGGGCAAGATATTCTCTGTAGTTATGCCTCCAATGTCCAGGCCTTTTGCAGTGATGACAAATATCAACAGTCTTGTCAGCCCTTACTGGTGTGGCTGCCACAGCATGATTCGGAGCTTGCCTCTTCAAGGGCACGTTCTTCTTGGGATGTTGGAAAGAACGCTTCTTTCCCTTCCCAGGTGGACCAGTCTTCGTACCAGATGAAAAGCCCACATAAAGAATCGACTTCTCATCTTTCATAGAAGCCTGCATATAACACTTGGCTTTCAAGTCATGGTCATACCATTCCTTGTAAGTCTACAATTCCTCAGGAGTGCAGTCAGTCAGAGCCTCAACAGGGGGCGACTCACTAAGTGTATACGCTATCCTTTCCAAATTCAAGACAATTTTCAGATTTCTTAGCCAATTGAGGTAATTAGGTCTGGTTAATACGTGTTTGTCGAGTATTACAGATAGCGGATTGCGAATCGAAGACATTGTCAAAAAGTATTGAAAAGTAAAACAGATAAATGTTAATGACTATTTTAAAATATTTAGTAAGATATGAAGTATGGACTTTTACTTCATAAATTTTTACTCCCACTGTTTTGACATCTTTCACTACCCTCTAGTGAAAACGGAAAACTCTTTTCCTCAGTAGGTACGCAAGGTCCAATTAACGAATTATGATCCTGAATAATATCAGCCAATCACAATTCCTAAAAGGTAGTTTCCAATTGCATCTCCATGCAACCCTCTACGTAAACTTTTGTCTCACGTTTGATTAGGACCCAATAATATGACGTCGTTCATCTTTACGTGTCAAGCCTTACCCATCGATGTTGAACCTTAATGGACGGTCGCCATGAGTTCTCTCAATAATATGAGCCGAAATCATGGGAGTTCCACGTAGTTCACATCATCATATCAATAGATGTCACAGCTTTCCGGCACCCAGGGCTCCCCCAATAATATGAGCCGAGCCCCGACCACGGGTAGCGTTTATTATGCACCCATTGTCGATGGAAGACATGGAAATTATAAACAAATGTATAATTCCCATTTTCGGGCTTGATATTAATTTTGAATCTTATTCAAAATGAGGGTTTTTATTTTGAAAGGTCTCATCATTAATTTTATTTAAAAAACTCGCCATGTTTGATCGTATGTTTGCCGGATTCATGCAACTTTGTTATTATCATAATAATAACGCACATACTCATTATTTATAATATATCATGCATATATTATAAACAGTAAACAAAATAAGGATGATCAATCGCCCCAAAACTAATGGCCCGTGTGAGCTAAGCACGGGCCTAGGTCCAATCCTAGGAAAATGCATGGGATGCAAATGAAACTATTACATAAGCTTCCAATATTTACATGTCTTCGATCTTCATAATCATCAAGGCCACCATCTTCCAATCTTGATCTTCCACTATTCTAATATTTACAAATAAATATTCATGGCAAATAGGGATACATATCATGGGTGGGAACGAGCCATAAACCAAGCCCACTTTATAAATTGAGAATTATTACAATCATCCAACACAAAATATCCTAGCATACACCTAGCAAATTGGGCTTGGGCTTTTGATCATCCTTCATGCATAATATCAGATATCATACACCATCAATTAATTATCACAATAATTAATTGATCCAATATTATATATCTTGATCCAATCACTAACCGCCACGATTATAAACTAAATTAACAAAGTATACAAACTCCTTTGTCTACTTTCTAATTAATTTATTTAAAACCGAATTTCTTGTAAATCACCATTTACTATAAATAATTAAAGTTCAACTTCAATTATTTATTTCATGAGATAATATGTACAACTTTTGTGGATTTAAATTTAAGGGTCCAAAAAATCATTTTTCACTAAAAACATTTTGGCCCATTTAAATTTCACAAATATGTTAGCCATCTCATGGCCCAACAATTCAAGGCCCATGACACTTTGATAATCCAAAACACTTTTGGAAACCATAGTCGGCATTCCGTCGCCGAAGCTCCGTCGCTGGATTCCGGCCAATAAAAAAATGTTTTTTTTTTAATTTTAAATTTTAAGTGGCTGTTCGGCTTGGGCTGCCCTTGCTGCCCGAAATGGGCAGCCCCTCGGGCAGCCCGAGGTGCCCGAAATGGGCAGCAACTTGATGCCCAAAGTCGTCCCCAAAACCGGCCACGATTTGATGCGAAAATTTGTCTCATCCGGTTAGAAATCGACCTCAATATAATATCTTGTATAAGCTACACAAAATAGTATCCTTAGCTCATGATACCACTTAAAAGAGGATCGATTAAGGTGCCCGAATGCGCAACGGAAGTTTAAAAATTGTTTTTCAACAAGAAAACCGAGCACCCTAATCCTATAATGTGTAGCAAATACGAAAAACACAATATGACATACATAGGGTGTTTTAAGAAAATATACCTATCAATCTTAAAAGATTGATGTTGGCTCCAACTTAATTGATATACAACTAAGCTCTTGATGGAAAGACAATCTACAAGCCTCATTTCTTCAAAATTAGGCCCACCACCAACTAGCTAAAACCCCTCTTATTTTGCACTAGAAAAATAAGAGGATTTTTCTTTGAGAAGAATCTTCTTTCCTCAACAATTGAAGAACAAAAATTGGAGAGAAAAATGGTGCAAATTTCGGCCAACTTGAGGGGAGGAGAGAAGGGGGAAGACTTTTCTTGGTTGTGGAAAAAATTAAAGCAAAAAGGTACATGTGTATGCCATGCAATTAACTAAAAAGTTGTCTCCAACCCTTCACCTTCCTAGCATGCTTTTTACTTGGGCTTGCAACAATTACAAGGCCCATGAACTTTTATTTAAATTGTCTCAAGCACATTTGAGACCATTTAACCTTTACTTTATATTACTCAAGTCCACTAGTTTAATAATTATTTCTAATTGGGCTCTACTAAGCCCAATGCTATTTAATTAATCCAACACTTGAATTAATTTAATTATTTGGACTTTACTAGGTCCACTAGTGTTTAATTAATTCAACACTTGAATTAATTTAATTTAGTCCATAATAATGTTTATGAAAATCACAATTTTCAAATACATTATTCATTTGGCCAACTTTTAATTTAGGAATACTTCCACAAATTAAAAGTTACATTTCCCTCATAGAAGTCATACTTCTATTTTTCCTTACGCTTATAAACTCCTTTATAAGCCGTTCAACACATTGAACTATTTTACTTCTCAACGGGATCTAGAAAGCTAGCACTTGTGTGGCCCTCAATGGTTCATTGATATGGGTTCACATCTCCATGTGATTCGGACTAAACATGTCCTTATATGAGCATACCCCAATTGCTCCATTCTTACTTATCAACTCCTTGATAACAAGAACGTCAGAACTCAAGTCTAATAGTACCCAACCAATCATGTTAAACGCCTAACAGCATCGCTTACATGATTCCCTAGGTATCAAATTAAAGTGCCTGCAAGAACCATTCTGTGAAGGCCCTCGAACTACTTGCTTGAAAATTTGCGGAAAATTAAAAATTTTCTTTTTAAAAGAACTTAAATGGCCTCATTCATAAAATCACTGGTGAATCAAGTTCAATATTTCAAAATATTGCAGCGGAAGAAAATCAAAGTTTTGCCAACAACAACGATTTAAAAATATCCAACAACTGATAAAAATTGTTTGCGAAGAAAATAACAACTGCTGCTCTGAGGTCCTCGGGTGCCACTACTGCCGACCCAAGCTGGCTCACTGGTCCCCGCCCTCGGCCCTGGCCTCATCAGTACCTACAACAATCAAGTCTAGTGAGCCTAAAGACTCAGCATGCATAAATCGCAGGTAACGAGTAAAAATCTGAATTTAAAATATGCATGTGATAAAATATCCTGTCCTGAGGCATACTGAAAATAATCTGTACTGAGCAATTATAATACGTGCATAACTGAACTGGAAATCACTGTAAAAATATTTGCTCCTTGGAGCCTGTACTGAAATATCTGGTAAAATTTTCTGTTGAGATTATGTTTTACGCCTGTGGCCACTGCACTAAGCTGAACTGATCGGTAACTGGCTACCGGGGAGGCTGAAACTGAACTGAGCTGGCCGGTCACTGACGACCGGGTGGTACCATACTGAACTGATCGGTCACTGGCGACCGTATAAAAATAACACTCCCACAGAGTGAATGAACCACAAGCCATATCGCATAAATCTCAAAAAAATAATCATTTTCTATTTAATGCACGTAAAATAATTAACTGGCGTAATGAAAATTCCTGTAATTTTACCAACTGGATTGGATTGGATCGTTCCCAGCCTCGCTGCAACCTAACTGTGCCATGAAAAATATGCAATAGCTTAAACTTGACCAACTATGCAATTTACGTTCAAAAGATGCGACTATGACGCCTAATGACTTCGCATTTAATCATGACTCCGAGCCAACCTGAACCGACGTATAGTCATGATTAAAATACTCTGAAAAATCATAAAATAATGCTCCTAAAATGATAGGGTCGAAATCTAGGTGAAATGGAGGCCAAAACACGAAACGCTCTTTCGAGAGTCAATTTGGCACATTGCACCGTAAATTCTCGTACGACCTCAAAAATGATCCAAATGACGAACGGTCAAAAACATGACCTTCCCAACTCAATGAGGCACTGTCCAGTCCAAGGCCATGGGCTAAAAGCCAACCAAGAACTCAAACGACGCTTCTGAACAGCAGCATACTTGCTGTCAAAAATACAGCAGCTGCGCACTACAAGACTTGCATTGGTTTCGAGACTATCGGCCATTAGGGGCGTGAACCACCAACCAGAGACTCTTACCAACATCCCAAGGAATGATTTGAACCATGGCTAAGGGCCCTAGGCCAGTCACAATCCGCATCACACCAAAACTCAACCGAAGGGTCCAACCG